>NC_080784.1:152250783-152891360 GCF_028018385.1 Neofelis nebulosa
GTGTGTACACCACATCTTCTTTATCCGTTTATCTATTGGTAGACACTTGGGTTGCTTCCGTATCTTAGCTGTTGTAAAAATGCTGCAAGAAACATGGGTTGCATATGTCTTTCTGAATTAGTGTTTTCATTTTCTTTGGGTAAATATCCAGTAGTAGAATTACTGGATCATATGGTAATTCTATTTTTAATTTTATGAAGAATTTACATACTATTTCCCACAGTGGCTGCACCAATTTATATTCCAACCAACAATACATAAGGGTTCCTTTTTCTCCACATCTTTGCCAATAGTTATTTTTTTATCATTTTGATTTTAGCCATTATGACAGGCATAAGGTGATATCTCATTGTGGCTTTGATTTGCATTTCTGTGATGATTAATGATGTTGAGCATCTTATGTCTGTTGTCCTTTTGTATGTTTCTTTGGAAAAAATGTCTATTCGGGTCCTTTTCCCTTTTTTAATCAGATTATTTATTTTTTGGTGTTGAGTTTATATATTTTGGATATTAACCCCTTATCCTATATATCATTTTCAATTATCTTCTACCATTCAGCAGGTTTCTTTTTTGTTTTGTTAACAGTTTACTTCGCTGTGTAAAATTTTTTAGTTTTAGTATTGTCTCGATAGTTTATTTTTGCTTTTGATTCTCTTTCCTGAGGAGACGTGTGTAGAAAAATGTTTTTGCAGCCGTGTCAAAGAAATTACTGCCTATGTTTTCTTCTAGTAGCTTTATGGTTTCAGATCTCATATTCAGGTCTTTAATCCATTTTGAGTTTGTTCTTATGTATGGTGTAAGAATGTGGTCCATTTTTTTTCTTTTGCATGTAACTGTCCAGTATTCCCAGCACCATTTGTTGAAGAGACTCTCTTTTCTTCATTGTATATTCTTGCTTTTATTTTTTGTTTTTTTTAGATTAATTGACCATATAAACTTATATATATATATATATATATATATATATATATATATATATACACACACACACCATATAAACATATAAACCCAATAAACATGGGTTTATTTCTGGGCTCTCTATTCTGTTCCATTGATCTATGTGTCTATTTTTGTGCCAGTACCATACTGTCTTGTTGTTATATGAATTCTGTCACCTATAATCCTTTATTCATGCCGATCAAATATTGTAATTAATTTTCTTAGGTCTTAGAAAGATCCTGTTTCTAGGTTAGAAAATTATCTAAGGAATATAAGTTGTTCATAAACCATCAGCATGAACAGATTCATCTCCTGTGAAACATAGACTGCCAAGGTTATAATAATTCTTTATCAGTATTTTGGTCAAATCATCGCTGAGGTATTTGAATCTCCCTTACCACATTCTCATCAAATGATCATCTATTCCAAGTTGTACACCTGCAGCAAGGCAGACTCTATCTCCAAAAGCAGCTCATTCTATCTTTCAATGGTTCTGCTTGTTAAATACTTTTCCTTATGTTGGCTTGCTTGTAGCATCCAGATTTTGGCCTGGAGTCATCCTCTCTTCCGGTATATTTAGAGTAAACAGTGAACAGAACAACTGGACATGAGAGTTGTCCTACTTTTTAAAGATTATTATCCTATTTCATCTATGTTTCTCATTAAAAAAACTCTCATTTCCTGTAACCATCCTTCCCATGTCTTTTCGTGATCAAAACTGCTTTACATTGTGCCGACCTGATTATGGTCCAGTGTCTGTGGATTCTTCCTACAGCACTTCACTGAGAATTGAACACAACTCCTGGGAAGGTATGACCAGGTTTGAGCAGAGTAGGGCAATGTTTTCTCCCCTGCTAGTTGCATCTCTTAAATTTCTGCTTGCTATATTCAGTCCCAAATGACAGCATGGATAGTCCGTCATTGTGGTTGTGCCGTCTAATATATTATCTTCTTTAACTAGCTTTGTGTCACCTATGAGTTTCATAGAAACAACAGAGGTGTATGTGTTGTCACAAATGTAAGAACAATGGACTTTTTTCATGTTAATGATTATAAAATTGATTTGCTGGATATGGTTCTTTATAGAGAAACTTCTACCATTAGCTGATGAGTATGCTTATCAGGTGAAGGATTGAGAACATTAACACTGCATCTCAGCTCCCTCTGAGGTACACAACCATCTTAGACATTGTTCAATATGGCGAATCACTGAGTACAGAAATATATATTATTGATACAATATAATGGGATTTGGCTTGCTGTAACTCTCCTTTTAAATATGCTACTTGCATAGCCATGGATTATGATACTCCTTTTGAGATTTTAACTATTTGTGAAACTCTGAGGCTCTCTTTCTCTTCACTGTGACATTTCGTGATGACTTAGGAAAGTTGTGCTATAATATTGAAGATATTTAGGGGGAAAATTGCATAGAACAAATATAAACATTATGTTCATAGATGTCTAAGCTGGAACTATAAAAAACACTTGCTAACACAGTCTTTATTATAATAAGCAATAAGGAAACATCTTGGATTTTATTTTTCTAATTCTGTTGAAATTATAAATCCTAACCTGGTACTTATCAGCTATTAAGATTAAGAACCTATTATCAAAGAGTATGGATTAAACTAAAGGAAAAAATCCTATTTATAATAAAAATTACTAATGATAACTATTGAGAGTCTATTATGTTACAGACATCATGTAGTTACATGGGTTAATATGCACTTCATGATAACTTTCTAAGCTAATTCTTATTTAAATTTTTTTAATGTTTATTTTTTAGAGAGAGAGAGAGCAAGCGAGAGAGAGAGAGAGAGAGAGAGAATATGAGAATGAGCAGGGGAGGGGCAGAGAGAGAGGGAGACACAGATTCTCAAGCAGGCTCCAGGCTCTGTGCTGAAAGCACAGAGCCTGACGTGGGGCTCAAACCCAGGAGCCATGAGATCATGACCTGAACTGAAGTCAGACATTCAATGAACTGAGCCACCCAGGTGTCCCTCTAAGCTAATTCCTTTGATCTCCATTCTGTATTTAAGGGGTCAGCAAACTATAGCTTGATATGGTCAGATCTCACATATTTGCCTTATAGGCCAAATATAGCCTTTGTATGGACAGATTTTGTATCCAGTGAGTTAAGAATATTTTTTACATTCTTAAATGGTTGGGGAAAAAAATCAAAAGAACAATAATATTTCATAACATGAAAATTATATAAAATTAAAATTTTCACAAAGTCTTTTTGGAACACAGCTACATTCATTCATTTATCTGTTGTCTATGGCTGCTTTCATGCTGCAATGGAAAAGTTGAATAGTTACAGTAGTGATCATATAGTATATAAGGTTCAAATATTTACTGTCTGGTCCTTAAAAGAAAAAGTATGCCAACTCCTGCTATAGATAATAAAAGTGAGGCTTTATATTTTTAAATTATTTCTTTAAGAAACATTAGGTTAATTAAAGTAATAATTTCTCTTTTAATTGATTTCTTTTATATTTCAAGCAATTTTATAACAGAAACTCATATCTATATATAGAGAGAAGATATAGGTATATCCTATCTATCTATCTATCTATCTATCTATTTATCTATCGAGAGGAATGGAAGTGAGAACAGAGTTTACTTATTAAATGTTAAATCTTAGGACTGATAAGTGTTATGTGTGTCAGTGTGCATTCAAAAAGAAAGAAGCAGCCTCGCATTGGGCTCTGTGCTGATAACTCAGAGCCTGGAGCCTGCTTAGGATTCTGTGTCTCCATCTCTCTCTGCCCTTCCCCCACTTGCGCTCTCTCTGTCATCTCAAAAATAAACATTAAAAAAAGTTTTAAAAGAAAGAAGCATATATGTTGACAGAAAAGCAATTGAAGAATGTAGAGAATAAAATGATGATGGAATGGGCAGATGTCAACTTTTAAGTCCTATAACCACTTACTAAGTTTTCATTTTCATGGTTGGTACTCAATGCAGTAGGAAGGCTTTTTGTCCCATTCTGGATTTACATTTTCCCATTTCTGAACCTCATGGATTGAACCTCCATAATATGGCATTGAAAATGTAATTTGAGAAGGAACATACAGAGATGCTTGGAAATGAGTGGTTCCTGTGTTAATGAAATGGTGATCTGAATTAAATAAGATACTGCATATAAGGGCCTGCCAGAAGCTTTAGGAGAAAGTCAATAAACCACAGCCATCATCATTGTTTCAGAAAATAGTGGCTAGAGTATTTATAATCATCAAAGTAATCCCAGTGTTAAAGTGTCTAGACTAGACCTAAACTGGAGTCACTTATGTAAGCAAATGGAAACAACTAAATTTCTATTTTTGGCTCTTCCAGAAAAGGATGGCCTAGGCCACCCAATTAGCACTTCCTTGCTCAGCTCAAGTTATGTAACCTAGCTCTAAGACTTCCCTTTCCTTGATATAAGGAAAGTAGTCCTGCTTTAACCCAATCAGTAAATTCCCAGTGTAACTTTCTGGTTCTTGCTCAGTTTGATCTATAAAAATCTCTCACCTTAAGCAGCCCTTTTGAGCTCCTATCTACTAGTGATTCATGAACAAAAGCCCATTAGATCAGTAAATTATCTGTGGAAACATTTCCCTTAACAGCAGAAACCTAGATACTTTGGGGCAGTCTTTCATATCTTCAACATGTTTTATTGCATGTTTCCTTGTGTTAGCTGGTGAAGACTCAATATGATTAAAGCAAAGGAGAAATTATTATTTTATTGGAGAATACTGATTAAATATATTTTTCATTTTATAGAGGCTACCAAACAACTAGAAGGTAGACATAAACATTTTTCTTCCTTCTACACTTGGATCTCTGGAGCCAGGAAGTCTTTTTTTTTTTTTTTTGAATATTTATTTTTGAGACAGAGAGAGACAGAGCATGAATGGGGGAGGGTCAGAGAGGGAGGGAGACACAGAATCAGAAGCAGGCTCCAGGCTCTGAGCTATCAGCACAGAGCCTGACGCGGGGCTTGAACTCACAAGCCTTGAGATCATGACCTGAGCCAAAGTTGGATGCTCAACCGACTGAGCCACCCAGGCGCCCCTGGAGCCAGGAAGTCTGAAGAACAAGTCCTTTCCCCTTAGTTTGGAATTTATGTAGAAACCAGGAGTTGGAAGGTACACTCCTTATTATCATTGGTCACAATTCCTTTACCTTAGAGATGTGGAAATTGAGACTTATATAGGTAAGATCATCTGCCTAAAGTAGAGGCAAGGCTAGCACCAGGCTCTGGATTCTTCCATTATACCACCATGTATTCTCTCCCAAGATTCAAAAGTTGGAAATTTACTCCTTATGAAGATTAAATTCTTTATGCTCTTCTTTGGAGTTTTCATCTAAAGATATTTTTTAATTTCCATGTGTAAGTCATTTTAGAAGCTCTAAGCCTCAGCTAGTATGCCTTATAAAGTCCTTCACATCATAATGTCTATATCAGATCTTTTCCTGAGATATAAAATCCTTGATGATAAAGCCTGACTCTGGAGCAGTAATAGGATTTATCTGTACTGGGAAATGCAAACTCAAATGCCAAGAAGTGTCAGACAAGTAATGACTGTTTATAAATTAGTAAAAGTGTAGGAGATGAAAGACAATGGGGAGTAGTAGAGTATGTACTCAACTAGAAAAGAAATACCTAACAAAAGCAGCAGCTGTTACTCAGCTGATCTGATTGTTACCATGCAGGAGTGTCATTACAAATTTGCTAAATCCTCTGATAATTCAAAGAACCTGGAAATCTAGACTTTTAAACCTGGAAATGTTCTGATTTTCTTCTTACTGTGTAGAACAAGCAAAAACAATCTGTGGCTTAGTTTGGACCTTTAGGAAAGATCTTTAGCAATGGAAATCCATAAAATTATCATTACAAAATGAGAGTTTTACATGCAATTTGGTTTATAGGGCTTATAGTTTAATATTTTATGATTTTTCTTTTTCATTCTGGGAACAAGAGCATGCTGTGATTAGGCTGTAGGCCCAGTGTGGTTTGTGGGTGAAACATAGATTGCATCAAATAGCTCTACTTTTGTTTTCTGCTTGAAAAAAACTGACACTTGTTATGGTTATGCTCACTGTGTGAGCCATCCCCTGTTGACTCCTGGACAATCACTATAAATCTCTATTATTCTGTTGTTATTGTCTTGTTATACTAGAGCTGTTAAGGCATCTTCTCAAGGGAAGTGAGCCCAGGTGTGTACATACAGAACAAGAAATGCTCCCCTTTAAACACATAAATAGCTATTTTATTTGGCATGACAGACATAAATGTTAGTGTAGCCAAAGGAATCTTGAACAGTTATTTGCATTGCAAATATTTCAAAAATGGAGCAAAGGTATCGGAGCTCAATCTGCTAGCCATTTGAGTTTTGTTAGATCAGAGAGTAATCCATCTTTTATTTTTTCCCCAGTAATAAGAGTTGAAAGAGTTGAAATGCAGTCCCTTACAATTGGGCTCCAAGGCATAAGAATTTCTCATAAAAAAAGAATGTATTCTTGTACCCCCATGAAATTCAGTTATATAGACCTCTTTTTATGGATACTCTTTCTTTATGGCCTTGTTCAGAGCAAACGTGCAGAGCTAGGTTCTTTTTGTGCTATACATTTCATCGTTTGGTATCAAACTGATGGAATACTGGAACAGTGCTTTCTCACATTTCTGGGCATGATGGCTTGAAGGTCTTGAAAGCAAAGTGATGCTAACTCCCTCAATTGCATGTGTGAATAAAGGCTACCCTTGATTCTGGTTCTTGCCAATTAATGAGGTGGCAAAAGTTTATATAAAACACTGAAGTGCTGATATGAGGTTGTATTTTGGAGAAATGAATGGAATTTTGAAAAAGTTTAATAAAAACTGGAAGTTCAGTGTCTTATTTCTATAATTAACAGAAGGCTAAATATATGGTTCCAAAAGTAGAGTAAGAAAGAAAGGAGAGATTTTTAGGTAACTGATTTTCTGTTTATTTTTTATTTTTTATTTTTTTTTTTTAAATTTTTTTTTCAACGTTTTTAATTTATTTTTGGGACAGAGAGAGACAGAGCATGAACGGGGGAGGGGCAGAGAGAGAGGGAGACACAGAATCGGAAACAGGCTCCGAGCCATCAGCCCAGAGCCTGACGCGGGGCTCGAACTCACGGACCGCGAGATCGTGACCTGGCTGAAGTCGGACGCTTAACCCACTGCGCCACCCAGGCGCCCCGTGATTTTCTGTTTATTTTTAAGCTAATATATAAGTTAATGGAATCCTTGGTGAATGTCTGACTTTTCTTTTTAGCTTGTATTATTTTCTCAATTTAGTAAAACAAAACAGGAAGTTAAAATTACAAATTTGCTTAAAACTTTTGGGGTGAAGTTATAATAAACTGAGATTCCCTCTATCCACTCCTATACTACTACCTCTAAGCACTTTTACATATATATGAGTAAAAAATATACATCTGAACATGCAAATACTTATTATTCTGTGAAAAATAGGATATTATTTAAATTATTCTGTTATTTAACAATGTAAAATGAATGCTATTCTAAGTCAATATGTGTAGATACATTTCATTAATTATGGCATTTTATTTTAACATAATGGTGGCAAAGTAAGGAACTGTGACTCAGGCAGTTTGGTGACATGTACTGATGTTCATCTTCTCCAAACCCAGTTATAATAAATGATAAAAATGGTAATCCTATGACCTGAAAAGCTCTTTTTTAAAAAGTGTTTATTATTTTGAGGGAGAGAGAGAGTCCCAAGCAGGCTCTGCTCTGTCAGCACGGAGCCCAATGCTGGTCTCGATCCCATGACCCTAGGATCATGACCTGAGCTGAAATCAAGAGTTGGACTCTCATCCAACTGACTCACCTCAAAAGTTGGATGCTCGACTGACTGAGCACCCAGGCACCTCAACCTGAAAGACCCTTGATTTCATCTGAGCTGCCAGGACAAAGGAAACTTGGGCCATCTTGCCCATTCCATGAAGAAAAAAGATAATTTTCTGGGAATTTTCTGTACTCACACAGGTTTAGAAAGGGAGGGTGGAGGGGTGCAGAAGCAGATACTTTAGCAAGAATATGGGCAGGATAATGTTAGTTATGAGACTTAAAAAGTCTAAACAGGGTGATGTTAGGGAGAGTGAAGGTGTCTTTTTAAATTGCTTGGAAATAGAAAGTCCAGTAGAGAATATCTGATTGGCAAGAAGAAGCCAGACATGGGAATTGCATATTATTCTACACAAAGGGTAAAGCAAATGAAAATCCTAATATGAAGCAAAAATCCTACATACATTATTATGATAGTTATCAAACAATGTATTATTAGAATCATGGCCTATACGGCTCTTCCAAGCAATGCAGTGATTTCATTATGAAATTTAAAAATGTAATTCATTACAAGGATAATTACTTAAAAGCATCCAGAGAAGAGACAATCTGATTATATCTGAAAGAATGACAATTTACATGACAGCTGACTTTTCAATAATAGCAATGGAAGTCAGATGATAGTATACTGATATAGCCAAAATAGGAAAGAAAATATCTGTTAATCTAGGATTCTATTCTGAACAAAATCTTATTTTTCAGAACAAGAGTGAAATACTTTTTCAGGCAAATGGAAATGGAGATTTTACTAACAATAGATTTTAACTAAAAGAATTTCTAAAAGATCTCCTTTAAGAGGAAGGAAATGATCATTGTGGAAAAATCTTAAATTCATGACATTCAGTAGATAAAACAATGGCAAACAAGTAGAAAAATCTGAACAATGACTGACTATATAAAACAATAACAATACTGTCTAATTAGTGAGGATAAAAATCTTAAGACAGAAATTATATCTTATTCACTAATTTCATATAAGCAAGGAAAGAGTGTAGTTATTGGAATCAAGCATTCTAAGGTCATTGTATTATCCAGAAGGGAAATCAAGCTAGGACTGGTGAAGTTAAATAACCATACCAAAATTTCTGGGGAAATAACTATAAGAATAAAATTATTGAAATTCACTTCAAAATCAGAGAAATACGTGGAGGTGAACTTAATTTAAAAGAAGAAAGAAAAATAAGCAACTGCAAAAAGGAAAAAAAAAGGACAAATGAAAAATAAAAAATAATACGGTAATAATAAATCCAAATTTATAATCAAGATGAATGAGATAAACTTTTCACCTCAAGACTGATAAGGCTGAATTAAAAACAAAAATGCAGTTATGTTGTTTATAGTATGTAAATCTAAAGACAAGGCTTTGAGAATGAGTCAGAGCACGTCATTCCATTTTTCAGAATGCTGAGATGTCTGTCCAAGTTACACAGCATTAATGTCAACACTTTATGGTGGCTTACAGGTCTTACATGATGTAACCTGTTAACCTTGATTTTGTCTTTCCTGGGCTCACTCTGCTCCAACCCCACTGACCTCTTTGCTGTTTCTGGAACTCACCAGACACGTGCCAGATTTAAAGTTTTTCTCTAGTTGTTCTCTTTGCTTGGAATGTTCTACCCCCAGATGTCTGCTCATCTAACATTCTCATCTTCTTTCGTCTTTTTGGCTCAAATTTCACATTCTCAATGAGGCATACTAAATTAATTATTCTTGTAACTGACTTCATTCCCTCCACTTCCTACCTTCTTATCCTGTTGTAATAATTATTGGCACCTATTGACTTTAATATCTGTAAAATTAAACTTTTAAAATTGATTGTTTATTGTTTGTTTGTTTTTCCTCCCAAAGAATATATACTCCAGGGGGAAGGGATTCTTTTTCTGTTTTATTCACAGATGCCTAAAATTGTGTCTAGTACATTTTAGATGCTTGTTAAATTTATGGAAATAACAAATAAATGCTATTTGTACCTCTAGTTTACAGCACAACATCTGACACTAGTGAACACTCAATAAATTATATTTGAATAAAATAATAAATGAATAAGTCAAAGCCAATAGGAAAATTTGAATTTGTACAATTTGTTTCATATTATAGAATATGCTGAGGATATGAGTATAGAAGGAAAAGATGGGAAGGAGTCAGGGCAACTGAGCCTTACTCCCTTTTCTGCCAGAAGAAATGGCTGGATTGCAGATCCCCAGCTTCCTAGCACTAATGAAGAATTCTCTTATCTTCTCTCTCAGGGATGATCCTTAAAGTAGAGTCTATACTACACAGCTTCAAAATTAATAGGTATATCATAATTAACAGTTTGGAGAACTGTGACCTACCTAATATTGCAAGAACCATCAGTTTTCAAGTCACAACAGGAAAATTTGACATGAAGAATTAGCCTCTCAGTCTGCCTTGCAGACATAGCAGTTGTCTTCTTCCGTGAACTGAATTGTGTCCCTCCTTCACCATCAAATTCATATGTTAAAGCCCTAACTCGCAGTGTGACTGTATTTGGTGATAGAGCCTATGAAGAAGCGATGAAGATTAAATGAGGTCATAGTGGTGGTGCCCTGATGATATCATTAGTGTCCTTATGCGGAGAGACACCAGAAAGCGCTCTCCCCCTCTCTTTCTCTCTCTCTCTGCCATGTGAGGGCACAGGGAGAGGGCAGTCATCTGCAGGCCAGGAAGAATGTTTTCACCAGGAACCTTAGTCAGCTGGCATCCAAATTTTGGACTTGTCAGCCTTCAGAACTGTGAGAAATAAGTTTCTATTGTTTAAGCCATGCAGCCTGTGGTATTTTGTTACGGTAGCCCAAAACTTTCTAAGGTAACTTTCTAAGTCTTAATCCCTGGATGTATTAACAAAGAAAATTTTGTAAGAACATACTATCTAGCATATATTTCCAAGTAATTTATGCTAAATTTTGTTTTCATGTTTACATACTCGGTATAGAGATGATTTTAAAAAAAAGAATGCCTTCTTTTATAATTTAGCAGCATCTCACAAGTCAGAGTTCTCCACTCTACTTATAAAACAAACATATTGTGGACTCATCTGTGGTGATAGAAAATTGAATAAGAAAAATAATGGGGGTAGAAAATTTTATGATTCATAAAGACAGTCAGTGATATAATACCCTAGAGAATGTTGTGCCTAAAATTTTACTAAGCATTTCACCATGTGTAAAGACATTTAAAAAATGCTTTAAATATTTTTAACTCCCTAAGCTTATTCTGTTCCTTAGAACAATCATTTACTTATCAAATAAAATTTATACTTTACAGACTTTTACACAATTACTACTCTTGGAGAAACTTACTGTATGAGTACAATCATATAGTCACATTAAATATTTCCAGTTCCTTTTTAAATTTGTTATATTTTTAATTTTTTTTTTTTTTCAAATTTTACTTAAATTCTAGTTAGTTAAAATATAGTGTAATATTGGTTTCAGGAGTAGAATTTAGTGATTCATCACTTACATAGAACACCCAGCGCCCCACACAACAAATCCCCTCCTTAATTCCCATCACCATCTAGTTCATCCCCCACCCATCTCCCTCTAACAACCCTGAGTTTGTTCTCTATAGTTAAGAGTCTCTTATGGTTTGCTTCTCTCTTTTTTTCCCTTCCTTTCATCTGTTTTGTTTCTTAATTTCCACATTGGAGTGAAATCATATGATATTTATCTTTCTCTCACTGACTGATTTTGCTTAGCATAGTACACTCTAGCTTCATCTACATCATTGCAAATGGCAAGATTTCATTCTTTTTGATGGCTGAGTAATATTCCAGTGTGTGTGTGTGTGTGTGTGTGTGCGCGCGTGCGCATGCATGCACGTGCATGTGTTTGCGTGTATAGATACATCTTCTTTGTGCATTCATCAGTCAATGGACATTTGGGCTCTTTCCATTTGGGCAATTGTTGATAGTGCTGCTATCAACATTGGGTGCATGTGCCTCTTCGAATAAGTATTTTTGTATCCTTTGAGTAAATGCCTAGTAGTGCAATTGCTGGGTCATAGCCTGTTGTAGGCTCTGGATCTGGAGTTCTCTCTTGTCCAGAAAGAGAGTGGATGCAAAATTAAAATGCTAGAGAGAGGCTAATGTCCAGGAGGAGACAAGAGCCCCGATTAAGTGTCCTTGCTCCATTTTTATTAGGATCAGAAGGCTTACAAACATGGTGATGGATGTGTGCAAAGAGACAATGAAACTGTCAACATTAACTCATGGACATGATGGAAAGGGGGTTTTGAAAGTAGGTGGTGTTAGGGTTTTGGGTTAATACAAAACAAAATCCTGGCGCTGGGGAAGGTTGCTATCTCAGGGTCAACAAGGCATCTTTCTTTTGCTAATTAGCTCCACTCTGGGCAACTTTGCCTTGCTGTAGTCTATAGCCCTATTTACCTGTTTACTTAATTTGGTCCTTCCTTCCTGTGAAAGCAGCTTTCTGCTATTGTACTAAGTTGGGGGCATTTCTGCCCTGAATATCTAATCTTGTTTAACCTAATTTTGGATGCTTCCATCCTGAGATTTCCTATTCCTATACTTTTGTCCTATACTGGGGGCCTTTGCCCTGTTTACCTAATCTTAGATGTGTTCATCCTGTGGCTTTCTATTTCTTTATGCCTTGTTAGCCCATCGGTGCAAGCTCAGGGAATTCCTAAACTTATTCCCCATAATAGGGTAGTTCCATTTTTAACTTTTTGAGGAAGCTCCGTACTTTTTTCCACAGTGGCTGTACCAGCGAAATCAATTCTTGATGACACCAGGTACACATCAAGAGTACGTGAGAAAAAAGTATGATAAGAAATAGTTTTACAAAGTTATTTACATTTCTGTTAATTCAAAGAAAGAAGAAACAATTTTTGTTGTCCATGATTCTTCAAGCTGTCTTCCACAGGATTTCCTAGGTGCTGCATCAGGCCATGCCAGCCAAATTTTACCTTCAGTTACATATGCTCAAGTGAATCTTTCTTGATCAAATTTTAGGTTTGTTTGCTTTTTTCCACCTATGTTGTAATTAGTCAGTGCTGCACAGAGCGTTGCAGAAGTTTGTGTGTATGCCACATATACATCAGACTTACCTTGATTACATTGGTGAAGATCATAAAAATTTAAGCTTTTAGTTTTTACTGTCTTTCAGTATTCCTGATATGGACTGAATTGCTCCCCCCCCCCCATTCACATGTTGAAGTGATTGATAATACCCAATGTGACTGTATTTGGAGATAAAGCCAATAAAGAGTTGATAAAGGTTAAATGAGGTCATAATGGTAGGGTCCTGATATGATATGAATAATGTCCTTATGACAAGAGAAACCAGAAGGCTCTTTCTCTTCTCATTGTATGAAGACACAACAAGAAGGCAAGCTGGGAAGAGAACTCTTCCCAGGACAAAATTGGCCAGCACCTGGACTTCTAGTGTCTAGAACTGTGAGAAAATAAATTGCTGTTGTTTAAGTCACACAGTATTGGTATTTTGTTATGGCAGCCTGAGCAGACTAATTCAGTTCCCTTCTCCTTTTTGCCATTTTAAAGGTGAGATACTTTATGTTCTGGGCCATATCATATAGAATAAAACAGACCAGTAAAAACAAGGTACAATATACAGATATATGAACAACTCAAGATAAGTTGGTTCCTTTTCAAAACTGAAAAATATAATTAACCCCAGAGTAATATCTGTAAGAAAAAAAAAAGAGTCAAAGAAAAGGAAAAGCCATGCTTTCTAAACTGCAGAGATAAAACTAACATTTTTTTCCATAGGTCAAAAAGCTTCCAACAAATGTAATCTATAGTATAAGCAGTCTATTTTTGCAAATGTGATTTCTCAGCACTATGTATAATTAAAAGCTAATCAGACCACTCAGTGGGAATATAAAACATAAGGGCATATTAAGAGCTTTTGATATATTTAATTCTGACAATATTATATATGAAGGAAATTAATATTATATATGAAGGAAAATTTACATGTTTCTTGAGGACATCGAGTAAATAGTGTGTGAGAGTATGATAGTTTTTTGCAGAAATGGCCTCAACAACTCACCTCTCTATGTGTGTTCAGAAGTAGTCCTTCACACTCTTACTCTGGACTTGACAACGTGACTTTCTTTGATCAATAAGATGATATCAGTTGTGATAGAAACTGACTTCAAAAGTACAGCTCACTGGGCTTTTCCTTTCTTGCTCCTCTTGGAACCCCTGAGACTACAGCATGCCTATAACCTGGGCAAGCCTGCTAGGTGATGAGCTACAGGAGGCCGAATCATCTCTGTGGTCTTTTCTGACAATAGACCAGCGGCTAGACATGAAATAGTCATCCTATACCATCCTCTTCCAGCTAGGATGGACTAGAACAGAAGTGCACCCAGCTGACCCATAGAATTGTGAGCAATAATAAATGTTTTTTTATTTAAGTCACTAATTTTGGAGATAGATTGTTATGAAGCAAATGCTAATTGATACAAAGAAATAGAAAATGAAATAAAAATAGAACAAAGACCAAGTGAAAACAAAACACCACAAAACAATTGTAAGTATCCATGTACACCTCCTGAATCCAGTGGTGGTCCTATTAATTCATTATATCAGATTCCCAAGATGAAGGAAAGAAAAAACAGTCTTTAAGTTCTAAATCAGTCTTAACTGAGGGAAAATAGCTATATGCATTTAAAGGTAATAATACCTATCATTTCTGAAATGTCTTCCATGTGTCACTCTGTTTACTTCTTTACATATTTCATATCATTTAGCCTTTGTGAGCGCTTTGCAAGGGAGGTGTTTGTAAAGTCTTTTGACTGATGTAGGATCTGAGGCTCAGGGAAGTTTAGAAACTTGCCCTAGGTCTCCCAACTGCTGAGTAAAGGAGATAAAAGTTTCATTTTGACTGCAGTCTTTTGTGAGAACACACTATCTGAAGACCACCAGATCTGTGAATGGCAAGCAAAGGAATTCAGGAATGATTATATGAACAATATCCATTATAGGCATCATTAATGCTATGTGTATGACAGCTTTGACAGAGACTTGAAAAAAATCGTCCATTATAAAATGGAAAGTCTATTTTGATGCAAAGATTTTTCACTGATTTAAGGGAATTCTACAAAATTAAGTATCAGAATTGTTTTTCTTATTGGCAACTATTGATCTCTGACTGTGCCACTGTCTCATTAACACTTTTATTACCTTGTCAATCAAAGCCCCACCTGCACTAACCAGGGACTGAAAGGATTTGCCATTATTAAGACTATCTGGTGCCCAGAAGCAAAGAAATCCTGCTGAAAGTGTAACGATAAATCAGCAGGGATTTAGATAGCATTCTAGATGCAGAAAGCAATTCAGAAGTTTAAAAAAATCAGAGTATTCTAAAATCATTTGAAGAAACAGGTTTTTTTTTTTTACTTCTTTAAATGTCTAGGATTTTAGTAATAAGAAACCTTATTTCAAGTACAATTGGTTAAAAGCTTGTGTTATTTTAAACGGTTTTGTGAACAATTTTGTTGTACAAGCTTGCTGAATTGCACTGGTCTCAGGACAAAAGTAATATGCAGGCAATAAATGTTTCTTATGTGTATAGCTAATTTTATCATTTCCTCTAATAGTGGTCTATTAGAGCAAACGGATTAGCAGTTAATTGGTATCCAACAAAGAACTATTTTAGTCATTATTTGCTTTCTTCCCCCGCCTTCATCAGTCATCTTAATCAATACCAACACACAGGTCTAGATTCCAGTGCTTGCCATTACCTTTTAAAAATCCTGCATTTAGAATGTCATTATTTGCTAGGTATTCAACAAATTACACACAAATTCACTCTTCTGAAGTTTTCCTTACTTGCCTCCTATTCAGCCATCAATAATTTCATGGTGATTACTTTCACAGTACATAGGCATTTTCAAATGTGTAAGCAGCTAATTTTGTTTGGGACTTACATCAGCTTAACAAGTATTTATTGAATAGATAACCTGTACAAATTACCAATCTAGGCCCATTAAAGGATATCCAGATGAAAATAAGATGACCTGTTAAAGTATGTACACAAGCAACCATAATATAAAGCAGATATGCTAAATGTCGGAAGAAAGGTATGCACAAAATGTTTCATGGGATCTAATGGAGTGTTAGGTCCAAGTGCTTGAAGGATCAGGCAAGGTGTCATGGATCTTAATGCATGAGATGGGATTAGTCATGAGGCAACTGTGACAAAAAAATACAAAAGAAGACAGGATGAGTGAGTATGTTATGTATATGTGTATGTGTGGTGAGGTGAAGTTTAGAAAACAAAGATGAGTCCTGGCACAGTGAAAGAGAACAGTAAAAAAAGAACATATTTATGGGAATGCCAGATTCATAAATTTGAGCCTAATTTTATGGGCAATGAGAAGCAATGATTTTGTATCAGAGAATGGCATAACTGGGAGCTATGTTTTAGGAAAATTACAGCATACCTCAATGGTATATTACAGCATACCTCAAGTTAAAATAATATATGGAACACTTTTAAACAAACTACTACAGTTCTCTTGGATCCCTAGTGTGCACATTATTTTGAATACTACATAAATATGTATACCTGTAAATCAAATATAAATCCTTATGATTATAGATCTTATGACAATTATAAAACCCAAATAAATTTAAAATTAAATGCCAACTATATAAGAAAACTAAGATAATTCAAATTAATAATGTTAGACTCTAGACCAAGATATGACATAGGAGGCTCTTGAATTTCCCTCTTCCTGTGGACACACTGAATATACAGCTACCCATGGCGTCCCTTCTGAAATCTAGAAATTAGCTGAGTCCTACACATTGGGTGAAAGAGAAAGCACCCACATTGAAACAAGTAGGAAAGTGCTGAGACATACTCCTACCATAAAGCCCACCCTGGTACAGTGCCATATAATTGGGAGGGAATCTCCAACTCCCAGCTTCTTTTTGAGAAACAGAGTTTGACCTGCACATTCGGTACCTCAACTATTAAGGCTCCCACCTAAAGAATGGGACCCCAAAACATCTACCTCTGAAAGCCAATGAAGCCAATATCTGCAAGACCCACAGGACCATAGAAAACAAACAAACAAAAAAGGAAGTAGTTCTTAGTGGATGCACTAGCACTCACCCTGGCTATTCCTACCAAGGCTCAGCACTGAAGGAACAGACAGGAGCACTCATCTCCCAGTCTTTCTTTGGAAGAGATTATACTGTATATTTTACAAACTGCTGCCTAAGAGTCTGATTTCTGATCAGCCAGCATCTAGGTGCTGACCATAATCCTCCACTCTGGGACACTGATGGGTCTTGGCACCCTCTGAACTACTAGGAATCATGAAGAACAAAGATGGTGACTTGAATAATCATAAAAGTTTGAGAAGTAACCAGTAGCTCAGAACAGGATTATTTACAGAGTTCATATCTTGTATGAGACCAGTATATCAAGATTGGGACTAATTTATCTAAAGCACAGAAATCCACACAAAGAATAAAGGAAAATGAAGAACTAGAAATATGTTCCAAAAAAGAATAAAATAAATCTCCCAAAACCAATCTTAATGAAGTTGAGATAAGAGACTTACCCAATAGAAAGTTCAAAATAATGGCTATAAAGATGCTCACAGAGGTCAGGAAGGCAGTGCATGAACCAATTAAGAACTTCAACAAAGATAGAAAAAAACAACAGAAATCCTAGAGCTGAAGAATACGGTAATTGACCTGAAAAATTAATAGAGGTTTCAATAACAGACTAGATCAAGTAGAATTAAGGATTAGTGAACCCAAAGACAAGGCAGTAGAAGCCATTCAATCAGAGGAACAAAAAGAAAAAAGAGTGAAAAAGAACAAAGGAAGCTTAGGGGACTTCTTTTGCTCCCCTGCCACCACTGTCATGGTTGGCTTATTCCTTGTGACATGTATGGTTGGATTGCCTGGAGCCTTAGTGCCATTCTGTGGGGCAAGGGGTTATACTTCTTAAGAAATTTCTAAAGAGTAGAATACAGCCCAAATATGTAAGGGGTTAGGTTCTGATGGGGAAACTTTAAACAGTGGAAAACAAGAGATGGGCAGGACCTGTGAATATTTATACTTGCTTTTGTTTCTCTTCTACTGGAATGTTCCAAGGCACATTTTTTTTTTTTCTTACAACTTCCAGAGATACTCTGCATGGTTGTGCAGATGCTTCTGCTGAATGATCAGATGTGTCTATTCATGGCTCATCAGGAAGCAGTGGCTGGCCCAATGACGTATCACTTTCCATTGCTTGCCATTCTTCATGCCTAACTCCACTTTACCTCACACTCACTGCCCTGGATTGCTCCCACCCCAAATAATTAATTATTATTACTTAATCCTTGCTTCAATTTCTATTTTCTAGTAACTTTTGAGCTAAGAAATGTTTAGAACTTTTAGCTTTCAGTCTCTCTTTTCCTCAGAATTATGCCCCATGGGTTATACTTTATTGATTTGTAGGCATTTTGATGTCAAAAAGTAGCAAAAATTAGAGTAGATAAACACATTTGCTTAGTAATATACACCTTATCTAACTTACAAATAGATAAAATTACTCAAATATCTAAAGCTAAATTTTAGTAGTTGTATTTGTAATAAATTTAAAAGTTTTCATTCTTACTTCATATTAATATTTAAATAATTTTTAAAAATTTAGGTAAATTGATTTTGAGTACATTGAGACTCCCATCATTTACTAAGAAATATTGCAAGTAGTTCTTCAGTTTTATGATATTATTAAAAAGAAAAGAATCTTGGGGACAAAGACGTGGATATGAATTCCAATTCCATAGTTTTCTAATTATTTTTAAAGTTTATTAATTTTTTTGAAAGGAGAGAGGGAAAGCACGTGAGTAGGGGAGACCTAGAGAGAGAGAGGGAGAGAGGGAATACCAAGCAGGCTCTGCACCGTCAGCGCAGAACCTCACAAACTGAGACCATGACCTGAGCCAAAAATTGAGTCAACTGAACCAGGCACCCCTCATTTTCTTATACTGTGACATTGATTTTCAGGGTTTTGTTTTTTTTTTTTGCTGTGTATATCCCCTATTTAAATGTGTGGTAGAATATTATGAATCCATTGCGTATAACATCACTGTACAAATAGCTTTATCTACAGAATTTACAGTCCTCTAAGTGTCCCAGGTTTATAGTCTTCTCTCACCCCCGGTTTGTCACATGTTCTCTCTTCTTTTAATCAGAAACCCCTTCCTCCTTTTCACCTACCTAAGGTTCAGAGTTAGATTACAATATGAACGTTTGGCCATAAGATCCAAATACTATGTTGATTTTGAGTCACCTGGGTAAGTCACTGAGCTATTTGCGTATCTATTTCCTCAAGTATAAAATGCAAATGGAAACATTTGCTCTCTCCTTATTCCATAATGATCTTTGAAAGAATGAAACAATCACCAAAAGAGCCATTTTTCAAGCATATGGGATGGGGTACACCATTAATAAAATCGCCATTATTTTTCCATTTATTTTGTAATATTAAGAAAACAACAAAAATAAAGAAAAGAATGCAATTACCTGACAAACAAGATGTCCAAGGAGTCAGATGACAAAGCTGTAAAAAATTAGGGGCACTGTTTATCCTTAATGTAAGGAAATGTCCATTTGTTTATCTCTTTTCACTAAATTATGTGACTGATTCTAATTGAAAGATGATCACCCATACGGTACAGGGAAAAATTTATTCAACATAATTTTGGCCCCCAGAGGCAAATTGACATATGGATATAATTTAATATTTTATCTGCAGTGGATATTTTAAAATACAGACATGTTTTTATTGACTGAGTACTTTTTACATGAAGATTTTTAAGATTTTTAAAAATACATTGCTGTAAGAGTGAAGGAGCTGGAATTTGAAATTTAGCAAATGACTGAATTACCAGTCTTTGTTACATTTTAACCTAAGTTACCAAATGTTTTTATGCTTTTATTTTTATAAATGTTCTCTCATGTCATTTCTTTCCCCCCCTTCTCCTCCCCCCCCCCCCCACAAAGAAGTGTTTTGCGGTCAGGTAATTTATGCCCAAACATGTATTTAAAATAGAAAGTACATGGCAAACTTTTCAATTATCCACCTACCAGGAGGTAATTTAGTAGTAATTAAGAGCAGAGACCATGGGGGCAGGCTGACCAGAGTATAAATCTCGGCACCACTCCTTAGCCATGGCACTGACATAGGTGCTTAGCCTCTTTATAACTAAGGATGTCTCGTTTGTAAGAGAAGGATAATGATAATTTCTGTGTAACAAAACTATTTTGAGGATTGATTTAGTTTCAAGTGTGTAGAGGGTTTAGCACAATGCTAGGCACTAGTACAGAGCCATATTGCGTCCTGAGGCAAAAAGAAAAATCAGTTAAACTGTCTTTAATTAAGGACACTAAAGAGCTTGTCTTTAATTAAAATGTTAATTTTTGTACATCATGGGACTTTTGCATTTTTGATTTTTTGAAGTATCACATCAAAATATTATCAATCTTATTTATATAGTTTTTTGACACCCCTTAAATTTTGTGCCCAAGGCAAGAGCCTCACTCACTTCACCCTAGTCCCTGCCTGGTCGGCACATAGTAAGCGCTCAATAAATATTAGAAAATGTTGACATTAGGTCAAACAGACATAGGTTGCTTACTTCGCATATGGGTTATGAGTCAGATTATAGGGTGTTTGTGACAGGTAATAAGGGCGCTCTTACCTGCTTTAAGGATTCACAGAGGGTCTCCCAGAAAAAGTAAAATATTAGCCAAGACCTCAAAGATACATAGACTTATATGAAGAAGCAAGAAAGGTGAGGAGAGAGTAGTACATGGAGGTGATAAATGAGAGAAAAATCTAGGGCATAAGAAGCTGACATAATCTAGTATGGTTGTGGTGCAGAAGTCAAAGGAACTTGACTATAAAATTAGGAAAGTATTTAGGGCCAGACTAATTTATAAATAATATGTAGACTCAAGAGTGGCTTTATGGGTATGAAACCTGTGTAGTTACACAGGATTCTGTTTAGAAGAATCCTGTTTAGAAGAATCCCATGCTTGTTTTCATGCTCTGTTATCACCATCTCGAAATTCTTTTTGAACAAGGGGGCCCACATTCTCACTTTGTCCTGGGACATGCAAATTATATAACTGGTCTTAGGTAAACTTTACTATCAGTGTCTTTCAAGTAAAGTGACAAGAACAGATGAAAGTTTAGAAAGATCACTATTGCTACTATTTGGTGTGGGCCAACAAACACTGAATGCAACATTATCATTTGGAGACAGTTGCACTCTCCTAGGAGAGAAATACTGTGGCTAAATGTGGAAGAGTGGCCAAAGGAATGGAGAATGTAGAAGGCTATTCAAGATAATTAGAGAAAAGATCTCCAGAATATAGTTGAGATTAAAAAAATAAATACCCGGGGTGCCTGGGTGGTGGTTGAGTGCCTGACTTTGGTTCAGGTCGTGATCTCTTGGTTTGGGAGTTCGCACCCTGAGTCAGCTTGCTGCTGTCAGTGTGGAACCTGCTTGGGCTCCTCTGTCCCCCTCTTTCTCTGCTCCTTCCTGCTCTCTCTCTCTCTCTCAAAAACAAAAATAAACATTAAAAAAAAAACAAAGTGTTACATTTTGTGTAAGGGAATTATATTCTTTTAAAAATATTTGCATAAGCAAATATTGGAAAAATATATAAGAAACTAATAAACATGGTTAACCAAGTTTGGAGTAGTAGTTGAACAGAATGAATGGGGCATAGGTGGGAGGAAACTTCTGGGTGGATGTTTATAGTTTTTTATTTTGTTTTGTAATATTTTGATTTTTGAAACGTGAATGCTTTTAAGTGTCAAAATGTAACATACGAAATAAAAAGAAAGGCATACATACAAAAGAGATATTGACAAAGCACAATCTATGGAACCAGTAGTTGTGTGTGAGGGTGGTAAGGAACAGGGAGAAGTAAACAGTGACTAACTGTAGTAGTCCTCATGGTTGAGTCCCTACAGTTTTTTTCCACTACAAATGACTAGATCAAACCAATGGTCATAATCTGTTCTCTTTTCCAGTGATTTGTTTAGGAGTGGATTTATGACCCAATTTTGGCCAACATGATCCATAAGAACATAGGCCTGGGAATGGTATTAGTTTCCTAAATCTGCTGTAACAAATTACCACAACGTGAGCAGCTTAAAACAACAAAACTATTTAATCACAGTTCTGGAGGCTAGAAGTATGAACTCAAGGTGTCCACAGGGTGGAAGCTCTGAGGGAAAATCTGTTGCATGCCTCTCTCCCAGCTTCTGGTGGTTGCCCACAATCCTTGGCATTCCTTGGCTTGCAGCTGGATCCCTCCAATCTTTGTCTCTGTCTTCACTTGAACTTCTCTCTTTTGTATCTCCACTGTTCCTCAGTGTTCACATGATGTTCTTTTATAAATTAAAAAAAAATGTTTATTTATTTATTTTTGAGAGAGGGAGAGCAGAGAGGGGCAGAGAGAGAGAGAGAGAGAGAGAGAGAGAGAGAGAGGGAGAGAGGGAGACAGAGAATCCCACACAGGCTTTTGCTGTCAGTACAGAGCACCACACAGGGCTCAAACATACAAACCATGAGATCATGACCTAAGCTGAAACCAAGAGTTAGACCCTTAATCAACTGAGCTACCCAAGTACCTCCACATGATGTTCTTATGAAGACACTAGTCATCCTAGTTTGGTGACTCACTGTCTTCAGTTAAAGACAATAAAGGCTTATCTTTAATTAAAACATTGATTTTTTTCTTCATGGATTGACATGGCATCACCCTAACTAATTATATTTGCAAAGACCTTATTTCTAAATAAGGTTCCAGTCATAGGTATCTTTTTGTGGGATAAAATTCAACCCATTATGGAGGTCTTTTGGAAAATTCTCATTCCTAAGTAGGAGATGGAGGAAGGCACCATCACTTTTTCTTTTTAGGATGTTGTTATGTCTGGAAGTGATCTCTGAACCTGTCACCACCACCTTTCTTTCACCCTGGGGATAAAGCCAACATTCAAAGAAAGATAGTTCCACCAAAACTATAGAGGGGCTAGTGGTAAGGAGAGGTGTTGTGTGAGAAACATTTTTTTATTGTCTAAGCCATTCTTAGGCAGGATTTTTATTATTTTCAACCAATAGCATGTTGAGTGACATAATGACACTCAGATTCCTTAATAGTCAATCAGATGTGTGGTGATACTCTGGAAGTACTAAAGCAAAAATGGTTCTGGGGTAAAAGATGGCACAACTATGTATGTATGTATGTACATATGTATATATGTATGTATATATCAAGAGAAAATGATACCTTCTGGAATAATGTTACTTTTTCTCATAGAAATATGTGATCAA
Organism: Neofelis nebulosa; assembly: GCF_028018385.1. Lineage (NCBI taxonomy): Eukaryota > Metazoa > Chordata > Mammalia > Carnivora > Felidae > Neofelis > Neofelis nebulosa. Next base: position 152,273,981 of record NC_080784.1, read on the forward strand.
ATGACTTTAGTTAATAGCTTATAAATTATCTATTTATTTATTTACTTATTTATTTATTTATTTTAATGTCCATCTATCCTCGAGAGAGAGGCAGAGTGTGAGCAGGGGAGGGGCAGAGAGAAGGAGACACAGAATATGAAGTAGGTTTCAGGCTCTGAGCTGTTAGCACAGAGCCCAAAGCGGGGCTCGAACCCATGAACCATGAGATCATGACCTGAGCCAAAGTCAGACGCCCAACCAACTGAGCCACCCAGGTGCCCTGTAAGTTATTTTAATTAAGGGTTTCTCTACAGGACATTCCCACCCACAGCCAACTTCAGGTTAATTTGTGATTCTACAATGACACTTGTGGAGTTTGACCAACATGGAGTTCTATTGTCGTTAAAACTTCCACAGAAGATACTGTAACTGTATGAGATTTGTAGTGCAATCACTTTGCCATATGTATGCAACCACTTGGTCTGAAGAACTAGAAAGCAAGGGGTTGCATATGGAGGCTGCCGTAATGGTCCCTGAGAGAGGTGACAAGGGCTTGATGTAGTGAAATAGTGAAAATGCTATTAGAGAGGATAGGATATACTTTCAGAGGAGGAATGTAAAATTCTTGGAAGTATGCTAGAAAATGGAAATAGACAAGGTAGGGAGAAGAGCTATATCTGATGCCAAATGTTTGAACCCCTCAATAAGTCCCTTTACAGGCTGTCAAAACTAATCAGGCCCTCTAGGCTTGTGAAATTGGTTTGGGGACAGTTTGTTTGATGTGATGTTTGATTTCTTTGATTTTGTTTCACAAATAGTAAGGAAGGAAATCATTTTTATTCAAGCTTTTATGTTAATTTGTGCAGTGTTGGGTCCAGATGGAATAACAATGGGTTTCCTTTAATCTCCCATTAACCTAGCAAATATCTTTTTAAAAGTGTTCATCATTTCTAACAGTCAGGATTTCTTAATGGCTTGGGTATGGTTTGATGTCGATCTGAATTCTTTTTTAGGTCTCCTTAAAATCATGAATAAAAATGGTATTTTTATGGAAACCATTTTGTACATATTTAAACAAGTTACTATGATACCAACCAATTAGTACAATTCTTAGGAATAATGCATAATATCATTTTGTATGACAATGTTTCTTTTCATGAAAACACAATGAAAAACATACTTTATTTATGACATACCACAAGTTGTTTTAATCTCATTTTCACATTTAGGTTAATTTCTGAGAACAATTAAGAGCAGTGAACACTGAATCCCAGTAAACATAGATTGGGCACCATTCTGCACACTTTTAACTTTATCTTTGTGCTAAAATTCATGCTTTCTTGCTGCTTCGGATTCTTTGTTCTGTCAGTAGTTTTCTTGTTTTCCTGTATCTTCAACATTTAACCTTTACACATGTTTTAGTATTGCCTATATTTATAAAATCCTTCTATAAACTTTTGCTTCCTCTATTTAATATTTTTGTTTCTCATGACAGCCACTCTTTCATTTATTCAACAAATACTAATTCAGTGCCTATTATTATGACTAGCATATTCTAATTTCTGCAGGTACAGCAGTTAATAAAGCAGATAAAAATTCCAGCTTTGGTGAAGTTAATGTTATAGAGTGTGGAGGCATATGATAAACTGAGAAGTAAATAAAATACATAGAACTTTACATAATGGTAAGTACCAGGGAAAAGTAGAAGAGGAGGAAAAATATGTAGAGAGATACCTGGGGGGGGGGGTTGCATTTTTATATTCATTGCTCAGGGAAGACCTCCCTGAAATAGTACTATTTGTGCAAAGACGTGAAGGAAAGGAAGAAACAAATTACAGAAATACCTGAAAGGCACAGTATTTTAAGAAGCAGGAACAGCATGAGCAAAGGCCCTTGGGCAAGACCACATTTGACTTATTGGAGGAATATGAGAAGGCCACTATGGCTGGAATTGAGTGAGGTAAGTAGGCAGTTGTAGAATTTGAGGTCAATAAGGCAGGTAGGGGACAGATCGTGTAGCGTATTGTGATCATCGCAAAGACTTTGAGTGAAAGGGAAGCTGCTGGTGTGTTTTGAGAAGTGATATTTCAGCTAGAATATTCTTGTTCTTGTGTGACAAATAGACTTGAAAGAGGCAAGAGTGTAAGCAGAATGGCCAATTAGAAGGGTGTATTGGCTATCTAGAAGAGATGGTGGTGGCTTAGATTAGGGATAGCACTGAAGGGAATGAATAGAGGTAAGACGTGGGCACATTTCCAAGAGAATGGAAACATGATGTCTGGATGGATTCAGTATCATTTTATTGAAAAAATTGTTCACATATGCAAAATTCTCTTCTCACCTCTTTGTTGCTCTCAACTTGCTAAATTTGAGGTTGTTGTTTTGTTTTATATTTTTCTTTGCCCCTTTGCTTGCCCTGAAACTGCTATAAAAAAATCATTAAAACTAATAGGTGTTCCTCAGTCTTGATGTTATATCACCACTTTGTAGCATTTATGCTGTTCTTTCTCCTTCCTTCTTCAAACTCTCTTCTCCCTAGACCTATGGGTGAGTCTCAATTTTTCTTGGTATGTCAATCTCTGGTCTGATTGCTCTTTTTCAGGGTGCTAAATGGGCTTTCCTTTTTCAGGTGTTAGTTCAAATATCACTCTTTCCGTGAGGCCTTACCTGAGCAACTGATACAAAGTTGCAAACTCCTGAGTTTTCCCTGAAAACTCCCTATACCTAAGGGATTGAATAAGGTTGCATTTTTAAATCATTCATCACTGTTCAGAGATTTAAACTCACAAAATTGTTCATTGATGTTGGGAGCACTGTGTCTGTATGTAAAGAGATGATATTGGCCTGAAATTATGGGAATTTCATATATTACTATTGTAGTTATAATTAGTATTAGAATATTATAATTGTGATACAATATATCACATATATCACGTGTGGACTCTTCATGGTGAAGTCCTCAAATGGAGTTATGTTTATCCATGACATTATGTTTAATGTTAATAATGGCCCATGAGAAGACAGTAAATAGTGAGGTTAAATCATGTCTCAGAAATTAAAGAGATATCCATAATATAAATAGTGACTTTTTATTGTACAGGGGAAGGGAGATCCCTATTAACTGATGAATTGTTACTTGAGCAAGATACCTTCTCTGAGTTATAATTTAAAATTTAATAACTTTAAAATTGTTTACTGCAAAAGGTTATTATAAAATTAAATGAATTTTCATGTAAACTCCAGTTTGACAAAGAATTATTAAGTTTCTTGATGATTTAAGCATTACTCTAAGTGCTAGAGATATAATGATAAATATGATAGCTTCTGCACTCAATTAGATTGTAATCTGGTTGAAGCAATGAACCTTAAAACCAACCATTACTAAACAGTTGTTGGAGTCAGAGAGGGATGAGTGACTGAGTCTTTCTTGAGGAGGTAATAATTCAGTTGAGTCTTGAAGTTGAGATGTTATCTTGATAAGGCTGGAGAAAGGAACCTAAGTTAGCAGAACATCATACCCAAGAGCATGTAGGAATGAAATAATAGGTCTCATTCATGTTGTAAGAAGCTCAATATTGAAATCAAGGTATATTTAAAGAGGTTGTAAGACAGAATAAAGATTTAGGTAGTGGCTTGTACAGTAAACTAAGAAATCTGAACCAAAAGTCAGTGTTACTATGAAGAATTCTAAGCAGGGGATTAATGTGATTATATTAATAATATTAAAAGGTTACTTGAGCAGTGAGGAGGATAGATTAGAGGGACTCTGAGCTGGAGAAGGGGGAAAATTCTAATATCAATCAAGAAAAAATGATGAGGTATGGATTAAACAGCAGTGATAGAAATGGCATAAATTTGAGGCATAGGTAGGAGGTAGAATAGACTGACTTTAGTAACCAATTGAATCTGGAAGCCTCCAACTTTCTGTTTTAGACTGTGGATGGATGATATGTTTCACTAAAAGATAGGAAGTAAAGGGGGAGTAATCAGAGTTCAAGGTGAAGAGTTTTTTTTTTTCTCTCCCAACGTGCTGCATTTGAGACTTCATGGAATATCCAGTGATTTTTGTATAAAGATAAAATTACTTAACATAGTCCTCAAGACTATGTTTTTGTCCCTCCCTTCTAGTCCAGTCTTATTTATATGACTGTGTTCCCTAATGCTCTCTGTGGGAGCAACGTAGGTCTTCTTTTCTCCCTTGTATTTACCATCACAGAGCCTTCTTTCATCCTGGATTACCCTTCCTTCTCTTCATTGCTCAGTTGTTTTTTTTTTTGTTTGTTTGTTTGTTTGTTTTTTTCTCCTTATGTCTTGGCTCAGCTTCAGATTAAATCCCTTGGGGAAGCCTTCCCTGCCTTAACAAGATCAAATGCTATATAGAATTTTGTTACACTCTGAGGCCATCCAGACTATATTAACTGTGGAAGGGGTAAATACTAAAAGAAAGACAAAGTGGCCAAAACACAACAGATTTCCTTACATTTTTAAAAATCTTGTTTACCAGTGTTTGTCTAGTCTCTGGGTTCCAAGAATTCCTGGATCTATTCATATCATTGTTGATTGCAACAGAAATCCAGAGGAAGAAACTGGATATGGAGAATATCCCAAGGGAAACAATGATAGGATTTGATGACTGAACAGATATGGGTATTATGGCTAGACTTTTCTTTCTGAGTAATTAGAAATGTTGGATGATCGTAGCATTGACAGTAACAGGAGAATCAGGAAAATGAATTCATTTTTCAGGAAAGAGGATTAAAAATAAATGTGAACATTGAGAAAATTCTAAAGGACTCCATGCTAGCTGTGAGACTGATAAATCCTAGCAACTGCACCTCTTCATTAAAATTTAATAAAAGCTTTATAGGTTGTTAATGATTCCTTTCTTTAGTGAGGTAGACGGCTCATCGACAAGGAAGGTCTTTTTCGTGAAAACAGTGGCTGCCTTGTAACTTCCAACCTCTTTTTATCAGACCTATTATAGAAAATATTAGTTGAAAGAAGTCATGTTAGGTAGTGATTTTGTTTTCTTTCTTTATTGGCAGCATTAATTAACCTATTAGGCGGGTTATTCTGATGCCTGTTATTAGGACACATTAGGAGTTTTATTGCATTGGGATATGCTTAGCAGACATGACCTCTTGCTCTACTTTTCCAAACATCTGTTCTTCAGAGTTCACCCATAATGTCACTACCTAATTAGACTCTCACAGCATGAAAGTTTTTCTGCTAAATACAAAGTGGTTATGATAAACCATGACATAGGAAAACTAGAGACCTGACTTAAAGGAAAGGAAAGGTTATCTTCAAACTTAAGTCTTTTATTAGTGAGTAGATAATGCTGCTTTTGTCCAAGCGTCTTTTGAAAAAGGATTACACATCACTCATATAGCTCATTTTTCAAAGAGAAAGGTGGTATAGAAAGGCCACAGGCAGGGTTATGACCTGGATTCTGTGGGACCCAAAAAGACAAGGGGATCTTCAGGATCTAGTGACCTGCCATAGTGTTGGTTCTGATGCTTCCACATAGTCTGTGTAAGACATGGTAATGGCTATTTCGAAGGCTTCACTAACCCTACATTTGTATATGATGCTAATTTCCAGTGTTTCCCTCCATTTTGGGGAATAGTTCTTTACACAAGTACTCAATGATAATATAGTCATGACCATATGAACTCACATTTAATAAAATTTACCAATCAATATTCAGAGTAACATAATTTAAAGTTTTTTAGTGACTTGATGTGGTGTTTGTTTCAAATTCAGTGCTATTTGGTGTTATTTGTGATTGAGTTGCTACTGGAAAATGATTCCAAAGGAAATTACTATAATTCTATAATCAGGTTACCAACCTCTGGTCCCCGAATATACATTTATTTATTCACTAAATATCTGTGAACACCTAGTGGAGAGAAAAAAAAAAAGATATCAAAGAGTTTTCATCCCTGGATTTCTCTGTTTAGGATAATTTTTACTAGTAGTTTATACAGCAAACCCTGGGATTTATGCTTTCCTTGTACATCATGATTTTATTTTACCACCAATATTAAGTACCCCAGGCCTAATGGAAGCTAGAACAAAACTTAAAATTTGTACAATCTAATCCAGAATAAATGTGTTTTTAATATTTATAATTAGGATTATTTTTATTAATAAGTAGTGAGTTGTTATGGGTTATGCCTACAGTTATTCATGGAATTACCATGTATTTACATAGACTTTTATATTGATATGTTTGGGTTTTTTTCCCCCAACATTAACAATATCTGCAGTTCTGTTTGGGTTCTCTCAGAAACTATCATCATGTTATGCTTTAACACATTAGAAATCCTGTGTGCTTCCTTTAACTTTGGTATAGACTACTGAAGGAGCATGAATATGCGCTTATCGGAATACGTATTAAGTAAAATTTACCTTAGAAATAAATTCATATTTTCACTCTAAGATCTGGGAATTGTTACAAAAATTGATCTCAGGATGTATGTCTAAATATCTTCAACTTGCACTAGTAGTAGATTTAGAAGTGAGGAGGGTAAAAGAATAGGAAGGTTATTCAGGGTTCTCAACAGTTAAATGTCTCATAAAAAGGATCCTTTTCTACACATGTTCTTACTCACTGCACATTGCACACAGATGATTCTAATCACCATTACTCAAATCACCTGATGCCTCAATTACCTTGGCTTCAATGAGCACATTCCAAACGCCAGAGCACCCATATACGTACCCTGATAATAGGCTGCCAATTAAGTTATCTTTCTCTGGAAACTTATTATGGCAGCTCAGTGAATATAATATCATTAGCACCCTTATATCATCATAGCCGGGGCAGTTGCTGACACCGCATGAATATAACTGCTAAGCTATCAAAGTAGCTGCTCAACCACAATAGCCTTGAAATTATTAAAAAAAAAAATCTGTAACTATGTGTGCTTGTGTACATATATGTGAAGCCTGCAAATGTGAGCGTATGCATTTATGCATGCATGGGCAAATAAATCTCTTCCAGAAAACAGGTGAGGAAAAATGATGGTCACATGCAAGGAAGGCACAAATACTTAGATAAATTATTAGTAAAAATTTCCTGATAAAGCTCTTGAAACTTTGCCAACAATAAAAATGACATCAGTCATAGCTATGGTCAGTATTTCTGTAACATGGAATGCTCCCAGATTGAATTATGTCTTGTAAAAACATTCTATAAGGTATGTTGCTTCCACACAAGATCTTTAATTAGAAACTTCAAGAAAAGTATGAAAGAATTTTTGAGAATGTCTGAACTGTCACTCTATAACTAGAAGTAGAGACTTTTTTTTGTAGTTAAACATGAGGTTATACAAAAATTACTATTGTTGTTTACTGTGATTCCAGTGTAAGTTGGAATCATTCTTATTCATTCTTGTTAATTAATTTAATTGACTCGTTTTTATTAAGGAGCTGGTAAAAGCCATCAGGAAAATCTGTTTTATCTGGACACTCTTTCTCCTTAGAGTGGTGGTAAAGAGCATAACAGTCTTTTTGACGGGGTCAGAATCCAATTTTACCACTTATCCTCGGTAAATTCTTTGTTCACACTAAGCATCAATTCTACATTTATAAAATGGACATGAAAATGAGCACTTACTCTATCAGTTCATTGTGAAGATTCAATAATGCAATACATATAAAGTGTTTAGCGTGGTGTCTGGAAAATATTAAATACTCAATAAATGATAAATTCCACTTCTGTGATTATTTAAAGTTATTTTTTTTAACATTTACAAATTCCACTGACTCTTTTTTGGTAGTTCTTATATAAAACTGGCCTCTGCTGATTTGTTACAATTTAGATTAGACCCATTATTACAATTTGGTCTTTATTACATTTCTTCAATGTTTTCCTTAAGCAAAATGTTTATTAATCATATTAATAAGGAGAATTGCTTCCCACAAAATGACTGCTGTTTTGCCATTTTATTTTGTTGTAAGTTTTTCTATCTTTTTTTTTTTTTTTTTTTTTTTTTTTTATATAGCTTTAGCTCTGTTCTTTAAAGTCCCTGGCTGATTGCCTACGTGTTCAGTTCCTTTGTTCTCTGCTGCGGTACAGCAAAATGAAGGGTACTTAAAATACCTCTTAGAGGGAATGAGTAAGTTCCTAAATGAGGTTTTCATGGAAAAAATTGTCACTCTAGCACCTTCCCACTCCCTGCAGAGAAGTATGGACTGCATAACACTTCCAGATGAAACCATTAATCTGACTTTCTTGGCTGTATCAGTTCAACGTACCCTTGTGCCTGAAGATATGCATGATATGCTCACTTAACCCTTTCACATGTACTATTGTGTAGGCTGAACTTCAGCTTTTCTCCTACCATGTATAGTCTATGTGGTAACAAGCTATTTTACATGTTTCCGACCACAGACAAAAGATTGTACAATAAAAGAGAGTATTTAAGATAAAAACAATTCTAAAAATCAACACAAATTCTTAAAAGCTGAGACTAATTTTTTACCATTATTTCCTTGGACTACTAAACTATACTCAAAGTATTTAAGTGTTACATTCTGGAAGACTCTGTTGGCTGTAGTTAAGATAAAGAGGCTTTTGGAAAACATGGGGCTAAATGTATTTACACATGGTCTAATAATGTAGGAGTAGAGTATTGCCAAATCATTCATCAAATAAATACCTTTTATCATATGCCTTAAAACATGACACAGTATTGTCAAAACAGGAATCCCTTTCATTATGGACCACAAAGGAGATATTGCAGTGCGAGATTGTGAAGTGCCTTTACTGGTAAGAGGTTATTCTCTCTGCTGTAATTAAAAGCACTACCGAGCCACGGGTCCTGATGCCAATCATTGTGGTTGAAACTAGAATATGGTTAGGAAAATAATTATTGGCATATTGGTTTCTGTGAAACTATCATACTGAAAGCATGGCATAAGATTCATTATTCTGTAAAAAGAACATCTTGCAGAAGTTCTGTGTGAAAGTCAACTGCCTATCAGAGAAGTCAGGGAAAAGGGTGTTGTGGGGGAATCAGAAGAAGCTGTTTCATCATCAGGTTTGGCTTTCATGCCTTGCATTCGACTCATAATGCAAGTCGTGCAGAACATGAAGAGACAGGAACAAAAATACAGATTCCCACTAGGCAGTTCCTTTTGATAGCCATCTCATTAGTAATAATTTAAGACTCTATTCCTTTCAGCATTCAGCTATCTGAATGTTATAGGGCATGGCAGTACCATTCATGGGAGTAGTGGAAATATGCTTTACCTCATCTTGATTCATGCCCCTAAATTTGTAAAGCACTGGCCTTCACTCTGCTGAATCCCCTCATGCTTCCTTCGGTGCTCATGCATGAAAGTCTGAACTCTGCTTAAATTCCCCCTGTGGCCATCCAGTGTATGGAACATCTGACTATTATTTTCAAAAAATAGTGGAATACAAAAATAATAGGGAAGTAAGCAGAAACCCTTTCTGAAAGCAATATTAAATGTTGATAGTAAAGGGAAAAATAATTATTTTTTGAAGTCAGTTTAATTTCAGAGGACTTCTCTTCATATTTCACCTATATTTCCAGGTGATACAGACCAGTGATGTAATTCTTTCTATCTCCATAGACGTGAAGGTGAGGTAATGGAAGTCACTAAAATGCAGGAGGCAAGAATGGGAGAGAGGCCATATCAGAGCTTTGTAACTATGTCATTAAAAAAGTACCCAAATGAATCTTCCCAAGGAGGATTGACTGAGGATGAGAACTCATTGAGGAGGCCCAAGATTCTAGTAGGAACTTGCTGGGCAAACCTGAGGAAGAAAGATGGGTGAGCACCTGGGTGGCTTAGTCAGTTCAGCGACCCACTCTTGGTTCCAACTCAGGTCATGATCTCAAGGTGTGTGGGTTCAAGCCTCGCATTGGGCTCCAACTGACAGTGCAGAGCCTGCTTGGGATTATCTCTCTCTCCCTCTCTCTTTCTCCCTCTCTCTCAAAATAAATAAATAAACTTAAAAAAAAAAGGAAGGAGGATGCACTCTATACAGAATGAATCTTTGGATAGACATCTTGATACTGGGCACTGTAGGAATTCCAAAAGGAAAATAAAATATGACTTTGGACATTTAAAAAACTAATTATAGAAAAGTTAAACAAGAGGGATTTTGAAATAGGGCAGGAGTAATGATTGTGTCCATAGGCACACATAGCATCTAAATTCTGTATACGTGGCTACACAGGCAGTGACCATAGCCTTGGAGTCACATCTAATGAGTCCTCAAGTTTTGTTGATTCTGTTCCTGCAGTAGTTTCTAAATTCATTTCTATTTGTATCAACTCTTCCCAAAGTTCCCCTAGATTGGGGTGCCAACCTCCCTCACTTAATGATCTCCAACTTCCTATATGCAGCTAAGCGGCCTTCCCGCCATCTTCTTCACGCTGCCGCTCGAGGGGCTTTTCTAGAATGCACAGCTGATCAGACTGTTTTTTCCCTTAAAACCCTTCACTTTTGTCTCCATCATATTCAGAGTAAAATCTAACTTTCTAACGTACAAGGTCAGCCCCTCCATTGTTTGTCCCCTGCCTCCCTCTGAGATTCATCTTTCCCAGCCTGTGGTGTGCTATCCACAGGTCCCCGGATCCCCATATTTTTACTTCCATGTGTCTTCACAGGAGTACCTTCTCCCTCCTTTGCTTCAAGTCTGCTTTTAGTGATCCAGCTGCGTGCCCTTCCCTGTGGGCGATCTCTTTCTGTCCCTCGAGACCGTAGTTCTTTCTCCAGGGTGTTCTCACTCTGTGCTCAAACCTGTTGTAGCATAAAAGTACTGAAATCTCCTGTGAACTTGTCTGTCTCCCTCATTAGACTCTAAAAATTCTTGATGCCTATGTCTTATCCATTTTTTACATTCTCTAGACATTAGAGAATATTGTTGAATGAATACACTGAAAGGACAAATGAAATACTTGTTGAATCAACCTATTCATAGTGTAGCCGGTCAATGAATTTTCTGGGCCGATTCACAACGTGTGAACTAGATTGAGATGACCCCTGCTTTCCTGGGCTAGTGAGTAAGAAAATAAAGAAAGAGAAGAGTGCAGAGAATTGAAGAAAAGGGAGTGAGGGCCAAATGAGAATTTGGGGGAAGGGCCCTCAGAAAGCATAGGAGACAATGGTGCCTTCTTAGGAAAATTTCCTAAATGGGTCTGAAGTGACATGCACAACTGTGGAAATATGTTCCTTTTTAGCAAACTAAATGAGACTAATGTATAATTACTGTGGTCATAAGATCACATGTGAGAGCATGGTTGCAACCTAGAAGCATTTGCATGGAAAGAGAAAAAGTAGCTTCTGTATTATTTCCTACTCTGCTTAAAGCCAATTTGTGTAACATTTGTATAAAATCCTGCTCGCTTTCTTTTTTTGATATGTGTAATTGGAAAGAAACTTGTTCCTCTGTATCTCACATAGGGCCAAAACCCTTTTATAATGTGATTTCAACTTTGGCCGACAATTTCTGCTCCAGGGAAAGTAATAATATGGTCCTTGCTCTTTGCTGGAAGTACTCCTTATCCTTCCTAGGACCTTAAGAACCCTTCTGTAACCCACCTTAAGAACCAGCGAATCACGCCAACTTTGGGAACATAAAACTGGGTAATAGAAAATTCCCTTTACAGATAGAAGGCTGTAAGCAGTGCAAATACTATTTGGACTTGATATTGCTTAGCAGTGGTAAGGGCCTGTGAAATCTGATGAATCTTTCTCTCTTGGTATCCTGAAATGTCTATCTCATTGAAATAAAAAGAATTGCTGCATTTTCAGCCTTAGAGAGAGGAAGCATTGTGGCATGACACTGGTTAAGAGTACGGGACCTGGAGTCAGGCTGCCTGCGGTTGGAACTTAGCTCCCCTATTCCTAACAGTGAGACCTGGGGTGAGTTTTTCACCGGCTTCAGTTCCTTTGTCTGTAAAATGGGACAATAATGGTATCCATTTTTTGAGGGTTATTTTGCTTCACTTTAAAGTTTATTTATTTTGGAGAGAGTGAGAGAGAGTGCAAGAGAGAAAACGTGCACACACGTGGAGTGGGGCAGGGAGAGGAGAGTTCCAAACAGGCTCCGCACTGACAGGCGGAGCCCCACATGGGGCTCAAACTCGCAAACCTTGACATCGTGACCTGAGCTGAAGTCGGGCGCTTAACTGAGTGAGTCTTGAGGGTTATTTTAAAGATAAACTGATAAATACGTAGAAAATATCTGGAACAGAGACTGTTACAAAAGGAATGTCCAGTAAATGTTAAGGGCTATTGTGATGGTTGGTGCCATTGTTGTTACTGTTGTTCTTTGTATTATTTCCCAGTTTGTCAGACCTACCATAAAGGCATCTGGAAAGACTTTTCTGTGGAAATGAAGTTTAAATGACAAGAGCAGGGTAATGCTTTTCAGACAGAGTTAAAAGCAAATGGGAAAACCTAGAGACAATAGGAAGCTTCGTGTGCTCAAGAAATGGAAACAACAACAACAACAACAAAAACTCAAAACCCTGTCTAGCTGGTGTGTCAGGAGCAAGGAAGAAATTACTAGGGGTTGAAATCAGAGAGGGAAGTGAAAGCCAGAACCTTTATGGTCTTATAAGTCTTATATGGTCTTATCGGCCATAAAAAGGATTTTATCCCTTTTATTCCAAGATTAATGGGCAGCTCTGAAAGGTTGTAAGTGACAATGCTGGTAAGTGACAAAATGGCTAGAGATTGCATACAACTTGGAGTGGATAGATGAATTCTATCCCAAAGGGTGGGAGAGGAGGGATATGATTTGATAGAAAGGTATAGGGATCTGTATCCAAAGTGAGAATTGGTGGTGTTAGTTGTGGTGTCTCAAAACTTGAGGCTAGGGGTTTGTTTGAATTTTAGAGCCAGTGTAGAGTCACTTGAGCTGAGAAGCAGACAGTATAACAGAGGAGTCTAAAGAACCCAATCAACATGCTTAGAGAAGACTGTACCCATGGAAGCCTCTGATGCTGTTGAAGCCAGTCAGTTGTGCTAAACCCAGCATACCTTCCTGAAAGGGAAGAGATAGCTAAACTTGAACTTTCTCTGTCACTGAGGATATAAGAGAAATTATATGAAGAAACATTTTGTGAGTTGTCTAGCTTTTGGACTCTTGTTTGGAACACCCAAAATGTGCTCACATATAAACTGAAAAGCAAGTGGGCTTTTCCTACCTTTTCTCCTACCCTAATGCAGAAGCTGCACATGGCTGAGGGTCCCACAATTTGTGGTTAAATACAAGTCTCCATTTTGGCTTGACTCTTTCTCTCCCAGTGGTTGTGGTTCTAAGCAAATCCTTCTCCTGAGTCCTAGCTTTTTCCTCTTCAAAGTGGGAGTCAGAAATGACAATATTTGAGAACTATTTCATAAACCTTGGGAAATAAGGCCTTTGTGTGAGGCAAGAGTGGCTATTGAGGCTCCATGGGATAGATAGAACATCCAGTAATCAACCTTCCTCCTTGGGCTGGCCCCTACCTTCTCTGCTTTGGTGCCCTTTATGTCAGCCTCCAACATGCCCTGGGGGGCTTCTTCTCTTTTTTCTCCTTCCAGTTACTGACCTGCTCATCAATCACTTCCTTTTTTTTCTTTTTTTCTTTTTTTTTAGTGATCTATGTAACTATCCCACCACCAGTTGTATACAGTTAAGAATACTGTAGCTGTGGAATAAGTCTCAAAACAGAGTAAATTGATGCCTTCCACTTTATTCTTCCTTTTCAAAATTATTTGAGTTTCTCTCCTTTTCCATATAATTTTTTTTTGAATAACCTGTCTATACCTACAAAAAAATCTTGTTGGTATTTTTATAGGAATTGCTTTAAATCTGTATATCAATAATCTACTGACACATAACTATCCTCCAATTATAGAAATCCTTACTGAAGACAGAGCTGCTATTTAGGCATGACAAAAATCTATATAGGATACGAATAATTTCCTTCTTAGCCATTCTATAAGAATTGCTGTTCTAGAATAGCCTCTAAAATTAAATGGAAAGAAATAGGGAAGAGGAAAATGGACATTACTCTTTAGTTTGTGAGGTTCTCAGAACTGATCCCATTCTAGAAATGTCCACCTTAGTACTAGTTTGTCAGATTCTCCCAGATCCCAATCCAGTGTTAGACAGGGACAACACATTTGAAGAATAAGGCATTAACATTTGTCAAAGGAGGCAATGAAAAAACAGTGCTCCTTGGATTTTCCCATAGGAACAACCTAATTACATCTCTTATTTAATTTTCTGCAATTCTAAATGTAAATTGGAGGGAGCTAGTAGATTTTACAAGTCAGTGTCCTTGTTTCAGTGATATAATGATAAACCATGCTGAAATAATGGGAGGTTCCACTTCATTACACCACTGTTTATCATTTTTAACGTTCTGCAGAAAATGTATGGGACATATGGCATTTGAAAGAATTCACTGCATCCTTATCTGACTTCCAAAGATCCTTTGAAGCATCAATGTGGTGGCCTTAAGCGTGAGCCCATTGACTGAATTTTAATTTTAATGGGAATCAATGAAATTTTGATATTTTATTAGCTGTTTAACACTGTCAAGAAAAAATGTTTTTATTCACCCCTAATTATTTATATTTAGTATATGCCGTGCATTTATAATCATTAAAGTGTAATAAACAGTAGTCAATTATGCACAACAAATACCTTTTCAGATATAGTGCTAATAAAAGCTAGGTATGCATACTTACTGGCAGTTTATAATCCATAATGGACCATGCACAATAAAATTATGAAATTATATCACTTGATGGTTTCATTAACCAGCTTTTTTTTAATTGAAAAAGTAATTTATACTCATGGTAAAAAATTTAAGCACTGCAAAAATGATACAATGAAAGTAATTCTTGTTCTTTCTCTAGACCCCTCCAGCACTCAATTCTCTAGTGTGGAGGGATAGCTGTAGGCCCAACTTCTATTTACAGTATTTATGTGATAAAAAGTAGTTTAAAACCTCACTAACTCACACTAACTGAAAGGAAGGTCACTGCAACTTGATGTAAAATCTGAATTATAGTATGTTTCAAGAGAAATATAGCTTTACTACTTTGGGCTATACTGAGTAACTCCTAACTGAGGAAGCTGATGGAGCTGAGCATTTATTTTAAAGTATCCACTTGTGTCTTTCAAACAGATTTTACTCATATTAATTCTTTTAATGCAAAGATTCTGATACTGTGGTACTTTAAAATAGTTTGCTGTCCTTCACAGTTAAGTATGCTAAGTATTTTCCATGTTTACAATATTCTTTGCTTATCAAATTTCATTTTACAGAAAGCACAAAAGTAAATTCTAGCTCAAAACCTGAACTGCACTCATGTCCATTCATATACCACACATTTCAAAGTATTGAACTTGTATAGATGCCTTGCTATGTTTCTATTGAGGGCTGCATATGTTACTTGTGAAAATACTTATGGAAACATGAAGATGTCATATATAATTCTTTTTAAACTTTATAAGGTGTTTTTGAATACATTACCTTATTTTATTCCTACAGCTCCCACATGGCAAGCATTAGAATGCTAATCTGTAAAGTGAGGCAGTTGTTCTTCTAAGGGGATCTTACTGGACAATCAAAATTTGGAAAAGACATTGATAAAGAGAAATGAATCATTTTTTTAAGTTTATTTTATTTTATTTTTAAAAATTTTTTTATATATTTACTTATTTCCGATAGAGAGAGATGGAGCACAAGTGGGGGAGGGGCAGAGAGAAGGAGACACAGAATCAGAAGCAGGCTCCTGGCTCTGAGCTGTCAGCACAGAGCCTGACGCCAGGCTGAAACTCACAAACCACAAGATCATGACCTGAGCTGAAGTCGGACGCTTAACTGACTGAGCCACCCAGGCGCCCCAGTTTTATGTTTATTTTAATTTTGAGAGAGAGATAGAGAACGAGTAATGGAGGGACAGAGAGAGAGAGAGAGAGAGAGAGGGAGAAAGAGAGAGAGAGAGAGAGAAAGAATCCCAAGCAGGCTCCACATTGTCCCCACAGAGACTGATGTGGGACTCGAACTCATGAACCATGAGATCATGACCTAAGCTGAAGTCACGAGTTGAATGCTTAACTGACTGAGCCACCCAGGTGCCCATAAAGAGAAGTGAATCTTGGTAGAGAATGTAAAAGTAGTGAAGGAGGAAAATGTAGGGAAAGTCATAGAAGTAAAATTTTATAACCCATTGCATATAGGACTGGAGAAGAGGGCAATGGAAGTATATTGTTCTAGAGTTCTTACATTATTCAAAAGAGTATCCTATTATTTGAAAGTAGACTGTGGCAAGTTAAAGATGCAAATATAAACACAGATAAACACTAAAAATGTAAAACAGTAGAAATAATAAAACAGTGAAGATAAATGAAATAATTAAAAAAAACCTCATTTAATACAATGAAGGCAGGAAAAAGACAAAAAAAATAAAGAAAAAATGGCCCAAATAGGAAACACAGGAAGATGGTGGACTTAAACGCAAGTATATCAATAAATACATTAAATACGAATAATCTAAACACTCCAAGTAAAAGTCAGAGATGACCAGACTTCGTTAAAAAAAAAAAAAGCAAGTACTAACTGTATGCTTTTTGTGATAAAACAAAAAACAAAAAAATTGACATATAATTGCAAAGATAAATCAAAAGTAAATAATGAAAAAGTTACAATGTATAAACCCTAATCATAAGAAAATACAATATCTATATTAATAACATATAAAATAGACTTTAGCACAAACATATTTCCAATGATTATTTTTAGCAATGAAAGCATTAGTTTATCAAGACATAAAAATTTTATGCAGTTTATGACAAATTTTGAAACATGAAGCAAAAACTAAATATGTTAAATAAGAAATAGATAAATCCTGCTATTTGTGATGACATGGATAGAACTAGAGGTGATTATGCTAAGTAGAATAAGGCAGAGGAAGATACATACAGTATGATTTCACTTAATGTAGAATCTAAAAAAAAAAAAACAACAAATGAACAATAACAGAAGAACCAGGAACAGACTCAGAGACACAGGAAACAAACTATTGGTTACCAGAGTCAGGAGGGGCTGAAGGGTGGGCAAAATATGTGAAGGGGATGAAGAGGTACAAATTTCCAGTTATAAAATAAATGAGTCATGGAGGTGTAATGATTGACATAGAGAATATAGTCAATAATATTGTAATAACTTCTATGGTGGCAGATGGTAACTAGACTTAGCATGGGGGGGCCATTTCATAACGTATAAAAATATCAAATCACTCTGGTGCACACTTGAAACTTAATAGGATATAGTATGTCAATTATTCTTCAATTAAATAAATCCACGATTATTGTTGAAGGTTTCAACACTGTTTTTTGGAAATTCAAGACTAGGAAGACAGAAAAATCACTAAAGAGATAAAGTATTTGAGCAATGCCATCAGGAAACTACACCTAGCAATTATCAGCTAGACCTTGACAAATATGGAATTTGTATACAACAACAACAGAATGCATGCTTTTTTGAAATGGACGTGGAACACTCACCAAAATACACCATATACTAAGCCTAAGATACCTAAAATATTTGAAGTCATAAATAGTATATTCTTTGAGCGCAAAGGATATAAATTAAAATTATTTAATAATACAAAAATTTCTTCACATATTTATAAAAGTTTCTAAATAGAAAAACAAATTACAAAGAAATTTGGGAAATATTTTGAATTGAATGATAACGAAAACAAAATTTTTTTTTTTCATGGAGTGAAAGGAGTGCTTAGTGGGAAATTTAAAATTTAAATGTTTAATATTAAAAAAGGAAAAATGTCTAAAATTAATGCACTAAAGGCAGAATAATAGAGGAAATCAATGAAATAAAAAAAATCTGTAACAATGAAAGCTTATTCTTTGAAACCATTTAATTTGATAATCTGGCCAGATTTATGACAGACAAAAATAGAGAACACACAAAGTGCCAACATCAGAAATTAAAAAGGAGACTTCAGTCCAAATCCTACAGAAATTAAGATAATAATTAAGGATTATTAGGAACACTTCATACCACTGAATTTGACAGATTAGGGGCACCTGTGTGGCTCAGTCGGTTGAGCATCTGACTTCAGCTCAGGTCATGATTTCACAGTTCAGGGATTTGAGCCCTGTCTTGGGCTCTGTGCTGACAGCTCAGAGCCTGGAGCCTGCTTCACGTTCTATGTCTCTCTTTCCCTCTGCCCCTTCCCCACTCATACTGTCTGTCTCTCTCTCAAAAGTAAATAAACATTAAATCTGACAGATTAGATGTAATAGACAAAGTTCAAAACTTGCACAGTAAGTCATAGGAAATCTAAGTAGCTCTATATTAAAGAAATTGAATTGATAATAACTTTTCCAGTCATCTTTGGTGATTTCTATATTAAGCATATATGGACAAAGAAATAGTTCTACACAGTTCTATACATATATTTCAGAAAATAGAGAAGTGACATTTATAAAGGCATTTTATGGAGTCATAATTATACTGACACTAAAACCAGACTGATTACATTACAAAAACACACAAACAAATAACTACAGAAGACTGTCTCTTGTGAATGTAAATGGGAAAAAATTCTTAAAAAAATCAAATCAAAGAATACATGAGAAGGAAATATATCATGACAAAATGGGATTTTCCCAGAAATGCAAAGTTATTTAAACATTTGAAAATCAGTAAATGGAATTCATTATGTTACTAGAAAAGAGGAAATTAACAATATAATCATCTCAAGAAATTAAGAAAAAGCATTCAACAAAATTAAATAATCATTAATAAAAACTTTCAACAAACTAGGAAAAGAAGAAAACTTCCTCAATCTAATAAATGATATCTATAAAAAACCTAAAGTGAAGGTTATTATTAATGTTGAAAGACTGAATACTGCTTCCCTAGAATTGGGAACAAGATAAGGATGCCTGCTTTTTCACCACTTTTATTTAGCATTTTAGTAGATGCCCTAGTCAGTGTAATAATGAAAGGAAAATAAAAAATATAAATAAATTTAATAGGAAGAAGTAAAACTATTTTTATTCATAGACAACATGTTTGTATATGTAGAAAACCTTAAGGAATCTATAAAAAAGCTATCAGAACCATTATAGACAATAGTCAAGCTATTTAGAGAGCCCAAATATCCACTGACTGATGAACTGATAAAGATATATACAATAAAGATATATGCAATTGAATATTACTCAGCCATCGAAAAGAATGAAAGCTTGCCATTTGCAATGACGTGAATGGAGCTAGAGTGTATTATGCTAAGCAAAATAAATCAGAGAAAGAAAAATACCATATGATTTCACTCATATATGGAATTTAAGAAACAAAACAGATGAATATATGGGAGGGGGGAATAAAGAGAGAAGAAAACAAACCATGAGAGACTTTTAAAGATAGAGAGCAAACTGAAGGTTGATGGAGGGGGTGGTGGGAGACAGGCTAGATGGGTGATGGTGATTAAGGAGGGAACTTGTTATGATGAGCTCTGGGTGTTGTATGTACGTGATGAATCACTGAATTCTATTCTTGAAAGCAATATTGCACTGTATGTTAACTAATGAGAATTTAAATTTTAAAAAATGGAAAAAAAGGAATAAATAAAAAAGCTATCAGAGCTAACATGAATTCAGACAGGTTGCAGGATACAAGGTCAGCATATAAAAATCAATTTCATTATAATGCATATGCAACAAAAATGGAAAATAAATAAAAATACCATTTACAAGAGTGTCAAAACATAAAATATTAAGGGTGAACTTTAAAAAATATATGCAAATCCCATATACTGAAAACTGCAATATATTACTGAGAGAAATTAGAGACCTAAGTAAATGGAAAGATATGCTATGTCCATGAATTAGAAGACTTAACATTTTAAGATGTAAATTGCTCTCACATTGAGATATATATACAAGCAATTCTATTCAAAGTATCAGTGGATTGTTTTGTGTATGATAGAAATTAGCAAGCAGTTTTTATAATTTGAAAGGATATAAAAAGCTAAAACAATTTTGAAAACGAAGAAATTTGGAAAATGTATACTACCTAATTTCAAGACTCACTAAAAACCACAGAAATCAAAACACTGTGGTATTGGTATATGAAAAGACATGTAGATCAATAACCAGATGGAGTGCCCATAAAAATATAGAAACACACATATGGTCAAATAATCTTTAGTTAGTGTGCCAAAGAAACCCAAAAGGATAGTCGTTAAAACAAATTGTATTGGAAAAACTAGATATCCACATGGAAAAAAGTGTGCCAGTCCTCTTATTTCACATCTTACACCCTTAGGTAAAAGCAAAACGTGTAATTATAGAAGAAAATATGGAATAAAATCTTGATCTTTTCTTAGATATGTCACAAAAAGCATAAATTATCAATGACAAAATTTAATACACTGGATTTCATCAAAATTAGCAAGTCTAGTCTTCAAAAGACTTACACAAATGAAAAGGCAAGTGAGATTGTGAGAAAATATTTGCATTAATACATATGAAAAAAAATGGATTGGTATGTAGAATATAAAACAAACCCTTACAGTTCATTAATTCAAATAGTTCAATGTAAAAAGTGCAAAAAATTTGAATAGTTCACAAAAGGAGTTATATAAATCACTGATAAGCACGTGTAATGATGCTCAATATCATTGATCATTAGGAAAATATAAAATAAAACCAGAATTGAGATCCTATTGCATAGTTCCTAGATAGCTAAAATTAAAAAGACTAAAAAAAGACAAAATGTTGGTGAAGACGTGTATCAACTGGAACTCTCATACATTGTTGAGAAGACTAAAATATTACAACCACTTTAAGAAACTTTTTGACAGTTTCTTATAATATTAAACATATAATTTCTATATGATCCAGCAATTCTACTCATAGGTTTTTACTCAAGAACAGTAAAAAAAAATCGTACACACACACAAATAGCATAAGGTGTTCACAGAAGCTTTATTTTTAAGAGCTAAAAAACTAGAAATAACCTCAATGTCCACCAATAAATGGATGGATAAACAAATTGTAGTGTATCTATGCAATGAAAACTAATAAGCAATAAAAAGGAATCAGCTATTGATACAAGCAGCAATATTGATGAATTTCTAAAATGCTATACTGTGTAAATGAAACCAAGTGTAAAGGATATGTACTTTATGATTCCATTCTTGTGAAGTTCTAGAACAGGCAAAGTTAATTTACAGTGACAGAGAACACTTTAGTGGTTGCCTGTGGCTGGGGTGGGGGTAGTTCTAGGGAGGGGACTTAATTGCAAAGCAGTAAAAAGAAATATTTTGGAGTGATGGAAAAACATGTATCCTTTTTTTTTTTTAATTTATTTAAGTTCCAGTTAGTTAACACGCAGTGTAATATTAGTTTCAGGTGTACAATATAGTGATTAAATACTTCCACAAAACATTTAGTGCTCTTCACAAATACACTTTTTAATCCCCATCCCCTCCCTCTCCCCTCTGGTAATCTTTGGCATTCTTTAGCTTGTGATATTGGAAATATCTTAATTGTGGTAATGGTTATATTTGCCACAACTTCTTGTTATATTTATACATTGATAAAATTAAAACAAAAAGAATCATGGAGATCATCTAAAATAAATCTACTTTCAATAAATAACGGTATATTGCTATGATCCTATCTCTTCAAAATGCCCTTTAATTTTTTTCTAACCTATCCAGATATTCTCAGGTTCATTCAACAAATATTTATTGAATATATATAATGTGCCACAAGGTACAAAATGTGCCTTATATACGAAACAAGAATAATAAATGTATATATACTAGTACAGTGTTGAATAATGTCCCTCTCCCAGAACTTTTGAATAGGATCTTATGAGGAAATAAATTCTTTGCAGATGTAATCAAGTTAGGATGAGGTCATACTGGATTACGGTGGGCCCTAATCCAGTGACTGGTATTTTTATAAGAAGAGGGAAATTTGAACACAGAGACATGCACAGAAGGGAGATAATGTGAGACACAAGGAAGATAGCCATGTGAAGACAGGCAAAGCTTGAAGTTATTTATCTACAAGCTATGGAATGCCAAAGACTACCAGTAACTACCAAAAGCAAAGAAGAAGCAAGAGAGTCTCTTCCCCTAGACCTTTCAGTGACAGCATGGCTTTTTCAACACTTTGATGTCAGACTCCTAGTCTTGATATCTTAGAGAAAATACATTTCTTTTGTTCTGAGCCACTCAGTTTGTGGTGCTGTAACAGCTCTAGAAACTGACACAATATTCAGTTTTTAGGGTGTGATGCAAGAAAATATGGAACTTTGGAAGAGTTAAAATAATATTAGTTTGGATTCCCAACGAAGATCTCTTAATGAAACGATCTCTAGTTCAGATGGAGAGGTGATTAGCAGTTAGCAAGATGAAGATGAGGGCAATGAGGAAGAGAAGGTGTAACCAGGCAGAGAGATCAGCATTTACAGAGTCTCTGAGTAAGGAAAGATCTTGCCATATTTCTAGGCGCAGAGAGAAGGCAGCCTGCTGGAGAGTGGAGAGTGAAGGGAAGGGATGAGATTGGAAAGTGATTTGATTCAGAGCATGCCTTTTAGGGACACGTTAGGAGTTTCAATTTTATTGTAAGACAACGGAAAGCTATTTTATGGTTTTGAGCAAGAGATTGATGTCATCACATTGAATGTGGTTTTTTAATTGATCTGCTGTATTTCTCTAAGAAGAAATCATAGGGATACAGGAGAATGGGCAGAAAAGGAGATTGGGAGAAATTAAGAGGGTAACTACTGTGGTAATTTAAGTGACAGACATCACTGGCTTAAACTATAGTGGAGAGTCGGTGAGAGGCAGACTTATTTGAGATCATTTTCGGAGGTAGACCAATCAGAAACTGGTAATGAATTGGATGTGGGGGTGAAGGATAGGGAGGTATTAAGAACAACTCCAGTTTCTGGCATGGACAATTAAGTGGCTGAAAATTGCATTTACAGTCATGAGAAGACTGAGGAAGAAACAGTTTTGGCAGGAGAGGATCAAAAGTTGCATCTTGGACCTTTTAAGTGCAGGATCCTTGTGTGATATGTAAGTGAGTATGTCTAAGAGATAGTTGGACAGATAAACCTGGAGTTTACATTTAAGACTTGTAAATGTAGGGGTACCTGGATGGCTCAGTTGATTAAGTGCCTGACTCTTGGTTTCAGCTCAGGTCATGATCTCACGGCTTGTGAATTTGAGCCTTGCATCAGACTCCACACTAACAGTGCAGATCCTGCTTGAGATTCTCTCTCTCCCTCTCTGCCCCTTCCCCACTTGCTCTCTCTGAGCGAGAAAATAATTTAAAAAAAGAATTGTAAGTGTATGTGTTTTATATATTTTTATATATATATATATATATATTTATTCAATTTTATTTATTTATTTAATTTAATTATTTTCAACAATTTATTCAATTGTTGAATATATATATATTCAACAATTCTATACATTACTCAGCGCTCATCATGGTAAGTATACTCTTCATCCCCTTCACCTATTTCATTCATCCCCTCACCCACCTCCCCTCTGGTAATCACCACATTGTTCTCTATATTTACGAGTCTGTTTTTTGGTTTGCCTTTTTTCTTTGTTTATTCCTTAAATTCCACATATGAGTGAAATTATATGGTATTTGTCTTTCTCTGACTGACTTCTTTCACTTAGCATTATACATTATACCCTCTAGGTCCATCTGTGTTGTTGCAAATAACAAGATTTCATTATTTTTTTGTGGATAGGTAATATTCCATTGTATTCATATGTACACACACACACACACACACACACACACACACACACACAAAACATCTTTATCCATTCATCTGTTGATGGACACTTGGGCTGCTTCCATAATTTGGCTAGTGTAGTATAATGTTGCAATAAACAGAGTTGCATATATCTTTTTGAATTAGTCTTTTTATATTATTTGGGTAAATACCCAGTTGTAGAATTACTGGGTCATGTGGTAATTCTAGTTTTAATTTTTGAGGAACCTCCATATAGTTTCCTGCCGTGTCTGCACCAGTTTATACTTCTACCAACAGTGCATAAGGGCTCCTTTTTATCTATATCCTCACCAACACTTGTTTTTCTTGTCTTCTTTATTCTAGCCATTTCTTTGATGATTAGTGATGTTTCATGTGTCTGTTGGCCATCTGTATGTCTTCTTTGGTGAAATATTTATTCATGTGTTTTTCCCATTTTAATCGTATTATTGTTTTTTGGTGTTGAGTTGATAAATTCTTTATATATTTTAGATACTAACCCTCTATCGGATATGTCATTTGCAAATATCTTCTCCCATTTAGTATGTTGTCTTTTTGTTTTGTTGATTGTTCCTTTGTTGTGCCGAGCTTTTTATTTTGATGTATTCTGTACGGCAATATTTAAAAATTTTTTTAATGTTTATTTATTTTTTGAGAGAGAGAGAGAGACAGAGCTCGAGAGGGGAAGGGCCAGAGAGAGAGGGAGACACAGAATCCAAAGCAGGCTCCAGGCTCTGAGCTGTCAGCACAGAACCTGATGCAGGGCTCGACCTCACAGACTGCAAGATCATGACCTGAGCCAAAGTCGGATGCTTAACCGACTGAGCCACCCAGGCACCCCAAGTATGGCAATATTTTAAATCATGAGAGTGGAAAGGAACATATAGGGAGGGAGTCTATAGTCATGAAAGGCCTTACACTGAACCCCGAGGAATTCAAACTTCAAGCGTTGGGTAAGAAAAGCACTCAGCAAAAGTGCTGAAAAAGAGCAGCCAGAGGGGTAGAAGGACTACTTGGAAAGAACAGTATCATGGAAGCCAAGTGATGAGAATGTCACACAAATGAGAGTATATCCAACTATGAAAATATTTGAGATGCCACACATCTTAGACTATCTTACTCTTCACCAATGTTCATCGTCCCTCCCTGTTAAAGTCATGCATGTCTATGGACTTGCTTTGACCAGACATGACATGAGTCATTTCAAGCTAGCATATACTTCATTTATCCTTTTTCCTTTAGACATGGCACAAGCAATGATCCAGGTAAAGGATGCTCTACCAGCCTGGCTCCTAAGTGAAGACAAAGTGGAACACAGCCATAGCTGATCTGTGATGGACATGTAACATGAGTGAAAATAAACCACCGTTGCTTTTGTTGTTTGGGTCTTTGTTACTGTAGGAAAGCTAGACTATTTTGAATGATAAACCAAGTAAGATCAAGCAGAGAAGAGTATCCTGGCTGATAACAACATAGATCTCCAGTGATGCTGGAGAGGGCATTATCAGTAGCATGCTAGGAATAGGTATCAGTTCGCAATTAGGTGAAGAGTGGATGGGAAATAAGAAATTGGAGATAGTCTAAACTCTGAAGAATTTGTGAAGTGGAGTAGAGAAATAGTGTAGATACTTATGATGGGGGATATGAGATCAAGGTTTTATCTTTTTAAGGTACAGATGGAATTAAAGCACATTAGGACATTGAAAAGGATCAATCAGTAGAGCAGGAGAGGACTGAAGATGTAGGAGTATAGTCTCTAAGAAAAGGAAAGGAGAGAAAAAGTGGGTAGACTGGAATCTGATAGGACCTGTGCTTCAACAGGAGGGAAGAAGGAACAGATGGGGTTGCACATCCAGGGCTGGGAAAATTTGCAATTCTAAACAAAGGCAAATGTCTTTTAAAAATATTCACATTTTAGGAACTAATCTTCAACTTACTTTTATAGCTCCATTTTAGAATGTGGGGATTTGATACAGTTTCTTATGTAAACTCTCAGTCCAAAAAACTAAATTTGGTTTAAAAAAATCCCATTAGGTTTCCATCTGCTTCATTCAGATTTATAGGGTAATTCTACTTGAATTTATAAAATTCTTTTCCTTTAAGATACCCTGGTCAAAATCTAGGAGGTGCTGGAAATGTCTCATCTTTGTGAGTCAGACAAAGTGATTGATCCTTTAAGCACAGTTTTACTGATTATATTCATTTATGCATGCCCTGCCCTACTCTATACCCCTAAGCATCAGAGCCTCCTGATCCTTCCATCCAAAAGTGTTTCCAGAATTTCCTTAACAGCTTACAGCACTCTTTGCTTTGGGGACTGATGGAGAAGACATTATAAGTGTTTTGGGGGAAAGTGTGGCTATAATTTATTTTCTGGGGAATAAATAGTATTGCACACGTCATGATAAAAATGGATGAACATGAAATGATTTATTTCCTGAAAGAATATAGGGATGCTTTATAAGATGCAGTGTAATTGTTGGGATTTGTCCCTGGCCCAGTCTAATGTTGACAGGGACACAGCCACTATCTGTCTGGAACATTTTCCCTAGAGCTTATTGAATGGCAAATGTAATTCCTGAGGGAAAGCTTGATGCTCATATTCTCTGAAGTGCCTGTAGTTGAAAGTCAGAATAAAAGCTTATTTCTATGGCTCTGGCAGTGTGGTGGATATATTCAAGCTAGATCTTGTGGGTTCTTAATATTTGTATTTTCACAATACCAATTGTAATACCCCAAGCTTTTGTTAATTCCAATTGCGTTTACAGTTGACCCTTGAACAACATGGGGGTTAGGGATATTGACCTCCTGCACAGTAAAAAATCTGAGTATAATTTTGATTCCTTAAAAGCTTAATTACTAATAGCCTATGGTTGACCAGAAGCCTTGCCAATAAGTAGTTGATTAACACATATTTTGTATGTTATATGTATTATTACATGTATTATGTATTAGAAAAGAACATGTTATTTAAAAATGGCAAGGAAAACACATTTACAGTAGTATACTGTATTTATCAAAATAAGTACATATATAAATGGACTCCCGAAATTCAAACCTCTGGTGTTCCAGGGTCAACTGTCTACAGTTTTTTGACCATTCCTGTATTGAAAGAGCAGGGAAACGCATAGATAGGTCTGGTGAGATCTCTTTATATTTGAGGGCTCAGTGGCAGGGAGGGAAGAGAACTTTCCTGTTTCTTCTCTTCCTTTTCTACCTCCTCTTCATCATATTCCTTTTCCTTTTTTCTCTTCTTACTCCTCTCCTCCTTTTTATTCTTTTTCAACTTACATGTTATCTAAATTAAATATCCAGTATAAATAATCTTACAAACTAGATTGCTCCATAAATTAATACAATTTCTTTAAAAAGTCTGCCATATTATACCTCTATTGATACTAAACATTCAGTAAACTTCAGGTGTCATTTACACTCATTTGGATACTATCTCCTGTTGCATACGTATATGAATGGCCAAGTACATATGCAATGTGTTTTATAGAAGACTAATTCATGCTAATACTTTTAAAAAATTTATAAATGTCTAACAATCTCTTTCTTCATATAAACTTATCTTAGCCTCATATTGGCTTCTGCTCAAGTGTTACAGGACCTAAAATTTTAAGTGCTGCTTTGACATTTTTGAGCCTCACAGGGCTCCAGAGGCCTATCTATGAGTTTCCCTGCTCTTGTCAGATGTACTTCCCATTAGAGGAAAGTCTCCCCATCCAGCTAGTTTCCACATCAACTAGACTAGCTGCCTTCCACCTGGTCCTCAACCTAATGGATTTCACTTCCCTTTTAGCCCATAAGTTATTCAAACAAACCAATCACATTCTACAGCAGGAGCAAAGGGGCACCTCACCCTCTTGTTATAACAAAGCCTGCCTCTCGCATGGCCACTTTTGGTTCACTCTGTTCCTGAGAGCAACCTGTATGTTGTCCTGCATGGTATGCAGTGTCCTTTTCCCCTGAGCTGTGTGTGTATGTAACTGACAAACTTCTCTCAATCTCATGTGTCCAATGTCATGTATCATGTGCTAGTCATCTTATAATACTTAGAGTGGGAGAGCTCTCCTTGACCAACCAGGTAAATAGGAGAATACCAGAAACATTGCACTTCTATCCTCACAGAATAAGAACAGACATCATATGCTGCTGGATTTTAATCAAGCTTAGAGTCTATTCTCCCTATCACGAACCTTATAGTGTTCTTATTTTCATATATAAACTTCCAGAGAGTGGACATTTTTGGACACTATTTAAAAATTTGGGTTTAGATTTAGGCCATTGCTTTTGTCCTTTTCAGCTATTTTCAATAATTTATATACATATGCATACATGCATGTATATTTTGAGCTACTTTAGCTTTTTTTTTTTTTTAATTTTTTTTTCAACGTTTTTTATTTATTTTTGGGACAGAGAGAGACAGAGCATGAACGGGGGAGGGGCAGAGAGAGAGGGAGACACAGAATCGGAAACAGCCTCCAGGCTCCGAGCCATCAGCCCAGAGCCTGACGTGGGGCTCGAACTCACGGACCGCGAGATCGTGACCTGGCTGAAGTCGGACGCTTAACCGACTGCGCCACCCAGGCGCCCCTACTTTAGCTTTTATAATGTTTTTGAACATACTAGAAGTTGCCTTTGTAACAATTTGATTAAAAAAGAATATTAAAAAGAAAAAATACAAATGATCAACTTGTTTAAAAAATTATTATCAAAATGATTGCTCAACTCAAACAAGTTCAGGTGTGTGTGTGTACATCTAACAGAGATCCTCTTGTCTAGAAAAACTATTTTGGAAAAAAAAAATTAGTGAGTCACTTTAAAACCTAAATGGAATGGTGGCTAAGGCTTTCAATAACATAAACTATAGTAAAAGTTATAACTAAATTTCTCGACCCAAATTATACTTTCTAAATGAAGCCTTAAATTAATTGATTAATTCATTCATTCATTGATTCAGCACGTACTTATTATGCTTCTGTATGTACTAAGTTAACTACTTTGATAGTTTTGAGAAGATACTCAATGTTGTGTAGCATACCAGACTAAGAAATAAAGCAAAACTCATAAAATTGCAGAGTTGGGAGGGACTTGAGAGTTTACAAAGGCTCAGAGAGTCACAGGGACTCACCCAAGTTCACACAAATCCTGTCAGCCTGATGGGCTGCCATGTGTGTTTGCAGGACTGCATTCTAAAAGTGATCCACTGACCATCAGTGACATGAAAGACAAATTCTCTTCCAAGTGCCAAAACATGTGAAGCAATCAGAAAATGTTATAGGAAATAAGAGATTTATGTAGATAGTCCTCATGTATGAGACTCCATGAAGAAGGTAGATTTCGAGCTGAGCCCCAAGAATGGTTTAATATAATTTTCATATCAAAGCAAAGGATATTTTATTAAAAGGGCTGTTAGTGACAAAGTTCTCTGTAGTTAGGGATGTGATTAACGTACACTTGGGTTGGTAAGATGACTGACTGAATTAGAGGTTAAATTGCTTTCTAGAAATAAGAATGGACAGTAAAATAAATAGTTAGAAAAATCACTCTAATTGAGTAAACATGTTAGTAAAGTACTAATATTTCCATGACTTTAGAGACTTAATGTGGCTGTGGAATAATTCTAAAATAAACAAAAAGAAGCTTAGAAACCTGAGGAGTCAAGCTCAGCATTGTTTGCCATCTGCTTAGTGAGATGTAATTGAAAGACCAATTTAATTTCTGTGGGCGTTGGAAAAGTTTTTCTAACCCGCCTTACCTCATCATTCCCCATCCCACCTCACCATAATTGATTCCTGTTAATTATCAGACCTGCTTATAGTTATTTGAACCAATATTAATAATGATTTTCATTTATTGAACATCTACTGTGTGCTCATGCACTGTGATGCAATTAAAATACTTTTGTATGGGAGGAAGTGGTATCTTGTTAGGATAGATATATGTTTTTCTCTTTTTTAGCTAGAAAATGAAAGTCATCCATCATTCATGCCTAGAGGGAGGAAGGGAGGTGCACATTTGGGACCAGCATTTTGAGAGTAACTCACCTTGGAAATTGACTCATATTTGGGCTTTGAAGCTGTCATTTTCCCTATGAGAAGATAATTGTAATAGAGCCAGAACTGACAAGTGGGGTTTTGATGTAAACAATGAACAACCGAGAGATCGATAAATGCTGAGCAAGGCATGCTTCACCTCAGATTATATTGACTTACTGCAAAAATAATGGAGTGACAAAATGAAAATGTGTTATGTTTTATCAGAGTTATGGTCATACCAATATATAAGGTAATAGATTAACTCAGATAAGACTTGCAGCAAAAGAAGCATCAAGAACAACTATAAGAAAATCAATTTGCAAACACCTTCATGAAAGCAAGTTTCTAAGGAGCAATCAGCAAGCACACTTTACTGAAGAAAAATACTGGTCACACTTGTCTTCTATCTGAACTAGACAACTAGATTGGCTAGGAATTAAGTTTTTATTCTAACTTAAGGATTTGACCTTCAACAGAGGTTATTTTAGTAATTTTATTACTCAGAGGCCTTGCCAGTGTCCTAGTGGGTCCAAAATTCAAAATCTTGAGTGCTTTTTGACAAGCTCCGGGAAATATAACTGTGACAGACAATGATAGGGACCATTGGACTAGTATGTAAGTAGACAGTCATTGCTTCTTAACTCTTTCACTTCTGCCTCAGCCTTTGAGTTAAGATCATATTCTCAGAGTGGCCTTAATCAGTGACTAAACCAGATTGTGCTATAAAGGGGAGGCTGCTTCCACCCAATATGGGACTGCTCTAACAGGCAATTTTTATATCAGTGTGACCTGTTGACTGCCAGAGACTTTGTCAGACCTTCCTGCTCAGTTTCATTTTTTCTTTTTTCCTTTCATAGGTGTTGCTTGCCCATAAAGCTTTTGAATTCCTAATTTTTCCTCAGGATCTGCTTCCTGCAGAACTCAACTGACACAGTGGTACTAGAACAGATCCAATAAAACAGCCAGTAAGATGGAATTTTGGGTCTGGATGGCCCACCATCTGGTTGGCAATGAGGATCTTATACCAGGCAGTATCCCTGGCACAACGGCCCTATTCTCGGCATAACGTGGTGGTGGCTTGATGGCTAAACCTGTCAGTGGAGCTCAAAATGCTGATGACCAAACTCAGGATTTAATAGCTACCGAGCTTCAAAGATGACTGAATGCTCAGCCAAGGCAGGACTGTTGGGCCAAAGTCATCATCCTGCTTGGGAAAAGCTGTATCCTGACACATCTGGGTGAATGTGCCTAAAGCATTTGGCTCCACAAATTCTTCTGACTCCCCAGAGCCTCCCAGAGGTGACTCATGCTTCCTTATCAAGAGCTAGCACATCTACATGTGGGAAGATACTGCTGAGGCCTCTTCCTTGCAAGGCTGCAGGGAGCCCTCTCAGGATTAGCCCCTACTCCTCTCTTAGCTTTCAGGCCAATAAGTAGTGTTAAGTTGAAGGACAACTAAGCTGGAGGCATGTGGAACATGTTGTGGGAGAAAAGAACTTTGTACAAAAGAATCTCCAAGAATTAACCAGCATGAACCAGAAAGAGTTGCAGGAATTTACTTGGGATTGGATTTTCAGGGTGCCAGAATTAAATCGAAGAGGCTAAAATACAAGTTTCAATAAGGAAGAACATAGTGACTTGGAACATACTCTCAGGATACTTGCTTAATATCCTACCAAGGACTGAGGTCAGGGAAGAGACTTGCTGCAAAGGTGACTCTTAGATGCAGCAGCCCTTTTTGAATAAAGTTGAAATGTCTGAAATGCCATAAAAGATGGCAGAGGAAGAGATTTAAAAAGCTTGGAAATTGATACTAGAATGGAAATATTATATGAGTTTAGAAGACTCTTGTAAAGCTGGGAAGACATACCATTCCCCAAACCCATAAAGAATGCTGCAGAGACAGGGCCTGCATCCCTCCTCTCTGTTGACTCATTTAAAACACGGTGATAATTTTCCCTACTCATACCTACTCTTCTGTATCAGGGTCATCCCTGAGGCCACTCTCACTCTGCACCACTATCACCAATGCAGCTTACACCACCACCACTGTGGTTTCCAGGGCCATCCCTTCCACACCCTTATGCCCCACCCTCCAGCCTCCCTGGTCTTCTCATAGCCTGGCCATCACTGTCACCCCCCAGCATGATCATTATCATGGTCACTAAAGCAGAACCGTTAGGACTTACCAAAGATTCCAGAGTGTTGTGTTGGGAAGAAAAGAGACTCAATTGATTTGTCCATGGAGCTCCACTCAGACCCATAGAATGAACATAGTAGATGGAGGCCTTCTGGAAGGTGTGGAGGGGGGTGGATAGGGAGAAGGAAGAGGTATATAATGGAATATTACTTGGAGATCAAAGAGAATGAAATCTTGCCATTTGCAACAACATGGATGGAACTAGAGTGTATTATGCTAAGCAAAATAGCCAGAGAAAGATAAATGCATATGATTTCACTCATATGTGGAATTTAAGCAACAAAACAAATGAACATAGGTGAAGGGAAGGAAAAATAATATAAAAAGAGAGAGGGAGGCAAACCATAAGAGACTCTTAAATACAGAGAACAACTGCGGGTTGCTGGAGAGGTGTTGGGTGGGGAGATAGTCTAAACAAGTGATGGGCATTAAGGAGAGCACTTGTTGGGATGAGCACCGGGTATCAATGTAAGTGATGAACCACTAAATTATACTTCTGAATTCATTATTACACTATACGTTAACTAACTTGGATTTAAAAAAAATAAAAAAATAAGTTAGGCATAGATTCCAAAAGCATCTCTTCCACATTAAAGTATCCTTATTGAATACCAGAGTTACTACAGACCAACCAGAAATCATATTTTCTGTAACTATAAGTCAATGTATCATAAAATTATCTGGAAACCATCCCTTAAATTTAAAAAGTGAATTATATAAATACATACATACATACATACATACATACATACATACATATTTTAAAAATTTTTAAAAGAATGCATTAGTGAGAAGGAATCCTGCATCACTAAAATGTTTGGGAATGACTCTCCTCTGAAAGTCTGGGCTTATGGGAGAGAGGTTCTAATTGAAACTATCTTTTTGATAGCTATGGGGATGATATAGCTCAGAAACAATATAGGCCATGTAGTAGAAGTTAAATTCCAGAAACCAGGAGTCATAATTATTATAACAACTATAAAGGTCAGAGTGATAGCCCAGGGGGGGGCTTCACCCACAGAGAGCTGTGGAGATGGTTAATGGAATGCAGTATGTCTAAAGGCAAAATAAGTGGGCAGCTAAAAAGGATATTCCTTAACATATATAATCAAAAGAAAGCAAGAATGGAAGAATGGGAAACTGAAGACCACAGCCTCAGTAAATTTGCTCAGTTTCCACACTTATGCCAATTTTCAGTCTGGGAACCCACCGATTGATGAAGTTGCAAGGCCTTGAGGGAAAGCAAGATATAATAGCACAACAAACATGTTCTGTAATGATTTCCTCAGTCCTTTCTCAAAGGACCAATAGCCACTTACTCTGGTGACTACATATTGGGAAAAAAGAATATTCAAACATTTTGAGTATGGACAAACAAGGCTTCAGCTATCTTTGATACCCAGAGGGGTGATGTATCATTATTGTTATAGCCTCCATTTACATGAAGGCACATGGAAGCTATACAATAAATATAATAAGTCTTAGCTAAATGTATATTAGGGTGGATCCATTGGGTCTGTGAATCCAACTAGTCTTCATTTCCTTTGGACTCTGAATGTATAATTGGGATTAGCGTTCTTGACGAATGGAGGAACTCTCACATTGGGTTCCTGGTCTGTAGTGAAGAAGGCCAAGCAGAAGCCCCTGAATCTGCCCCTCACTGTCCAAGGTGGTAGAATCGAGATTAGTGCCACCTTTAAAGACCTAATAAACCTCTATAATATGGCCTCTGAGGAAGCCGGATGTATCCTGGAGAATGACTATAGCCTACTTCAGTCTCAACCAAGTGATGGCCCCAATTTGCAACTGCCATACCAAACATGGTACTATCCCTAGAGCATATTCGTGTGACCTCATATACCTGGTATCTGACCATTAAGTTGGTGAATGAATTTTTTTTCCCAATAGAGGAGGGTCATAGTTTGTATTCATATGGAACAGAGAACATCATGCATTCACAAATTTGCCCCAGTGCTATGCTAAGTCTTCTGCTTTCTGTCATAATAACATAGTATCCCATGAGGAATCATATTGATCCATTACATAAACGATACCATGCTGATCAAGCAGGGTGATCAAGAGGTAGCAAGAATGCTAAAGGCCTTAGTGAGGCACATGCCATCTAGAAGATGAGGAATCAGACTGACAATAAGAAACCAGCTATGAATCTTTGAAATGATAGTATTCTTTAAGAAGATCAAATAACCACTTGATATTAAGTTAATTGTCTTAGGCTTCTTGTGTCCTAGAGACCCCAGTAATTCCTTCTCATAAGACTGAACACTTACCCTGGCTGCTGTCTTACTTTCCTGAAGAGCTTCAATCAATACCACAGTCTAACAGCTTGTGAAGTACTTGGTTCCCAGGTAGTGAATCCCTATAATATAGTACTCGACCAAGGGACTGACTTAGTGAAAAAGATAAGGAGGTGGGCCTATTCCCATAGGATCTATTGTTTGAATTATAAAGATTCTTTTTTTGAAGTGTTTAGTTATTTATTTTGAGAGAGAGAGAGAGAGAGAGTTCATGTATGAGCAGGAAAGGGGCAAGGAGAGGGGGAAAGAGAGAGAATCCCAAGCAGGCTCTGAACTGTCATGTCAGCACAGAGGCCAACGCAGGGCTCAATCTCACAAACCATGAGATCACGACCTGAACTGAAATCAAGAATCGGATCCTTAACCGAATGAGCCACCCCAGTGCCACTATTATTTGAATTATATACTGCAGAATCCCGAAGCAGCCAGCCTGATAGATTGCTGGAATGGGCTACTGAAGGCACAGCTGAAGCACTTATTCAAAAGCATTAGTTGTGGACATGGGGGGGGGGGGCATACTACAGGTTATAGCATGCCCACTGAGTCAAAGAGTTTATATGATATTATGAGCTCAGTTAATTGGTTTGGGAACAAAGGGATGGAAACAGGAATGCATCCACTTACCACTATTTCCAATAACCCACTGGGGGATTATATTTACTTTCCCTGGAACTTTGGACTCTGAAAGTTAGAGGTACTGGTTCTCAAAGGGACTTTACTCTTGTCAGGGGATGCAGCAAGGATTTATTTGAACTACAAGCTAAAGTTGCTGCCTGAGCACTTCAGACTCCTTATGTCCAGGGCCAGTAGTCAATAAGAGGAATTAAGATATTGGTAGGGATAATTGACCTGATTATCAAGAGGAGGCAGGGCTACTGTTACTACGGGAACAAGGAATAATATATGTGAAACTCTGCACTCATTTGAGTGCCTATTGGTGATTTCTTGACCAACTGTGATTATAGACAAGATTATAGATTATATAGCAACCCGTATATAAGAATGATATATTACAGCACAGACCTTTAAGAAATGAGGATATAGATCATACCCTCAAGTAGGCCATTATGACCACCAAAGGTAATAGTTTATGCAGGGAAAATTTAAATAGTGGAAGAAGCAGATGATTTCAGTCTTGGAACCAACTGCAGTGACAGGGGTTGTATGTAGTTCTTTTCCCTAACTCATTTTTTCTAAGTTTTCCTTTTGTAAGAAAGTTCCATCAGAGTCCTGAAGCTCCCCACACATATATGGAGAAGTGGATCCACATGGTGCAAGGAGGGGACTATGGCAGAGATAGAGTTCTCAGATTGCCCCTCAAGAAAGAGCTCATGGCCCTGCTTTCCAAACTGTGTTTAGCTAGCAGCCTCTAGCTATTAACTTCTTTGGGCCCACTTCTAGTTTTGAGTGAAGGTAACCTTCTTCTGGTTATCCAATGACAGAGAAAGATTCTGGTACAAAGGCCTACACATTTTTGCCCAATGCATTAGAACTATTTAACGGGTATTCTTCCCTTTGGAGCTTCTCTGGTGTTATCTTAGACTTTGTCAAATCTGCAATACAGACTAATGGCTCCCCTACCCAATCCTGCTTCCTCTTTTTTCCTTACACAGGTGTTACTCCTTGATAACACTTTGAATCTTCTCAGAAAGCTCAAATGGCTCACAAACCAAAGCATATACTGTATATATATTAAAATTTGTGAGACACTCCAGCACTATTCCCTAAGATAAAAAAAAATCAGGACATGTTCCAGATCAGTAATTAGAAAACTTTAGGGGAGGGAATGGGTAGAGAAAAAGTGGTAAAGAGGTATTGTATGAGAGCAGATGAGAAATATTAGGGGTAAACAATGTTGGAAAATGAGGACAGGATAATAGTCTAATGCTGATTTGTTTTCCATATTCTGGAAAACTCGAACTAGGGAGCTACTTTAAACCTTAATGGGAGTAAGTTTAAAACTAATAAAATAAATATCTTTTTTTATTATGTGTAACTATAGACTTAGGATAATAGTTACTTCTGAAGAAAATTGAGACTGAAATACAGGTTTGAAAGACCTTCCAAATTTTGTGATGATAAATACATAATCATTAATTGAGGAAATGTTTGAGGCCATAAATTTACATTTATTTTTGAAGTTGATTTTTGGGAATATACCCATTCTTTCTTTCAGTGAATCCTTTGGATTTGCTATCAGAGACAGAATGCTGTGTGGGATGCCTGAGGTCTGGGGGAAGTGGTACCCAGATTTATATGTTCTTAGACATGGGTGCTCTCTTTTCCAGGCTAAATATCATTAACTTCATTCCCTGAAGGAATATAAGACATTTCTCTTAGAAGAAAATAAAGCGTAATGACTGTCTTCAAATAGTTGAAAGGCTGGTACTATGGCCAAAGGGTAAATAGTGGAAGGAAGGAGATATTAACCTAGTGCAGAAAAGACCTGCACATAGAGATATCTTCACAAGGTGTTAAGCTCCCTGTCACTGGGAGTGTTCAAGCAAAGGAGGGGCAGACATATCAAGGAAGTAGTAGAAGAAAATTTGGGAGGGCATTTATCTAGGTGATGATAAGTCTCTTTCCTATTCTAAGTTTAAGGAGTTGAAATTAGGATCTAACATCACACGAGCGTCTGCTCTTCAGATTGCATTACATGGACTTCAAAACAAAAGAAAAGGGGCTAAGATACAGAAGCTGTAATACCTATGGAAGCTATAGGACAGATTGTATAATAAACTAGCAGCAAAAGTACTAAAGGTACATTATAAGGTTGTCCAATATCTTTCTCTAGAGGACTTAAAATGTATATAAAATCCTCAGATGTTATCTAGAATAACTGAATTCTGGCCCATTCTGAGGAGGTTGGGATACCAAAGGTGAATATATTTGAGTGTCTTCAATGTCTTACTTTGTCCCAATTTTTGATTCTTTGAATTTGTGCTGTCTTTAGAAAAATGGGTAATTTATCAATGAAATTTCTAAGTTAGGAGAGCCCCATTACAAATGTAGCAAAGAAAGTTATCATCTATAGTGTTGGCTATTATGGTATAAGGAGAATGTTTTATTTTATAACATACGTGCGTATGAAGAATAGGTCTGGTATGGAAAAACATATACAGGCATACTTTGGAAGTATTTCGAGTTTGGTTTCAGATCACTGCAATAAATCTTTACTGTGAATATCAGAATTAAGTGAGTCAAATGAAGTTTTGGTTTCCCAGTGAATATAAAAGTTATATTTACACAATACTCTAGTGATTAAGGTAGTATTTGCTGCAAGTTGGGGTAGCTGTGGTGATTTCTTAAAATAAGGCAACAATGAATTTGCTGTGCCAATCGACACTTCCTTTCACAAATCACTACTATGTATCATGAAAGGCTATTCAACAGCCTTTTACCTATGGTAGAACTTCTTTCAAAATTGGAGTCCATCCTCTCAAACTCTGCTGTTGCTTTATTAGCTGAGTTTATGTAATATTCTAAATCCTTTGTTGTTATATCAACAACCTTCAAAACATCTTCTCAAGGAGTATATTCCATATCAAAAAACCACTTTCTTTGCTCATCCATAAGAAGCAACTCCTTATCCTTCAAAGTCTTATCATGAGATGGCAGCAATTCAGTCACATCTGTACACTCCCTCAAAGTCATCCATGAGGGTTGGAATCAACTTGTTCCAAACTCCTGTTGATGTTGACACTTTGACCTCTTCCTGTGAGTCATAAATGTTCTTAATGGCATCTGGAATGATGAATCTTTTCCAGAAGGTTCTCAATTTACTTTGCCCAGATTCATCAGAAGAATCACTGTCTTTGGCAGCTACAGCCTTCCAAAATGTATTTCTTAAATAATAAGACTTGAAAGTTGAAATCACTTCTTGATTCACGGGCTGCAGAATGGATGTTTTGTTAGTGGGCATGGAAACAACATTAATCTCTTGTATATCTCCATCAGAGCTTTTGGGTGACCAGGTGCATTGTCAATGAGCAGTAATATTTTGACAGGATTTTTTTCTTAGCAGTAGTTCTCAATAGTGGGCTTAAAATATTCTGTAAAGCATGTTGTAAACAGATGCTGTCATCCAGGCTGTGTTGTTCTATTTCTATAGCACAGACAGAGTAGATTTAGCATAATTCTTAAGGGCCCTAGGATTTTTGGAATGGTAAATGACTATTGGCTTTTACTTAGTCACCAGCTGCATTAGCTTCGAACAGGAGAGTCAGCTTGTACTATGAAGCTTTGAGGCCAGGTATTGACTTCTCCTCTTCAGCTAGGAGAGTCCTAGATGGCATTTTCTTCCAACAGTAGGCTGTTTGATCTACACTGAATATCTGTTGTTTATGTAGCCACCTTCATTAATTATCTTAGCTAAATCATTTAGATAACTTGATGCAGATTCTACATCAGCACTTGAGGCTTCATCTGGCACTTTTATTTTTATGGAGAATGGCTTCTTTTCTTAAACCTTATGAACTAACCCCTGCTAGCTTCAAACTTTTCTTCTGCAGTTTCCTCACCTCTCTCAGCCTTCAAATAGTGAAGAGAGTTAGGGTCCTACTCTGGGTTCATCTTGGCTTAAGGAAATAGTGTGGCTGGTTTGGTCTTTTATGTAGACCACTAAAACCCTCTCCGTATTATTAATAAGGCTGTTTTACTTTCTTATTATTTGAGTGTTCACAGAGGTAGCACTTTTCATTTCCTTCAAAACCTTTTCCTTTACATTCACAACTTGACTGCTTGGTACAAGAGACCTTGCCTTTGGTCTATGCTGGCTTTCAACATGCTTTCCTCACTAAGCTTAATCATTTCTAGTTTTTGATTTAAAGTGAGAAACATGTAGCTCTTCTTTTCACCTAAACACTTCGGACTGTTGTGAAGGGTTACTAATTCTCCTAAGTTCATTATTGTTGCATCTCAGGGAAAAGGGAAACCATGGGGTGGGGGGGGGGAGAGGGAGAGAGAGAGAGAGAGAGAGAGAGAGAGAGAGAGAGAGAGAGAAAGCGAGCTAGAATAGCCAGTAGGCAGAGCAGTCAGGACACAGACAGCATTTGTTAATTAAGTTTGCTGTATTTATATGGGCAAGGTTTGTGGTGCCCCAAACAATTACAATGGTAACATCAAAGATTGCTGATCACAGATCACCGTAACAAATATAATAATAATGAAAAAGTTTGAAATATTACAAGAATTACAAAAACATGACACAGACACAGAGTGAGCAAATGCTGTTGGAAAAATGGTGTTGATAAAGATGCAGGTTTGCCCCAAACCTTCAATTTGTAAAAAATGCATTATCTGTGAAGCACAATAAAGTGAAGCATAATAGCATGAAGTATGCCTGTGGTGGAGTTTTATTATATTTAAAGAAACAAAAATGAGGATAAATCCATATTATGTTCATAAAGCCAATACAAAATGAAATTATGGATTTAGAAGTAGTTTAAAGCCTATTTGAAAGCCTTTAAAGCCCAAAGAATAGTGATCAAAATAATTCACAACAGTTTGTCATTTGTTAGATTTTATTTTCATAGTTATATGAAAATTCCAGTTTATATTTACCCTTCATTGAGATGCTTATACGTGGATTAAATACAATTTAGATTTGAGTGAGTGACTTCAGAAATTGTATGACAGAATAAATAGGCAGCATGAATTTAGAATGCACTCTGCTTCAGGGGATTGGTTGTAACATCAGAGGGAAAAAAAAGACATGAGACTTTCAGTTGTGAAAATTGATAGTAGGAAAATAAATTAACTTCATTTCATCAAAACTTTGTTGTTTTAGCAATTTGCTCTGTGCTGTGAGCTCTATGCTGCTAGGAATCACCAGTCTAGTGTTTCTAGCATAGTGTTTCCCTTAGTTTGGGAAATAGGACTCATCTTCATAAAGAGATACATAGTAGTGTCAGAAATAACATGAGCTCTGGAGTCCAATTTTGTTTAAAAAGAGGTTAAATAAAAGTAAATATGGCTTATTTCCACTTGAGCAGAGCTATGTTTTTGTGCTTAGTCAAGTAGATTGAACATTCTAATAATTTTGAAAAATTATGAAAAATTTTATCATGCTTGGGCTTGATTATTTGGTCAGATACAGAAACATTTACAATTATAGTTTGGGGGAGTTACCTAAATGGACTAATTAACATGCCTGAATACATTTGGGAAGCATGTATTAAAAATAGAAAAAAAAAATGGATCTTGATAAATATATCAGGTCAACATTTCGACACTAATAGAGAAAAAAGTAACAGAGGAGGCTACAAGCATGTATTATATCTTTCCCTTTGTAACTCACTCCCATTTTTATTCTTGTTGATGGTTCATTAAATCTCTTAGTTGAATAGTTCCTCTACTTCCTTGATCACTAAAGTCCATTTCCATTCTACCTCTACAAAACACCAATATGAATTTAGTCTTTAGAAGGCACGCCCCACCTCTGAGGTCTAGAATTCACCACCCCTCCACTATCTACAATCTCCTTATCTCTCTTTGCTCATATCAATCTATACACATCAGGCTGGGCTGACTCACTCTCTCCACACTCAGCATCCTGCTTGGATTGTTTCACTTAGTCAAAGATATAATTAGTTGTTGTTTTGTTTTGTTTTGTTATTTGTTTTGTTTCGGCAATGGCTAAGCCCCCTTTTAAATGTGAGAATATTTCATTTGAGTATGTACTTTTTGTAAATAGTACATATTGGATCACACATTCATTGCTACATAATGAAAGCATTAACTTTTAAGAATAAAGTTATTAATTACATCCCTGTCAATCTGAGTGAGGTTTTTGGATTGTAAATAACATTTTCAGAAGAGAATTCATGGAACTAAATAAAAAGGAACTCTTGGTCAATATATCGTATGGTTTGTAAGGTCATTTTTAAGTGTCTTATTGGTGCTTATCAGTATTGGGATCCTAGAGCAATGTTATGGTGAAACTTGTCTTTAGTAGATAAAGAAGTGAATTTTAAAGCACATCCAATGTTCTATAAATAAAGTCTTCTTTTGGATAAGTAACACTCGTGGAGATACTTAATTATAGTTTAAAATCTGCTACCAAATAATTTACTCTTGAAATAGAAATGAATTATTTCAGAAAAGAAACAGACTTTAGAAAGAAATTTCATAGTTTTATTAGAGGTGGCCACAGATTATATGTTTAATAAACATATTTCCTGAGGGTATGCAACATAGAATTTCTATCTAACTATATCTACTACATCTAATCATTATGTTGTATATTCTTCACTCTTTTCTGGGCCCCCACTCTTGCCCTGGCTTGTGTCCCAGGAGGCTGTCAACTACAGTTTGTATTACCTTGATTTGCTTTTTTTCTTATTGATATCAGCCAGTGGAAGGCACACAGAAGCAAGAGATCAGATGACAGGACACAAGAGAGGTTAGGATATTTATCCCCATTCTCCTTTCTCTTGCCTGCCTGTCTGTGATTCTGTCAGTGGCTGGTTCTACAGTTAGGGCTTCTGTCATGTGGTTCCTCTTGTACAATCCCAACACCTCTCTCGGCTTCACTAATAATCACTCCTTCCCTACATTCCTCAACTTCCAGGGACTGCAATGACTTCTTGTTAGTTCTTGGGTGCTTCACTGTGGCTTGCTTAAGATTCTCTTGAATCTACTTAAATCCCTGTAAATAGTCCCTTTGTTCAAGAAGCAATCAGGATTGCCATGTGTTTCTTGGCAGAATCCTGAAAATTAATACTTTAATTTCCTTTTTCTTTTCAATATAACTAAAATTATATTGGAAATGTGTACTTTTTTATTGAAGTATAGTTGACACTCAATGGTACATTAGTTTTAAGTGTACAAAATAGTGATGCAACAACTCAATACTTTATGCTATGCTCACAGGAGTAGCTCCCATTTGTCTCCATGCAGTGCTATTGCAATACCATTGACTGTGTTCCCTGTGCTGTACCTTTCATCCCCGTGACTTATTTGTTGTATAAATGGATGACTCTCTTTCGCCCATTTTGCCCATTCCTTCACCTTTTCTCCTCTCTGGCAACCAACAGCCTGTTCTTTGTATTTATGGGTCTATTTCTGGTTTTTGTTTGTTTTGTATTTTAAATTCCACAAATAAGTGAAATCATACAGTATTTGTCTTTGTTGGACTGTATATCACTTAGCACTATCACTTAGCATAACATCCTCTAGGTCTATCCCTGTTCTCACAGATGACAAGATCTCATTCTTTCTTTTCTGTTGGAGTAATATTATGTTGTGTAAATATGCCACAGCTTTTTTATCCATTCATCTATCAGTGGATACTTAGGTTGCTTCCTTTTCTTAGCTATTGTGAATAGTGCTGCAAGACGCATAGGGGTGCATATATCTTTTTGAATTAGTGTTTTCACTTTCTTTGGGTAAATGCCCAATAGTGGAATTACTGGATTGTTTGGTATTTCTATTTTAATTTTTTGAGAAAATGCCATACTGTTTTTCACAGTATTGGTACCAATTTATATTCCCACAAGCAGTGCAAAGGGTTCCTCTTTCTCCACATCCTTGCCAACACTTGTTTTTCTTGTCTTTTTGATTCTCCCCATTCTGACAAGTGTAAGGTGATATCTCATTGTGGTTTTGATTTGTATTTCCCTGATGATGAGTGATGTAGAGCATCTTTTCATCTGTTATCCATCTGTATATCCTCTTTGGAAAAATGCCTATTTAGATCTGCTATTCATTTTTTAATTGGATTATTGTTATTTTTAAATATATTTTGGATATTAATCCCTTATCAGATATATCCTTTGCAAATATCTTCTTCCTTTCAGTAGGTTGCCTTTTCATTTGTCAATGATTTCTTTCACTGTGCAAAAGCGTTTTATTTTGATATAGTCCCAATAGTTTATTTTTGCTTTTGTTTTCCTT
Organism: Neofelis nebulosa; assembly: GCF_028018385.1. Classification (NCBI taxonomy): domain Eukaryota; kingdom Metazoa; phylum Chordata; class Mammalia; order Carnivora; family Felidae; genus Neofelis; species Neofelis nebulosa. The sequence continues at coordinate 152,317,251 of NC_080784.1, forward strand.
GCCTGAGGAGATACATCTAGAAAAAATGTTGCTAAGACCAATGTCAAAGAGATTATTGTCTATGTTTTCTTCTGGGAGTTTTATGGTTTCAGGTTCACATTTAGACTTTTAATCCATTTTGAATTTATTTTTGTACATGGTGTAAGAGAGTCATCCAATTTTTTTCTTTTGCTTGCTGCTGTCCAGTTTCCCCAGTACTATTTACTGAAGAGACTGTCTTTTCCTTATTGTATATTCTTACCTCTTTCATCATATGTTAATTGACCATATAAGTATATGTTTATTTCTGAGCTCTCTATTCTGTTCTATCATTCTATTTTTGTACCAGTATCATACTGTTTTGATTATTATAGTTTTGTAACATATCTTGAACAATGGGGTCGTTATACTTCTAGCTTTGTTCTTTCTCCGATTGCTCTATTTGCAGTCTTTTGTGGTTCCATAAAAAATGGAGGATTATTTGTTCTAGTTCTCTTAAACATGCTATTGGTATTCTTATAGGGATTGCATGAAGTCTGTAGATTCCTTTGGGTAGTATGGCCATGTCAACAACATTAATTCTTCCAATTTATGAGGTTAAATATCCTAATTTTCATGTATATTACAGATAGTTAAGAAAAGGTTGAGAAGATAACATTTTGGATATAAGAGTCAGCCTTATATCAACTTAAGATTTACCAGTTTCATGGAACTGAAATAATACCTTAGCACAATATACATATGCTGAATAATGGAGACTGCTTGAGGACATTATGAATTAAGGAATCATTCTGACCACTTGACTAATCATAATACTATATTATGTGGAATATAGGTTCAGTTAAATAATAATTAACACTGATCTTATTTGACTTGTGCAGAGTAGAACCATCCTCACTGATGTGTAAGTATAGATTGAATCTGCCATAGTTGCATAATATCATGAATATATTGTTGATTTGCTCAACCAGTCTTAATAAATTTACCCACAGGGGTGAGACTTAGCCGATGGGCATGTCAGATGAGTGTATCAAAACCCAATTTACTTTCTACTCTGTTATATTCCTGTGTCAGGAATTCCTGTTATATTCCTGTGTTATATCCTGACTTGATAGATGGTTTCACAGTCTAAAAATTACCCTGTGTTTTGGGTCTAAAATATCAAAAAATCTTGGAAATCTGCAGCATACAATTCTGATTATTTAATTTTTTTTTGAATTACTGATGTTCAGTATTATGAGTTTGGCAAATCATGTTACATCCAGGTCATAGGTCAACTTAATTTAAATAGTGGCCTTTTGATATAGGCTGCTGAGGGTAGCAAAATGGAAGTGCTCCCTGCTTAATTACCGTCTATGTGGTGTTATGGCTAATAATGTTACATGCACTCTTGCACCTCTTGAGATTTAATCCCCTTCTCAGCTGGCATTTTTATGTTTGAATTGCTGTGACTACTTCAACCAGATTGTAACAGCCCCGGGCAGAGACCGAGTCGTCTTCTAAGTCAACACAGAGCAGAGCACGTTGTCAGTGTGTTGCAAATGATTCAGGAGTAAAATTTTGCAGAATCTTACCTTACTGACACCAGCTGAATAATGAAGGTGATAGCAAAGAGACAAAAATAGATTCTTGCTATAATGTTCTTAGTTTTTCTTGGCTGATATCATTAAAATTGTTTTTTCTTTTCTATATGTCTGTGGACTGAGTGTTTGGCCTATAGAAAGAGGGGCTTCCTTAGTCCTTTCTGCTTCTTTTTTGCTATTTTCCTTTCTGATTTATAGTGCTAGGCTTATGGCTCACAAACTCTCACACTTCCCATTCAACATCTGTCCCCCTATTATGGCACCCTTCAGAGAACTGAGATTGAAAGGAAATATTTTAATCTTAATAAATGGGTAAACTGTCTGAGACATGGAGATATTCCCCGTGCATAAGCTACACTTTAGAAATAAATGAGTTGGTCTAATTTGCAATTGTCCTTGAAAATTAATGGTATGCAATTAATAATATGCTAATTCATTTTATTCTCTGTTCCATATGGTATTGGCTTGAGTTTCATACTAGGTTTGCCCTTTTGAAAAGGGCTGAAAAATAATTTCTTACCATTGAGAACTTTTAAGTAAGAGGCAAGGCGATTTATTGAGTGGAGCCCTAGACTAAAAGTACAGAGATGGGCTTTATTTATATATTTATTGCACGATCTTGGGTGGGCTACTTACATTTAAAGGATGTTGCCTACTGGGAGATAGAACTAACTTGATCTTTTTGTAGATATTCATTTCACAGTTCTCCTCCACAAAAGATGAACAAACTATATACCTTGACATGGGATTGCTAACAAGCCCACTTAGTTGAACTGTGAACAAATTCAGGATTTCTGTCTACTCTCTAGATACCTTGTCACTGTGAATGTAAGAATTATCTCTACTTCAAGGGCCCAGACTCACATTTGGTCTCATTCTGTTTAAAAAACCTAAGATTTCTGCTTGAAATCACCATGAGCAATTAGTTTTTCCTCACCAAGACCAGTTGGCCATATAAATGAATGGTTTTGCCAAATGTTCTGGTGGCTGATAACTTTCTGTGCTTTTCCAGTGTTTACAGTCTTCTTCATACCTCTGGATTTTGAACTATAGCTCATCCTATACTTCTAGTCTCTCTCCTACTAGTAATTATGAAGCTACCACATACATTTAGGGGCATCATATTCATAACCTGACCAATCACAAGAGCGACCAGCTGTAAACAACTGGAACAGCTGGGCAAACCAAACCAGCTGAAGATCAGCTCTGCTCTTAAACTATGATTATCTTATCAAATGCTGAGTATAAGCAACCCCGTGGCTGCTCTATGTCTCCTCTGTATTCAGTATTTCATTACATGCCCCGATGTCTTACTGTCTTTCTGCCTGAGGGCTTTCATTCAGTCTTTGCACAAGGCAGACAGTAGGTTCTGGAAAATTAATGCCACCAGGAGATTCTTAGTTAATAATGAATGAAAATTGGAATAGAAATACTGCAGTGTTCTTGTCCCTTAGATTAGGCAACTCTAAAGTATATTCCACACTGTCTCCCAGAGATCCTTAGCAGGATTAAGCCCCTGTTGTCCACAGTGATATCTTGCTTATTAACACACACTTTGCTTCTTGTGTTATATCATCTCTCCCCTTGCTTCTTGAAATTGCTCCGTAAAACAGATAAGGCAAAAATTAGGAGGTGGCACTGAACCCTAGAGAAGACAGTGATTTTTCCTCACTGGAATTTATATGTATTCTTGGTGTGAGTTTCTGTTCTTTGCCACATTCTCGATTGGCACGATTATATGAGAACTCACAGATATGGCATCGTGTTATATGGCATATCATATTGCTTTGGATAAAGGAAACCAGTTTTTTGATGAAGAAGGCATATGATCATGAAATTCACTGGTTCTATCATATATCTCTCTTATCCTTGAAGTGGCTGACCTAATGGAATTTTGGAATAGCCTTCTAAAAGCATAGTGAACTACAGCCCTGCAGAACTGGGGTATTATGCTTCAAGATGTGGTATAACCTCTGACCAATGGCTACTATGTGATGCTGTATTTATGAAGAATACATGAGTCTTGGAACAGGGGTGAAGGTCGAAGATACCTTTTTCATTATTCCCAATGACCTAATTGGAGAGATTTTGCTCTCTGCTGGATTAAAGGTCCTGATTTCTGGGGAAGAGATGGGTATTTCTACCAGGGGACACAGTAATGGTCTCACTAAATAGTTGCCATCAGATCATTTGGAGCTCTTTGTGCTATTAGATTAACAGGCAAAGGAGTTACTGTGCTGATATGTAATTAACCCACATTAAAACAGGGCGATGAGGTTGCTGCTATGTCATAAAGACAGGGAGGAGTTTGTTTGAAATCCACAAATTCTTGGAGATTCTTTTTGAGTCATTAACAGACTTTTAAAACAAAGATTATCATATCCTCTTGTTGGATTGGTCCCTTCATCATTATGTAATATCCTTCTTTGTCTCTTATTATAGTCTTTTGTTTGAGGCTTTTAAAACAACACAAAGATATAATCAGGGCTTGAACTTCTCAGGGACAAGCAGAAGTACTTGCTAAGGTACTTAAAGTGAGTAAAACAACACAAAGATATAATCAGGGCTTGAACTTCTCAGGGACAAGCGGAGGTACTTGCTAAGGTACTTAAAGGGAGTAGAGTGAGCAATAGCAAGAGATGTATAATGTCAATTAGAGCCTCAGTGTCAACTGCTTTAGTGAGGACTGTAGCTTACTCCATTATATTTCCTGTTTTAAATCCCCATTAACCTTCTCACTGCAAGTCTTATTTGTTTTTTAGGAATTGTTATGGACCATCAACTTGCAGAAGCAGTGATGGGACAAATTGAACTTATCCTGGGAGATGAGTGAATCTGTTCATCACAAGTGGCACACTATAGCAGATGCTATTGATGCCCCAAGAATATACCCTTTAATATTCACTGTTGCAATAGCACTCATTGTTTTGATACAAGAACACATTGATGATGATCTGTTTTTAAAATCTTTTGGCTCTCTGCCTGAGGGCTTTCTATTAGCCCTTGCCCAGGGCAAATCACAAATGGTGGGGGAGTCAGTATCTCTTAAGAACAGTTCTCACCCAATGAGGAAGGGGAATTGGAGCATAAATGCCCATAGATTATAACTACCTACAATGGGATAACTCTGACGCTCTTTTCACACTGTCCCCTAGAGTTTCCAGCAGGATTGAACCCCAGTCATCTGCAGTAGTAGCTTGCTCATTAATGCACCTATATTGACTCTTTTTCTTCCCTTTCTCACTTCCCCACCACTCCCATGGTGCTTCTTAGGATCAATTTCTGACCTGCCAAATAAACCACTTACACTCAAAGCTGCTGCTGAGTTAAACAAAGTTAAAGAGACGTCTTGAATGCTGCACTTCTCATATTTTTTCGTTCAAGTGCACTGTGTATCAACAAGAGGAAGATGTAGAAGAACTTGTCAATCTTTTTCAACCATATTACCTTTTTCTGTAATTCTTTTTCATATATTGAAGAAATACAAATTCTTTGGAAAAAAAACATTAGAAAAAATTTAGAGAATCATTTGGAAAAAAAGCATCTCCATGGGAAATTAAAATTTTCTCAACTAAATCAAGATCTTTGTAACTATCTTTTAAGAATTTGTAGGCATAAATAGTCACCATCTATGTGACAACCAGAACCTTCTTCACCCTCAGCCTGGACATGCAAAACAGAAATAATAACTTACTTTCTATATTAATATGATTTTGCAATTCATTACCATTTCTTTGTTCTTCCAGGGCTGTTCTGCTTCACAAATGGTATGATTATTCATTATAGGAACTTCTCAAAGGACTCATCTACTCTTCAGTGGAAAATACCAACAGACAGTTTATGTCCAGAGATTCTTTGAGTCCCTCAAAATCCTTGCCTTGCTATTTCCACCAAGCCTGGATGGTTATATTTCTACCTAATCCCAATCATGTCCCTGAATTGAAAGACTCACCTTAAGCCAAACTAAATAAATTCTGACTGCACTTTCCTCCTTTGAAACACTTATGAAAGTTGGCCTAAGAGTGAAGTTGTATATTACAGTAAAACCTTCGATTGCGAGTAACTTGGTCTGTGAGTGTTCCACAAGATGAGCAAACATTTCTAATAAATTTTAACTTGATAAATGAGCGGTGTCTTGCATTTGATGCCGAACCTTACAACTGAGCCAATGGTTCTTGAAATTCGCTTTGATATACAAGTGCTTTGGATTACAACTATGTTTCCAGAATGAATTATGCTCACAAACCTAAGTTTTCCTGTATTTACTAGGAAAAGAAGATGTGGCAAAATTAAAGCTCAGCTTCACTATGGGTTAAGTCATATGCTGAACACTTTATATGTACTATTTCATTTTATTATCATGAGAGACTGAATATACAAGTAGATATAGCCAGACTTTACATAGCAGTAGAACTGTGACCCACATCCTCAAACAACCAACCTGGGAAACCAAATCTCAGTCTCGGCAGTAATCAGCTCAGAAGGACCAGAACTTGATCCGTAACAGCCAGTTTCCCTATTCCACAACTTCACAACCTCCTTCCCTCCCTCCCCCCCCCCCCCCAATTCCAACTGAGGAATAACAAAAGAAAGCAAATATGTTCCTCAAACAAATGACATAAGATGATCTGCTTCTAGTTGTCCTGTCCCCAGCTTCCCCATGCCAACAACCTGTGATTAGAGCCTACCTGAAGCCTTCCCTTCTTTTCGCTATGAAGCCTTTTTACTCCCTTGTGTCTCTATCTTTGCATCTCTGCCAAATGCAAGTGATGGTGGCTGATTACTCTAGCAAGCTCTGAACAGATAGCCTGTTTATCCTCATGTGCATGGTCTTTGTTTATCTATGCAATCATAACAACTCTATGAAGCAAGTACTTATGACAAATGAAAACATTGAGCCAAACAGAGATTATGTACACTGTTCAAGTTTACAGAGTGGTAATGACAAAGCTAAGATCTGAAACCAGTTTATCTGAATCTATAGCTTATTTTAACCATTAATCCTTTTGGAAATAGTGCTAATTTGGTGTTCTGGAAAAGTACTATCCAATAAAGTTGAACTTGACTGGAGCCTTGTGATACTGGAAAACAGAGGCAGTTAAAAAAAATTCCCCACCCTTTCTTTCCAAGATATTAGCTTACCACAAAGAGCCACCTTTCGTCATATGACTTAGATATGACTCATGGATGCCCCCACTTATTTACCTATGCCAAAACTGGACACATACCCTCCAAATTCCCATTTATTTGCCTCAGAAAAGATTAGCTGAACTGTTTGTCCCAACTTATCAGTTGGAACAAAGTGCTTATTAATTTACTTACCAATTTTAGTTCAACTTCTTTCCTTCTCCTGAGCCCTGATCTTTGACTCACCCTCAACCTGAACCAATATACAACCCTTCCTTATTTATTCTTCCTGAGACACAGCTGACCACAAAGAAATACACTCCTTGATCAACTGTCCTGACTTGCCATCAACTCCCCGCTACCCAGTTCTTTCTAGCCTTGTTTTTACCCCTCTCTGGAAAAAAAAAAGTCCTTTCTGCCTAATCTTTGAGATTCCTGCAGAGCTCTGTGGTCAGAGCTGTCTTCTTATTGCAGTAGTCCCCCTTGTCCTATTGCGATTTCCTTTCCTTTTAGTATAATAATTCTTTCAAATTCTCTTCTTACTCAAATCTGGATTTGTTTTTATTTAACATGTCCAGTTGAAATGAAATGCCAGTCACATATGTAATATAAAATTTTCTAGTAACACATGGAACAAAAAAGAAACAGGTGAAAATGATTTTAATGATCTATTTTATTTAGCAATATATTCAAAATATAATCATTTCAACATGTGGTCAATATAAAATTATTAATAGGCTGTTTTATATTCCTTTTTTCAATTATATTTTTGCTATTCTCACTGGGCTCAACTTAGCTGCTGCTGCTGCTTCTCTTCCTGCCTCTGATCCCCCTCCTCATCGTCCTCCTTGTCCTCCCACCTCCTCCACCACTACCATCACCAGCACCTCCCTATACCACCACCACTATGGCTGCTACTTTAGTCTTGCTTCTCCTTGCTTACTTAAGAAGACTGCAGGTGTTTAGTTTCTGGATTTCACTGCATGTGACAGAATTTTTTCTTTCCCCAACTTACATAGATACCTGAGTTCTTTCACATTAGAAAAGATTAAGGATACAAGGCAACATGTATGATTATTGCCTAATGTCAGATTCTCTCATCTCAGCTGGGGGGAAGGACATAGTCCTTGCTTATGAAAACAGTATAGTTATTTAACCCATATGCACAGAAATATAATAACCACCAAATGTCTCATAATCAGGCACACTTAGTGGGTTAAATTCATTGGGTATTCAGAATTGAGTATTGGGGTGATAAATAGTGGGAGTGGGGCTTCCCAAGGAACAAGGGGATAATTGTACTTGACCAAAAAGTGCCAATATATACCTTCTGTGAAGTTTCTGTGTATTGTTCTCTTTTAAGAAAAATCATAAAAACAACACCTGATGCTTCAGTATTCACATTTCGGTCCAGATCATCTGTGCAAATAGAACAATAGCTTAGGATCTCCTGCTGCAGCTTGAACGCATCTCTGGAGATTGCTTTGAAATATCACTACATACTCAGCATTTGAGAAACTGAAATTGATTTGAGAAGGATTGCTGCTTCAGTGGTCCATGTTACTCAACACGTTTCCCCAAGTGCCCATCCACTGTCATCACTAATGTAGCATCGTTCACCAACTGAACACACAGGAGCTCTTTGCTTGGCTTGCCAGTTAGAAAAATGATAGATGGGCCAGTGTCCAGGCCTCCTTTCTCTATGGATAGGTTTAAAATCATGTTCTTGTTTAGATTATCTTTCACTTCATCCTCTTTTTTCTTTCTCTCGGTTTCAGCTATCATAAAGCAGCATAAACTTCACACTATGTAAAAGAAATTTAAAAATTATCTTATTCCACTAAAATGTATTCAGAACCTAGTTGTGTCAGGCATTGTGTTAAGCACTGGATATGAACAACTGAATAAAATACCCCAAAATTTGATAAGTTAGAAAGGATAGATATAGAAAAGTATATATGTAACCATAATAAATATATGATCAATACCACAATAGAGTTGTTTTTAAAAATGTGGACATATCAATGAGTGAAGTTAATATCATTGGGTGGTGAGAGTACAGGGAGAAACCAGAGCATGGTGGTTACATTTCATCTGAATATTTAAGGGACATCATACAGACTAGAAAACAAAAGATGCTCCAAGACAGAAACACCAGCAGGGGCACGATGTATTCAAGGTGAGTAACTAGAGGTTTGGGTGGGGTGGAAGAAAGCAGTAGATAATTTTTTAAAAAAATTTTTTAATGTTTATTCATTTTTGAGAGAAAGAGACAGAGCACAAGCCAGGGAGGGGTATAGAAAGAGGGAGACCCAGAATCTGAAGCAGGTTCTAGGCTCCAAGCTGTCAGCACAGAGCCTGATGCGGGGCTCAAACTCACAAACTGAGATCATGACCTGAGCTGAAGTTGGAAGTTTAGCCAACTGAGCCACCCAGGTGCCTCAAGTAGATAATCTTAAAGTTATAAACTGTGGATAGATTATGTATCTTCTTGCAAGCCATGGTTTTGTATCTGTTGGTGAGCCATACCATTGTAAGGAGTTGCCATTTTTTGGTAGTTCATTGGGAACAGAAAGAGATTGTGAAGATGACACGATGTGACCTGTGACTTACAATTGTGATTTTGGAGATTTTGCAGAATAGTATGTAAGGAAATCCTAATATAATATGTAGAAGATACTTTAATTTAGGCATTGGCAAATGTATCTTTTTAATTCCATCTTTTCTGACCTGTAGCTGTCATTTTAAGTTTCAGTTCCCTGTCCAGGTGATTTTGTACTTGTTAATGGGCAGCCCCTTTGTGTCCAGTTACATGGGACTGTCCATGTCAGAGGGAATCTGCATATGAGGCATGATTCCTCTTCTTCTAGGACTGACCACTTTGGAGGACCTTCAGTTATCCTCAATAGTCAATCAAGGTTCTTAAACAACAACAAAACAGTATGTATTAAAAACAATCTCCCTGAAAATAAATTGATGATAGATGATCTGAATCTCTAGTGCAGTGTATGTTTGTGTGCATGTAACTATCCAAGACATACAGACACACAAATACACTCAGAGGTGATGAGGTTAGCCAATATTTATTTAATAGAGACATATACACCACAAACATGTATGGAGAGTGAAAGATAAACAACAACAACAAAAACAACAAACAAAAAAGTGAAAAAACACCCACAGAGGGAGACACATACACTTGGATACATACACTGAGTGTAGCCCAGTATTTGTTTGAAAATAAAAAAGAAACAAGGTACATCTATGCTACAACATGGATGAACCATGAAAATATGTTAAATGAAAGAAGCCAGACAAAAAGGGCCACTAATTGTGATTCAGTTTACATGAAATGCCCAGAATATGTAAATCCACAGAGGCAGAATGATCAGTAGTTACCAAGGGAAGTTATCAGAAGTTACCAAGTGGAAGGGGGAAATGGGGAGTGATTGCTTAATTGGTACCATCTTTCTTTTTGGAATAATGAAAATGTTCTGGACTTAAATAGTGGTGATGGTAGCCTGACATTGTGAATATACTAAAAAACACTGAATTAAACTATTAAAATGGTGAATTTTATGCTACATGTATTTTTTCTCATAAAAAATGAGTCACTTCCTCTCCCCCCAACAAACCTCATGGAGAGAAAAAGCATAAATACAGTAGCCACATACCACACAAACAGAAGAAAAACAAAACTTAACTACACAAACATATCCAGAGAGCTACATAGAGAATAAGGCAGAGACATAATCATAGACAGACACACAGAGAGAAAGAAAAGAGAGGAAGAGACTGCATAGGAATCGGAGTTGAAGTGTGGGTGCAAAATATTATATTGAAATACAATGAAATCAAGGTAAATAGTAACCTCAATTTGTAAATAAATTACTTAATTAGGTAGTATTGATGTGTCCCAAAAGGAGATTTAGGCTATATAAAAGTGATCTTTTTTAAAGATGACATTTATTAGACTGTGGCAATGACACAATATGTAAAATGATATTTCAGTCACTTAAACCAGTTAGTTATAGAATAAGAGAATATATGAAAGAAAATGATTGGAATTTGAGGCTTGTGGGAATATCTGTTTTAGTCATACAGAAGTATTCATTTTTAATATCCATGACATTGCATTACAAGTAAATAATCAGTGTTTGAATACAGTGTGGAAAGGAATAACATTCTTTAAGAATAAATTAAACTAATTTTCTGTATATAATATTTGGCCTTGATTTTCTTACAGTAGAAAGTAGCTTTATTATTTCAGTTGATTTTGTTTTCCTGATAAAGGACTGTTCTAATATTGTCATGCCTTGCAGCCCTGCTATTAATTTTAATAAGAATTTAATAAGTGTGAAATCCTTTGGGAATTTGCAGCTGAAAGTTACCAGATGTTCTGTGTGAGGACAATGTTGTTTAGGTGTAACTGAAGGCTGTTGAGCTGTTCTCACCTTTAAAAAAGAGTTGAGTATCCTGCTAATCTACAAGGTTCTTACTTAGTTTCCCTCTTTTTTATTCAGGTCGCATCATTTCCTATTTTTATGATGAAAACTCAGGATTAGTTCAGAAAATATGTTGTCACTTCACCACTGAGTATTGGGAGAAAAGAAGAAAGGTTTGTCTTATATACTGGGGTTGGAAGAAAATAACTGTTCTCTATAGTGGTTTGACTTCACCTTATCTTTCCAAGGTTATGCACCTTACTACATTCTTGAAAGAATGCTTCCAGCAAAGTGCCTCCTTATTATGAATGGAGTCCTCTTATTGTTCAGGGGAGTGCTGGAAGCCACCTTTTTTCAGCTCTACTTCTTTTATTATCCTCTTTTATCTTGCTCACTTTCATCTCATGCTTTCTCTTTGGCTTATAAAGTGAGTAAGCTGCACCCAAGGAGAGGTAAAGGCCATGACTCGGACAGTGGCCAATGGAAGCTTCTACAAAGTCTAAATCTTTTGATGAAGGTTGCAAAGTAAAACATAAAGGTGCTGCCATTTCTATAGAAGAGATGAAAGACTGTTTGAAGGGTAATATATATATGTCCAATTAAAGATTACTAAAATTAATGTTTGAAAATTTGACATTTGTTATGTTGTAGAATGACTGTTGATAAAGAGAAATGGGCAAAACTTCAACTGATCCTAGGGACCAAAGAATTTCAATGAGGAGGGAAAAGGGCTTTGTTTTATAGCATCTATTTTAATTCATGAGGTCATGAAATAACAGAGACATAGGAATGCATATTGAATAAATGGAAGGAAAATTGTTTTCCCATTGGCATCCGGTGAAGATCAATATCGACTAATTGGTGAAATATGTTAAGCAGTTATGTGATAGCTACCAAATTTTTAACTACTACACGTTACCTGTCAACCTCTCTGATTTTCTGCAGGATACGACACTCTTGAGCAACCACTTTTTGACTTTCTCTCTTCACCTCCTTACCACTTCACATTCCTGATTCTCCTCCTGACTCCTTAGCTATTGTTTTCACTCTTCTTAGTCTGCTTTTCCTCCATCTGACCCTTAAATGTGAGTGTTTTAGATCTTGGTGATATTCCTTTCTTGTGATATCTATTCTCCCTAGCAGTATGGTTGCTGCGGACTCTTATCCTGATGGTTTCCACATTTCATGGGTGAGCCCACTTATAGTCATGGTTTTAATGGGCACACATGTATTTATAATCTCCAGATTTCCACCTGCAACTCAGATTTCTTCTAAACTGCTTCACCTTATTGAATGTTTCATGGGAATATCCTACAACCTTATTAAACAGTTTAAGACTGGGCATTTATCTTAAATACAGTATGTTCAGAATGAAATAATATATTCAACTTTATTTTAAACTTATTCTTTTAGTTTATAAAATATCAAAATATTTCTACTTTCTTTACTTGACAACTTGTGAATCATCCTATTTACCCATTTTCCCTCAGCATTGTGCTCGTTCAATCACTTTCCCATCTCTTACCTCAGTATTGCACCTTTTCATTCATTTTTTGGGCAAATTTCTTATGAATTTATACCTTTATTATTTCAGCTCCTTCCTAATTTTACCCTCTCTAATTAATCTCCAGAACCATCCTTAAAAATTGCTGTTATGACCATGTCACTCTCAAGTTTAAAATATTTCAGTGGGTTTATGTAACTTGAAGGCTACATTCCAGAGTTTTCTGTGTGACATACAAGATATATCATCTTATGGTATCTATTTATTTATGCACTCTTGTCTTTATTACTTCTCTACCTTGAACCCAGAGGCCCAACACTAATGAACATCTTACAGTTTCTCAAATAGTTTGCCTTTTTTCTTACGGTCTTTCCTTTTCTTTTCCCTTTTTAGATCTGCTTTGAAAGGCTTTTATTATCCACTATTCAAGATCTAGATTGAACATCATCCTTCTATAACATCTTCCCTGCCCATCTCTGCCTCCCAGAATATTTTTTCCTTCTTTTACTAGCATAGTAATTGTTAATTTATCTAATGTCTCTCATACCCCATTATACACTACATTATGAATTTATTAAAGCAGGAATCTTGTCATTTTAATGATGATAACACTAATAGTAATAACATTAGTCCCACTGGACGATTTTTGAGGACACTATCTGACATAATTATAAAAGATCACTGTGGAAGCTGTGTGTGGGGTAGTATGTAAAACAAAAGACTAGCTCTTGTAATAATGCAGATGAGATGTGATAATTGTTTAAATCAAAGATGGTTGTGGGAGAGATGAGAGAGGAGTAGTTGATAAAATTTGCTGCTGGGAAGCTCATGGATGAGTATGGGTACGAAAGGAAGGTGTCAAGGATTTGTGCCTGATGAAATAGATGCATAGAGTGGTCACTCATCAAAACGGAAAGACAGTGGGATAAATGAATTTTAGGAGAATCAGGAGTTGAGTTTTGACATGTTAAGTTTCAGAAATCTATCAGCTATCTAAATGGAATTTGTTGAGTTAGTAGTTAAATATGAGTCTGAAATTCAGGGTAGAATTCTGGGATGACATAAATTTCGGTATTAATATATTACAAATATTTAAAATTGTGAAACAAGGGATTATATAGGAATAAAAGTAGATATGTAGACATGAGGAAAAAAGTAGAAAGTGTAGACATGAGGAGAATTCAAAAAAAGAATGGGAAGAAGTGGGCAGTAATATAGATAGAGTACCAAAAGAGCCAAGAGAAAAAAGTGTTCCAAAGAGGTAGTAATCAAATATGTTAAATGCCATTAATAAGTGATGATGATATCTGAGACTTGATCATAATTTTTAAATGGAACCTCACCATTTGTTTATTCCTTCATTAATTCCAAGAATGTATTTAAGAAAATTGAGAAGTACTGGTATGGAAACTCTAAATCAAATCTGAAGAAAACAAAGAAAACATGTACAGAACAGGAAGCAAATGGGACTCCCAATCAATTTCAGAATACATGTATATTCATGCATGTTCCTGTACCATCAGAGAAATTTGATGCAAAAGGTGACATGAGTGAACCTAAGCCCACCCTACAGGCTGTGGAAAAATTGCCCAGCACATTTCCTGAATTTTCTTCAGTTAGAAGAAAGGAAGCTACTATTTCCAACTTTAACAATGTGGCTTTTCTCTGAAGCGATATTGAGAGCTTCTATAAAACAATTAATTGTTGAGTGAAAGAAACCGGAAGAAGTTTGTTTGACATGATTAGAAATGGTAGAGTAGATCTGAGTAACATCTGATATTCACTGGCACTATGTGAACATGCATGCATAATGACATTTTTTAAAAAGGTTAATGCATGTATTATGTAAGCATGGCTTACTTTAAAGCTGTGCAAATTTTTCTCAAGAAATAAAAAAGGAAGTCAGTCTCCATTCTATCAATACTAAATATAAAAGTTCTAATACAAAACAGTTGAAATACAAATAAATTACATTTAAATTTTTTTTAACCATGAACTGTAGAACAATTCTTTTAAGGGAATTAGCAGTTGTTGAGCTTGTTTTCCCGAGTTTAAAATAATTAAAAATAAGGAACATATTCAAATGGCTTGAAATTCAAATGAACTAAAGGGGAGAAATTTCTGTCCCATTAATCTCCTCTAGATGCTTAGTTTTTTTTTCCTTCCCAGAGACAGTCAAAATTATTAGTTAAAAAGAGGCACTTTATGTTCGTATTAACAATTATTTGTCAAGTGATTTCTATAAACCAGGTTCTGTGTCAGATGCCGTGGTATCAGTCTTAAATGAATTTGAAAAAAATCAATTCTGACTCTCAACAATGTGCTATCACTATGACTCCACTCTGGGGTGGCTCTGAAGGACAGTGATAAAAAGAAATCTTCCTAGTCAGCAGAACTTTAAACCTTGAGGAGAAATAGAACACTGGCATCAGTGGCTGTTGGTTAGATTGGATGGTCAGGAATTGAGAAAGAATACAATTAGGAAATTTAACAAAGCAGTAAGGGGTAGAGGTATGCTGATCTCTCTGAAAGGGCACAGTCTGTGAAGTCACTCAAATACCATGTGAATATTGTGCACAGAGCAACATCAGAAGAGGAGCTTAATAATAAGATAGACAAGGTAGTACATTCTCTCTCTAGCCATTCTTCTTCTTGCTCAATGGGCTTATGGATTTTCCATGGTATTGAGAATGGAGGTTAAGCATGGATTCAATAAATGGACTTCCTGGGGTGTCTGGGTGGCTCATTTGGTTAAGTGTCCAACCCTTGATTTTGTCTCAGGTCATGATCTCATGGTTTGTGAGTTCAAGCCCTATTGGGCTCTGTTCTGACAGTACTGAGCTTGCTTGGGACTCTCTCTCTCTCTCTCTCTCTCTCTCTCTCTCACTCTCTCTCTCCCCACCCCCCACCCTCCCTCTATATTTCTGCCCCTCCCCACCTCTCTCTCTCAAAATAAATAAACTTAAAATAAAATACATGGACTTCCTATTACCAAGGACAGATGGCTCTAGCTACTGCTGAGTGCCCAATCTGTCAAGAGCAGAGACCAACATTCAGTCCCCAGTATGACACAATTCTTTGTGGTGATCAGCTAGTCAACTGTGGCAGGTTGGTTTTACTGAATAATTTTCCTAATGGAAAGGGCCAGGGTATGTTCTGATTGGGACATATCCTGGATATACGTCCTAAATTTTTCTTCCTTCACATGGACCTACAGATAGACTTAGTCACTATCATGGTGTTCCCCTCAGTATTTTTTTCTTTTTCTTTTTTAAGATGTTTATTTTTGAGACAGAGAGACAGATTGTGAGTGGGGAAGGGGCAGAGAGAAACAGAAACAGAATCTGAAGAGGACTCCAGGCTCTGAGTTGTCAGCACAGAGCCTGATGCCAGGATCTAATCCATCAACCATGAGATCATGACCTGAGCTGAAGTCAGTCGCTTAACTGACTAAGCCACACAGACTTTCCTCCACAGTATTTTTTCTGGCTAAGAGACTCATTTTACAGCAAATAAAATGTGACAGTGGTCTTATAATTATGGAACTAACTGTTTTTGCATGTTCTTTATCACCCTGAGGTATCTTACTTGATAATACATAGAATGGTGTTTTGAAGACTCAGTTTTGGTGCCACTTTGGGCAACAACTTGCAAGTTAGGATGATGGCCATCTGGATGTTTTTTTATGCTCTAAATCAGCCATCAATATATGGTAGGTTTCCTCCCATAACAGGTTTCATCAGTAGAGGAATGAAGATGTTGGAGATACGAGTGACTTTTCACTCTATTATTTTCAGTGATCAGCTAATGAAATTTCTCCTGTCTCCTTAACCAGCTTTTCTGGTCTAGATATTGATTCTAGTTCCCAAGAGAGAAATGTTTCTAGTAGGGCACACAGAAATGGTTTCATTAAACTGGAAGTTGAGATAGGGATAATATTTGGGATTCCTTGTACTTGGAAATCAGCAGGCAAATAAGGTTACTGTACTGGCTTTGGTGATTGATCCTGACCATCATAGGGAAATTGGCTTCCTACTGCCTGATAGGTGAAGGAGGAATCTCTCCAGAGAGCAGGAGATCCTCTGGGATACTCCTTAATACTTTCACTTTCTGTTATTATATTCAATGGAAAAAAATCTTATTCGGAAAGGATGACTAATGGCTCTGACCCTTCAGGAATGCAGATTTAGATCCCCTCACAGGCAAGGGTGCTTGCTGAGGGCAAAGTATACATGAAATGGGTGGCAAAAGAAAGACATTATGAGTACCAGTTGTTATCATGCACCCAGTTGCCAAAATAAGGACTATAATAATCACAAATATTTCTTTCTTATTTTGATATAAATGTGTTTGTGTATATTTTAACCACTTTTACTTTCCTTCTTCCCTTCCTCTATAACCTAACATAACACATGGTAATAATAGCTAACCTATATTTATATTACGGCATTTAAGTTATAGGGCATCAAGTAGAAACATGACTTAGCTAGATGATAAACATTATCTGAAGATGGATAGAATGTCTTGCATCTTTTCTTGGGGAGAGGGTTTGCATATTTTTGGTTGTACAAAGGATAGTTGTTTCATTTGAAGTGAATATGTGATTTTGCTCTATCGTTTTATTCACTTTTTAAGTTTTGCTGTTGTTTTTATTGGAGAGTTAAATATGGTTGAAAGATATGTATATGATGCCAAGTTAATAGAGGGCAGACTGTGGTGACTTTGTAATGTGTATACTTAACTACTCTGGGACTGCTTTTCCAGACTTCCTTTTCCTCCAGGATTCTAGGTTGGGGTTGGCCAATCAGAATGTGTGAGATATGAAAGGGGTAGGAGAAGAAGCTGCCATGTGTACACTCAGGAGCCTGGTATAGGCCCAGGCATAGCTGCACCACATATACATCATTGTGGATCTGCAGGCTCACCTCTAGGTCTTGCTAGAGCTCCTCCTTTAGCTTCTCCAAACACTGGGAGAGCCTCATATGTAGCTCTCCATGGTGAAGTGCATCAGGTCTACAAGAAATCTGCACCGCTTGAAGGGGGAAGTAAGAGGCTTGAAGGATGTACATGGACAAGGCAGGTTCTGGTGAGAAACAGATGCAGGTTGGTTTCTCCTTATAGGTTAAAGCTCATTCTCACAGATTCCAAGTTGTCCTTGTTCTCTGCTGGTTTGTATTTATCTTCCCTTTCCTGACTGCTGGTGCAGTTTACTTCAGACCTAGCACTATATGTAGGCATAACAGATGGATCTGAAGTAAATAAATCTCTAAATAAACCGTTATAATACCCATAGAGGTTCTGCTACTCTGAGGGAACATGACTGATAAATATTCTAGTTGGAAAGATACATGTGTATAAAAATAACTTTAAGATAGTATGTATATTCTATCACATTTGAAGCAAAAGAGAGAGAGAAGCAGGGAGAAGTAGGGAGAGGGAGACAAGGGAGACACCCAGAGATTGGAAAATACTTCATGTGGGGGGTGGCAGTTTGTTCTCTGAATCTTGAAGAATGGGTGGATTTTCTATGGGCTTGATAAGGAAGCACAAATAGAGACAAGAAGGTTGTTATCTAGTGCAGACACACAATTACCAGGCATTGGCACAGGGGGAAACAAGATAGGCACAATGCCTGAAGTTTTGGAATTTATAGACTAGCAAGCATGATTGACACTGAAAATGTAATGCACTTTATCTGGTGAAAGATTCCAAGTATGTGCTGCATGTTTTTGCTCTCATTGTAATTAAATGACCCTTGAATGACTAGCTGAATCTTGAATGCCCTAATATTTTCCCAGTATGGATAACTTTTTGCAAGATATCACTAACAAGGTGTAGGGAACAAGTCTCTAGGCTTTTGGTTTCCTCCCCTTGTTTCCCATTCCTACTCGTTCTGCCAGCTGCTCTCTGCCATCTGTCTGCACTATTCTATTGAAACAGCTGTTGCATAGACCACTAATGCTCTAATTGCCAAATCTCATAGACACGTGTTTGTCCTTACTTTATTTGACATTACTTTGCCATTTGACATTGTGTTCATTCTCTTTTTCTTTAAATTCTCTCAGCCTCTGACACTCCTGTCTCCTGGTTTTCCTTCTACTTGTCAGCTTCTTCTTAATATGTTCTATTTTTTGTATTTAATAGTTGGTCAATGGCACCTGAATGTGCCAAGAATAACCTGAAAGTCAATTTAGTATTCCTTTTACCATCGGTCTATGCATCCAATTGGTGTTTGACTCTTGAGCTAATAAATCATTAAATTCCTTTTTTGATTTGTGCGCTCTTATTCAGTTCACTCTCTGCATGACTTATTCCTTGGCTGCTATGAGAACATCTTTTCTTACCCACCTACTTTATTTTTGTGTTCCTCCAATCCATCCTTCATGAAGCCACCAGTCACATATTTCTAAAATACAAATGTGATTGAATAAGTACTCTTCTTACTCTTCAGGGAACTCAGGATGAAGACCAAATTTCTCAAAGTGGCATTAAAAAATACCAACCCTGCACGATTTGATGCGTGACTGCTGTTCAATCTTCAAATTCTAATACATGCTCCCACCCCTCCAACCATGTCAAATAACTTAAACTTCCCCAAAGATTCCATAATCACTTTATCTCCCTAAAAATGCCCTTCTTTCTTTTTATCTACTCAGCTGATACCCACTCATGCTTCAGTAATAAGTTCTAGGGTTATTATTAACTTATTTTTTCACTCAATTGAAACTGATTGACCAACTTTGCTGTACCTGGTAGTTATCACTCTCCTTCATGAAGCCTTCCCTATCTAGTTGCTATTTTTTTTTTTTTTTTGCTTCCATCCCCATTGTTTCTGACTATCCATTGAATAACACTGGCTATTCCCTGCTATCCATTGAAATTTGGATTCAAGTCCTGTTCTCTGTAATTAAAATCCTGTGCACATAAGTATTGATGTAATTAACTGTCCCATAACTTGTGGTTT
The DNA here is from genome assembly GCF_028018385.1 of Neofelis nebulosa. Lineage (NCBI taxonomy): Eukaryota > Metazoa > Chordata > Mammalia > Carnivora > Felidae > Neofelis > Neofelis nebulosa. The sequence continues at coordinate 152,336,853 of NC_080784.1, forward strand.
CTTTGTCTCTCTTATTATACCGTGGTCTTGTTGATGGCAGGAATTGTATCTTTGTATTTAGTGTGTGTGTGTGTGTGTGTGTGTGTGTGTGTGTGTGTGTGTGTATGTTTCCATCGGCTAATACGACTAATGCTACCTTTATTGTTTCTGGACACATTTTTCTGAATGGAGATGATTTAGAATTAGAAGACCTGATGGAATGAATTGTTTAATCTTTCTGAGTCCTCTCTGTCAAGCAAAACAAAAATAAGTGAGAGAGCAACGATTGCTCAGAACATTTCATGAGGTTTTTTTTTGGAATTTAGATGAGACACTCTAGGATAAAATATTTAATAAATGGCAAAGCAATATTGTTTTGGTTCACAATGCAAGGAGTAGAGATGTTCGGGTGACTTCAAAGAATGAGGTTATGGAAATGGCACAGACTTGCAGTGCTGCTCCAGGGCTAAACTAAATGCTTCTATTTGTTTGTCTCTGCAGTCTTTCTCTCTCCGCCTTTCAGTGCATTATGTTTCTAGTGCTGTCACTGCCTAGACATCCTAACACTGCCTCTGTGCCTTCTGTTTTCCTCTGCCACTCTGACTGAAGCTATCTCTATCTGGTGGGCCAGCGAACAGGGAGAAGGAGGCAGCCTAGCCCTGCCATCAGTATGATTGTTTCTGGCTCTCTTTGATGTCTCTGATTGGACACCTGTTCTTTCACAGGATTTCTAGTTTACCTTGCAAATCTGTTTAATTTTCTTCTCATATCCAATTCTTGCTTTTGTACTGGTGCTCTCTGTACATGCTTGCTTGCTTATTTATTTATTTATTTATTTATTTATTTACTAACTTCTGCTAGCTCAAAGGTTTAATTTTCTAAATAAGCTTATTTACTGTATGACCTTTTCATAGCCTCATGATCTCTTTTTATATATCTCTTTAATTTCAATCATGAAAATCAATGAATTCTTTTTATATTTTTAATGTCAAATTCTGAAGAATGGCTAAACTTTGGACTAAGTTCCTTTATGCCAAGTCACCCCATAGAACTTCTGGCCAGATTATCAGATACCCATCTCAGGTCCCATCTGCTGGAATATACTGTTGGGCTATATGTAGTTGACATGACCTTTGATGTCAGGGCCTTGACCTGGTTGACAGCATGTAATTATATGGGCCCTAGATATTTTTTGTTGAAAATGATGATGATAATGACAGAATGAATATATATATATTCATAGTGGAGAAAAAAAAACTCTAGCAGGAGTATAATTAACTGGGGACTCTCATATATTATTGGTCAACACAAAATTGGCACAGCTTGTCTAGAAATCATGTTTCAAATATTTTTATTTCTATTTCCAGAACTTTTTCTTTTTTTTTTTTAAATTTTTTTTAACGTTTATTTACTTTTGAGACAGAGGGAGACAGAGCATGAACGGGGGAAGGTCAGAGAGAGAGGGAGACAGAGAATCTGAAACAGGCTCCAGGCTCTGAGCTGTCAGCACAGAGCCCGACGCGGGGCTCGAACTCACTGACCGCGAGATCATGACCTGAGCCAAGTCGGACGCTTAGCCGACTGAGCCACCCAGGCGCCCCCAGAACTTTTTCTTAAGGAAACAGTGATGTTCATAAAACTTTATGCACAACAGCATTTGTTGCTGTGTGATTTACAGTAATGAAAAATTACAAGCAATCATGATTTCAAACTATTAAAAACCATTAGCAAGGATTTTGTCTGTTTTGTCCACTGCTCTATTTTGAGTGCTGAAAACAGTAGAACAATGCCCAGCACACAGGAGACATTCAATAAATACTTAATAGGTATATGCTGAATCTTTGTTATGGAGGATTGGATAATCATTAAAGACAATGCAACTATAAAATGGGTTTTAATATGGGGAAAAGCAGTCCTTATAGTATTAGGTGAACAGGTAAGATTCTCTTTCTCTCTCTCAGAACAAAATCTAAGTGTACTTATTTTGTGAGGTAGAATTATAGATGATCTTTTCCATTATTTTGGTTTTCTGTATTTGAAAAAATTGTTAAAATTTACTTATTATTTATGGCCAAAATTGTATATTTTCTGATTATTTTTTTTCTGACTTTTCTGATTTATTCTTAGGGAAAATGAGATAAAGGAAAGAAACTACTTTATGTTGTGTGTCAGGTACAATTTTAGGGTTTCGTGTACGATTTCCTAGCATCCTCTCAACTGTGTAAAGTAAGAAACATCACAAGCAGTTAAGTTACTTACCCAAGATCACTCAGTTAATTACATAGCAGGGATTTGAACACAATTCATTTTAATTCCAGAGTATAATTCCTTAACCACTGATCCTATAGTGACACTCTGACCAGTCTCCCTTGATACAGACAGACCTCCCTCCCTAATTTTTCCCTTCACTGAAACTACACATTAATTTGACCCTTACACAAATTATTTGGTCACATTCCAATTGCTTCGAGTGACTTATGTTTTCCTAATTAGATAAAATAGTAAAAGCATTATTTTATGTTCCTATGTTCCTTTAATATTTTCCTATCACCTAGTACACCTATAAGTACAGTAAACATTTGAGATTTATAATTATTAATATAATTATTAATTATTAATATAATGAATCTATAGGAAACAAAAGAAAATAAAAATGTTATGGATTGTATATTTTTTTTGCCTTGTAAAGGCCCCCTATTGCCAATGTTTTTATAAACTGCAAATATAATATACTAAAGTTTTAAATTTCATTACTATCATTTCATATTCATTAAAGGTTCAGAATGTTCAGTTCTTCATATTATATAGAAATGTGAAATCTGTTCTGCTTAGCCTACTTTCCAAGGTATTCCATAATCAGAACCTGGTTATTCTAACCCTACTTTCTATTTCTTCCACTATTCTCTTTCTCAAACACTCTGCCCAAGGCCAGATGAACTACTATTTCTGGGATGCTCTAAGCACCCTTCCTTCATATTCTTGCTTGAGTTCTTCCTTTGTCCAGGAACAGTCTTGAAAATAATCTCCAAATGTTCAAATCCTATCTATCTTCCAAGGCCTGTGACAGTCCATCTCTTCCTTGAAGCTTTCTCTGATAACCTTGACTCATAGTAATCTTTCCTTCTTGTGAATTCTAATATCATCTACCTTTCCTTTCATCTCACCCTTGTAATTTTTTTATTGTGGTAAAAAACATGTAAGATGAAATCTCTCTTAAGAAAAATTTAAGTCTACAGCTGTCTCCTATATGCACATTGTTATACAATAGATCTTAAGAACATTTATTTGTCCTGTATGACTCAAACTCTATACTCATTGAATCGTAACTTTCCTTCCCACCACCCCCCAGTGCCTAGTAATCACCATTCTGACTACTGACTCTGACTACTTTACATATTTCATGTAAGTGGAATCATGTAGTATATGTCCTGTGACTGGCTTATTTCACTTGGTGCAATGTCCTCAAGTCTCATCCATGTTGTCACATATGACAAGATTTCCTTATTTTTTTAAGGCCAAATAAAATTCTGTTCTGTGTGTGTGTGTGTGTGTGTGTGTGTTTAATCACATTTTGTTTATCCATTAATTGGTTAATGGACATTTAGGTTGTTTCACTTCACAGTTGTTAGTGAGCAATAGATTTTTGAATAAAGAAATTTATTGATATTTCCTTTATTCCATTTTTATGGCGCTAAAGATATGGATAAAAAAAAATCAAAGAAGTAGCATTGTTCTCTCCTGACCATCCTTTTCCTTTATAGCTACATTCATGCCTAAATCTTGGGTTATTTTCTTTTTCTCTTTTTGTTTCATATGAACACTTTTGATAAGCAATCATTTTTTCTTAATCCAGGTGACATCTCAACCATCAAAATTTTGCAAATGTTTAGGAAAAATTGATGATAATTGTAGTATATATTTACACTATGAAAAATTTAAGATAATTATAACAAGAAAATTCAGAAATTAGATTTTAAAAGAAGATTGCAAAATACTGAATTTATTACTATTGGTGCTTAGATATGCTGACTAGCTCAACAACATGCGTTTCCAAAGGGGTGAAGTAAAAAGAAAAGCAAGAGAAAGAGCAAAAGAGAGAGAAGAAATAAAACTACAAAGTTTGCTTTACAATACAGAAATGCTCTGTTTCATATTTATCCCATGTTGGCAATTGTACATGTATACACATACACACATCATTTGTGTGTATGTGCATATATATTATATATAATGTTTCTGCAAGAGCTGCTAAAAGATAAACTGAGGTGTATTAAAAATGTTGAGAGTTTATTTGAGCAAAAATCAGTTCAAATTGGGCAGTACCAAACCATGAATGGTCAGGAGCATTCCAAGGACAGGAGCTTGGGAAGAGACTTTTGGAGTGAAAAGACAGACACAAAGTAAGGAAATTGATGATTGGCTATAGCTTAAAGCCTAGTTGACTGTGATTGGTTATCCTTAGGTTTCAGTTACATAATTTTGATGCATTCACAGACTTAGATTTAGTTTTGCTTGTGTAGGCTGCCATGACATTAGAGCTACCTTGTCTAATGGCATCATGTTTAATTAATTTAACAATACAAATATAATTTTTATATATTTATATAACTATAATTATTTGTAATATATAATATATTTATATAAATATAGAATATACATCTTTATATAAGTATAAAGTCATATTTATATATTCATTTATATAGGTATAAATATATATTATATATAATATTTTCACTGCCAGACTCTACACAATTTATTGAGGGTTACTGTAATAATGACTGAAGGCATTGTCCATGACATGCTTCATTTACATACTTCTCTAACTTGAAGTGTTAATGGATTTTCAGTTTTCCTTTTTTCTTTTAGACTGTTTCATATTTGTGACCTGGGCTATTAAAAATTAATTTCAGGGGCACCTGGGTGACTCAGCCGGTTAAGCATTCAACTTCAGCTCAGGTCATGATCTCAAAGCTTTTGAGTTTCAGCACTACGTGAGGCTCTGCGCTGACAGCTCAGAGCCTGGCTACTTCGGATTCTCTGTCTCCCTCTCTCTCTCTGCCCCTCCCCTGCTCATGCTCTCTCTCTCTCAAAAATAAATAAACATAAAAAATTTTGAAAAAATTAATTTTACAAGTAACATTTTGGAAAATATATTCAAAATTTGTTAAGTAGACCTAACATTATAGGTCAAGAATTTGGTGAATTCATTTTATTCATATATAAATTGAACAAAATTCATTGTAAAATTAATATTCTACACCCAGGATCACGGAAGTATATCTTTCTCAGGAAAAAAAAAAGTATCCTTATTTTCTCTATGCTTTCATAGTCACATTTTGCAGAACTCTTAAACTAAGAAATGAGAAACAAATTGAAGGGATTAGATTTTCTTTTGTCTACAAGAAACAAATGACTTAAATCCAATGTTGGAAATAAACCATATATTATTTTTCATTTTTAAATTGTGAATCTTACTTAAATTCTCCTTTCTTATACTTATGTTTTGTCATACTATGTTTTTTTCATATATCATTCTGCTTGAATTACTTTTGCCCTCCTTGTTTCCTTTAAAAGGATCCAAAACCTCTAGTAAAAAGGTTAATTTTCTAGGTTCCAATATCACTGAATACAGGAAAAATTTGATGTAGTTGACAAAGTAAGTCTTCAAAAAAAGAAGTCAACAACAGGGACTTCAGGGACAGTTTCTTGGAAATTCAGACTTGTTCTTCATCATTAGTTTGATCCAGCTGAGAAAACTGTGTGAACAGGTGTACCTTTTTTAAAGAGAAAAGTGTAAAAACTTAGGATGCACTAATCTACATTGCCTTTATAACCATAAGATCCATTGTCCATGTTGATATGATACTTGGTCTTCTGGAAGGTATCTTATCTTTTATTTTTGGCACAGAATTTAACAGGGACTTGATCTTAATCATCAGATTCAGTTTTTATTCATAGCAGAATTGTGTGGTGTGTGTGTGTGTGTGTGTGTGTGTGTGTGTGTGTGTGTTTTAATCTTTTAGTAAGAAACTATTGATTTTTCCCTACTGCCTTGTACCCAGAAATTCTCAAATCAAATAGTAGAGTTTACTTGTAGGTTAAGCAGATATCTCAATTCCAGGAGAAATGTTAAAGCACACATATTCCATTATCCAATAGATACAAATTAGCTAAAGTCATATTTTTTTGGAAATTAATTGTTAGATTTAGTTGTAGAGCCATGCATATGTGTGTTGTGTGTATATATGTGTATGGATGTATATGTATATACTTAAGATACACAGACACATATTTGGGACAATATGGATGAATCTGAAGGACATTATGGTATGTGAAATAGCTCAAACACAGAAAGACAAATGTATGAGCTTATTTAAATATAGAATCTGAAAAGGAAGAAAAGAACCTACAAAACTTAACTCATAATAAAAGAGAATAGAATGGTCATTCCTAGAGATTGGGACATGTGGAAAAATGTAGATAAAAGAAAAATAGAAAGCAGAATAGTGGTTGACAGGGAGGGAGGGAGTCATGGGGAGTAATAGTTTAATGGTACAAAGTTTCAGTTTTGTAAGATGAAAAGTGTTCTGAAGATGGATGTTAGTGATGGTTATACAACAATATGAATGTACTTAATACCGCTAAACTGTAAATTTAAAAATGGTAAAGATAGTAAAATTTATGTTATATGTATTTTACCACAATGAAAACATTGGGAGGAAAAAAGTGAAATGACCAAGGAAGGTCCTAGATGTCCCTCCCTTAAAGTCTTCTGAATTGCTTTTCCAAGGTCCCTGTAGTTTTTTCTGCTGGTTTTCCATCCAGATCCCGACTGTTAGCAATTGCCTGTGCTTATAGGGGTGATGTTGACTGATCATGACGATTATAATTATGATGGTGGTGAAGATAACGATGATAACAATGATCAAAAGTGCAATTAATAATTATAGTAACTAGGAGAGAAAATGGAAAAGAGGGAGTGAAAAGAAAATGAATAAGAACAGAAAAAGGAAGACCAAGAAAAGAATGACTATTTTCCAATAGCTGTGCTAGTGGCTTTGTTCTTTCTTTCATTAAATATTTTTGGTATAAAAAATAAAAAAGAGAAAGTGGAAGGCCTATATGTTAAAGTCAGTAATATCATTATTTTAGGATAGATTTTTCTCGATCCAAGTGTTCCAGTATTTGATACATATTAGAGCATTTTTAATTTCCAGAACAATTTAAGACAAACTCCTCTTGATTTTTCTTTCAGTAAAGTCTTTGCAATCTAGTTTAAAAATCTAAAAAAGACCAAAGACCAAGTGTATTCATTTTTTATTCCAAGCATATACTAATGTGCTTGATGTCCATTAAAGTTTTAAATATTTATTGAATTTGAATGAATGAAGTGGCATTATATTAAAATAGCCTTAATATGAGAACATAACAGAGCAGATGAAGTAATAATACTAATTGGGATAAAGCAATTTCTAATTAATTGAAATGATAAAGAAGACAGGAGTTATATGAGGTTTAGATTTAAACTAATAATGTAAGCAGGCAAAGTTGGGCTACTTTTTAAAATGAGTTTGCTTTTGGGATCTGTGGGTAATGTGAATTGATGAGGTCAGAACAAAAATTTTTTTTTCAGATGAAAGACTTAAAATCATTCTTTGTTTTATTGTATCTAATTAATATGGAACTGTTTGTCCCTAAAACCCTGTCACCCTATGAGCCCATTATTAACACAAAAACAGAGTCTTTGACATATATTTATCTAATATTGATAGTACAGCTAGATGTAATTTCCTTTTTTACCTAATCTCTCAGTAACTTCACGTGGTGTCACTATCTTTTGTAAACAACAGTCTTTACATTGTAGGAGAGCCCCTGTTCTAAACTCTTAATACACATTAACTCTCTTCATCTTCATATAACAACCCTTTGAGGAAGTACTATCATCATTCCCATTTTACAGACAAGGAATCTGAAGCATCCAGGAGAGGTTAAGAGAACCAGCTAGTAAGTAGGAGAGCTGGCATTTAAATCCAGTTAGTCTGGCTCCAGAGTCTAAGGCTCTTAACCACTAGCTCTGCTGCATCTGGGTTATGCTAAAGAAGCATTTTCCAGAAATGGTTCTTTAGAATATTGTATCATGAGACATTGTGGTAAAAACTGCTATATCCAAACTAGTTTGGCAAATATTTTAGACCATGTACACTTTGCAATGATTTCCTGTTGCTGCCATCACAAATTGACTTCAATTTAGTGAATTAAAACTTACAAATTAATTTTCTCGCAGTTCTGTTGATCAATGGGGCTGCATTTCTTCTGTAGGCTGTAGGGGAAAGTCTTCCCTCTTTCCTCTACCAGCTTCTGGAGGCCTCCTGCATGCCTTGGTTCTTGGGCTCTTCCTCTATTTTCAAAGCTAGTAGTTTAGCATTTGGACCCACTCAAATAAATAATCCAGGATAAAATTTCTGTCTCAGCTTTCTTAATCACATCGGCAAAGTCCCCTTTTCCACAGAAGGTAATATATTCATAGGTTCCAGAGATTAGAACACAGACATCATTGGAGGCCATTATTCTGTTTACCATGCATTTTTATGCCATCATAATATATTAAAAGCTATGAGAATTCTTCAGTAATGAAAGTTTTTCTTTTTTAAAGCCTGTATGTGAGGTATATCATTGATAGTGCCATAAAAAGAAAGAGCACTGCTAATTAAATTGATATAATATTTTCTGACTAATTTTATTTTATATGTATGAAAGTTTCTTTTAGATTTAAACATATTTTATCATATATCACTCACATATAAATAAAAAAGTGTTAATTAGATAAATGAGTTAAGATAGTCTTAAAATTTCACATTTAGAATCTCATTCTTCTAAATCATTTCTGACTCATGTTTGTTGATGTTTGTGGTTTTTTTTTATCAGCACTGTTCTCTGTGCAATCTAGAGTGTTGGTGATACACTATTGAAAAAATCTGAAATAAGATAAAACAAATGAACCAAAAAAATCAATGAAAGAACTAAAACCTGTGCTCTTTGAAATTTTGTAGAGCTAGTATTTTGGACAAGTTGTTAAATACCTCTGAGTGATCACTTGCTTCACCCAACCCCACAATGGTTTGACTTAGAGTGAAAAGAATGCATCACTATTGATTCTGACACTTTCTTTCAAAATATGTCAAAATTCTGCAGATTTTGAAAGTGGCACTTTGTGTTACAAATATAAATATGTAATGGCATAATGCATCATATAGCTGACAACAATTGTTCAGAGATTTTTAAATTTGAAAAAATGAAGCCTTAAATTGACAAAATTATGGCACTTGAATTTCACTAAGAAATCGGTGAAATAGTCATTTTGGATAGTAGGAAAGCAAAAGTGCTAGAGGTATATACTGAATCATTATGTTGTACACCTAAAGGTAATACAATATTATATGTTAATCATATCTCAATTAAAAGAATCAAAGGAGTACATCAGTTTGGGGTAAAGAGATCAGAGTACCGAGCTGCCTTGAGGGAACTGGTGACCATCTGTCAAGGATCTTGTAACAATGGGCCTGTATTGGATGGGAAATGGGCCAAATGAATTCACAACGCAACATGCTTGTCTAGTAGAAGGTCTGTGAAGTTGAGCTAGCTCCAGAAGGAATTATGGAGAAAGAGGCCTTGAAAGGCAGATTTGACTTGGAATGCCATAGAATGTTTATGTGCACTTCTGCTTTCCATACACAATTTCCCAAAGTTCTGTCCCTTCTTCCCTGGCCATCCCCCAAAGGTAAGGTAACAACTTTGAAATCACAATCTTTCTGTGAAGTACCCAAAGTTGACTCTGTGTCTCTATTTCCTGAATGACTTTACTGCCAAAACCTCAACAGACTTAAAAGGGAATTGGGTCAGATCTAGACTGCTTAAGTTTTTTGCAAAGAAGACTCCTCTCAGCCACCATAAGGATGGAGGCCAAGCTGTCATAACTGGAAACACCATGACAGTAGTGGTGGATTGTGCTGCTGTGGGCATACATGAGAAAATTTAATTGGTGGTGCCAATCTCTTTGCTCTGAGGAAGATATGACCAAAGGGAGAGAGTCTCGTTGACTTCTTTTTCTCCCCCTGATCTCCACCCTACTCTGCCAATCTACTCTCCAGCTTTTGCCCCAGCTATGCTCTCTTGAGTTCCAGAGGGTGTTGCAAGCCACTTCCACCAGCCAAGTTTCTCCAGCAGCACTGAGGGAAAGGACTCTATAAAAGGATTGGACTCTAAATGGGGACTGTTAATGGAAATGTCAGTAAAGTGTCTCTTATAACTTAGTTTTCTTCCATTGCCCTGAATTGTCTCCACACAGGTGTAATTTGTGTTTGAAGCATTTATTTTACTTATGTTGTCTTCTGTGAAACTCTTTTTTCTTGTGAAATAAGAGCATGTGTATGATGTTTGTCCCTTATATGGAAAGCTAACCAACAGTGTTTTCTGCTTCCTGTCCCCCTCTTCAGAGCTAAAAAACAAAACAAAACAAAACAAAACCCCAAAACAGTCTTTGTCACAGAGGATGCCCAGTGACTCATAGGGCACAATAGTGACAATAGCGAAAAGACACATACTCCTCTCTGCTTTCCCAATATTGCTATTCCTATCCACCATTCCACCCTCAAAAACAAAAACAGAAACAAAAAACAAAACAAAACAAAAAAACTAGAGGAATATCGCTGGATCATGAGGGAGTGCTATGGGTCAGTTGTGATGTAAGGTCAGAAATTTAATGTAAGACACCCAGTATTAATGTATTTCTTTCTTGTGTTTCTTTCTCTGGAAGTGTTAAGATGTTCAAGACCAGTTGTAGGATGATAGCTGGGTTTAATCCATTTGGGAAGGGGTGAGTGAGCTAAGGGGATTTGCAGGGGAGTTATGTGATGGTAACCTGTATAACTGTCAACAGGTAGAGGATGAACAAGACATGAATGCATCACCGATAGTGAAAAAGAACTTGGGTCTATATTTTAGAGGTCTACATTTTGTCAATGAAATGTAAAAATAGAATGACAACATCTAGACTGGTAACAGGTGCTGGAGCCAGATTATTTTGGTTTGAATTGAGACTCAGCCATGTATGTGTACGTATTAAATACCTGCGCAAGGTATTTAATATCTCTGTGCCTCAATTATCTCTTTTATATAATGGGATAAAAATAGTCCCAATCTTATCGTGTTGTTATGAGGGTTATATAAGTTGACATACATGTAGTATTTAATTCAGTGTCCAACACATAGTAAGTCATGATATATAGTGAATTTATTACTTATGTAATAGTAATATTAAATATTTCATAATATTTCACTAACAATAGTAAAATTATATTACCTGACTAGGTGAGTTGGAAGGATGGGAGGTGGTAACGTGAAAGATGGCTGCTTGAAATAAAAGATGTGAAGATGGTAGCTGATAGAGGAGAGAGGGAGCAGCAAAAGATGACTGGCAGTGAAGAAATCAAGAAACCAGGAGACCAGGGTCTGGGAAGGATCATCTTGCTCAAACAAGTCGCTGTGTATCAGCTTTTCTTTTCCCAAATGAGATTCTGGTATTTTTGATAGACCAAATTATTGGTCCCGATTTCTCACGCTTCTTCCATCAGAAAGAGGAAAGGTTTGCTGGGGCCTCATCCTGGAAAATGTGTATTTCTTGAATCTCAGCCGCGAGCTTGGTCATGTGACTTATTTTTGGCTAATGTAATAATAAGATGGAAGTGACTCATCATCAGCTCTAACCCTAGACCTTAAGATGCTTTGTGTGTTCTGCTTGAGCTCTCTCTGGCACGGCCTTGAGAAGAGGCTTCTCTAGATGGTGTTGCCCTTCCACACTGAGACCCAGAGGGAACATATGCTGTGCAGAGTCAACCCAGCCAACCTCAGATCTTCATAGGAAGCTGAGCCTCCTCAGCTATCAAAGCCTGAAGAAGAGCTGTCCTGGCTGACCAACCTACAAATTAGTGAGAATCAGAGCATACTGTGGCTTGTCAGTGAAATTGTACGCTCATTTGCTTTGTATCAATAGCTAATTGATACAGTATTTTCACAACTCCAAGCTATTATTTTTCAAAATTTTCTTAAAGATTATCCTTACAGCTGTTGGACAATTTTTCTTCAAATTCCCTGTCATTATATGAGGTGAACTAATCTGGAGTTTTTTAAGCAGGTTCCACATCCAGCATGGACCTCAACATAGGCTCTATCTCATGACGGTGAAATCATGACCTGAGCCGAAATAAAGAGTCAGATGCTTAACTGACTGAGCCACCCAGGTGCCCCTAGAATTTCAACTTTTTAAAAAAATGTTTTTATTTTTGAAAGTGAGAGAGTGCAAGTCGGAGAGGGACAAAGAGAGAGGGAGACAGAGAATCTGAAGCAGGCCCCGTGCTGTTAGCACAAACCCTGATGTGGGGCTTGGACCCATGAAACATGAGATCATGACCTGCGACAAAGTTGGATGCTTAACTGACTGAGCCACCCAGGTGCCCCTAGAGTTTTAACTTTTAGTTGAGTTTAAGAAAAAAGAAATGTAAAAATGTGTGTTAAGTTTGGGTAACAAAAAGCTAGCTGTAGTTACATTCTATGGTGATTGTGCTAAATATAACAACACATCCAAATTTCCAAGTTTTCATTTTAAAATGCATGAAATTACGCTTTTTAACAAGAATTACTTTGTGGCCATATAATTTATATTTTTATAGAAGTATTCAGCTTATGATGTATTTTAATAAGCTGTATATTAGAATCAATGAGTCATTGCTTAGGAATGAGAGTAGCATATAATGAATCAAATTTTCTTTTAATAAAGTAAGAGCTAATAGAGATCTTAATAAGAGCGAGCATTTTTGAAATCTTTCTTCCACATGTTACATGCTTAAATTCATGTAAACCTTACAAGAAACTTAATAGATGTTAGATTTATTTATTCATATTCATTTTACAGATGAAAAAATTAATTTTTAGAGTTTTTATGTCAGTTGCCCAAGTTTGCATAACAAGCCAAAGAGGTGAGAATCGAATTCTAGTCAATATTATTAATCACTCTTCAGCACTGCAGTCAGTAAGCTGTTTTGCTAAAGAGCTCAGACTCTTTCAAATCATGTTATTTTGAGTTCTGTCTCTACTGCTTATGCTTCCTAGTTCTATGCATCATTTTCTTTTCTTGTAAAAAGGGAAAAATAATAATATTTATCTTTTAAAATTGTTTTTATGTTTAAATGTCATAATGCATGTTTAGCACATAGGACAGAGCCTGGTAGGTAGAAAGGATTCAATAAATACCAGTAACTACCATCATCATCATCCCTGTCATCACTGCCATTTAACAGAATTTAGTATTTATGTGAACACCCCAATATTACAGTAAAAGGGCATTTATAACAGAAAAAAACAGAATTGGTTAGTAATAAAGAGCATCTGGTATTGTCTTTCTCCCACTAGTCTGAAATTTCATCTTACAAATAGCTAGCGATAAGAGATTTCAAACTCTGTCTTCCAGTAAATGTGGCACTAGTAATTAAATTGTTTAGAAGGTCTCTGTGCTCTTCTCTCTGCAATGCTGATTTAATCATCTTCAGCATATAGTGTCCTATTGGCAGGATTCCCATGTGTACTTGTAAGTGGAAGGTTATATGCTAATGGATGTTCATTGTGTAATGGGAGCATGGGGATATGTATATCTTCTGGCAGAGCTTGTAACGCAGGTTATTGGTTCCTGTTTGTACTCAGTTGTTAGTTGTTGCACATCTTACCTGATCACATAAAGGCTGAGTTGAATGTATGCAATCTCTCGTTTGTGCCACCGCAGGGGCATTATGTGCTTTATTTCATTTTCTATTCTAGCGAGTGTCTTTTACCTCTTAATATTCTCCTGAATTCCCCTCGTGATTGAGTGGACTCTTGCCTTTCACAAATTTAACATTTGTGGTTTTGATGAGTCACAGGAAAATTGGAAAGTTCATAACTTGTTAAGTGTGTGAAGCTCTTGATTAAATCGTGTGTCCTTGAGGCCAGCCTGTGGGAAGAAAATCGAGGCTATGAGAGAGCCGCAACCAGCACTCTGTCTCAATATCAGCATGGTTCTGTTGTTCTTAGCTTGTCTTCAGGTATGCAGAAGCCCTCATTAGAGGTCTGAGGGGTTATTTAAATGCATCATTACATTCAACAGATTTATGTGAGAAATTATATACTGTAATGACATTTATGCATATGGGAATTTGCAAAGGTCTTTTGACATATTTCTTGTGAATGTTACAAGCTTTTGGCATATGTTAGGTTAGACAGACTGCAGTTTGGCCTCTCCCTATAGAGGATAATCCCAATGATGGTTTTATAATAAATTTCGGGGAGATCAATGGTCGACAAACTCAGTTAGGATTATTGTCCTGCCTAGGCACTAAAACTGAGATTAAATCGTCAGTTCAATTCAACTGTATTTAGGTGTTTCTCTTTTAAAGTCTTAAAGTGGTTTTGCAACTTGAAATGTTGGAAGCTAAGGCATTAAGAAGAAGAAACAATGTTGTGCATGGGCCAATTTGAATTACATTTGTATAACAGGCAGACACAAAGTATAGAAGAAAACTTTCACAAGCACCTGCTTTGTGTCAGACTTTGTGTTTCATGCTGTCACATATTATCTCACTAGATTCTTAATACCATTTTAAAGAAAGGTTAGTATGGATTGGGAGAGGGTTTGAAGGGTGTGCGTGCATAATTAATTAAGCAAGGCAAGTTAACACTTGTGGGGCCCCCCAAATCTCAGTGCAGAATTTTAATTACTTAAGCTGTAATGTATTGAGACCCCATTCTTAAGCTCTAGAACCAAATCACTGCTTCAAATCACTGGTATGCCTAATGTTCTGTCCAGCCTATTTCTACCTCAAAATTTATACCAGAGTCTTGGCTCTCAACATGAATGTGCCAAAAGTTGTATATACAATGCTATCTTAAATTAATATCCAAGAATTGGTCCCCATTTCCATGGATATAGTGTAATTCTCCAAATTGATTCTGGGTGTAGCCAAATAACTTGTTTGGCCAATGAGGTGTTGGCAGACTTGGCACAAGCTAGGTCCCTGAATGTGATTAGACATGCTCTCTTGAATTTCTGCTATGAACAAGACTAGGCCCACTTGCTGGACCCAGGAGGAAGATTCCACGGAGCAGAGCTGACCCGTCACAGCCAGGCTAGAGCAGCATTCAGGATACCTGGTACAATAACCCAAGTGGACTCAGCCTGCATCAGCATCAGTCTACTCATAGATATGTGGGAATAAAGAATTATTGTTTTAAGCTACTATGTTTAAAGTACATTGGCTATACAGGATTTTTGTGGCAGTATCTAATGGATACATATAATAGTAAGCAGAAGTAGATATAAGAGGTAGAGAATCTATTTATCTAGTAGGTTTTTTTCTTTTAAACCTCTGTTATAGACTGAATTGTGTTCCTCTAAAATTCCCTTGTTGTAGCACTAGCCCATCGGTGTGACTGGCTGGAGGAAGAAACTATAGAGAGGTAATTACATGAGGTCATAAGGATGGGGCCCTAATCCTGGTGTCCTGAGAAGAGGAAGAAACATCAGTGATCTCTCTCTTTACACACACACACACACACACACCATATGAGGACACACCAAAAAGGTGTCCATCTATAAACCAGGAAGAGAGGCCTCACTAGAAACCAACCCTAACAACAAGTCTAGCCTCCAGAACTGTGAGGAAATAAATTTCTGTTGTTTGAACCAGCCAGTCTTTGGTATTTTGTTATATCAGGTTGAGCCATAACAAAATACATCCTCCTACAAACTTCTATCTCTGAGTAAATTTGGCCTGAACAATATTCTCAAACTTGAATAAATTGATAGCAACATGTCCTTGATGGTGAGGTAAAGTACATGGATTTGATACGTGCTTGAGGAACAGTAAGGGGGTGAGTGAGGAAAGGGGAAAATATCTTTTATTTCAAATTTCTTTTCCAAGAGAGGCCAGTATCCTTTTATTATAGGCCCAAGTAATTAAGGCACCAGATCCATTTCCAAAGTCCTCACACTTTACACTAAAAACATGCCAGTATTTATTTGGCATAGACTCTTATGTCAGACATGGGTTACTGTGCTCCACGTGAGCTGGAGGGCAGGTAGAGATGAACAAAAAGATGCAGAATGCAACATGGATATTGAATGTGAATCTCATTTAGTATACCCTTTCTAAATAAGGAATAAGTTTAACTCTTTAGACACTTAGAAATAAGAGGCAAAGTTTTAGTCTTAGTCTGGATCCTTCTTTTGGGATTGGCATCTCTTTGGATTCTTAAATGTCTTTCTTTGGGATGACACTTGGATTGAATGTCCCTAGGAACTTTCTAATCCCTTAGCTACCTCAGGGTCTTTTCATCATACTCCTAAATCTTATTTAGGAACTATTTCCGCTAATTTAGAAAATTTCCTTGTACTGCTTTAATATATTTGTTCATCCATTTCTATCTTTTACATTTGTATCATAATGTTGAGCAGGAGGTATTTTTTATCCATTATACAGCTGCCATTGTTCACATATGGAAGACTATACTCATTTTTCTCGGGCTTTGTTTTCCTGTAACTTAACTCATGGATGTGCTGAACCAACTGGTATTCCGTGCGTGTGTGTGCGCGCGCGCGCGCGTGTGTATGTGTGTGTGTGTGTGTGTGTGGTGTTGCTGTCCTATTACTTCATTTGTAATCTGTGAGTTATCTTCTATTAAATGCACCTTAAAGAGCGACCACAAGATTCTTTTCTCTTTATTTTCGGAGAGGCCACTATGCCTATGGAATGATAGCTTTTCACCATTGGTATCTCCTTGGTTATACTCACTACTCCGACTGTGGTGTTAGGATTACAATCTCTTTGATTATTTTACTTCTCCATTTCTCATTTATTTTTGCTTTTCACATGATCTTCCATTTCTCCCTATGAAAATTTTAATCTTGTTCTTATGATTCCATTGGGAAGACAACTCCCATGCAAGGATAGATCTTTCTCCCAGATTTTTACACAGATGTTAAGTGTATTCTCATCACTTGAGTGTCAGTCACGTGGCACTTTCTCAAACAGGCCTTCCCTGACATCATATACAATTATTGTTTTCCCCGTCTGGAGATACCTCTCTCTTCACTGCTTTCTCTATCTTATTAGCGTGTCTTTATTACCTTCAGAATGCTTTGTTGAAATGATCTATTTTTTGCTTGTTTATTGTTCATTTTACTCATATGAATGTAACTCCATGAGAACAACAGTCTGTTGTTTTGTTTACCAGTGTATCCACAGAGGTAAAATTATTGCTGACACATTCTGAATAGCCAATAGATACTTGTTGAATAAATGAATGAATGAAATAACAGAATTAATCCTCTGTTGCTCATTTCCAAAATGTCCCTTTTACATTTATATGCTAAATATATAAAAACCTGGGCTTACACTGAAACTTATTTTATTCTACCAGGAAATTTCATCAGTAAGTTCTTAAGTATATACAGTCTCATTTTTATGTATTCTACTAGAATATTACAATGTTTGAAAATAATCATTTTATAATTTAAATGCCTTATATTCCAGTAATTCCTTGACCAATTATCTATTAGATTTTCAAGAATTTTTTTCTTGCTATGGGATTACATGGTACAGCATGATTGATAATTTCATTTTTTTGAAGACTAGTATGTATGTATTTATTTATTTATTTATTTATTTATTTATTTATTTATTTTAGAGAGAGAGAGAGCACAAGTGGAGGAGAGAGGCAGAGGGAGAGAGAGAGAAAAGGAGAGATAGAATCCTAAGCAGGCTCCATGCTCAGTGTGGAGCCTGACATGGGGCTCAATCCAACGACCTTGGAATCATGACCTGAGCCAAAATCAAGAGTTGAACGTTCAGTTGATTGAGCCATCCAGGCACCCTAAGACTAGTAACAGCCGTTTACTAGACATCTAAGACAATATATTAGAAGAGGAAATAAATTAGAGTAGATGCCCAAAGTAAATTCTGAAAACTAAGATAACAGAAATGATGTTTATTACCAGTAACAATGCATTTTATTTGTGTATCATTTTATGGCTCTGTTTTAAAGACTACTATTTTACTTTATCTTCATAATAATTTTATGATGTGGTGATGAAAGACGGTTTCCATTTTCTCAAGAGAGAAATGAAGACACTTGAGTTAATAAGTATTGAGACTATTATAAAGAATCCCCAACTGCTCACCTAGGATATCTTCATTCCTATCATCAAGCATTAGATTTTTGACACATAATTTGATTTAGCCTAATGTAAAAGCACAATATTTCTCTAGCTGCAAACTACATTTCTGTCTCAGGAGAGGTCTTTAACATTTACAATGGTAGAATGGAAAATATCCTGGACTGGGAATCAGGAGACCAAAGTTCACCTCCAATTTAATGTTATTATAAAATTACCAATTATTTTGGTTGTTCTTAAGAAAAACAATTTCATTCTTTGGGCTCCTGTCTTGTTCTATGTTTAATCTTCTAGGTTACATGAGCATTTTCTTTTAAACATTGTGTAAGAGTACATTTGACAAGTGTACTATTAGGAAAAAAGATCTCTGGTCACAAAATCTTGGAAAATAAAGCAGTCTGTGTCTCTTCTTTGAAATTCACAAACATACTTTAGCATATTAAAAGCTTTGAGAAGTTCTGGAATTTAAAAAATAAAGAGAAGGAAAAAAAGTTGTTGAACTTTATTTAACCAAATGATTCCTTAGCTTATTTTGATCAGTCATAGATGGTCTTACTTGGGAGAAATGTACCCCAGAAACAATTCTCTGATCTAATCAAGTTGGGGAAGTTGAGTTATCTTCTGGTTCTAACAGTCTATAAATCTTTTATAAACTATAATAAGTTCTATTTTATACTAAAGATTGATTTGTTACAAAACACTTGTATGACTTCTGAAAAGAAAGATTATACATTCTTTGAAAGATATTTGAATATAGTATAAAATAATCAAAACCGTATTAAATTCTAACATTTTTGAGATTGTTGGAATAATTTCTTCCTCTGTTGAGGATGTGCCCTTGGCCTAGCTTCAGGCCACTACATGAATCCTTTTCCCTTGACCTGTCATAAAATCCCGTCTTCTCTTTCTTTTCTCTATTCAAATTTGAGGCAAGCTTGGGGCTTCAATCAATTGACAGGCTGTAAAATATTGTTGCCCTAGAGCAAGTGATAGGTTCCTATTGTGGTTTTCCCATTAGTGACTGAAAAAAAGAGAATCTTTTAATGTGGGCATGTGCTGAATGTTTGAACCAGTTCTGTAACTCAATAAACATTTTTCTTTTCATTCCCCTAGCTATAAGCACTGTTCATTGACAACCAAGACAAGGGAAGGGAAGGGAAGGGAAGGGAAAGGAAAGAGAGGAAAGGAAAGGAAGGAAAGAAGGAAGGAAAGAGGAAAGGAAAGTAGGAAGGAGGTGAAGGGGAGAGAGGGATAAATTTATATTTCAACAAATATTACTTTAGCAATTTATGACTGGGACAGATGAAACTTGGATTTTATAGAACAAGTGGAATTGCTGGGATCAAGTTCAGTTCTGCCACTTAAATTGTCAATAGAAAAAACACAACATTTTGGGGCTTAGGAAAGCTAATGTAGATAGTAAACTCATAATTTATTAACTTATTTTCTTAATAACTATGTGCCTTTGGGCAAAATACCCTTATTGATACTTACCTTTAAAATAATGATGTAATTAATAGTTATTAATAATCTATTAAGCATTTACTTTAAGGCAGGAGTCACGTTAAATGATTTAAAAACATTTTTTTTATTATAGCTATATAACATACAACATACAGGACTCATGGGGTTACACAACTTCTCAAGATCAGAAATGGAGCCCAACTCAAAGTATGTCTTAAACACTCTCCATACTGCTTCAATATCAGCATCACAATGCACACATCTGTTTCATGAGATAAAACTTTTAATTCTGACAGCAGTAGAATATGTGTTTTAACATAATTTTCTAGAACACAAGTTCAGTATCTAACCTGTTGGAGATATTGATGTTAGTGCTCTTAATTTAGCTTATGGATTTAATTGACTTCAACTCCTTGGAAGTATTACTGATTGTGCAGTTATCCGTTTCCTATACATGGAAGGTACCCAAATCAAGTACCAAAAATGATCATTCCCTGGAGAATGTTTTCAAGGAAACACTTCCCATAGTTAATGTGAAATGCAAAATAATTGGGCTTCAGACAACCAAAGTATCCCTAGGCCACAGGAAAGAAGAGTCTTTGAACTTAGTTTAACTAAACTATAAGTTATGAAATAGATCTTATTCTTTTTTTTTAATCTTATTCTTAAAGTATTTTAAGGTGTCCAGTTCTCTATTATCTTTTGATCTTACCAATATTTAAAAACTATCATATAAGTTTCATCATGATTCATCTTTGTGTTTCTGAATCTGCTATATTCAGACAGGTGACTTAGTGTAAAGACTGGAAGAAGGATAAAGGAAACAACTGGAGGATCTGGGCCTACCTGGTTCTCACTCTTTCTGTGGCCTAGATAATGTATAGCTCAGGTACCTACTGTGGCTTTGCTTTTTGGCATCTAACATTTATACTAATTCCCTTCATTTAAAGAGCAGTGATATTTATGGGTTAAATAATACCAATATGTACATGAATATAAATACAAATACTAGCCACAGTTTATGGATCTGTATTTTCTGGACTGAATTTCAAGTATTTTGGACTTAATACCTTGCTTAATCTTCACCACATCTTTATGAGGTAGGAGCCATTATTATGCATATTTTATTGCTGAGGAAATGGAGGTTTTTAGAGAACTAAGGCATGTGTCCCAGGCATATGCTGTTACCATCTTTAGGGGATAGTTTCTATTTGAGTATTCTGGTAGATGGGCCTATTTTATTCTATTTCCTCACTTGCCTTATATATCTTCAAAAGTCCTTTCTATTATCATGGTGGAGCACTTCATGGGAGCATAAGACATTTGAGTATGAGTACACTGTGACTTTCATGAACTATTCTGTTTCTTCCTGATTGAGAATTTCCCCAACCTGTGAAATGGGAGAAAGGAAGGTAACAACATTCTTTCAGATTTGCAGAAGGTCTAGTATCTATGGTCATTTTCCAACCAAAACATACAGAAGTAGCCAAATTGGTTCACACACATAGATACAGATATTGAATATTTTAAATCTTTTTTTTTTCTCCTTGTGTTAACTCTTTTTGTGCTTTAAAGTCATAACCTAAAACATGGTTTTCAGTTTTCCCTCGCCTCCTCCTTACCTTGATATTCTGTAACAAAGCATTTTTTCCAAAGCCTAATTTTTCTTTTTTCCCCCAAGGCAAATTTCTATTTGTAGCATTGCTGATCATACTTTAAAAAATTTCAGTTTGATCCGACTCTATTATAAAATATTAACTGCTGCTAGGTATGCTTGTTCCATTTTTTTAATTGTGAGAATTTTTTTAATCATTGATGAAATTTCATATGTATTTTGGAAAGTTTGGTAACTACAGTAAAGAAGTAGGAGCATTCATAATTTATGCGAAGATAACCCTGGCTAACTGGTTAAAAATTGTTTTTCTATTGTAGGCTATACTTAGTTTAAAATACAATGGTATAATAATTAAAAGTAGTAACATGCTCCACCCATAAGACACCCCTTCCCAAAGGTCAGAACTTTCCACATTTCAGCTATATCTCTGGCATTTACACTCATATTTCTAAACAAAATACATATGCTATTTTTTGATTTTTGAATTTTTGATATTATTTATTGATTTTTCTTTTATGGTAGATGAGGATCTTGTTCAGAAGCCTTTTGCTTTCAATTAAACCTACAAGTACTTCTGGTATGCCCATTCTGAACATACAATCATGACATGTTGAGTAAATGAAATGGTATTAAGGATTTACATCATTATGGATATGTAAATATTGTTACATCTGAACAAAATGTAAAAATACCATATTATAATTATATTTGCTTTCTTTTGAAACTTCTTAAATCTAGAATTAAAAAATTGCCTCCTTTGTTTTTTCTTCTCTATGTACCCATTACTGACCCTTCACCAACACTCTGACACGCTATAAAATTCTTCTTACTGTCCAGAAGGAATGATGTGCTACTAGCAATAGGCATACCCAGCACACTCAGGTCTTGTTTTCTAAATACCATTTTCTAATAGAAGGAATAAGTGTTCCTTGGAGAAATAACCAACTCTAGGGCTGGAACAGGGTAAATGGGAGATTAGCCTGGGACACCTTTTAATACTAGAAAGTAGTGAAGAACTCTAAAAGTAAAAGGGTAGGGTCGTATCAAAGGGCACTAGAGATAACCCAAAAGATCCAATAGCTAAAGCTGAACAGTTTTTACTAGTACTGCATTATTAAATGAAGTAAAAAAATAAATGTAAATGAGTTTATATTCTGATATAAATAAATAAGTAAAGAAATGAGGGAGAAGAGACACTACTTATAGAAAAATT
This sequence comes from Neofelis nebulosa, assembly GCF_028018385.1. Taxonomy (NCBI): domain Eukaryota; kingdom Metazoa; phylum Chordata; class Mammalia; order Carnivora; family Felidae; genus Neofelis; species Neofelis nebulosa. The sequence goes on from NC_080784.1 coordinate 152,359,380, forward strand.
CAAATGATGTATGAAGATACTTCTGCCCCCTCTTTAAGAGATAAAGGTTAACCACTAGCTAATCATAAGAAAAATATCAGAGAGACTCAGCTATCTGGCTAGTACTCCTTAAGACTGTCACATGAAATACAAGGAAAGATTGAGAAACTATCAAAGAGGAGACTATGGAGACATAACAACTCAATGCAATGTGGTAGCATGGATTGAATGCTAAAAGAAAAAAAAAGAATATTAAAAGAAAAACAGATAAAATCTAATAAAAATCTGGATTTCATTTATTTGCAAAGTATTAATGTCTGTTTCTTAATTTTGGCAAATATACCACCGTTATTCAAGATGTTAACCATGGGGAAGCTAAGTGAAAAATATATAGGAAATATAGGGACTATCTTTGGAAGCTATTCTCTAAATCTAAAATTATTCCCAAACATAAAGTTAATTTAAAGAAAAGAATACGTCTCACTAAAGGACAAACATATTATGTAATCTATCAGTGGCTTTTTTCTTTCATTTGAGACATTTTTATGGTGCTCTTCATGTGCCTGGTCCCATGGAGATGGCTAGCTGTGTTGACCTGTTGTTGTTCAGTCATCAACATGGCATTTCCCTCCTTCCATCATCTTGGGAATTCTCTTTACCTCTCTATTAGAACCATTATTTACTGCTTCCCGGGTCCTTTTTCTATACGTCTCCAACCACCATATTTAGAGTAGCTGTCTTAGGTATAGTACAAGAGAGTTAAAATTTTTGAGCATTTGTCAAAAAATGTCTTTATTCTACCTTATGACTTAACTAAGACTTTCAAGGAAATTTTAGGATGGAGCCCTTCTAAAAAATAAAAATCAACACCCTGTATTCCTGTATTTTTGCTTGTAACTTCATTTATTCCCCACCTCTGCTAGTCATCATCATCATCACCAGAAACTTTTAGGATATCTTTATCACCAGAGCTCAGAAACTTCATGTTTATGTGCCCTGGAAGATGTCATTTTTCATTAGTTATGGTGATAATTATTGTATGTCTTACAGTTTAGAGAAATGTTATTTCATTTTTTGTAACAAATTTGTCCTCTCTATTTTCTTTGTACTTGTGTTTTTAGAACTTTCGTTGGTCAGCAATTGGACTTCCTATAATTGTTTTACTTTATTTTTTCTTTCATACTGCCTTTTGAAAGATTTCTCAGTTTTGTCTTCCAAAACTTCAGCTGGAAGTTAAATTTTTTTTTAATGTTTATTTATTTTTGAGAGAGACAGAGACAGAGAGACAGCACAAGTGGGAGAGTGGTAGAGAGGGAGACACAGAATCCAAAGCAGGCTCCAGGCTCTGAGCTGTTGGACAAACTGTGAGATTATGACCTAAGCCAAAGTCAGACGCTCAACTGACTGAGTCACCAAGGTGTCCCTCACCTGGAGGTTTAATTGCCATATTTATATATCCAAAAGATCTCTATCTTTTTCTGTAACTGTCCTTTAAAAAATAGCACTCTATTCTTTTTTTCACGGAGCAGTATCAAGAATACTGATTACATATATACCTTTCAAAGCTGACTTCCATTTCCTGTGTTGTATCTATTTCTTTGCATTAGTTTGGTTTTGTATTTGGTTGTTGTTATTTGTTTCTAACATTTATGTTGAAGTTTCTCTTTAAGTGTTGCATAATCTTTGACCATCTATTTATATTTAAGGTTGAAACATTAAAAATCAGGGAATCTTGTATTTAGACAGAATTTATTGGCTGTTGGACTTCTCCATGGGTGATTGGGGCGGAATCACCAATTTATTGGGGATGTCCAAACTTCACTATCTGTATACCTTTTCTTTGGGGCTAGATGTTTCTCCAAGGAACATTCTCTGGTTACAGCCTGGGCAATATAACCAGGGTGCCAGAGTCCTGTAGGAAAAATCATAAATTTATATGTGTGATAAGTAGTTTTCTGTTTTCAGCATTAAATTGTGGTCCTATTCTCAGCTGCTACTGATGCCTCAATCCTTTTATCAAGAGTCGAATTCTTTTAAGTCCTCCAAATAAACCAACGTTGAGAAAAGTCTTGTGAATGGTTAGGGTTAGAAAGGAAATTAGAAGGTCTAACTGCTCCTTTACACTGATTTTCAAATACTCCCCCTATTAGTCTTGCCATGATTTCCCCATCCTGAAATATCTGGTGCTTTCAATTCCTAACTCTTTCTGGGATTCTGCTACATAAATGGCTGCTTCATGTTGGCATTCTTTCCTGCATGGGCTTCAACTTTCTTTTTTAGGTTTTAAGTTTCTCCTGTTTTAATAACTATCTATTACTCATCCACTTGTTTTTCATGTTCCAAAAAAACTTGTTGACATCTTTTGGCCATTTTACATCTGCTTCTGTTCCTTAGTCTTTTTGGAGTTATTCCTTCCCCCCCTCCCCCACCCCCTACCCTTTCCCCTCTCCCTTCCTCCTCCCCCTCCTCCTCCTTCTCCTTCTCCTTCTTCCTGTAATTTTAGTGGCTTATAAGAGAGAGCAGAGAGTGATGCATGCACTTATAATCTACAATATTTACCACACATCCTTCTTCAGTTTTTATCTAGAAAACTTCACATGTTCAATTCCAATAGAACATGTGTGCTAATGACAAAGTGTTGATAAATGTAATTAACTCAGGGCTTTTTCTTACTTTTTTGACTGTCTGAATCATGAAAAGGGGAAAAAAAAACAATATCAAGCTATTTTATTTATGTAAATAAATATTTTACTGAAAAATACCAAAGTTTAGTCTGTCTCCAATTTGAAAGGCAGGGTATTTACATCAAATTACTTGGTCTTTGGAAAAGGCTTGCCTATACTGAAAATGAATTTGATTATTGCTGAATGTGTGATTTGTACTGTCATTTCTGAGATGTTCAGATTCTTGAATGTGAAATATAAAATGAGCTTCAGTAGGGGTGTAAGGCTAACAAATTTCATCCTATTAGTTTGTTTGCAAAAAATCTATAGATTAAAAATAATTTTGGAGGGGCTCCTGGGTGTCTCAGTCAGTTGAGCGTCCGACTTCTGCTCAGGTCATGATCTCACAGCTGGTGAGTTTGAGCCCCGCATCAGGCTCTGTCTGTGCTGACAGCTCGGAACCTGGAGCCTGCTTCAGATTCTGTGCCTCCCTCTCTCTGCCCCAACCCACTCGCATTCTGTCTCTGTCCCTCTCAAAAATAAATAAATATAAAAAAAATTATTAAAAAACTAATTTTGGATAGCTCTAATGCCAGCTGATGTAAGTTGTCATCATCTTGAATCTTAAACTCTGAAGCATCGTGTCATAAGAAATTTCAAATTACCACTTAAGCTTCCCCAAGAAGTCTTATAAAAATAGAAATAAAAATACACAGTTGTTTTGAAGGCCTCTGTGGCATCAGAGTATGGGATAGTACTCAGTTAGAAATGACTGTCCATATGGACAGTTTACTCAGTAAAAATGGGTGGAGTCCAGAGCAAATGATGGCATTGGTCATTGTAGGCATGCCTATCAAATTTGCTTCCATCTTTTAAAGCACTGCATGCAAAGGACCAAAAACACCTTCATATCTTTGAAAGGAGTTCTCTTCCCTTTATTTGGCCCTTCTCTTCCTATGTCAGGTGGGAACTGGCCATGTAGTCTTCCCTATGTTTTCCAGAGGCAAAGAGGATGTTCCATCCTGGGTTTTATCTTTAAGGCTTACCACACTTGAGGTTTCTACTGTGACTCAAGAAAAAATAGAAGTGAGTAAAGAAGCTTTCATTCATTTGTAATTAAAAAAATGGTGAATGGGAGTTTCTCATTGTCAAAATGGCATTTGAGTTGGTATTTTCTAAGTCAAACAACTTGTTTATATATGCTCGAGGCTTATATTATACTCGATTCTGCAAATCTGACTTCAGAAGAATATTAGCTTATTATAATTTCGTCTAAAGATCAGTCTTGCATCATACATCTCAATTAGAGTATTTTAATGAGATGCCAATATATATCTTCTGGTGAAGTTGTGTGTTTCATAAAAGAAAAGTATACAAATAATTATTTTACTTCCTCTATGCCCAGTGGACCTCACATACCATGTGTCAACAAACAGAATCTTCAGATGACAGTATTTAAACAGAGGAAAAGTTAAATAATTCCTCTGTGGCCAAATGCAACTCATATCACCATGAATAGGTTTTACCTATGTGAAAAGTAGAATATACATGTTTTATACCTCTTTAACGTTTAGTTTGATACTGACAAAAGCATTGTCTTTCATTTAACTTTAGGACTACTGAGAATCATCACACAGAGTCTGTCTTCGACAAACTGAAAACAAAAAGGAAAAGAATTTCAGGTAGGAAAAAAATTCAACATATATGCTACTTGGATATACATATTTTTATGACTCTCATTAAAACTTTCTCTGAAAATTGCTGATTTTATAGCTAAACACATGAAAGATATAAGTCAATCTTTCTTTATTAATTCTGTATTGATGCATGGTATTCTGGATATGGTGGTATTCTTAACATCAATTTGAATTTATAGTAATTTTTCATCAGTGCATTATATTACAGCTTGGGCACTATGGTCACCTCACTGACAGATCAAACTAGAATTTTTAGATGGAAAGGGTAGTCAAGGAAGTGCAACCATTACTAATGTCATTCAGTTTGGGGATAAATGTCCTTTATATGGTTCAAGAGAATCTCAGGCCAAAACCTTTTTTGAAAGTGCTATTGTTTATTTTTCTCTGGGGCACAAAATCAATGTGCTATTTCTCCATTTCAGACTGCTACATTAAAATGTCATGACATATGTGTTTAAAATGTAAAATCTATAAAAAAAGAAAAAAATCCACTTAATGTTGATGATATTTTACTTTCACCCTTTCTTCATGGTACAAAAATTTGTCCTTTTTCTTTTATTCATGACTAAGTTTGTATGTCATTTATTTACAGATGCATATGGAGAATGCCCCCTCCTTTCTACTTGGGCAGGGAGGGGACAGAGTGATCCTTTAGCAGGCAGTCTTGTTTCCAGGTTCTGAAAGGTGATTTTTCTTCCTCTACCTCCTGTGAGAGACTGCTTGACTTTATACTTGATCACTTATTTGCTTTTTAGCTATTCAGATGTTTGAACACATCTGATACAAAAATATAAAAGGTCTATATAGGCTATATATAGACTGATTCAAATTGATGTTTCTAAATAGCCACACTGAAACTAAGATTTAATTTCTGTTCCTTCTTCAACTGGTGCCGGTCAAATGAACTGAGGTAATATTTGCCCTTGTTTATAAATGTGCCAACCTGATGGTTCATAAGCAATCTATAGTTACAATGTCTTTTATATCGTCTCTATATTTCTTTTGCATTTGGAAGATAGAGGTTTTAGTTTAATTTCATTGAATTTAGCTCATTTATTTAAGAGCACACAATGGATTACTGGGACAACATCCTTAAAAGTCTGGGCAGGAACAGGTCTTAACATCTGAAGGTGGATTTTGGTTAATAAAACTTGCCAGAGTTCAGGTTATTTCTTAGATTTTCAAAACTAGTCACAGACATTCAATAGATTTTTGTCTGAAAATATATGTCTGTAGGTTTAACAAAAGGATTTTTTAACTTGAAATTCTGATGTTTAGGTTAGCTGTTCATGTGACATCATCTTCTAGGGATCCGTGGCTATATTTAAAAATATAACGTACCATTTGAGAATTCAAAAATATACTTTGGTGCTAAGGTTACTATAATAATTTTTTTGAGTCCCAGGAGGATTTTAATACAGAATAACTTGAGGATAAGTGAACCTGGGGTTGGCCATGGTAGTGGTGCCTACTGTCATAGTTTGTCCATTATATTCATCAACTAATCAGCAGTAGTCTACAAAGAGATCATCTGAACTTCCTGTTGTTTTAGCTCGGGGAGGCCAGTCCTATCTCAATGACCCAGGAGGACTTACTATAAAATGATACTGTATTACCCATTTACTTATTTGTTCAACATCATGGAGACAAGTATAAAATGTCCCATTTTGTTTTCAGATCAATAAACCCCTTAAAATTGTTAAATAACTGTTCAGTGTCCCTAATATAATGAATAGTGGCTAAAGTTGAAGAGTTTTTTATGACAATATAGAGCAACATAATCGGTTCAAATGAAGTCAGTGGCTGACTGCTAGGGTGAGGGAAAAAGGAGAAGAAATGAGTTTTAAGATGAGCTCAGCATGGAAAGCTCAACAGCTATTCCAATATAGGTTAAAAATACAGAGAAGATTAAAAAATATCTGTGGGTGAGGGTGGGTTTCTCTAAGCGCTGAAATACAAAATAGAACTTTACAGGAAATGGAAAAGAGGGAAGATTGAAAAGAATAGATATAAGCTAGCCATCAAGAAATGCAGGCACACAATAAGAGAGTCAAGAAAGCAAAATGAAATAATGTAGCTAAGGGTCTCAAAGGAAATAAGAAGAGTTTCTATAAATACTTCCAAGAGAAAGAACAAAACAGAGAGAAAAACACTGTGAAGTAAAAATGTTAAGCAGGCAAAGACCCAAGAAATGACCACAAGCCTATTACATCTTTTATTCTTCTCAGTTGTTGGCAAAATCTAGATTTAAAGAAAAAAGACTAAAGAAGGAAATAGAGTTTTTTTCTTTTAAATTAATTTGCATGGGTATGGAGATGAAGAAAGTTATTAATGACAGTAATAGCAAAAGCAATTATTGGGGAAAAATAGCAATTGTGAAATAAAATTTTATAACGTACTCCTTCAAGTTAAAACTAAATGCTTCTGATTATTTTGAAAGAATTGCATAGAGTGTTATAATCTCTAAAAGCTTTCAGTAAAAAAAATAATTAAGACGAATAAAAAGGTGATATAGTCTCATCTAAATCTAGAAATAATTAGAATGAATCAGGGAATATGTCTATGATTAATTAGAATCTTCATCCCAGAATATATGATGCACTTGCAACCATTATTGAAATATGTTCTGCATCACAATTATAATTTTCTCTTAGGTTTTGTTTTATCCCAAAACTTAGAAATTTTTAGGTTGCAGATTTTATTTTGGGGTAAGAATGTAAAAATTTATTTTGTAAGCTTTGTTTTTTTGTTTTTGGGTGGGGGAGGTGGCAGATGATATATTTATAAGTTCAAATAGTGTTGCTAAGGAATATACACCACGAGATGTACTGTGATTTAAAATAAAAAGAAAACAAACATAATCTCTAACATTATGACGTGGCATTAAACTAATGAATTTTCCTTTTTGTACCTTGTTACTTCTGAATGTGTTGAATTACTTTCAAGGTTCACATGGCAAGGAGTTCACATGGACAGGGCAGCTCTAAAACCATTTCAGTATATTTCACTCATCCCTGAATAAGTCCTTTTTGCCTCACTATCCTTCCATCATACCTATTCTAGTGTTTATTTGTTCCTTTTAAAGTCAGCTTTCTCTCCCTGTGGTTAGGCAGTTAAATCAGTACAACATAGCATTTATAAAGGTCTTAAAAATCTCTCTCTGTATGGTATATGATGTCAGTTTCTTAGTACTAGAGGGGCTAATTGGTAATGGTACATTAATAAACTGTAGGGTTTTTGCTATCTGGAGATGCCTGTTCCATTACCAGAAACAGAAAGAGAGATAAGACCAACACAGATGGGGTTAATAATTATATCAGAAATAAATCTAGTTGCAACACAGGTAGCTTCAAACCAGATAATTTAGAAATAGTTTGGATAATTGCTAATTAGGTCTACTGACGGCAGAATTTGAATTATTCATGAAAACCTGAAAGCAGAGGATAATTCATTCCTGAATACCTCTAAAACTAATTGGAAAGTTGTTTATTCTATTTTTCACTAGGTGATGTGCTGATAATTATTTCATACTTTATTTTTGAAAATTTTATTTTAGAAATATCTTCAAGTGACAAATAGAACAGATTGTTAAGAATGATCTTGTGCCTCAAAGATTATATCCAAATACTATATAAAAACCTACTTTTAGTTAATAATTAAAATCAAATCTGTGACCTTTCTGAATTCCCTTCTCAAAATATTAGGAAGATTTCTTTGGAAAGGGTTTTTAGCACTTTTCTCTTGTAACTTATTTGTCATATTGATTTTTACTGTTTAAAATACTGCTATTAGTTTATTTGCTATGTATTACACCTATAGTGCTTCTTAGATTCATTTTCATTTTTTGCAAGTACAGAGATATTCAATATTAGCTTTCAGAATGATGCTTTGTATTTATAGATTATATGTTTTTTTTTCATTATTAACCATAATTTGTTTGAGTAAATCTTTAGGAATAGAAGGAAGCAATTTTAGTGATTCAGAGTTTTCAGATGACAGCCATTCCAACATTTATTGATTTAAACATTCAACCATTTTGTTTTTGAGCAACAAATGTGTGGCATTCTGCCTTTGCAAAGCGATAGAAATAGTGTTTTGTTTTGTTTTTGTTTTTTTCTTTTTACAATTCAAAATCTGGTGGGGATGTGCAGTAGAGATGGTAGCTAGGGGCTTTTATCTGGAGTTTCTGTTCTGCCTTCGTAGTGTGAAGAAGTCCCTGGGAGGGAGCTGCCCAATGAGTGCTACATTTCCCAGGCCCTTCAGTGTCCAGGCATGGCCACAGGACAAGATTTTGCCTATGGAACATGAACAAAAGTGGTGTTTATTAGTTCCTGTTTGGAATATGTGAGAAGTATAGTTTCATTTTTTTTTTTAATCTGCTCATATAAACCTTGAGGATGGCAGGGCCATAAAAAGAAGAAGCCCAGAATACCAATCACCACATGGGAGAAAGCCACCCAATGACCAGGAAAATTGTGCTGGGTCATAGAACTTTCCTGCCATGGCAACCACCCCACTAAAGGCCATGATGAGAGTATGGCCACAAGAAGGCAACCCATCAACATCCACTTGTTAGAAGAAATGGCCAGGGGGTGCCTGTGTGGCTCAGTTGGTTAAGTGTCTGACTTTGGCTCAGGTCATGAACTCGTGGTTTGTGAGTTTGAGTCCCATGTTGGACTCTGAGTTAAAAGCTCAGAGTCTGGAGCCTGCTTCAGATTCTGTGTCTTCCCTCTCTCTGTTCCTTCTCTCTCTCTCTCTCTCTCTCTCTCTCTCTCTCTCTCTCTCTGTAAAAAATAAATAAAGATTTAAAATATTTTAAAGAAGAAATGGCCAGACACACACACACACACACACACACACACACACACACACACCCTTTGAGCTTAATACTGAGCAACATTTCCTCTTTTGAAATGCCCAGAAATTATTCACTTGTCCCCTCCACCCAACCTGTCTGCCAACTATATCTGGAGACCAATTAGAGAGTCTCCCCCACTTTCAAAGATATCATTTTAATAGAACACTTGTATTCTTCTATACAGTCTTTAAAATTTACTTTCCTTTCTGACACCTTTGATCCTCTGATGAAATAAAAGTGATGGCACATGGGTTCTCTTGCCCATGTTTATAAATAAATAGCTTCTGTTACTTTTGTCCCAGACCGAGTTTTTTCCTTGACAGGAAGTTTAAGAATGAGAAATAAACATTTATTGTTAACATGCTGACATTTTGGGCTGGTTTACTTGGCAACTAGAATAACCTTACTGATACTGGGTGATAGCAAGTAAATAATAATTTTAATATTGTGTTTGAGTACAAGAAGCCTATGACAAGAAGGGGAGGAAGCTGTGGGAATACACTGGGGTGCCACCTAATGTAGCTTTGGGTGTTGGGGGCAGGGAGGAGTCAGAAAAGGAAACTTGCAGGAAGCAAGATTTCAGTTGGGGTGTGAAAGACAAATAAGGGTTAGCCAGCCCAAGAGGAAATGATGGAGGATGACATGAGAGAGAGTGGAAGCAGTCTGCAGAAGGCACAGAGATTAATGAAGGCACAGGGCATGTGCTCAACAGCAATGGGGGTGAAGCATAAGGAAAGTACCATGATGGGCCTTTTATATTATGTTATCTTGAATTTTTAAGTTGTCAATCTAATAACCAATATGGCAAGTTTATGAGGGGTATGGACAAGACGACAGGCAAGGGCACCAGTGAGAAGTCTGTGGCAAGAATCCAGGTGGGAAATAATGAAAGCCTAAGGAATAACCATTGTTAGCAGGAGTAGAGAAAAATGGCTGCAGTTCGGAGCTCTTGAGGAGGTAGAACTGAAAAGGCATGATGCCTGAGGGTCAAGCAGGACTAAAGAAGTGGGTGGTGACATGAATGAGGAATTAGTAAATATAAATTAAAGGCATGGGGCATACCTAGGAGAAGAGAGAAGATATATTATTTAGTTTCAGATGTCTCCATGGGGAGGCATCAGTAGAATACCTGAGACATTTGCTTGGAACTCAAGACAGGAGTTTCAGGTAGAAGGATACATTTTAAAGTCATCAGGGAACACATGGTAACTGAAGTTATGGAAGCAAATAAAGACCACATGGGAAGAAGGTTAAAAGAGTGGGTAATGAAGGAAACTGAAGCCCAAACCATATGGGAGCTGTTAAGAAAAAGATCTCTTTGCATTAGGATGGGAAAAATGGGGCAAAGATCAAGAAGCACTGAAGAATTCTGTGTGGAGGTTATTTCAAGCAGAGACGTGGATGAGATGAAATAAATGCAAACTAACAGGAGGAATGGAGATCTTTGTGCCTTCATCATGAACAGGTTTTTTTGGAAGGTTGGAAGCAAAGGCACAGTGCAGCAAATTGAGGGCTAAACAGGAAATGAGGATTCGTTTATAAAGGTGTTTGCCTGCGATGGAAAGGAGAACTAGACAGTAGGTGGAGGGAGACTTCAAGAAGATTTAACTTAGTCATGTTCTTAAGTAAAATTAGAGAGCAGAATACCTTTTAAATGCTTGGGGGAAATACCTCATAGAGAGAGAGGGATTGATGGTGCATAGTTGATGGAACATGCTGATAATTTTGTTGGTGGCAAATTGGAAGCTGTCACTCCAGCTACATTTTTCTCCCTGAAGAAGAAAAGAAAAGAAGGATTAAATATCAGGTGACATGAAGAATCATCCTAGGAAGCAAAAGGATGATTTATATGTTTTATAGGCTTAATATCAACATTTCTCTTTAATTACATTGATTCCCTTAAGTCTTTCAGACCTTTCTACAGTGGATTTTCTAATCCTGCCTCAATACCAAAGGTTGCTTCTTTGAATTTCTGTGATCATAATGTTGGATCCACACAGGGAAGCATATATTGCTGCAGTTTGGAACATTCATATTTTTTGGATAATAGCATTTCAGTAAAAATTTTTAAGAGATATCCAAAATTAGAAAACAAACATTTTCTGGCCTCAGTATGTAGTGAAGTCATAGAGTAAAATATGTTTTTACTTTATAACATACTCTTATAAAAATAATCTCTTTCACATTTATGGACAATTTTTAAAACTTTAATACCTTGATACCTTCATTCTGTTTCTCATTTATCCTTCTTAACATTTTGAAGACTTTTGCCATAAAAAGTCCCCATTCCATTCAAAATTGCCTTGTCTCTTCACATTTTCCATGATAGCCACACTTCTATTACAATCTCTAATTAGAAGATCCTCTCCACACTATGATTCCATTTTGTTCTCCCATCATCTTTAAAAGACATTTTAGGTTTTCTTACTCTGTGTGCTTCGGTAACATTTTGGGCTAATGACATTTCTTTCCTTCTTAGGATTATATAGTTGTTATTATGTGTAGCAAGTATTTTGGCCTTTGTTTGCGTTCTGTCCTATTTCATGTAGAAATTCTGCCTTCCCTATAACATGTCAAGAACCTTGAAGTTTTCCCTTCCTTACTTCTAGTAACATAACCTACTGCTTCCTTTACAAACTATTCCTCTTCTGTCTCATGGCCTTGCAACCAACCACATGGCCCTAATGTCCCCCAAGCATGAGTCTACAAAGCCAGCAACAGCAGATCATGTCTTCAAAACACATCTCTTTGCCTCCTTTTCAATGGTCATATTTCTCTCTATTATTGGGAAAGGTCCTTTGATCTTTAAGAATATATGTGATTAGGGGCGCCTGGGTGGCGCAGTGGGTTAAGCGTCCGACTTCAGCCAGGTCACGATCTCGCGGTCCGTGAGTTCGAGCCCCGCGTCAGGCTCTGGGCTGATGGCTCGGAGCCTGGAGCCTGTTTCCGATTCTGTGTCTCCCTCTCTCTCTGCCCCTCCCCCGTTCATGCTATGTCTCTCTCTGTCCCAAAAATAAATTAAAAAAAACGTTGAAAAAAAGAATATATGTGATTAGATTGGGCCCATCAAATAAGGTTCTAACGTGAAGCATATCTATAAAGTTCATTCTGCTGTGTCAGGTAACATATTCACAGGTCCTCATGAATAGGGTATGGTTATCTTTGGGGGTGATTATTCTGCCTTCCACACTGTCAGATAGGAAAGTTTGTCTAAGAGACAGAGATTGATCATTCATTTATTCAACTAGTATTTATTGAGCATATAATTTGTGACAAGGACTGACATAGGAACTTGGGATACATCATTGAACAAACAAATATCCCTGATTTTTTTGAGTATTCATTCTAGTGCCACATATTAGAGACAGGATCAAATCTTACCTTACATCAATGGCAACCCTGGGTCTTCCAGTTTTGTTAATAAACTCTCAATTTTGCTTAAATGAATTTGGGTAGGGTTTTATCATTTGGACCTCAAATGACCCTGCCTAATCCAAGTAGTAATAGACTTAAAATAATATTTATTGTGTGTAATACAGTACTACTCCCCCTTTATTAATTGTCTGGCTAAAATTTAAGAATATCTATCAATTTTCAAATTCAGAAGGTTACCCAATCATTTATCCTTTGGTCATTCAAAAGATATTTACTGAATAACCACTGGTGGCAGTAGGAAATTGATGCACATTTGACTAATTTCACGTGGCTTACAGTGTGTCAGATGAAGATATTAAACTAATGAACACATACATACCTAGATACATATATAAGACTTCAAATCATCATATTGCCATGAGAAATTTTCATGAATGAAAAGAATAGCATGCCACAGAATGTCATGAGAGAGATTAGCATAGTTTGGCTTTCAATTGAGTAAGAACAGATTGAGGGAGTCAACTTGACAGATGATTTTCATTTGTAAATGAAATGGAAGCTTCAGGGGTGTTTCAAAGGTAAGGTAGACAGTTGAGGATCTCCAAATTAGCATCAACAATACAGTCAGATTCAGTCCCTGTCATTCTATGGCATTCATCTTTCAAAATCTAAAAATGGTAAGACATCAAGTCTCATATTGATTTGTGTGCTTCATAAAATGTGACTCAAAAGCAGCTATTGTTTTTTGTCAAGTTGCTTTATCCTTTAATTCCTTTAAGAATTCTGAACTCAAGTTTTTCTATCTTAGATATAGACACATAACTTGTAAAACTATGTTAAAAAAAGTCAAAGATGATCAGAGCAAAAATACCTATAGACAGCATTTGCAAGGACTGAATGAATTTGAAAACTTAATAATTAATCAGAACAATTTGATAGAAATAACACTGGATTAAGAAATTAGGAAACCCAAATTCTAATCTTCTTTCTGTTTATGGTTCACTTCACTTGCCTGTGTTTCCTCAGTTAATCTATAGAATTAGCGTTTTTCTTTGTGAATTTTCTTGCAACTTAAATATTCTTTACGCCTTTAATTCACAAAAATACTCAAACATATGAAGAGAGACATTCTCTTAATATTGAGTGAGTATTTGGTGTTTTGGCAAAAGACAATGATAACATTACAATATAACGGAGCCAAAGTTATTTAATAGTAAACAGTTTACTGGCTGGTTTCTTTTATTATCAGGTGGATTGAGCCAGGGAGGATCCTGGTAGCACTAGACCACCAAGAAATTTACATTATAGGACCTTTAAAACAAAGAGTCTTCCTTATCTCAAGTACTTTGAATTTGGCCACAGTCACAATTTATAAGGTCATTCAAAAGTTCTGAAGCCAAATTGAAACTCTGAAGTTCTCTTAGGCATTTAGTTTCTATCATTCAGATGGCACTTCCCTTGGGCTGTTTAGCATTACAGCTCTGGTTATTTTTTTACCTTTGTTAGTTGACAATAAGTTCTCTTTGAAGTCAAGAAATTCTGTGTCTTATATATATTTATGTCTTCTGAGACTCCACAGAAAGATACCTTGTGTTTTGTGGCATTTGATAAATATTTGCTGAAAATGTAGATCTTAAAATCAGGTCCCTTGAGCGGTGCCTGGCTGGCTTGGTCGGAAGAGCATGGGACACTTGATCTCAGGGCTGTCAGTTTGAGAGCCCTAAATTGGGTATAGAGATTGCAAAAACCAAACCAAAACAAAACAAAATAAAACAAAACAAAAAAACCTTAAAAAAATGAGTCCCCTTGAAAAAAAATCAAGGGGTAAAATTCAAGAGTTTTACACATCAAAAGAGCCTTTTATTTGAAAATATTTAAAACATCGTCAAAAATCTCAAAATTATGGAACCATGCCAGCAAAAATAGTTGAAAGCATCAGTGCCACATCCCTTCACTGAGTTCGTAAAAGATTCTATCCTTCCTGAAAGATTAATTTAAACTCCTAAGGTGCATAAATAACCCTACTATGGTAGCTAAACCAACAGGAGTTGGCTCCTTGGTAAATCAGAAACTGTACCAGGTCGATTTGTCGCACAAAGAAAGGTTTATCTGAAGGGAATAAGGAAATCACAGGGAATAACTTCCAAAGCTGTAACTCCCCAGGAACCCTGGATGGGTTCCTTTCATTTAGGGTTATGATGACTGGATAGGGAAGCCTTGTCATCATATGTGGAGGTGGGGAGAAGGCTACACAAGTTCCTTAGGGAAACATACATATACATCCATCACATGTTATGTAAATGAGGCTGAGCTTCCTTGGGCGGAGATTTTAATATTATAGTGACATAAAGGTAGTTGTTGGTCATTCTAGAAGTCACTCCATGATCCATCTACGCAGATGTGAGTCAAGTGTTCTGCTCAAACTGATCTGAGTGGTTTGGGCTAGCTGGAGGTCCTTGTTAAGACAGCCCTTAAGTTCGACGGGTGGTTTAGCTTTCCATTTGCCTGAGTTAAGAGATAAGCTGGAAAGAGGAGCTTAAGGAAAAATGTGGGACCAAGGGTGAATACAAGCAGATGGGCAGTAAAGGTCAGGTCGTGGAGTCTAGCTGGTGACACTAAGTTACATGGTTTCTTTTCTTGCTAAAAATGACAAAATAGTACCAGAGACAAAACTATGATGACACAGAATTTAGGTATCCTCTTGTTACCCTTGTTATAAATATTTTGAATAACATTTTTCAGTTGCAAACTGGAAAACAGATCCCTGTGTTCCCTGCTCCCCCCCCCCCCCCCCAACCAAATCTTCCATGGAAGTAATTGCAAAGAGGGCTGAAGACTCTTTTAATCTCATTAGGGTCATTCGTAACTATGTGCATAACATGTAACACCTCTGTATTTGGTGAAGTGTGATGTTTTGAAGTAGGTGCAACAAATCGACCCTCTGGCCTCATTACGATTATGTATCCTGACAAAGTAAACATTACATTTCCTTGTCAAGTACCTAGAGTCTTGTGCATGCTTGGTAAACATTATCTACTATTCTCTATGCTTTATTTTGAGTATGGGGTGCATTTCTTTTGCAAGACAATAGTAATATCTGCTCTTACACTCAAGGTCTGCCCCATACTCTTTAGCTATGGCGTTTGTCAAGAGGGTGACTGAGGTGGAAGTGATAAGTAGGGCCATGACAGCTCACACATGCTCTTTATTCAGACAGGGAGCTCACTCAGCCTTTCTGCTGTTGGAGTCTCACACCATCTGTTCAGGCTTATTTGCTGGATAGCACAAAGTACACGTTCTGTGACCCCTCTCCTTAGTTGTCACACACCTTGAGAGGATTGGTCCAGAGAAAAGACTGTGTGCTTATCCTCCGTGAATATAAATGACTCAGGAAGACACCTACTGTTTCTAAACATAAACCTCTTTTACATAAATCTTTCTTTACAACTGTAGGGTTGGACACATGGTTGCCTCATGCAGTTACCTTTGGTGAGGTGACTGTTTGGGATGTATCTCTAACCTGTTGTTTTCCTTGTCAGTGGCCTGAATGTAAAGTTGTCTCTAAGAGGTTCTGAAAGTGCACCGTCAAGCTCTCTCTGTGGCCAGATCATGACTTCCTCTTAAAGTTGGCAGCATGGTGGTTAGAGTTAAAAGGATGAGATTTCATGTCAGCAGAAAAAGGGAATTTCAACCCTGCCATTTACTAACTGTGATTTTATGCAAATTGCCTAATGTCTTTGTGCCTTAGTTTCTTTATCTTTAACAATACTTCCATAGAGGTGTTGTGAGGATTAGAGTAAGGTAACCAGTGTAAAATGCTTCACATAGTGCCTGGTGTCCCATGAGTACTACAGAAGTAGTGATTCTTATGATTGTTGTTGTTCTTAAGCAGGACATTTTCAGTGTCTAGGCACAATAATTATTCACACCAGTATAAAGCTCTCCTCATTTTTCTGTTTGTAAGTCCAAAGAATTTTACCCAAATATAGAATATCTTGCCTATGCATTTAAAACTGATCTGATTTATTTTCTATTTTTGAGAATCACCTGCATGCACTTGTCTAGATTTTATGCATTGTTTTCCCTTCTTCTTTGGGGTACTAGTTAGATAGCCACTGTTAAGGAACTTCCCAAAAGAGTAGGTAAAAACTGAGAGAGTAAAATTATTTATTCCAGATTATTTATTGTGAAATTTTGAAACTTATAGAACATTTGTGGACATAAAATCTTATAATCAATTAGTAACATGTTTTGAATAATGTCTCTTCATTTTACTCCCTTGTTTCCATCTTCCCTGAACACATTTACTACCAGATGGCTTTAGGATGTTTTTAGGCTATTGAACAGACTGGACGGCATTCTGCTCCTGGAGGGCTGTTACCCACATGTAGGTGGTTCATGAAACAGAAGAGTAGAGTAATACATTGTGGTAAAACAATTTTATATTCAAGGCAAAAAAAACATGTCTTAATTTATTTGCATTCATTAAATTAACATTCTTCTAGGTAGACACATTTCAGTTGAAGGATTACGCCATGGATCTTGTAAATGTGTTTCTTCCTATGCACCCCCAGACTTCTCTAGAAATACCTTCATTTTGATGAAATAGAAGAAAGAATTAGCAGTACTTGCATTCAGTATAGGCATTTCATATAGATTATGGCATATCTTTATAGACAGAAAGCTTACACATATTGTATACATCAAAGTGTCCTCACTATGCTAAGAAAAAAAAGCAATTATTTTAAAAATCACAGTTCCACGTAAAATATTGCTTCAAGAAGTTCTTTGGCTTTGAAGTGGTGTCTAAACCTTTGCATCTTTATGAGGTCATATTTTTCAGACTGAATTTTAAAATATATCTAATATATGTATGTACACATGTCAAGGCAGAGGGATGCTTTGTATATGAATTTAATTAAGCAATAGGCCACTTTGGGACTTGTTTTATGGAGCCCATTTGTTTCATGTGAGTTCAACTGCCCAAGCTACCGTGCAATAATGGTCTCATAAAATTATACTCTGGAGGGTCTTATTTCTACTATAATGTGCTTTTACTTAAAATTTAGTTTAATAGCAACATTTTTCCTTGTGTATCAACTGTATACAAGTAATAGCTATCAGAAAAATTTAATGGTCAAAGAGCTCTTGGTTTTCTACATTTACTATTGGAAATTGCTCATTCAAAAAGAAAAACGTGAGAAGAGAAGGAAAAATGTACTTACTACATTAGTAACAATCTTTGGATTCGCTATCTAATTATCTTTTGAAATACTCTCATTTAAATCACTTGGGGGTATTTTTGCCCTCAGCATTTTCATCGTATATATGTGCTTGATCCCAGTTTAACCTTCTTAGAAACAATGCCCCATTTACAGCAGTATTTCCTGGTGTGTGCCAGAAGATGGGCTCTTTATTAGGAAGGACTACAGTAATCAGTTGAAACCCAATTCTAGTTTTGAGTAAGCTTCCAGTTTAGTAAGAAAGAATCTTTAGTAAAATTTGTCAATAAAGGTTTATGAAGTATGAGCAATTTACAGCGGTTATGTACTGGATATATTTTCAAGCCAGGACCTGGTATGCAATAAATGTGTCATTGTTTTTCTACAACTTAACTTAGTTTCTGTCTTGAGCAAGGATCCCTTAGATCTAGGCAAAAGTGGCCCTTGCCCAGGGCCCTGTACTTTGGAAGACCTTAAATGTCTTAAATACAGGTCCACATCAATTAAAAAACAAAAAACACCTAGGTTTTTTTCTTCACTTTGAATTTAGCACTCAACACTTATAACCCTATTATCCCAAATGTCTGCTCTCTGGACTAGTATTACTCCTGCCCCAGGGTAATACTTTTCTTCATTACTTGCAAAGGCGACTGTGTCCAAATGCTGTAAAAGTTGCAGGCTATGCCACAGATGGCATTGGAAATAGGCATTGCTTCAGATTAAAGGGAGGATCAGAGCAGGGAAGGGGTAAGAGAGAAGATAAATTAATTGATCTATCAAACGCTTGCAAAATATAGTATCATTTCTCAGTAGTGCTGAGCATTTATTTTCTTGTTACTTTTCACATTCTAATTGTGTTTCTGAAGACACTCACAAAAAGCAGGTATTCAGAATATGTTGCAAGGCTTATAGTATTTTACAGGGTTAAAATATTTGTATTTCTCTTAAATTTATATTCATATTTCTCTTAAATTTGTATTTACCTAGGTTTAGATATAACTTTCATGAAACACAATACTGATTATTGCTTTACATTGGCAACTAGACTGAAATTAAATGCAAAATTGTGATGAATTGTATTTTTATAAGATATTTAGTAAGATTTAATCAACTTTTTTAAAATTAAAAATTTAGGGCTTATTTAAATATTTCTTATTTAAAGCTGATATTCCTAACTACTTCCTAATTGTTCTTTTGAAATTATTGAAAAGTAATTATCAGGATAACATATGAAAAATAGCATTTTTTTTATATTCAGTTCATTAAGAGTGAAAATATATTCAGATTTGTGTTTTTTTAAATGTAATTGCAGTTTATTTTTTAACAATTTAAGTCATTAGGAATGAGTAAAGTTGAGATTATGGTAGAAATATAAAATATAAAAATAGTACTCAGAAAAATCTAAGAAAGCAGAAATGCTAAATATCTAAAAGAAAATTTAAAAAAATCCTCAAAGAAGTGGTCTGCTTAAATTTTTAAAACCTGAAAACAATTAAAGTTAACAGGTGACTGCCCATTTATTTATTATAATTTATTGTAAAATTTATTAATAAGTCAGACAATGGGAAAGGCTCTTGTGTGACCCTGGAAAATGTATTTAAACTTGCTATGATTCAGTTTTTCTCCTGCAAAATGAGAATAATAAAATGCTTCCCTCGCAGTGTTGTTGTATGGATAGAGTTAATGTATGTAAAGTTCTTAGAACTGTGTTTGACACCGGTGAGTCCTCTAAAAGCTTTTCATAAGTAAGGTATATATGATGTATACAGTTAAAGACCAGATGAAAGGGATCAGGGAGATGGAGGAGGTTTTCCATTTATTTTTGGTTTTGTCCCTTATTTGACTATATTTTGGATTCCATGTACAGGAAGGAGCTAATGGAATGAGAAAGGTTGCCCATACAGGACAATTGAATAATGGTTGGAGTAAGACTCTAGAGGCAGCTGGAAAAGACGAGAGAGAAAGCATTTATGAAAGAAGTGCCTTGGGAAAGAGAAGCAGTGCTTTTTCCTCTGACGTGGAGATGAAGGTGATGGTGATGGTGATGAGGCGGATGAAGTACTTTATTCCTCATTGTAATGTGAATTTACAGTTAAGTCAGGTAGAGTCCAGCCTATGTATTAATGAGAGGAGATCAGGAGGAAGGGAGCTGCCCTGAACCATAAAAGCCTCCATGCGTGATGGCCAGGGACTTTGTAGCATCATCAGTCCATATCATGATCATATATACATGGCTGGGTTTTCAAAAGTCTGGTGGCAGAGGAGAGAATGAAGATGTTTGGATTTATTTAAATGATCATTTTTCAGGATGCTGAACTGAAAACATATTAGGGTAAAGAAATTGGGGGTGCTGGCAAGAGGTTGGGTAAATCGATACACAGATTTAGGATGGACAGGTAAGGAGATAAGGTTAGAAACAGTGCGATAGGGCAAAAACTAAGGGACAAAGGAATCAAGATACTTTAAGGTCAAGGAACATGTACAGTGGGCATGAGAAAAAGAATCAGCTTGTCAGAGAGGGGATGATGAGTTTCTGGTTTCAGAGGTGCAATAATTCTCACAGATGCTTCTTTTGAGACATCTTAGAGGAAAACTATGTAAAGGAGTCAGGGTACCAGATAGAAATCTCGTCCCCTAAATTGAAACAAAATGAAAACAGTAATCAGTTCTTCATTAGCCATACCTATTAATTATAAAAATTAAGCCTTTAAACCAGGTGCTTGCTTTTAATGTACGTTAAGGAAAATGAATAATGGAGATGCATTGCCAGCACAGCCTGCCCATACACCTTTCATGTGAGCAATGCCACAAGTCCCCAAGAGGGCTGAATTTAATTAATGGAATGGGTGTTCTTCGCTTGGCTTGAATCACTCATCCCGAAGTTGCATGAAGTGCTTTCCATCTTGACACTGTAACAATGCTCATTTGCAAACAAGCACTTAAATGAAACGGGACCAACTTACTGCAGAGCTTGAAATCCTGGCCTCTGAAGAAAAGACTACTTTCCTTACCGAGTTCTCTGTGCCTCAGTTTGTAAAATAAAGATAATACTAGCACACACCTCATAAGGCTGTAATGAGGATTTAATGAGTTAATATTTGTAAAGCACTTGGGACAGTGCCAGGCACATGACAAGACTATATAAATAGTATCACACAAAGAGGTTTAATAATAAAATAATAAAAAGGAACATCAGCAAATACCAGTGGCAAAAAAACTGGAGTAACTAAAGGTCATACGCATAGTTCTCTGATCTCTCAGAGTCCTGTAATGCTTCACATGATATTTAACTGCCCCGAAGAATAAGACTCGAAGTTACCTTAGGTTATTAGAGCACATTTTCTGAGCCCAGAGCCTTAAAGCCCCTAATGCTGGACTCTGCCAGCAGATTTATCTCATTGTCTCCTCTGGCCATGGCTCCACAGTGTGCTTAGTATTTGCTTGGCCAACACTGTCTGATAGGGTCTGTCCAGCTTGCTGCGCAATGCTGTCCATTCTCTGCTGACCTCTTGGTTCGCTATTAGTTATTTCATTCACTTTCACATTCTCCCGGCTACGGCTGCATTTCTCTGCTCATTTTAACATCCGATTTTTTTGGCAGGCATTTTCTTTTTTTTTTTTTTTTTATTATTTTTTTTTTTTTTTAAATTTTTTTTTTCAACGTTTTTTATTTATTTTTGGGACAGAGAGAGACAGAGCATGAACGGGGGAGGGGCAGAGAGAGAGGGAGACACAGAATCGGAAACAGGCTCCAGGCTCCGAGCCATCAGCCCAGAGCCCGACGCGGGGCTCGAACTCACGGACCGCGAGATCGTGACCTGGCTGAAGTCGGACGCTTAACCGACTGCGCCACCCAGGCGCCCCTTGGCAGGCATTTTCTATGTAAGGTATCTTCCCTCTCTTATTGCCCCAATCACTCATTAAACCAGTGTAATTTTTGTTTCCTCCCTCATGTCACTGAATCTGTTCTTTTCACGATCACCAATATTGCGTACTGTTTCTATCCTTTTATCTAACCTCTCAGCAGAATTGATACAAAAGCCCATTTCCTCTTTATCAAAAGCATTGGTTCCTCTTAGTTTCTAGCACACTCTTCTGTTCTCATCCTTTTTCTTCAACTTCTGTTCAGTCTCCTTTACAGGGCTCCCTGTGAAGCCCAGAGCTCTCTTCCGTGTCTCTTTCCTTTACCTTTTTATATATCCTCCCTAAATAATTTACTTTTTCCTGTAGATTTAAGTGCTTCCTTTGAACTCATAATTTTCAAATTTATTTCTCTTGCCCAAACTACTTTTTGGACCCCAGACAGTTTGGCAGTTTTAACCTAGAGGGTTAAGACAGAAAAGACTCAAGGTGGAGGACTTTCCATTTGGTGGGCAATGGACAGATCTTCATCTGCCTAATGGTGGCTGGCTGTCCTATATACTTGCATTATTTCCTTACCATATAAAAAGGAATATTTAATTTCTTGGTATCAATTTAGGGTTATCTGACATAACAGAGGAGGCAATTAAATATGGACTTGTGGGCCACCTGGGTGGCTCAGTCAGTTAAGAGCCTGACTCTTGATTTCAGCTCAGGTCATGATCTCACGGTTCATGGGATTGAGCCCCACATCAGGCTCTGTGCTGACAGTGTGGAGCCTGCTTGGGATTCTCTCTTACCCTCTCTCCTGCTTGTGTGCGCACTCTCTCTCTCTCTCTTTCAAAATAAATAAATAAACTTAAAAAAATTAACCTTCTTTAAAAAAAAATATGAACTTCCTAACAACCTTTTGTTTTCAGGCCCGATTTCCTGCTGAGACATCTGTCAAAGGAAGAGTAGGAGCTAAGTCATATAGAATTGCCTCACTTTTGAGTTCAGTTACAAAATCTATGCCAGACTGTATTAACTTCCTGTCATGTTGAGTTCTAGAACCTTCAAATAAAGGTAGCCTAGAGTATTCTAAAACTTAGAGAGATCTTGTACTTTATTAGTTGGGAGGTGCTTGGTAGAGAATCAGGTGCCTGAGGCACTGGCCACTTTAATAGGGGACAGTGGTGAAGCAAGTTCTCACGTATGGAGAGAATATGTAAGCCATCAAAAGTATCTCAAACTGACTACGTCTAGACCAAATGCTTGATTTCTGCCCCAAACCTTTCTTCCTCTAGTTTTTCCAATTTTGTTCACTAGCACTACATACCCAATTACCCAAGCCAAAATTCCTCCCCTCACTACATGCAAATGATTAGTAATTCCTATTGTTCATTCTTACAAAATATATTCCAGATTTATCTTTACTCTCCATCTCCAACTGCCACCACTCTTGTCCCAGAAGGCATCCTGTCTCATTCAAACTATGGCAATGACCTTATTGATGGTCTCTCTTCTTCTCTTGGCTCCATTTTATTCTATATTTTAGTTAGAAGAAAAAATAAAAATTTTGGTAAAAATGAGAGCATGTTAGTCTTTTGCTTAAACCTTTTAATGGCTTAATATTTCCCTTAAAATAAAATTAAAAATTCTTCAACCTGCAATACAAATCCTAGAGCAATCAGCCTGCACTTGACTCATCACTGTCATCCCAAGGCCTCTTTCTCCTTGCTTATTGGGTCAGCCTCTCTAAACTTCTTTGAGGTCAAAACATGTCAAGCTTTCCTAAATCTCTTCATTAATATATGACCATATTTAATATTGTCTCATTATTCATTCATATAGCCCTTCATTCAGTGATTCAACACATGTTGAATAAGTTCTCACTGTGTGCTACATATTTTTGTAAGTGCTAGAGATAAGAGCAGTTAGCAAAATGAAAAACAACAACAACAATAACCAAAAGAGCTGCTAGTAAAGATCTTACATTCTAGTGGTGGGGTGGTGAGGAATAAAAAAAAAAAATTATTACAGATTGTGTCGGGTGTTGGTAAACACCTGTAGGAAAACAATAAGCCTGGCTACAGGTGTAAGAAATGCTGGGGTAGGGGAGGTTTCTATTTATAGGGTGGAATGATTAAATTTCTCTGACAAGATTATATTTAAGCAGACACTCAGAAAAAGTGACAGAGAAAGCTATCAGGATACCTGGAAAAAGAGCAAAGGGAACAGCAAGTAGAAATGCCCTGAGGTGGGAAAGGTCTTGAAATGTTTATGTAACAGCAAGGAGGCCACAGTGGTAGTGGTAAAGCAGAGTGAGTGAGTAAAAAAGTCGATGGGCATAAGAGAGCACATAGTCTGTATATGTGAAGGCCATCAGATAAGGAACAAGTTTTTGGACTTTTGCATACCTGTAGAATTTTTAGCAGAAGCAGGACATGATATGACTTATTAAAATAGTCACTCTGAGTGCTCTGCAGAGCACAGGCCATAGGAAATATTGGTAGAAGCAATAAGGGTAGAAGCAAATAAGGGGCTGCAAAGATAATCTGAAATTGTTATGATAAGGACCTGGGTCAGGAGGGCAGCACTGGAGAGGCTTATAGCTGGATTCTGGAAATATTTAGAAATATTCAGAACTGAGATAACTTTTTTATGGATTGGGTGGTGGTTGTGAAAGTGTTAAGGAAGATTCCAGAGCTTTTGGATTAAGCTCTGGAGGATGAGAACATATGGGAGAAGAAAATTTGGTGATATAGGCATACATGGTCAGAAATTTTTTTTGGACAGGTTAAGAATGAGACATCAATGGGGCACCTGGGTGGCTCAGTCAGTTAAGCATCCGACTTCGGCTCAGTTCATGATCTTGTGGTCCATGAGTTTGAGCCCCGCGTGCTGACAGCTCAGAGCCTGGAGCCTGCTTCAGATTCTGTGTCTCCCTCTCTCTCTGCCCCTCCCCTGCTCATGCTCTGTCTCTCTCTGTCTCAAAAATAAATAAAAAACATTAAAAAAATTGAAAAAAATGAGACATCAATTAGAAATCAAGTAGTGATTTGAGTGAGCAATTTTACTCTGATTCTGGAGATGAGAGGAGGGATCCTGACTGAAGATATAAACTGGAGGGTCATTATTTGTGTACAGATAGTAATTAATGTCATGTTACACATTTTAAAAAAAATTTATTTTTAAGTAAGTTGAAATTAAAGAGGTACCCTCTATTTCTTGCATAAAATAAAATAAAACAGCTAAGATTCTTGGATATCCAAGACACCAATATAAAAATATTTTTAAAAAAGAAAAATAATGAGGGGCACTTTGTGGCTTAGTTGGTTGAGCATCAGACTCTTGATTTCGGCTCAGGTTCCTGAGATCAAGCCCCATGTGGCGTTCTGAGCTGACAGTGCAGAGCCTGCTTGGGATTTTCTCTCTCCCTCTCCCTCTGCCCCTCCCCAAGTCCCCCTCAAAGTAAATACGCTTAAAAAAACCAAGAAAAATGATGAAAGGAAACAGATAATTTAGGGAACAAAAGAGAAACGAAAATATCTTGAGTTGCAAAGATTTCAGAAAATACTGCAGTCTATAAAATAAGAATAGGATGACATGTTAAGTATAGTCAGGTGAGTTAAAAAAAGAACCATAGACACTGGTATTTTAGAATACTAAGGGTAAAGATACGATCTTAAAAGCTTCTGTAGATAAAGAACAAATAGATAAAAAAGAAATGGGAATGAAACTGGCAACAGAAAATGGCTCAAAGATCCAATGGAAAATGATTTTAAACCTAGAATTTTATACCAGAAAAATTTTATGTTTAGCATTGAAGGACTCAGAAAGTAAACCTCTCTATACTTTTAATTAGAATGTCACTTAAAGTAATAATCTGGTGGGAGGTAGATGATAAAAAAAATGGGATTCCACAGATTTGACGCTACTCTTGAATATCTGGAACAACTTAAGAAGGTGATACGCTTAATGAATACATACACAATTAAGTAGCTGGTAACTCTAGGAAAAAGCAGAATCATTAAAAAAAGCTGTGCAAGAGAAAAATCTCATCAGAGTCAAGTACAGAGAATAAGACATCTATCAATAACTACTCTTTATTGATTTGCAGCATTTAGAATCAATCCATAGCTACAAAGATTAAGAATTGGGTATAATTAGAGAACCAACTAAATATGATAGATTTAGAAATACAAAAGTAGAGATGGTGAAAATTAGAAGCTAAAAGGTAGGGAAGGATAAGTCACGGGGAAAAGAGAGATATGCATAGTCTTGTTTTACAAGAACAATTGTCAATATTTTTCAAAATACAGAATAAGGTTATAAGTATATTATTTAATTATAAAGTTAACTAAATAGAAGAACTAATAATATTACTCTATTGGGGAGAGGAAGGTGAGAGGTAATGGGTGATAGCATGAGTGAGTTATGTTATCATATAGCTCAGTAAAAAGGCAATAAATAAGGTCTAAATCTGATAAATTAAAAACAAAACAGTTGCATGATTGTATTATTCATCAAAATGTATCAGACAGAAAACAAAAAAAATAAAAACAAAAATTGTTAAAAGCAGTGTATTCTGAGCACTGTATTCTGAGGAGAAAACCAGTAATTCTAATCATAAGTTTTTCTACTTCTTTTGATTTTTATCCATGTGTCTACTATAATAGTTTAATAAAAAAGACTTTTAGTTTTAAGAACAAAATCAAAAGTTATACAAAACTTGTATATTTGCATAATACATATAAGCTATTTGATATTTCTGGTTTTTAATCCATATACATGCTGTCCTTTGGAATATTGTTTCAAGGTTTGCTATGCGTGCGTGAATGGCATGAAAGCTAGAGAAATAGAATATCTTACTGTTCTTAATCTTCATCCATCTGAATTGTGAAGCTCATCATCTCTAATGCCCTTTTATTCAATTATTTATTGATTTATGATTGAAAATGCTGAAAGTTTGCCTTTCATACAGCATATCATGTGCCCTGCCTGGGAAATGATGAACAAATATATGGCTTAGGTTAGAATGAGACTATAAGTACCAGACTATTAGATTTTGTACACAGTTATGCAGAGCTCTTCTTTGTTTAGAATGGCTGGTATCTTAGAATTCATTTGAAAGAAGGAAAAAATCTCATCTTCAGCAAATGTGACTTGTGGTGGTGTCTATCAGGCTTGCCACTGTGCCAAGATGTGCCAAGATATCACTGTGAAAAAGAGAAGCCTTCATGAGGGAATGATGTTCAGGGTTACTGTTCTATGCTAACCCCTCTCTCCATTTCTCATGTTCCCTTCAGGTTGGAGCACTTTAACCCTGAGCAATGAGAAAGTAAAAATCTCATTTTTCCCCCCATGCGCTTCTGGCAGAAGGCTATGAACACTCTTCTTTGCTGTTTTTGTGCTTTCGATTTCTATCAGACATTTTTGAGAGCCAATTTTAAAGAGTTTTTTGTATTTCTAGTCCCAATAGTAGGTGTGCAAATGTGCCCTTAAACGTGTCACCAAAATATCCTTGTGCGGTATATGATTAAGATCTAATTTGACTATCACTACCCAAAAAGAGGGAATGAGTTCTGTTTATCTTGTATTAAGCAGGTTAGTTAGTTAGGCAGTTCCCTGACCCCAGGCCATGATATCAAGTCTGCTTCTCTTAACCAGTATACCCCAAAAATAAGGTCTCTGAGAGAGGAATTCACAGAATTTCGATAGAATTCTCACAAGAAAATGTGAGCAGTAATCCTCTGTGTTCTTACCTGTTTTACTTGTCCTCATTGCGATCTCTCTCTCTGGATTTACCTGGAATTCTTAGCTTGAAGGATCCAAATACATTAAATGTTTAGCGTATTCTTTTTAAGGGCTGAGAAAGGACCCAAGGCTGATGCCTCAAAGAGCTTTGACAATCTTTGTGATCTTGGTGAGTCTTCCTTGATGTTAGTTCTTATGTATTCTAATCACTTAGAAAAGTGGTTAACAGTTCCTATTTGTAATTGAGGTTTTGTGTGGGATTTTTCCTTTTGTCTGAGTCAGCTTGGGCTGTGTCTTCGTCCATTCAGGCCTCTATAACAAAATGCCACAGGCTTATAAATAATAGAAATTTCTCACAGTTCTGGAGGCAGGGAAGTTCAGGATCAAGTCACCAGCAGATTCTGTGTCTCATGAGAGCCTTCTTCCAGGTTCATAGACTGCTGCTATCTTCTTACTGTGTCTTCACATGGGAGGGAGAGGGGGATGGAAGGAGACAGAGAAGGGGAGGGAGAGAGAGAGACCAAGGGAGAGCCCACACATCTTAAGGACACTAATCTTTCTTATCTTATAAGGACAATAATTCTGTCTTCAGCTAAATATCCGGTTTCATTGTACACATATTCTATCCACAGAACACTAGAATACAGTTAAGTCAAGTTCTTTGCTACTTTATAACAAAAATCATCTTTCTTGCACTTTCCAATAACCTGTTCCTCATTTCTATCTGAGACTTTACCAGAATCACTGTTAACATCCATATTTCTTTTTTTTTAAATTTTTTTTTTAGCGTTTATTTATTTTTGAGACAGAGACAGAGCATGGACGGGGGAGGGTCAGAGAGAGAGAGAGACACAGAATCGGAAGCAGGCTCCAGGCTCTGGGCCATCATCAGCCCAGAGCCCGATGCGGGGCTCGAACTCACGGACCGTGAGATCGTGACCTAAGCTGAAGTCGGACGCTTAACTGACTGAGCCACCCAGGCGCCCCAACATCCATATTTCTTGAGCGCACTTCAAAACTCTCTTAGCCTCTACCCATTACCCAGTTCCAACGCTGCTTCTACATGTTTATCTGTTACAGAAACGTTCCATTCTTGGTACCAAAATCTGTATTAGTGAGAGTTCCTGAAAGAAACAGAGCATATATATATAGATATATATATAGATATATATATAGATATATATATGGCCTACATATACAACTATACAACAAATAAAATATCATCTATAAGGAATTGGCTCATAATTGGGATTATGGAGACTTAGAAGTCCCATGGTATATAGGTGGCAAATTGGAGACCCAGGAGTCAGTAGTCTCATTCCAGTCTGAATCCGAAGGCCTAAGAACCAGGAGAACTGGTGATATAATTCCATTCTGAGTGCTGAAGACTGACAACCAGGAGAGCAGATGCTTTAAGTCCTAGTCCAAGGGTAGGAGAAGATTGATGTCACAGCGCAAGTAGTCACGCAAGAGAGACAGACAGACAGAGGCACAGAAGCAGAGACATAGTAGCAGAGAATTCTCTCTTCCTCTGTTTTTTTGTTCTGTTGAGGTCCTCAGCAGATGAGATGAGGCCTACCCACACTGGAAAGGGTACTCTGCTTTATTCAGTCTTCAGATACACCTGCTAATCTTATCCAGAAACACCTTTACAGATATACCAGGTAATATTTAACTAAATATCTGGGTACTCCATGGCCTATAAAATTGACACATAAAGTTAATCATAACAATTATACATTTTATTAGATCAAATAAATCCCTATCATTGACAATGAAGTTATATTTTTTATTTAGCACCTAATCATTGACAACTGTTTCTTCTCTCAATTTCTTCCCACAAGGCTGGACTTGATTATAAAAAAAGAATTGTAAAGTCAGCTGTGTAGACTTCTATACCAGTCCTGACTGTAAACTTCTTTAAAATATGCCTATCTGGGAAAAGTTGATATTATACCAATAGCTATAGAAAACAAAGAATGCTTTAGAGTCTTGTAAATACATCAACTTAATAATAACTATTGAGCTTTTCCAGGACTGTTTTAAGACAGTTCTAACATTCATTATCCTTTCTTGGAAAACATCCAACTATAAAACAACAGCATAATGGTTTTGCAAAGATTTATTTCTAAGATTAAAGGTGAGGGCCCTTCTCCCTTTGAGCATGTTTGTATATTATTCCTTTATAGCATGTAAATATGTGCCCATATTGAAATGTACAAATCAAAACTTATTTTTTGCTAAAGCAGGAATAGTAATAAAATCACTACCTTTATGTGTACTAGGAAATAGAAGAGAGTACTCATTGGGCACACATTTATATTTTATGTGACGTTTGTGTCCCAAGTCACCAAATGTATTAATGTAAAAATTAGTATTTCACATTTTAATCATAGATTTTGATAAAGTAATGGTGCTAAGAGTTTATTTAATATAGTAAGTTAGAGAAACAAGTAAAATATATATCTCCCCTGAACAAAATAGTAATATGCATGTTATAGGTATGGAAAATTTGGAATTTTAGATTCTCCAGATAAATAGCAGACATTTAGAAAGGATTGTAATGCAAATACTATGCAGCATGCAATGTGGTTATCCCAATTTTATTATGCCACTTCTGG
Source organism: Neofelis nebulosa (assembly GCF_028018385.1). Lineage (NCBI taxonomy): Eukaryota > Metazoa > Chordata > Mammalia > Carnivora > Felidae > Neofelis > Neofelis nebulosa. The sequence goes on from NC_080784.1 coordinate 152,389,395, forward strand.
AAGGGCAGTGGGCTTTTTTGCATCCACTCTTTCCTCTTTGACCTTGGTGCTTTGCTGTAAAGGCATTCAGAAACTGCTCTCCTGTGATGGCAGAAATACCTGATTTGGCAAGTGTATACTTTATGAAATGTGATATAGCATCAATCATCATTAACCCAAATATCCCCATCACATGCAGGGCCTGACCCCATCACATCTGGTTTCCTGTTTGAAAATCCTTCACTTTGTGGAGGTTTTGCTGATAACAATGCTCAGAATGATCTCTAGGCAATGGAAACTGACAGAAGATGAATTATCTGCCACTCAAGAGGATGCCCTGACCATGGAAACAATCAAGTACAACTGTCCATTATTATTGTTTTTTCCCCTTGGCTTTCTTTATTTCTTGGATTAGTTTCCAGCTCAGCATCTGCTTTAAAAGCCTACTGAAAATCTCAAGAGAAAATACGAAATAGAGGATTCCCGGTGAAATTATTCTTAGTTGATAGCAAATGCAATTTTTTTTTCTCTTTGTTGTCCAAATGATATTTTGAATCATAACACATTAATTTTTCCAAAACAGCACTTAAAGTTACTCTTATACCATACGTGGGTATCTTAACACAAGATTTTTTGTTAACTATTAAATTTCTGGACAGATTATAAATTTATGTTCAGGAATTACTGGTTTTATTCGCCTTCTGAAAAGTCTTAAGTAATAAATGAAGTGGTATCCGTACCTAAAGATGGATGCATCTTTGGTGCAAAATATTTTATCATTTAGAATTGACCAAAAGGGTTATTTTAATACATCTAACCCTTTGCTCACTAAACACTGGTATTAGGCTGTTTTACAAAGAAACTGAAATCTGAACACTGCTTCCTCTTCATCAAGAGCACAGAAAACAGCAGCACAGCAGGCAGGTAACAGATAATCTTACTTTTCTCTGGCAATTCAAGATGTTTCAGACATCTTTGTAATAGAGGGGAATGAGTTCAGTGTTAGGTAAAAGGATCAAATCGGAAAGTGATCTTTGCAACTTTCTCTGCGCATGAGCAAAGAGGGCCATTTGAAAATTTAAATCACTAGCCAGGGAGTTAAATAGTTGCAGAAAGGCCAATGGATTTTGAGGTTTTAAGAGAATTGTAAAGGGAAAGATTTCTTAAAGATTTGTATCCAGATTAGGGTGCTGAACTCAGTTGCCAGTAGGGGCCAGACAGGTAAAATAAGTTAAGTGAGTTATGGGCGAGCTTTGTTTGCACATTAGAAATGCAGCAATAGAATTATAACTTCAACCATATAAATGAATCTCACAAACAAGGTGTTATGCAAAAGAAGGCAGAGATAGAAGAATATATTCTGAATGATTCCATTTTCATAAAGTTCAAACAGACAAAGCAAGTCAGTGGCATTAGAAGTTAGGACAGCAGTTCCCTTGTAGGGATAGTGAATGGAAAAAGGAACAAAGGGGCTTTTGGGTGCTGATAATGTTCTCTTTCTTGATCTGGGTGCTGGTTGCATAAATGAATTTAATTTATGAATATTTATTGAGCTGTATACTTATGATTTGTGTCCTTTTATGTATAAATGTTTTTACTTCCATATAAAGTTTAAAAAATATGTCCCAACAAATCTTCAAATCCACAAAAATATTTGTCTTTTTTTTTTTTGGAAACTTGTAGCCTGAAGGTTATTCTTATTCTAGCCTTTGAAAGAGGCATGAGTACCAAGAGTTGTTTCTTTGCCAAAAGAAAAAAAAATTATTTGGTACATTGTGACAGTAAATGGTGACTGGTACTAGGTGTTGGTATTAAGAGAAATAATAAAGTGTGGCAAGGACCGTAAGAACTAGAGAGTTGTCTTTCTACAGAGGACATCTGCTTTTATATTTCAACAGATTTGTACCATATGGTTATATATGCTGAGGGCTACCAGGTTTTCTAATTTTTAAATTAAGCCAGGAATCTTGATTTTACTTGAAAACTCAAAAATTTCAGTTTTTGAGTAATCTTTTTAAATAGTGTGACCCTAGACAAAGCATATCTGTAGGTCAGATTTGACCTCCAGTTTGATCCCTTTGGTGTCGGAGAGTGGGTTGATTTCTGAGGACTTCTGGGCTATTCCTGGCAGATGTTAACAAAATGAATGGGGGCGGGAAGGAACATACATATACCTTTTGTTTAATTGAATTTTCTGTGTGACTCATGACATTACTAATGATAGTTTCTCTATTTTCACCTTTGGGGTTTTAGAAAATGAGGTGTGATTTACATGTTTTGGCATCTGAAATTTGAAGAATGGTGGACACTATGGCCTTTTTCTTTTTTTTTTTTAATGTTTATTTATCTTTGATAGAGAGAGAGCACACAAGAACTGGGGAGGGGCAGAGAGACAGGGAGACAGAGGATCTGAAGCAGGCTGTGCACTGAGAGGAGAGAGCCCAATGTGGGGCTTGAACTCCCAAACTGTGAGATCATGACCTGACCTGAGCCAAAGTCATATGCTTAACTGACTGAGCCACCCAGGTGCCCCTCTATGGCCTTTTTTTCATATGGCCAAGCTGCTTTGAACATGGTTTCTCTTTGATTCTCCCAAATGCACGTTTTTTTCCAGTGTTCTAGGCACTTTGCTAAACATGCAGAATTCATGTTCTCATTTAGTGCTCAGATGCTGTGATTGTCAATAATTTGCTGGTGAGGAAACTGCAGCTTGCCTAAATTTGTAACAAGTTATTGATAATTGGAATTCAAACCAGGTTTACAGAGCTTGAACTCTTAATCACCAATCTATCACTAATCACTAATCTTATCATTGTTATCTGGAGATATGTAAATCAAAAATTTTCTCAAGCCTGTATTCTACAGGAGAAGACTGAGGTATAGAATCTTAAGTTGACCTGACAAAACTAGTGTTGCTGTTTAGTGAGAGAGGTTTGCTAGAAGCCTTTTGTTCTTGTGCCTATACTCTTTTCCCTGTACCCTGAAGGTCAGCCAAGGGGGATTGCATTTTAGCAGATTTCTCTAACAGTAGATTCTTTCCTGTCACACAGCAGTATAATTATCTTTTTTTTTTGGTGTAATCTACATAAAATCAACCTAATCTTAGATGATAAGGTGTAGCCCAAACAAGAAGTGCAGTGATGTTCGATATGCACACTGAACTAATATTCTTGATACTTAGGATAACAACTAATGGTGCATCTCCTCCCAGCTAGTGAATTAGAAAGCCAGGCATTCATCCAAATATGCAGATGTTTAGCATTGTGTAGGCAGAACCTCTGAATGACTGATATAATTTTCACTTTGAATTACATTCTTTGGTGCTACACAGTGGCAGAGTATCAAGCAGATGAATGCATGACTTTAAAAAGAATCGTTTCAATCTTGACCAATAGCTGCCCCGGTTGAGTGGGGAAAATTTATATTTTATGGCCTGACTTATATTGTGCTTATTTAAATTTTAATTGGTCCTTTTGAACTTTCTAGTTTTCTCCACTGAACAGTGACTAAGTTTCACAATTCTGTTTACTAGATGGAATTTAAGTGATCTCTAACAATCAAAACAAAAATTGGTTTTGTCTGTTCCTCTTTTTCCTATTCAGAATAGTCTAGTCAGGAATTCATAAAATATTCAATGCAACATTTGAAACCCGAGAGTTGTAGAATTGTCTCTTGAAATAGGTTGGAATGTATCAGACAAAGCATTTTTATTTGTAGTTTTGCTTCCTAAATGTTTATAATAAAAATAGGGAGACAGTTTTATTATATTTTTGCTAAATTCATTAGGGCTTCTATTCAGTTTGTTAATTGTCCCCTCCTGTTGTGTGGTCCTAATGAAAAGAATCCATTTTTAACCAGCGCCCTCCATTGTGGACCTGACGTTTCCATGGAAATGAAATAGCTTGTTCTGACATTGTCTGCTGTACATATTTACAGCACATTAGGTAACACCTGGGCATTGAAATCTTGGAATACAATAGGTTTTTATTTTTAAAGAACACCAGCAATACTATGTTCCCTTCACATTAGTTTCTTGCCATTTTGATGGATGAGCATGCCTCCAATAATTACTAGCACTGGTCTTAGGTTGGCAGTTAGATGAGATTTTTCACTAATATATATTAGATTATATATAATATACATGTGTAACAAGTAGAAATGTACTAGAATCTTCACAACATAAAAACAGAAAAGCTTTTCTTAGTCTATTTTTATTAAATTATAGACGTACATTCTCCTAGAAGGTGTCTCAAATACATATGTATAGTTGTATTTCTATTCAACATTCGTGCGTGCCTATCAGGTATCAGATGCCGCAATCATATCCAGTGTTACAAAGATGAGTAAGATACTTTCCTGGCCTCAGAGAGCTTAAATTCTAGAATATCAAAGGAAAAATCTGAATAAAAATATATATTAAATATCTTGCAACTTGGGTAAGCCCCAGAGCTAGGAGGCAAGATCACATTTAGAGTCGGATGAAAGGTATAAAAGATAAAATATTGATGATCACTGTTCTTTTTTAAATATAGTTTCTTAGGTGACTTCATGCCATGGATTTGGCTGGATCCATTTTGGAGGATCAGAGAAACCACAATCCCTGCCATCTGAACATTCATGCTTAACTCTCCTAACTCTCCAGGCTACTTGGCAATACATACATACCTTTCCTTTTATCTTTCCCTTGCAATACCACACAACAATTTCCAAGCAATTATTTCACTTTTTAAATTTATATTCAATTCTCACATCATGGCAGGCATTATCACCTACTTTTTGGAGATTTTCTGACTCTCAGAATTCTCAGTTCTTACATCAAAATTCCTATGTATCTTTATTCTTTACATATTTTCCTCCGGCTTTAGACATAGATACAACTTTCCTATTTGAGGCTAATGTTCTCTACCCATGGTCTTGACTCTATTATCTCTAATCTCTTATAGTCCCCAAACCTCCCTTTGGCTGTGATAAGGTCTCCCCTCATATTGTCACAGCAGCCCTTGTAGCAGGATATAAGGGATTCCAAAGAAGTAAGTCTCCATGCTTCTGGAAAGACTGTGATTCTACAGCTTTGACACTGGCCAAAGCAGGATTTCAGGAAGCCCCAGAGCTCCATGCTCCATGTGCTTTTAATAAGACTGTCACTCTGTATACCCATCATTAGCCACATTTCTCTTAGTGTTACACAGTGTTGATGAGACCAGTCCCAAGAATCAAGTTGATTCCTCACATTCCCTGAGAAACCATCGGGATGAATTTCATCATGTCCTACTTTGAGCACAAACTCCTGGGGCATCTATCATGATTTTAGTTTCACATGGCTCAGTATGTTCCCTAATCTGAATCAGTCTCTCTTCCTTTTTCTTCTTTGTCCAGCCTCTTCCATTGTGCTGTCTATAAATTTCCCTACATCTTTCGCTTTAAGTAGTTCTTCACCTTTTACTCTAAATGAAGTCAGATATCCTCTTAGGAAATAGCTCTTTGAATGGTGACATCTTTTTCTTCCATATGTTACCAGGATCAGAGGTAGACTGGATGTCCTCCAAGTTACTCATGGTCTCTTTCAAATCCCTGTCTGTCCTTTTTTTTTTTTTTTTTTTTTTTTTTTGTCAAAACCCCCAGTTTGTTTGAAACACATGACTATGGCTTCCTCTACACTTCTTAAACATTCATCCTCAAAACTCCCAGTTATGCCTTCTCATTCTCTGGAGACTTTATTAATTGATTTCATGACATCCAACACCCTGGGGCCTCTATTTCTTGGCTGCTTTATCCCCAATGATTTTATCCTCTACTTACGCTTAGCCACCCATCCCTTGGGTATACTCTGAGCTCATCATTCATGAGAAACTGCAGTTTCCACAAAATCTTTATTTCAGGGATTCTACTCTCTGACTGCAAATATTTCTGGCTCACTTATTTCATTATGACTTCTACAGTTCTTTTACCCTGCAAGTACCTCTGAGGCATGCTGCCTTTTTAATCAACCAGTGTGACTTCACAAATCTTCATGTCTCTTTTTACCTGGATTACATTGCACTATTATTTGTTATCACTATGATACTCCTTTGAATTCCATTCGACTCTGTTGTCTGTCTCTTTTCGTACGTTGCCTGGTAAGGCACAGACGTTGGGTACGTTTTCCTTTCAGGCACATGTGCACCATTGCAACCAAAAGCAGCTGCAGGAAAAACACACAGGTGCACTCACTGGCTTCATTTTAAAATCATAATCACAAGCTTTGTGTGTTTCCTCAGGACTGCCAAGCTATCCTGCTCCATTTTAAAAATCAATTCACCTTCTCATTCTTTCAAAAGATTATTGCACATCTTTTCTCCTTTCCTTAGGATGTCAAAATCCCTTTTACCTTCTCACTCTGAGTTGATGACTCTCTTACAGCACTAAGAAACTAGAAATAATCACAAGATAAATACTCACATTTTCTCACACGAAATCTGCCTATTCCATGCATCTGGGCATATAATTATTGCCTATATACTTTTTTTTTTTTTTTTTTTTTTTTTTTTTTTTTTTTACCATGGGTGAACACTACATTTGTGCATTGGATTCCAGTCCTTCTGACTTACTAAAATTAACCCCACAACTTTCTCCTTTCCTTTGTTTTGTGTTGTTGTTGTTTAAAATACTATTGCTGCATAACAGATCACTCTGAAACTTAGTCTTAACACAAGCATTTTATTATCTCTCATAGGTTCTGTGGACCAGGCATTTAGGAAGTGATCAGCTGGGTGGTTCTGGTCAAGGATCCCTCATGTGCCTGTAGTCAGATCATGGCTGGAACTAGCACAGATGGAGTAGAATGTCAGGAGCAGCTGGGGATTGGTCGAGTGCTTCTTTCACTTCATATCATCTCAAAACTCCTCTCTGTGATAATCTCTGCCTCGGTTGCTTTGGGTTTCCTCATAGCCCAGTAGCTTTAGGGCAACGAAAACACTTACATAGCAGTTTCAGGCTGCAGTGGGAGTGTCCAGTAACCAACGAGTCCATTTCATTGTCTTTTTGGTGGTAGCCTCAGCACAACATGCTTCACACAGCGTCTATCTGCTGATCCTATCTTCTGTGAAGGCAGTCACAAACTGTACAGATCTGGGAAGAAGGGAGGCATAACTCTCCCTCTTGATAAGAGGAGTGTTAAGGCCCCATTGCACAATAGCACGTGCGAGGGGACATATTGCAGTAGTCATTTTTGGAGAATGAATCTGCCTCATAGGTTAGTGAATATTTTCTTTGCTACTGAAGTATTACCATCCACATTCAAATGTACTCTTAAAAACATTCATTAAAAAGAAAAATAAAATCCCCCTATGTCTCTATGCTCCCAACCTGTACACATTTACTCTTTGGTTGCAAATTTTTCAGAAGAGTTTTCCATGTCTCATCCTCTCATTTGTTCCTTTTAATGGATTTCATTTCTACCCCTCCACTAAAATACTCTTGACAAAGTCATTCATTTTTTGAGTCCAATGGTTAATTCTCATTTAACTTCATGATTTCACAGTATTTGATACAATTTATTATGCCCTACTATTGGAATACCTTTCTTGTATGATTTCCCAAGCCCCACTGTCTGTGAGTTTTATTCCCACTTTTCTGGTGATTCTCATTCCTCTCCTTTGCTTCCCTGATCTATTGAAGTTGGAGTGCACTAAGATTCATTCCTCAGCCCTCATCTAGTTCTCATCTACACCCTGTGCACTAGATAATCTCTTCCAGTCCCCTGGCTTTAAATTACATCTCTCAGTGATGACCTCCCAAATTTCAGTTCCATTCTTAAAATCTCTGTGCACACTGGACAAATATGTCTGATTACCTCCTTGACATCTCCACTTGGTCCTCAAATAGGCAAAATTCTATCACCATCCCCACCTTTGCCCCACCCCCAAATATGCTCATTTCTCAGATTTTCTTATTTTAGAAAATGGCACCTTCATTTACCCAGGGGTTGTGCAAACATCTAGGAATTGTCTTTCAGTTCCCTTTTATCCTCATCCTCATTAGACTACTCACCCCAAATCCTTATAGTTGCATTTCAAAAATGTACCCAGACTTTTCTCACTATGTACCCAGAAATTCTCACTATGTGTGCTGCTACCATCTTAAATACATGTTAGCTGACAGTAGTTTATTGGGGTGGACAAGAAATTTTGTCTTTCCCATTTCTTTCCTTCCAATAAAAAAAGTTATCTTTTAAAAAACATAATTAGGGGCGCCTGGGTGGCTCAGTCAGTTGAGTGTACGACTTCAGCTCAGCTCATGATCTCGCGGTCTGTGGGTTCGAGCCCCACTTCGGGCTCTGTGCTGACAGCTCAGAGCCTGGAGCCTGCTTCAGATTCTGTGTCTCCTCTCTCTGCCCCTCCCCCACTTGTGCCCTGTCTCATTCTATCTCTCAAAAATAAATAAATGTAAAAAAAAATTTTAAAACGTAAGTAAAACAAATTTTTTTGCTCATAATTCTTAAATTGCTTCTCAATGTATTGAGAATAAAGGCAGTGTCCTTATTATACCCCACATATTTCCTCCTACATGTGCTGGTCCCCATCCACTTTCCCTCCCTTATTTTCTGCTACATTCACCCTTGCTTACACGCTTCTAGCCCCTGTGGCCTTCTTGCTGTGCTTTGATCCTAGCAAACCCCTTTTTTCCTCTGGACCTTTGAATGTTTTTTCTGCCTCCTGTACATTTCATCTTCTTTTAATGCCTTCAGTATTTTCTAGATTCTTCAGAGATCACAGCAAGGATAGGTACTTTCAGTATCTAGGGAATGCAGTTACTGAGGTCATGAGACTAGAATTTTTTCATGGGCTCCCCCACATCAAAATCATTCATATAACTTTTTCTAAAGTACAGAATTCTAGGCTCTACCTGAGACATCCTGAATCATTGCTTTCAAAGGTAGGTCCAGAGATGTATACTTAAACATTTCCTTCAGTGTTCCTTCTGTTAGCCAGTTTATGGGATAGCATTTGGAAACCACTAAGTAAGAGCCTAAGGAGCCTAAATTCTCTTTGGACAATGTCTTTTGGTTTTAATTCCCTCTCACCATTGTTTTTCTTATACTTCCTATTCCAACAAATGTTCTCCTTGAAAATAAAAAAAAGACAACAAAATAAGATATGTGACTAATTTTCTTTCTGATGTCCATTCATAGAAAGCTATTCACCAACTTCAGTAAGTATTTTTGTTATATAATAGCATGTAAACTGAAAAATACTTGTTTTGCCATAACACATTTCAAAAATCTCAACTTTGGGGAATTTTTCTTTATTTCTGATGTGACATATCATTTAGATGCATTAACCATGCATATTTTGTATATTGCTCTTAAAAATCTAAGTTTGAATGTTTTCATGTATTGCTACATCTGTTTCTTCAGATAGATGTGTTTCTTCATTTTACCTCGCCAGTATAATTTGGTTTTCGTGTTGGTTTCTTGGTCTTATGTGTCCCCTAATTCTTCTAACATTTTAAAATGCCAGACCATGAAAACATGCTTATTTCTTTGATTTAAAAAAAAATCTGCTTTACCTCAGTTTGGGGCAGGGTTTTCAACTTTTCTGTACACAGAAACCCTTTTATAGCATCAGTGTACTTAATACACATCATGCTGTAGTAGTTACATTTTTACTGTCTGTTGGTTGAGAAAATCCAAATATGTATGCACTCATGGAGCCAATTGCTACATGCCTGTCATGGGTCTGTTAGAAAATGGGATATGGAGACATAGCTAGTGTTATGGAGAGAACATGGTAAAATAATTTAAACATGCCAATTCCCCTCGCTGCTTACAGGGTTTCCCAAAAATCATAAAAATGAAAATGGAAATACCACTTTCTATATAAATGACTTAGTACATATGGCCCCCAGTGAAAATGTTAGTAATAGCTTGGAGAAAAAGAACGATGCTCAAGCTTAAGTAAGTTCTGCTCATATCCCTCAGCCTCTTTAATGGACTTCTTAAAACTGGTCTTCTTTGACTGTCTACGTAGAAGAAACAAGGCAAAGAGTATAATTGGCAGGACTTGTTAAGGGGCAGGTCTTCAGTTTGCTTGTCTACATAACTACATTAAATAAAGAGGTAGGAAAAAGATGCATGGCTGGGCATAAATAGAGGAGGCTAGTCTTGGCCAAGTCTTCTTATCACACGAATGTGAGTCAATAATTTAAACAGAAAAAGCTTCATATGGGTTTGTGACTTGAAAATGTGGTAACACTCCTCACAAATGTTTGTAGTCCAAGAAACGTCCCAGGCAATAACTAACTAGCTTAACAAATGTGGCTGTCATTTTTCTGGCCAGTACGTTGTTCTTCTTTAACTAGTTTCTATCTAGTCATGACTTTAGGACTCTTTTTCTGTCCAATGAACTGTGAGCGCTGTCAGCTAAGTGGAGCTCTTTGGAATGCTTTTAAATTCCTGATAAAATATGATATATTTACCAGGCATGCCTCTTTGCCTCTGAGCCCTTCACCTCCTCCTCTCTGAAATGTAGACGTAGTATCTGAAGTTGGGCAGTCATCTTGAGATTATGAGGCCCCCCACCAACGGGTAAGTGAGGACGGAAAAGCAGAAAAGAAGAAAGCTTTGGGTTTCTTATTGAAAAGAGGAACCAGGGCCAGCCACTGTTAGCCTCTAGACTTCAAGCGATATATGAATAATGAATCTGTATTGGTTTAAACTACTATTTGTTGGATTTTCTGTTACTTGGAGAACAAACTCCTGAGAGATATAATCCTCCTACCCTACAGAGGGTGGAGCAAAGTGGGAAAGGGACAGAAGTAGAGTTTGGTAGAAGTTACTCTGCTCCTACAGAAACTTCGGCCCACAATTTGCAAACAAGTTGCGATCATATCTTATTTTTACAAACTAAATTCTTAAGAATGCAAATAATCACTGTATCTTTGGTTTTATTTCCTGTGACACATGGTACAATGCCTTGCAGTACTTTATTCTTTTCTCTTTTTTCTTCCTGTCCAGATTAGAAAAAGAGCGCTGCTGATAATAGATCCTGCATGCCGGGTATTTTAATAGGGATAGAAAGAAAATAGAGGTAGCTCCTGCCTGAGGGAATTTCACAACTTAGTAGAAGAGACAAACAAAAGTGCACATACCTGTGACATGTTGTTATATATGTGTAAACAGGGAAATATTGGAGAAGAAAGGAGCTATATCTAATGGGTGAATGAGGAGGGTTATAATGATTTCCAGATTTTTTTTTTTTTTGCAGTAAATCAAGGTTAAGAAAATTTCTTTTGTAAAGTACGTCTAAGGGAATTACACTATTTTTGGTGTGATGTGTCTTTATGAACCTGGAGAAACTGCTAAAAAAACTCAAGATTAGAATAAATCTGTTTGACAGGAAAAGTGATAAACAGGGATCTTGTTAATATATATTTTTTTCGGAAGCATTCTAATCTTTTTTTCTAAATGTGTGTGTATGTGTTATGAAATTCATGTCATGCTGTATCATATGGTATGTGTTGTTCTGTAACCTTCCTACACTTGACCTCAGAAGGCCAGGAAGCGATGTTCTGTAAACTTCCTGCCCACTAAGCTATTTCTCATAAACATAATTTCATGACAAAACATAGGTGTCTGCCTATTATTATTCATAATGACTATAGACTATTTCATAATATGAATACATGAGCAATTAACTTAAAGTATTCATTTGTCATATATTTAGGTAGTTACAGTTGTTTGAATTAAACATCCTTGTACCTGAAAACTACACTTTTACCCGACGCTCTCACTAGGGGCTTGGAAAGAAAAGAATTTGCAGCAGTCCTGTTCCAATTCACTTTCTCCTAGAGATGTCCAGGACCAAAGAATGACTGCAGTAAATCTGGCAAACATACTAATGACCTCCTGGTAAACATACAAATGACCTGATAAATCCACTCATGATATTTACTAGCAGAAGGATAATGGCAAATTCTTATCTATGAAAAGATCTTTAGCAGGGAAAAACTATTCTGTTGAAACTGCTTATTGTAAATAACCCTGCAATTTATAAATTTATGGGGGGATGGCTAGCTGAGGAAGGCCACAGAAGCTGTAATTAATGTAAGATAGCCCAAATGGCTTCCCCTGCATGAGCGATGTGTATACATACATTGCTCAAACACTTCATCTGTTAATCTGGAGCCAAACAATATCCTGTTGTGAGAGAAGAAAGTCCTTTTTTATTGGAAGCTGTATCTGACGGTCTCAGATTCCTCCAACGAGAAGTTTTTCCCCTGTATCAGTTAAATCATAGTGAAGTTTGATATTGTGTAAAATCTAAGATTTACATAGTTTGATTTGACAATATGATCTTTGTGTCACCACAGATAAATTCCAGAAGTGGCATTTCTGGGTGAAGGGGGATGCATTATTTTAGGAACCGTGGAACATATAGCAGGTCTATTGAGCAGCTTGAATGGTCAAATTACCTTTTTCTGTGCTCTCTCAGATTTCCTTTTCCATTCTCTCTGGACATTTTGGACAGTTCCCTCAGCCTTCATGTTACATTCAGGTATTTATAAGAAAGTCTAGTCAATTCAAGTCCAGTTTAAAAGTCCAATTGCAGGGGCACCTGGGTGGCTCATTTGGTTAAGCATCCAACTTCAGCTCAGGTCATGATCTCTCTGTTGGTGAGTTTGAGCCCCATCAAGCTCTCTGTGTCAGCACAGAGCCTATTTCAGATCCTCTGTCCTCCTCCCCTGCTCATGCTCATATGCTTTCTCTCTCTCACTCTCTCCCTCTCAAAAATAAGTACACATTAAAAAAAAATTTTAAAAATAAATAAAATAAAGGTCCAATTGCATATCCAATTTATTGCATATCTCTTCTCCTCCTAGTGACAGCTAGGCTTGAGGGACTTGGGGTACAGATGAAACAGTCTGTTCCTAAGGTATTGATTCGATCTCTATTTTCCCTTTTATGCATTTTTTCTTTTCTAGCTAGTAGAATGGGAGGTACGATAAAAAGAAAAAGAGAGAGAGAGAGAGAGAGAGAGAGAGAGAGAGAGAAAGGAAGGAAGGAAGGAAGGAAGGAAGGAAGGAAGGAAGGAAGAAAGAAAGAAAGAAAGAAAAGAAAGAAAGAAAGAAAGAAAGAAAGAAAGAAAGAAAGAAAGAAAGAAAGAAAGAAAGAAAGAAAGAAAAAGGAAGGAAGGTTTTTTACCTGGTTAGGTCATGTCTTGGATCTGTTGACTGCCATGTCTCCTGTGGCAAGCATTCATTTGGTGGCTGTCTTGGGATGTTTGTATGATTCTAGGAAGGGATCTCTTCAGTGCTCAGTTTTTTGACATGCAATGTCTGCTCCATTGAGATCTCTGGCCAACACACCTCAGGTCCTCGTTTTGGTTTACAACACAGCCTTTTGTTTCTGGGTTCCTCTTGCTTCCTTGTCTGCCTTTGTGACTTTCAGAAGAACAGCATGTTTTAAGTTTTGTTGCTTTCTGTAATGTCTGCTTTCCCCAAGACAAAATGGTAGGAGTACAGGCTACACCACTCTACTCCTCTTCTGTTCTACTTTCTCTCTACTTCCTGTTTTCACCTCTGCTCAAATATTCTTATGTGCAGATAATTCAATCCACTGAATGAGAAGATCCCCAACTAATGAATGAGATGTGAGTCTCTTTAATTAATTCTCTCAGAGCTTCATTATTTGGCTTTAGGGGAAAAGCAAGACATAGCTCTCTCTTAGACTAACTATTTGAAGTACCTTCTGCTTCCCTGTTCAGCTGTGTTTATCAAACAGGAAGAAAGTGAGGTTCGTATAAAGCATAATCATTTGTGTTCTTCTTACTAAGTGCTAAGGGGCACCTGGGTGGCTCAGTTGGTTAAGCGTCCAACTTCGATTCAGGTCATGATCTCGTGGTTTGTGAGTTCAAGCCCTATGTCAGGCTCTATGCTGACAGTTCAGAGCCTGTATCCTGCTTCTGATTCTGTGTCTCCCTCTCTCTCTACCCCTCCCCTGCTTGCACTCTGTCTCTCTCTTTCTCAAAAATAAATAAAAATTAAAAAACATTTTTTTAAAAAGTACTAAAAAAGTACCTGGCTCACCAGCTTTTTTCGATATTTATTTCTCTTGATTTTGTGTCCCAGAGCTCACTTCTTCAGATATTAGGAAAAATTTCATTTAATGTTTTATTACTTTCATATAAATAAATTATCTTCCCAGAAGTTACTACTTATCTGTGTATTAACTGTCCTTATGATAATTGCCAACAATGAATATTATAGTTTACATAAGTTTTACTCATTAGGTTAGTCTAGAACTTCCTTTATTGCTGTTTTAATCAGAATTTCTTCAGTTAGGTTGGGTTTTTTAAAATGTAGTTTATTGGTCATTTGTGTTTCTTATATAAATAGCATATTCATGAAATTTGGCCTTTTTTTCTAATGGATTATTCATACTTTGAATACTGATTTGTAGAAGTTCTATTTGTATTGAAGATACTGAACATTTTATTGCTGTGTAGGCTGTGGGTTTTCTTTCAAAGTTTGGTCTTTGTCTTTTCACTTCATTAATGATATTTTTTCCTTTATCGTGTTTTTAGTTTTTATGTATTCAAACTATCAAAGTTTATGTGTTTTATTCTTTGAAATAGGTAATTAAAAGTAATTTCTCATTCTGATACATTTATGGTTTCTTTTTATTATTGAAATATTTAATCCATTTTGAATTCATTTTGGAAAAAATTGTGATATGAGAACATACCTCTATATATATATATATATATATATATATATATATATATATATATATTGCTTTTTATATATATATATATATATATTGCTTTTTAAGTTTTTATTTTAATTCCAGTTAACATACAGTGTTATATTAGTTTCAGATGTACAATATAGTAATTCAGCAATTCTGTACATCACCTGGTGCTCATCACAGCAAGTGCATTTCTTAATCTTCATCACCTATTTAACCCATTCCCCCTACCCACCTTCCCTCTGGTCATCATCAATTTGTTCTCTAGAGTTAAGAGTCTGTTTCTTGATTTCTCTCTCTCTCTCTTTTTTCCCTTTGCTCATTTGTTTTGATTCTTATTCCACATATGAGTAAACTCATATGGTCTTTGTCTTTCTCTGACTGACTTATTTTGCTTAGCATTAAAGTCTCTATTTTCATCCATGTCGTTGCAGAAGGCAAGATTTCATTCATTTTCATGATTCGTGGCTGAATAATATTCCATTGTGTGTAAATAGCACATATTCCTTACCCATTCATCAGTTGATGGATACTTGGGCTATTTGCATAATTTGGCTATTGTAGATAATACTGCTATAAACATTGGGATGCATGTACCCCTTTGAGTATTTTTGTAGTCTTTTGGTAAATACCTAACAGTGTGTTTACTGGATCCTATTTTTAACTTTTTGAGGAAATTCATACTGTTTTCTCCAGAGGCTGCACCAGTTTGCATTCCCACCAATAGTGCACAAGTTTTCCTTTGTCTCCACATGCTCACCAACACCCGTTTTTCTTGTGTTGTTGATTTTAGCCATTCTGATATGTGTAAGGTACCACTACATCTTTCAATGTTCTCAATAATCTTTGTTTCTTTAAATTTATCTTTCTTCACTGGCCTAAGGAATCATTTTATACATCTGCTTATTTCATGTATTTATTATCTATTTATTCATCCATTTATTTATTTAGGTTTTAATATATCATATGATAAGGCTTCTTACATTACTTTAACTTTCAAAGATTTTGTATTAACTATTCCCAAGCATTTACATTTCATGATGAATGGTATACCTTTTCCAATTTTCTCATTCCAGAAAGTCTTTTATTTTCCTCTCTCCCACTCTCTCTTTCCTCTCTCCCTCATTCCCTTCCTTCCCCTATTTCTTTTTTTTTTTTTTTTAATTTTTTTTTCAACGTTTATTTTATTTTTTGGGACAGAGAGAGACAGAGCATGAACGGGGGAGGGACAGAGAGAGAGGGAGACACAGAATTGGAAACAGGCTCCAGGCTCTGAGCCATCAGCCCAGAGCCTGACGCGGGGCTCGAACTCACGGACCGTGAGATCGTGACCTGGCTGAAGTCGGACGCTTAACCGACTGCGCCACCCAGGCGCCCCTTTCCTTCCCCTATTTCTTAATAACACCATCAGTCTGTTTTAATGATGTGTTCAGATAATTAGCTCTGGAGACATGTTTCTCAATTTGTTAATTTCTATTCTTTAATAAATAATTTCCCTTTACTTTTCATATGATTATTTCATTTTTCTTTTTTTTTTTAGCATATTGAACTGAGTGCCCAGTTCAATTGTTTTTATTCCTTTTTTCTTTAATATAAAGCATACAGCATTAACTATGGCTATAAATTTAGTTTGATATATAATCATTCTGTTCCTAATTTCTAAGGAGCCTATAGTTGTGGTTTCATTTTCTCTTTACCAAAGAATACGAAAAATTTACTAATTGCCTAGTCTTTAAAAAAACTATTCATCTGATATGAATATCACTTTGCAGTCAGAGTATGGCCTGTAATATGGGTCCTTGTCAGGGATTTTATTTTCTTCAGCACCAGTTTCTGCTTGTTATTTTTTCTTCCAGTATAGCTGGTTTATATTTTGTTATTGCATTTTTTGACCTCCTTCTAATGCTTTTTTGAAATGTCATCCACTTCCATTTTCCTTTAATATTATTGCCTTTCCAACTGAGCAAGTTCTTTTCTCATGATTTTCTCAGTGATGTATAGTATTTACATTTTGCAATTAGAAATTAGTTTGAAGAATTTTCTTCCTGTGTATGGAGCTACTTCCAAGGATATGTCTGTCTTTCTTCAAGGTCTTCTAAATGCTCTTCTTAGATATAGAGAATAAATGCCAAGTTTTATGGTTAGTTCAGAGCTTGGGTTTCATGGTCAATGGAAAGATGTGGAGACAAGTAAGGAATATTTTTCTACTCTCCCTCAGATGGTCTGTTTCACTTAGGAAATTATGGTGTTCCATGAATGGTGGAAGGATTTCTTTTATCAGATACACATGCTTAAACAAAACAAAGTGACACAATGGTCGTTTCTAAATTTTGACATTAGTTGCTTGGCAGTATTAATTTAAATTGTTGTGAAAATTTGCTTTTTTTTTTTTTGTACTAAAGCAGAGGTATGAAATACTATTCGTAGCAAAAAAAAATTGACGATTTTCAAAATCTATTAGGAGTAGTAATAGTAATAGTAGTAATAGTAGTTTTCCTCAAAAGACTATACATGTTTGCATTTTAGCACCTTGCAATGTGCTTAGTATATACCATGTCCTTAATAAATATTTAATGAATAAGTAATCCTTGATTTCAGAGAAATAAAGAAAAAGGCAAATGGTATTTTAAATTGTTTTGGTGAACTAAGATTTTAATATTTCAAAATTATACTGCATGAGTTAAGAAATTAAGCAGATGGTCTAGAATGAAATGTGCTTAGAAATTTGTTTTTCAGATACTAGGATATAAAATTTCCAGTGACATAAATAATCTTACCTGTTCCTAATTTAAGGGACTTTTCTGTGGTGCTGCCTACAAGGTTGTTAGAACTTGGCTGCAATATCTGACAATTCTTTCTAGTCTTCCTCTGTGTCATGGATGTGATTTTAGTTTAGTAGTAAATAGCAACAAAGTTGAAATAACAATTAAATGAAACAGATTTTTTTTTCCACAGGTCTTAGTTTTGTTTTTTTTTTTTAATTTTTTTTTTCAACGTTTTTAATTTATTTTTGGGACAGAGAGAGACAGAGCATGAACGGGGGAGGGGCAGAGAGAGAGGGAGACACAGAATCGGAAACAGGCTCCAGGCTCCGAGCCATCAGCCCAGAGCCTGACGCGGGGCTCAAACTCACGGACCGTGAGATCGTGACCTGGCTGAAGTCGGACGCTTAACCGACTGCGCCACCCAGGCGCCCCCCTCTTAGTTTTTCAAGAGAACAGTTTTGTCCCTTCCCACTAAGGGACTAAGCAGTTGATCTGTGTAGAGTTTATGCTTCAAACTAAGGATTGTGGAAATCAGGGACCGACTCTGAAGCTGAAGTAGTAGTTGGAAAGGATCAAAGACAAAAAAGAAGAGTGGAATCACTTGATAATTCAGATAAAGCTAACTGTCTATGAAAGTAGAAGGAGTTGGAGATCTTAAGGACTTGGTTTATTTATTCCCTAGCCTGATCTGGGCTTAAGTTAGCTGAGCAATTCCTTAGTCAGGTAGCACTCCTTTTACTGCCCTAAGAAAACATTGTGTACCTTACACTATGCTAGATACTATGAAGGTGTGAAATACAAATATTTTCCTTGACTAGGAGACTCATTCAGTGAGTTGGAGAGTGAAGACTTGTTATCATGAAATTCCAATAAAGTATTAGAAATGTGGCCAGAAGGATGAAACCTTCATTATGTGATACCCTGAATTCTGTCCACCCTACTCATAAGTGGTACTTTCAAAGCTTCTGCTGAGTTGTTGAATATGAAGAGTCTTGACCGGCGTTTGAGAAAAGGGGCTGTAAGAAATATTTAGTTTCCTTTATTCTTATTTTTTTATTTCCTAGTGGAGCAGAGGGAAGAAAAAAAAAAGAAATGGGAGGAGAAAAATAGGGGATGGCCAAGCGATATTGAATAATGACAAAGTGAACGTTTAAGTACAACACTATTTATTTTTTTATTTTTAAAAATTTTTTTTTTCAAAGTTTTTTATTTATTTTTGGGACAGAGAGAGACAGAGCATGAACGGGAAAGGGGCAGAGAGAGAGGGAGACACACAGAATCGGAAACAGGCTCCAGGCTCCGAGCCATCAGCCCAGAGCCTGACGCGGGGCTCGAACTCACGGACCGCGAGATCGTGACCTGGCTGAAGTCGGACGCTTAACCGACTGCGCCACCCAGGCGCCCAGTACAACACTATTTAATATTGAATTTTAATTATGATTTTTCATTTCTTCTATGTAAGTGCCTTTCATCTCTCTCTTGGTTTAAAAAAAATGTTTGTTTATTTTGTGAGGGAGAGAGTGAGCACGGGAGGGGCAGCGAGAGAAGGAGAGCGAGAATCCCAAGCAGGTTCTGCACAGCCAGTGGAGCCCAAGGTGGAGTTCAGTCTCACCAACCATGAGATCACGAACTGAGCTGAGATCAAGAGTCAGATGTTTAACCAACTGAGCCACTCAGGTGCCCCAGCCTTTCATCTCCTAATACCTTTAAATATGTGCTAGGCACATGCACTTTTTTTGAGCTATTTTTATGGAAGCACAATAAAAGAGTAGTGTTCCAAGTTTGGATCCACAGTGGGATAGAGATAGAGGAGAGTAAAAGAGTAGAGGCCAAAAATCCAGCACAAAAAGGAAGTCAGGGTCAAGGGAAGGGAACCAGAAGTCACCAGAGATTCATGAACCCCATACATTGACAGAGATCTTATGGAAGGTATTGTACTTTCTGTAGTTCATGGAAGGTAAGATATTATCTGGGCTCAAGTTGGGAAGAAAACTACAGCTGACATTTAGATAACACAAAAGGAAAAAGAAAAAATGGTGTGTCACACAAAATGAGTCAAATGGGAAAGTACAATGGGCAAATAACTGGGAGTTTAGGTAAGGAAAGTCATGGGACCTTAGCTGGGGCTTAAATGGTGAACTGGATAATAATAGATGGTATAGAATTGTATTCTGAATATAAAAAAAAAAACATAAAGACATCTCTAATTGCTACAGAAAATACCACAATTCAGACAAATAAGTAATATAACAGGTTTGAAAATAGGGATGGCCCCCTACTTAAATGGTTTGATTTGATTTTTTTGACTTGCTATGGTAAGGAAGTAATACACATTCAGTAGAAACTGTACTTTAAATTTCAAATTTTGACCTATTCCTGGGTTAGTGATAAGCATTATGATGCTCTCTTGTAATTCTGGGCAGTAGCAGCTGTAGGTGCGAGTTAACCACATGATCATGAAGGTCAACAAGCAATACAATTACAACCATTCTACACCCATACAGCCATTCTGTTTTTTCACTTTCAGTATAGTATTCAATGAATTACATAAGATATTCAGCACCTAATTTAAAATAGGCTTTGTGTTAGATGATTTTAGCCCAACTGTGGGCTGATACAAGTTTCCTGAGCATGTTTAAATTAGGCTAGGCTAAGTTATGAGGCTTGGTAGATTAGCTGTATTAAATGCATTTTTGACATATGATATTTTCAACTTACAGTGGGTTTATCGGGATATAACCCTATCGTAAGTCAAGGAAGATCTATATAATTAAATTCACAGTTGATTTATGGGCATTTGATGTCAGTTACTGTGTGGGGAATATAATTTGAAGATTTTCAGAATAGTTCTTGTCTTCCCATCAAGGACAACTCAAATTCTAGGTAGAGATTAAAAATTATTATCAGGTCTCTTAAGTGACATCTCTATTCTCTGTCTTTAGAGCCAACTGAAAAATAGATATGAGTTAGAGAGAGAAAAAACAGATTAGGTCTTACAGATGTAATTGCAGCCCCATATGAGCTAGATGGATCTGGTCCTACCTGGTCTTCCCATTCCAGATCTTTGAGGAACAGACACTTTTACCCAATGATACATTGCCCTTCTACTCACCTAAGGATAATAAGGCAGGAGGTACTTGAGATCCCTCTTATTTAGGGTTTGTGATGGATTAGCTCAATCCCATCCACCGAGTATCACATTCTACCCCCATAGAGAGGAGTAGGGGACAAGCAGGAAGTCAGGAGTCTTTAGGTAAGATCCCTTCTTATGGAAAACAAAAGGGTATCAAATAAATCCCTCAACTTCAATCCTAACTACTTTATCTTCTTTGAACCTTATATAACCCTTGCAGGAGTGAAACATGAAGTTATTATAACTCAGTCGTACAATGGTGTCAATTATTTTATCACTTCCTTTCAAGTGTGGTTCCTGATGATGCCCAGCAAACACACTGCATCCTCTGTAGTATATCTGCACCAGGAACCACACATAATTCTCTGCCTGGTTCTAAAACAATGTTCTTGTTTTTGTTCCATGGACCGCCTTCCATCCTGCTGCATTCAGTTTTCCTGATTCCTCTCCTGCCATGGTGCCATTCATATGGGTGGGGGAGATCTTCTCATCTGGTTTTATTTAACAGCTAAGAAAAGCTTTGGTAATCAGAGGGCAGAGAGAACATGAGTTCACTGGAGATAGATAGAATTTCTAACAAGAAAAAGGCACTGACAGGAAAAATGGGAAAGAAACTGAAAGATGAGATGAGAGAGATTCTGCTGAGAATTCCTACTTAATTATTTTGCCTCAGGGTCAATTTTTATGGCATTAAATTATTTTTATTTGAAATCCAGATAGATGAGAAGCCCACAGTAAAAATTAAGAAGTGCTATGATAAGTGCAACATGAATATGCTTCATTCTATCAATTATTATGAATAATGGACAGTCCACAACTGTGAACAAAATGGCTTAATATAAAAATGTGCATACTTAATATAGCCCATTGAAGCAGATAACTATATATATATATATATATATACATATATATATATATATATATATATACATACACATATTTCTCTTTTTTTCAAATCTAAGTATGCTGGAAAGATCCATGAGCCTATTTAACATAGAATTCTGGAATAATATGCTTTTCAGCTTTTTTTCTTCTCATGTCACCAAAACTATTATGTGTTTGTGCTCTGTGGTGTTGTTGATGACTCGAATGGTGAAACAACATTTATATAAATAAGTGAATGCAGTTAATGAGAGAGAAAGAGAGAGAGAGAGGGGAGAGATATTGAGCGAACTTGCTTCTTAAGACATTTAAGCTGAAAATGTTCTATATGTTACAGCTCTTTCTCCACTATATACACATACAGACTGTCCTACATTTGAAAACTCATCTCCTTCTCTTGGAGATTGGCTGGCATTTTTGTGAAAGCAGCCATTTCATTTTAGCTGAGCATTAGCTCGAGCCATCTGCTGCAAGGGTTTCCCAGTGATCTATAGCCATGACTGTTTGAAGTTATGCTGCAGGGTATCTTTAAAACTATTTTGCTTCTAATCTCCGTTTGTAGGTACCCTACTATGCTCCTTATCCATAAGCTGCTTGAATATCCTGTGCACATCTATCCTCCTACTGATTCAACTCAGTACATCAACAAAGCAGTCGGTATTTATTGAGCTCCAATTAAGTGCAAAACACAGAAAGGTGGCCATATTGTATTAAGTTTCAATGTAGGCTGGACCGACTGCATTCCACAGCTTCCTTTTTGGTAATTCTAACTCACCATTTAATGATAAGTGGAACTTTTAGATGTTGCTAATGAACTGTTCAAAAACAGAATGGTTCATCTAGAAGAGATATATGAAAATCATAGAAAATAATTAAATAGCAGATTATTTTTTTCTGGAAAAAGCAGAAGAGTTTTTGATGAGAGTCCAAATTATCAAAAGTATTATGGTAGAGAAGTGAACTATAAGTTTTCCTATACTTCCAGGGGGCTTTACAGGATGAGCACAGTGCATATGGTGCTATAAAGCACTTTAATACCCTTGCATTTTAAATCTTTCCAAATTATGGTAAGTCTAGGCAGTTATGGTGAGACTTATGACTTAAATATACAAAAAGCACATCATAATTATTATTTGAGATATAAAGAAAATAATATATGTAAGTAATCTATTATTGGGATATGTTTTCTTAAAGTTTTGTATGAGTTAACCTTCTGGGGTGTTACAGACAGATCAATGATTAAAGATGTTTTGATTTCAAATTCCATCTATATGACATAGATTTGAGACCATGGATGTCAGAGTGTGACACATATGCATTGATAACTGCTTAACACTCACTAACCTTAACAAAGATATTCCAGGTTTCTAAACCACATCTGTAAAATGGGGATAATAACACCATTACCTCATTCAATTTTTTTGAATATTTTATCAGACAATATAATTGCTTCATGTAGTTCTTGACACATTAGGTAGTGTCCTTATTGTTATTATTCTTACCTTTTTTTTGAAAATTACCATAAAAAATAATCATAGATACACTAGCACATCATGCCAAGTAGTTAAGGTTAACAGATTAGAAAATAATAAACACTATTCATTATAGGGGCATCCTGGGTGGCTCAGTAGGTTGAGCATCTGACTCTTGATTTCAGCTCAGGTCATGGGATAGAGTCCTGTATCCGACTCCATGCTGACAGTACAGAGCCAACTTGAGATTCTCTTTCTTCCTCTCCCTCTGCCCCTCTCCCCTGCTCTCTCTCTAGAAATAAAAAAAAAAGTCTTAAAAAATAATAAACACTATTCATTACAAAAGGACTGATAAGAGGAGGGTTAGATAACAACTGAAGTTATTTTTTTTTGCAGATAACATGATTTTATTTATTTATTTTTAATATGAAATTTATTGTCAAATTGGTTTCCATACAACACCCAGTGCTCCTCCCAGTAGATGCCCTCCTCAATGCCCATCACCCACTTTCCCCTCCCTCCCACCCCCCATCAACCCTCAGTTATTCTCAGTTTTTAAGAGTCTCTTATGGTTTGGCTCCCTCCCTCTCTAACTTTTTTTTTTCCTTCCCCTCCCCCATGGTCTTCTGTTTTCACTCTTATGCGGATCCTGAGAAACTTAACACATGAAGTTATTAGTGACGATAAGAACAGTGGTGGATAGAGCAAATTCTGCTCTTGGGAAGGTTATTAAGCCTTGATTGCCTCAATTTTTCATGTGACACTGTAATTGTAGTCTCTGCCTCATAGACTTATATGACCATTTGGTGAGTTAATATATGTAAATCTGTCATAGGCAGCATGGTGTTTGGCACATGGTAGGTGACAAAGCATGCTGGTTATTTCCATTATTATCACCATTGTCATTATGGTCATCATTATCACTAGGCTAAATCTTATGAACTAGACCTCTTTTTTGATTGATTTAAACTACTTAACAGGGCACTCGAGAAAGTTTGAAAGTGTCCCTCATACTTCTTCTATATTCTGAACCAGTTGAAGGATAGCCATAGAAAATGACCAAAACAACATAACTAAAAAAGCTGGGTTGGAGGACCCTACTTAAACCTGCAACTTAAACCATCCTTTGTAGGCAGAGCCTAGTCTGATAGACTTGTCACCTATGTACAGCAGAGTGTATTCAGCGGTAAACTAGATGGGAGAGTGCACCAAGAGGAGTTTGAGCTACACCTGCTCAGAACCTTTTTCTCTTTTAAAAAAAAATTTTTTTTAACATTTATTTATTTTTGAGACAGAGACAGAGCATGAACAGGGGAGGGGCAGAAAAAGAGGGAGACACAGAATCTGAAACAGGCTCCAGGCTCTGAGCTGTCAGCACAGAGCCCGATGTGGGGCTCGAACCCAGGAACCGTGAGATCATGACCTGAGCCGAAGTCGGACGCTCAACCGACTGAGCCACCCAGGCGCCCCAGAACCTTTTTCTCAATCTCATCCCTAAAATGAGCCATTCCTCTTCTCTAGGGAAAGAGTGAATAAGAGGATATGGGTGGAGAGAGTTACCAGATATATTTCCTTCAGTATCATTCCCTCATTTACACTCAGGAAGTGTAAATTCCTCCCTCTGTGAGATTGCAAGATATAAGGGGATAAAACTATACCTATCAATCTGGATGAACACGACTCACTTTAGACCTGGCAAATCTCTCCTAACTGTCCCCCCCACTTTTTTTTCTGGATCATTAAGTAAGACTTAAATTTCTTGCACTTGAGAATTTACTATCTGGAAAATGGGGCTTTGATGGACAGCACTTCTCTCTCTTGCAGCAATAGTTTGGAGATTAAAGAAGATAACTGCCTTGGAGATGCTCCAAGAGCCTCACATAAAAGGGGCCATTATGTTCAGGTATCATGGACTAGATTATGGGTCTTGTAGAATGCTAACAATTTTAATAGCTAGTTTGTTTTTCTTTAGCAAGGATTCCTTCTGATATTTTCCATTTTTAATCAGGCAGAAGTTGCCTCCAAATTTCTTTTGTTTGTCAGAGCCTTGTTTTCTCCAAAAAAAAGTTGAGGCATCTTTCAAGATTAGAAAAATATAGTCTTTAAGATTTTCTTGACATTTATACCAAAATAGCAATGTAGCTGAAATCAAGTGGGAACACTTAGAAAGCTAGAATGATAATTGCAAAAAAAAAAAAAAAAAAAGGGGGGGAGGGAATGCAAGAGTTTTCACCGCTTTTGTTAAAAGTTTATACTTGTCATACTATGCTACATCTTATTTTTGAAATGCATTGAAAGTTGTCGCCAGTTTGATCTCAGATAGTGTGGCTGCCAATTTCTTCCCCAGCACTCTGCCACTTGGCTTCTTTCCAATAATGCCATGTGTAGTTTTCCCTTCTCTCCTCCCTTTTCTAAACAGAGAGGAAAACAAGTCCGTTCGGCATTAGCTCGCAAGCTGTATAATTGGAATTAAAATTCAAGACATGAATATCTTTTTAACTCAGAGGGCCAACTGTATTCACAATTCCTCAAGTTTCCATTTTGAAAAATGTAACTTTATCTTTAAACATGATAGTCTTAAACTTTATAAAAGAATGTAGTCTGGGTTCAAGCCAAAAAATTGGAATGATTTTTCTTTATCAATTTTTGGCTTATTATTTTATTTTTTCTTAGATGTCTTAAAAGTGAGATGTTATTGCACTCTTCACTGGTTTTTAATTTGTCAAGTTCCCTTTCTTAAAAAATATATTATCCACTTAGAGATGATCTTTGTATAGTGTATTTTATAAAAGTTATTTCCTAGTATGTGAAACTTAGGGAACTCACATTCTCTTTGTCTTGATAGCATCCACATAAATCTTTCCTTCAGTGAACAGAGCATTGGTTCCTAGGATATTAGGAGACAATAGTGTTTCATATTTTTATCTTCTAACTTTGTCATTTATTCTTCCATGTTAGTGGGCAGTCCATCTAATCTATGTGTCAATAGCTGTACCCACATATTATGGGTAGGGTCGTTAGCTCCCTGCTAACTTCGGAGGAAAATTAATGTACTTATTTCACAGGTCTTTCTTTCTAAGGAACTTGAAGTGATTTATACATACATCAGTGGTCCTCACCAAATCTTGGGGGAAGAGTTGGCAAGGTGGCAGATGTCTTTATGTTACAAATGGTTCCTCATGTGGCCTCACTCTGTTCACCACCAGGAAAGCTCTCAGTGGACACAGTGGATCTTTCACCAAGACATGTGGCACTGTCTATAAATCTTTGGGGACAGGGGAGTGCTGTGTGCACAACTGGGGCACATTTTCCCTGGAGCTTGCAATCCCTCTGTGACATCTGTTATTTAATGAACTGTAACCATTGATATACCTACTAATGCTCTTTATCGGAAGAATTTCTAAGCCTTAAGAAGGGGAGAAAAGAGACAGATAAAACAGCTTCTAGACTTTTCCTCTTTCATTTCTTATTTGCCTCCCCCTCCCCAAGGGTGAAGGCAAAATGGATGAGCAAAGTAAACGGACATTCAGTCTTGAGCATTGTCGAATATACCATGGAAACTAAAATGGTGAAGGTTTAGAACTGTAAGAACTTAGCCTTTTTCTTTTGAATGCCTTCTGTACATTGAATCCGGTATAAATTCCTGTATTACTTGAGCTGATCTTAAGTGCAGTGAGTCAGAGTACATAGCACATCTCCTTGAGCATGAAGATGTCAGAAATCCAGTCCACGGTAGCTGATCTAATAGGCTGATGATCAATAAGCATATTAACCAAGTAGACTCATCCTAGACAGTTTATATCAGTGACTGGATGCTCCTGCTGCCACTCACAGCATAGGTTTATGGATGTTTGGCTCCAAATTTTTGAAAACGAACCTCTCTGGATGCCAGAATTGCTGGTCTGCCCCTGCATATCACAGGTAGGAGACGGGCTGTCTAGAGATGTAAGTGAATTTGAGGAGCAGCGAAGTGGAAGGGACTTGAGGACTGTACCAGCTTGCTGCTTGGAAAGGCTCCAACACAATGTCAAAACAGCAGGGACTCTCCGCGCACCTGCCCGAGCTGCACTTAAAATTAATGATTATTTGTGAGAACAGACAAGGAGGAAAATCTACTTCGTTCACAAGTTTGTGGTGTGGATTAGCTTCATTGGTATCTAATGGCTGACTGCCACTGAGCTGATCTTTTTTTGTACTTTCTGGCTCCTTCCTCAGAATGCCAGAAGCTCTTTGTTTAGCTAGTGCTTTATCTAATTCTGGCACAATCAATTCCACCTCATTCTCTCTCAGCACAATTGGCAGGACTCTATTGTTTATAAGGAAGGTATTTTCCCTCTAATTTAATACCTGGAATCTTTCTATGTTCCTTCCATTAAAAAAAAAATCTTTCTTTGTCCCTTTCCTATTTTCTTTTTTCTCTCTCTCCTCCTTCAAGCTATATAACAATCTGCCATGTAAATGAATTCCCTACACCTATTGTTCTTTAAATTTTGGGTCTATCTTTTCACTTATTTTTCAAGTTTAAAATTAAAGAAAAATCCTCTCATCTCAATGTGTTGCTTTTGCTTTAAAATGTACCAGTGAAACATTGATTTATGCATAAGCATATATATACATACAGTTTGTTCATTGTTTAGCAAAAAATACCCATAGTATATAATGAGGATGGTGTTTGGAACATTTTAGTGATACAAATTAAGTGCCTCACAGTATGTACAAACTTATCTATTATAATGTCCCATAAATATATTTTTATTGCAAGTCCAGTGGGAGTCCTGCCCATCATTGTCATCTTCATGACTGTGTTTATCTTCAGTGAGTACCTGCATGATACAGAAGACCAGATAATAATCCATCTCAGTACCCTTTAAGGAAGTGTTCTCCAAAAGCCTTGGCTTGCAGTCTCCCCTCAGTTAAAGTTTTGAAAATATGCCTCCTACCAGTCAGAATGGCTAAAGTTAACAACACAGGAAACAACAGGTGTTGGTGAGGATGTGGATAAAGGGCAACCCTTTTACCCTGTTGGTAGGAATGCAAAGTGGTGCAGCCACTTGGGAAAACAGTATGGAGGTTCCTCAAAAAGTTAAAAATAGAGCACCCTAGGATCCACCAATCATAGTAGTAGGTATTTACTAAAAGAATACAAAAATACTCATTCAAAAGGATACATGCTGATATTTATAGCAGCATTATCAATAATAGCCAAATTGTGGAAACAACCCAAGTATCCATCTATTGACAAATGGACAAAGAAGATGTGGTATATATACAATGGAATATTATTCCTCCATCAGAAAGAATGAAATTTTGCTTTGGCGATAATGTGGGTGGAGCTAGAGAGTATGATGCTAAGTAAAATAAGTCAGTCAGAGAAAGACAGATACTATACTGTTGAATCACTAAATTGTACACCTGAAACTAATATACTATATGTTAACTAACTATAAATTAAATTTTAAAAAGTATGCCTCCTTTATATATTCTAATTTATAAATTATATATCTATATATACCCACACATATACCTTTATATGTATGATTTCTACTGTAACATAAGGTACATTGTGAAAAATACATATAAACAGACATTTAAAAAGTCTGAATGAACAGAAATAGAAGCTCTGCTAATTTTTTTCTTGCACTCTAGTAGATTATATTCTGCATACCCTGGGGTGCATACTTTGGAGATGAGTGACTCCCATATCTGAGTGACCATTAAAAGAGTTGCAGAAATTTTTTAATTTACATTGCCTATCCCCTTCCTCATACCTAGTCAATTGGAACCTCTAAGACTGGAAAGTACTGGTATATTTATTTTGTGAACACTTCTTAGTGATTCTAATGATCTGCTATGGATGGGATCCACTGCTCGAGGACAGTTGTTTTTTAGAAGAAGTCGGTTTGGAGCATCAACATGAAATCCGTGTGGATGCAGTGAATAGAATTTTAGGATTCCCAAGGATCTTTCGACATGAACGAGGTATTTTGTGTTGAGTTGGGTCCCCGAAAAAGGTATTGAAGTTCTGACCCCCAATATCTGTGAATGTGACCTTATTTATAAAAAGATCTTTGCCAATGGTCAAATTGAGATGAGGTCATCAGTGTATGACCAGACACCATGTGAAGATTACAATTATGCTGTCAGAAATCAAGGAACTAACAAAACACATCCTTCTCTACCACCTTCAGAAGGAGAATGCTTTACCGTCACTTGATCTTGGATTTTTAGCTTCCAAAATTGGGAGATAATACATTTGGTGTTTAAACTACCCAGTTGTGCTACTTTGTTTTGGAAGCCCAGGGAAACTAATGTACAAGGGAACCATTTGCAGCCAAACCAACCAAAACAGTTCAAACTAGGTCAAAAATGCCAGACCACCTTACTCTCTATTTCTTTTGTCTTCTTTTTCATGTTTCTTTCCAACATGAAAACATGAGAGAGTATCTACTTTCAGGATGAATAGTACAAGTATAAGATATTCTAATCTAATTGTGCTGTAAGAGAACAAAGTATAAATTATATTCCAATATAAGAAGAAACATGCATAATCTCAAAAACTTAAAAAGAAATGAAAATGAAGAATATGAACAACTATATCAGTACAACCACTATAGACATATAGTACATTCCCATAACCTCTATTTTTCTCCTTATATACTATTTAAAAAATATATTGAAGAACATATTAAACATAAATTTTATATGGGTAGATAGATTAAAAATGATGTTATCTATATTCCTATACTTTAAAAAATGTCTATACACTTCTGACTAAACATATCCATTTATCTATGCTCCCTGAGAGTTATAGAAAAGAAAATAAATCCACATGGGCAAAATGAATGAGAGAAGATGGCAGCAAAGAAAATGTGTCAATAAAATTATGTAAGGGAGAAGGCAAATGGGAACTGACTTAACAGATCAGAGCAAAGGGAAATCCGACTGCCTGCAATGGAGGATTACAGTGCAGTGAAGTGAGTTATTTCCTTCTGAGAACACCTTGAAATACCTAGGAATAGAAGCAGCAGGTGCATCTAAAATTGGAGGAATGACTTAAAACAGGAAAGACTGTTGAAAATTCTTACTCCTTAAAGATTCCACATAAGGAAAGTTCCTCTCTCTTATTTATTTATTTATTTATTTATTTATTTATTTATTTATTTATTGTAAGACACTAGTTCTGATAAAATGAAATCTTGACATAACTAAAACAATTCATAATCAGGGCAATTGAATGTCTTAGAAAATGCCCATAACTTTTCCTGATTGTCATTCTGTGTACTTTTAAAGTTCATTTTTTCCTTTACCTGGTGAAACTTATTAATGTGAAAATGGTGATTTTGCAATAATTTTTTTTCTCATATATTAAAGGGAGACACAGAGACTAAAATTTTTTTGTCAGAAAAAAGTTTCACAAAATATAAAATAATAAAATAGTATTTTTTATAGGATAAGGCATGCCTCAAAACACTGAAATGTATTTGTTAAAATAATGAATGCAAAGTTCCATATGACCTTTTATGTGAGTTAGGTAAAATTCTGTTCTAAAAACAGCATCACTTCTATTACCTTTATTTAGAATAATGCTTTTAGGTAAATAATGAACTATTAAACAAAGGATGCTTACCTGTGCACAGATCAGATATCTTTTTTAAAATGTTTTATTTATTTTTGAGACAGAGAGACAGAGCATGAACGGGGGAGGGGCAGAGAGAGAAGCAGACACAGAATCTGAAGCAGGCTCCAGGCTCTGAGCTGTCAGCACAGAGCCCGACGTGGGCCTCGAACTCACGGACCGTGAGATCATGACCCACCCAGGCGCGCTCATAGTTAAGATATCTTAATGCCAGGATTTGCCAATAATTCAGTACAGATGATGCTCAATTGGTTTTTGTCAGACTTGGTTCAACCTAAAGATACTCGTGGGAGGGTAGTATTTTGGTCATTATGATTTCAATCATGTGTTAGAATCATTAATTTACAGATTTGGGGTGACCTGTACTTGAGGTAAAACTCATCTAGTTTGTTCTATCTGATCTTACAGAGATGAGGTTGCAGCACTATCATATCCAAGAGTAGAGTTAGTGTGCTTATAATGATTATTATTTAAGTTATAAGAAAATTTGGATTGGGATTAAAAAAAAATGAATCTACATGATACAGTATATCCAAAGTTCAACTACTCCTTAGAGATAGAGACTCCATTAATTCTGAATTTAACAAATATTTTTTTAGCATCAAATATGTATTGTGCTTTTCTAAGAGACTTGGGGTACCTAGAGGAGTGACCTGCATAATGTGTAGAGACTATCAAATAGTGAATTAAACTAACACTATGAGCCTACTTTCAAGTAATTCTCTTCAAAATAGATGGGTGATTTACATTTCCCTGGTAGTCTTTTTTTTTTAATATAATTTATTGTCAAATTAGCTTACATACAACACCCAGTGCTCATCGCAACAAGTGCCCTCCTCAGTGCCCATCACCCATTTCCCCTGTCCCTCACCCCTCCATCCATCCTCAGTTTGTTCTCTGTATTAAAGAGTCTCTTGTGTTTTGCCTCCCTCCCTCTCTGTTTCCATCTATGGTCTTTTAGAGCAAGGCTATCTGAAGCTGATGAATTTTTTAATTGTTGACTATCTGAGTTACAGATAGAAACTGAAATAGGAAAAGATGATGAAGCTTCTCTTACGGACCGTATGGGGTTTTGGATTCTTCAGATGATTAAAATTGTTGGAGATGTTACAAATGACATTGGAACTTGCCTAGAGGAAGTATCTGTTGCAAAAAGTAGGAATCCATCATTTCCTTGGAAGTACAGGTTCCTCTTCTTTTTTATTTAAAATTAAAAAAAAAATTCCTAAAAATGTCTGCTTGTATTGATTCTGTTTTGATAAACCTCCCTTTTACACCTCTGATGTAGCATACATGGTCTTTTAATGGGTAACTAATTCCTAGCAAAAAAGTCATTGATATTTGATTATAAGATACTTTATGACCTTACTTTCCCCTTCTCCCTTTTTTTCTTGCTAATCATCTAGCTAAAACACATACATTATTATGTTAGGATTCCATCAGGTTTCCAGCTTTTTAGTAAAATCTCAATGACATAGATTTTATTTTGTTTAAGAAAGAAAACTAATTTCATTATTTCTTTCTATAAAAAGAATGCACTAAAGAATATGGTCCTGATTATTACAAAGTCTTAAGGTATTTTAAGTGGATTATTTGAAAAGCACAACATAAAAAAATTATTGATCAGCTATTAGAACCAAACTTTATATTTGAGAATAGTTTGTGCATATTTTATAATTTCAATGAACTAAGTTTATTGGGGGAAGAAAAAACTGGTTCAAAGTAGCTATTTTAAACTTCTCAAAGCCAATTGCCTTGAACTTTTTTTTTTTTTTTACCAAATATGTAATTTATCATTCATACCAAGTGAGTAGAAGGGTAGAAAATTGTTACATTGGTGCCAGTGCTGTGTAGGTTTTTCTGAGGGAGAAGAGAAAATAATTATTCAGCAAGGAAAATCTAAGATGGCAGATTAATGCATAAAAGCATTCAAACAAAGGGAGAGAATAGGTTACTAAATATTGAAAATTGATTTAAAAATATTTAATGATGACCACTTAAAGCTCACTATTCTGCTGTGGCTCAAAAATGAACAAAATAGACATGATCTCTGGTTCTTGTCATTCTAGTGAGAGAAACATACCATAAAATAAGAAAATAAAAAATATTTTAATGAATTGCAAATTGTAATCAAGCACTATTTAGAAAAAAAACATGGTATTGAGGTGGATGATAATGGGGAGCATTTTTTAATTCTTCCTTTCTTAAAACCTGACCTTCACTTTAACAAGAGTCAGGAAGATAGATTTTTGATGGTGACTATTCAAATATTGACTGGTGAAATGGAACTAGATATGCAAAGAGAAGAGGAAAGTGTTTTCAGCAGAAGGAACATCCTGTTCAAAGACTCCAAGCCTGGAAAGAGCTTGGTGTGTTTCAGTAATAGGAAGAAGAAGCATGTAGCTGTAATACAAATGTGACATTCTAGGGGTTTGAAGACTGAGGACAAGTTAGTAGTTAGAAGAGATGGGTCCTACAGGCCATAGAGGATGCTGTGGGTTTTTTTTTTCTAGGTGCAAAGAAAAAGGTTTGAAGGGAAGTAATATTATTCAATATTAGTTTTAAGAACATTCTCTTTGTTCTTTGGAAAACAAGTTTGAGGGGAATAAGAATGGAACTGTGGATTTAATTCAGAGTGATCTGTTGAAACTTGGCCAGAGATTTTTGTAATCTGGACTAGAAATAAAGAGAAGAGAATGAAATTGAGAATCAGAATCATAAACAGAGATCATCGATGTGCTGGGTGTGATGCAAAGGAGGTGACGTCAAAAAGTGGAACAAAGCATGATTTAAACTTCATACTTGTCAACTTGAAGTTTGATGTGAATTTCTAAATTGAGAAAATATTGGGGGGCAGCTTTTAAGAAGAGAAGAATTTAAAAAAATCTATTTGGGGGATGCTAGTTTGGGATATATGAAACCCTTCAATAGAAAGTCAAGGAAGGTTTGTCTCAAAGTCATGTGAATGAATGCATTTGCTTGAGGAAGACTATAACAGGAGAAGATAAGAAAATCTAGGATCAGGGACTTTCCACCATTTAAGACTGTGAAAAGGAGCAGGAGATGGCAAATGAGGCTGAACTACAGTAGGCAATGGAGGAGAAGAACCCTTGGAGAGAGTGGTGTCATAAAAGCCAAGAGAAGAAACTATTCCAAGATGGAAGTGGTGCCCATCTCTGATGAGAAGGCTTCAGACTGAACAAAAGAGATGAAGAATATTTGGCTGCATGAAAGTGACTTTGACAAGAGCTGTTTTGGTGCCATATTTTTTTCCATTCCACCAAGTCAGCTTTAGTCATCTCCTTACTAAAAATAATAGTAAATAGTAACCTCAAGTGAGCATATGGAATTGCCATGGGGAGCTACAGATTTGTGTGAAAGAAAAATAGAATTTACTTTATTTAAATTTGATTTCAGAAGTTGGATGGAAGCGGTTTATGAGATTTTAACTCAATTTCACTAAATGCACAGGCCTTTCCCTAACTTATTTTGTAAAATATTTGAGATTGTTACTAATATCATGTTGATCCCTCTGTTGGATAAAGGGATGGCAAAGAGTCAAGAAATAGCCTATGTTTGGTTGGGTTATTGTTTGTGTCATAAATCCATTTACTCAGCTGCAATGAGAAGTAAAATCTATCCTAAATGATTCAAATGAAGATAGCTTTAATGAGCAAATTATTTGCAGGAAACACATATTAGTAATGAGACACACAAAGACCTACAATGATGGAAAACTATGCTACCCCTAGAGCTCATGGACAAGAAGAGGAAAGGGTGTTATTGGCACCCAGAGAGCAGTTATTGTGGATGAAGACAGTTAGTGGAAACAGCAGTCCTGGAATACTGAATTATTGCTAGGGACATTGCAGTGAAAAGAAGGGGGAGCCAGGAAAGAAATAGCCCCTTCTGATTCTCATTTCATCCTCTGATCTCCCACCTGTGTCCTCTCATTGACCAAACCTAAGCAGAGACAAAGTACCATGGTGATATGGTCTGTGAAGAATTCAGCTCAAAAGAGAAAAAAATAGAAAAGAATGTGGATGTTTTCCAGTTTCTGGTCAGCATGTAAAGTCTGTGGAAGTCATCACCTCATCCTAACAATAAGTAAAAACCAGAACAAAATGAAAGTTAACAACTCTTCTTAGATCCATCAGAGAACTGAGGTTACAGGGCAAATCATTGCTCCAAAATCTGGAAAGACAGACTGACAGATATGGAGAATAATGTTACAAGAACAGAGTCCCATGAGGAGAAACCTCTGTGGGAGCCTCTGCTGGGATGAGAAAGCCTAAATTGTAACTGACAAATTGCTGGAAGCTCAGAGTGGACAAATGGGAGAATTAAAACTTCCAGGAAGGGAAGTCTTAGGAGGGAACACCTACACTTTTGTGAGTTTTACTTCCAGGATGTCTGTCAGGTTATAACCATGAAGATTGGTGAAAAATCTTCTTGGGCTTCCAGCAGAGGGTAGGGAAGAATAAACATCTAAAATATGTCAGAGGCATCTTTTCTTAAAGCCTGCATTCAACAATTTTACCAGAGCCTAACCTATTGGGATTTAATCAGAGCCTAACTCATCTAAGGGAAGGGGAATATTCAACTCTAACCTCCTCTGGCCATCCTATTCCATGTTAAGGAGTAGGTAAAAACTGAGAAGAAATTATGAAGTCCAGTCCAAAGATACAGACTCATTAAAAGTCCTAATCAAAGACTAGAATGCTTCCCCACCCCACAGCTCACCCCCACATTGCTAAAGTCCTGTTTACCACAATGCCTTTCACTTAGTACATCATGTCCAGTTTTCAAAAATAAATTACAAGGCATATTAAAAGGCAAAAACCATACTTTGAAGAGGCAGAGAAAGCATCTGAACCAGACTCCAATATGAAAGGAATGTTAGAATGACTAGACCAGAGATTTAAAACAACTATGATTTATATGCTAACAGCTCTAATGGAAAAAGTAGGCAGCATGCAAAAACAGATGGGTAATGTAAAGAGAGAGATGGACATTCTAAGAAAGAACTAAAAAGAAAGACTAAGAAAATACTGTAACAGAAATGAAGGATGCCTTTGATGGACTAATTAGTACACTGGAGATGACTGAGGAAAGGATCTCTGAACTTGAGGATATGTCAATAGAAACTACCAAAACTGAACAGTAAAGAGAAAAAAGATTGAAAAAAAAAGTAAAGTGGAATATCTAAGAACTATAAGACAACTCTGAAAGGTGTAACATACACATAATGGGAGTATGAGAAGGCAAAGAAAAACAGAGAAAGGAAAAGAAGAAACTTTTGAAAAAGAATTTTGGGTTGGGGAACAGCAAATTGAGAATAACTGGAACACTGGTTTACTCCTATTTTACTCATATTTTTTTTGGTAAGAGAAAGGGGATAGTTCTGCCTTTGACTGCTTGTGGCTTGGGAAAAAATAAAAGAAAATCAATACAATTTATGTATGAGATCAGGTAGAGAATTATTTGCTACACTTGGTGATAGTAGAAAAATGGAAGGAAAGAGAAAGGGGAATAAAGGTAATGTGATAGGGAAGACCTGTGCGATGTCCTATGTCACCTTTTGCCATATACCCTTAAATCATTAATAAAACATGAAATTCCTGAAAATTTTGATGTTAAGGGGTCGTGTCTGTATATGACAAGATTAAGGCTTGCACCTAGGTTAGCACTAGGTAAACAATTTGGAGATGCAGACTTTAAAAGAAATGGAACCATAAGAAAGTTAGGTGTAGGGAATGAACCAAAATCATGGGTTGGTTTGGAATCCTTCACTTGGCAAATTGCAGTTTAGAATTTCATTTACCTAACATGGTTCCAGGTTATTTAAGTGTTACACCTTTTCTAGATACCCTATTCCTTTGTAAATTAAGTCAGCATTTGCAAACCAAATTGTTTGTTTATCAGGGCGCCTGTGTGGCTCAGTTGGTTAAGCCTCCAACTTTGGCTCAGGTCATAATCTCACAGTTCCTGATTAAAAGCCCCACGTTGGTCTCTGTGCTCACTCACAGCTCAGAGCCTGGAGCCTGCTTCAGATTCTGTGTCTCCCTCTCTCTCTGTCCCATCCCCCACTCATTGCTCTGTTTCTCTCTGTCTTAAAAGTAAATAAAACACTAAAAACATTTTTAAAAATTGTTTGATCTTAAATAAAGAGATTAGAATCCATTGGGAATTAGGGAATTATATTGGGTCCCAGGAAGTATTCTCAATCAGAAACAATTTAATCCAACACAAAAAAAAAAGTCAACAAGTTTGGTGAAGCTGATTATTACGGATATTTTGTGTGTCTATATCAGTAGATTCTCAAATCATTGGTTAAACTTTGACTAGAAAAATATGCAGTTTTTTCTTTTCATAACTGCTTTGTTTTTTCATATTGGGTTGGCGGTTTGGAGTGAAGAGGGAAGAATGCTGTTCTGTTGAGTTTTGTCATGCCAGTCTTGCAAATTTTACTTTGTGCTTCCGAAATATGTATATTAATTACATGGCTGGAAATAAAGTATTAATTATTTTCTTGGCAGTCACACCAAACAACCTATTCATGGGATCACATATCTGTATTTATTATAGAATTGTATCATTGCATTACCTTCTTATGGGCAGTTCTGGAGCTTTGTGTTCATTCATCTAAATATTCTTTCCATAAATATTTATTAAGTTCCTACTATGTCTGAGGCACCATGGTCTGTTCAGTGCCATATTGCCATGGCTGTGTGTGCCATATTCATGCCTATATCATAACAAAAAAAAATTAAAGTGAAGTACCAAAGACACGTCAGTGAAAGAGAAAGAAGAAAAAAGAACAGATTAATGAATTTCTCATCTGTTTTCCCACAAAGTTGACTCCTAAAGGTATTTCCAAATTGTGTTTGTGATTGTTAATTCAATTTTTTATTTACAGTGAGGTTATTGATGACTTGCATTTATCTAACTAAAGTATGGTTTTTAATATTAATGACTATATTTGTTTTTTCTGATCTACATAAAATCGTAATTTCATTATAGGAAGATACAAACATTAAGAAAATACATGAATCAAATGGAGCAGTTCACATATTCTCCCTTTGTAGTTTTAACATTTAGCTAAATGGAATTTTAATAATACATCAGTTGGTACCACATTGAATATTTGAGTTAAATTATTGTGGGATAGTTTTATTATTAGCATTTTTTCTTTTGTTTCTGTGATAGTAATGGTGTTGCAGACTTCTAAACCTTCAAGAATATTTATGCTGTTGGATACTCGCTTTTCTGCAGAGAACAGTGGCTTGCTCTCCTCATACAAAATTGTTTGAGTGTTAACATTTCAGTGAGCAGTTTGAGACTGGAACTGGCCTATATTCTTTATCTCCTTTAGGGCTTTTACTGCTAGGGTTT
The DNA here is from genome assembly GCF_028018385.1 of Neofelis nebulosa. Lineage (NCBI taxonomy): Eukaryota > Metazoa > Chordata > Mammalia > Carnivora > Felidae > Neofelis > Neofelis nebulosa. Next base: position 152,427,382 of record NC_080784.1, read on the forward strand.
GGCATGATAATCCATGGTAGTAAGGCTCCATTCACATCTAGTTGGCAAATTAACACATCAACTCATTACACCAGGGCTTCGGGCTGCAGCTCATGTTGGCAAATTTACACAGATTTTCATTAACTCAAATGGAAAGATAGGGACAGACATGATTAAGGGCACCAAGGTCAACTCCTATTTGATATTTGGAAACATGAGAAATTATGATTTTACTTCTGTCAATTGATTTCTCCAGAGTACCTCACATATACAAATTTTCCTTTACTAATCATTCCTTCTACTAAAGTTTGAAAGATTGTCTTTGTATTTTTTTTACATTCTCTAAATTAATTTAACCCAGTAATATGTATGCTTAATGGTCTATTATTTTCTCTCTTTTAAAATATTAAATAAATGTAAAACAGGAAGTAAATTCCTCTCCCTAAAGTAATTCATATAGTTGTTCCTATCTATATTGCCAGCATTCCTCAATATTCAATAATTTAGAACTTACAATAATATTGTTCAGTTGACATTATTTAATTTCCTAAATGTCCCTCTCTTTCTTTATTTCTAGAGAGATGTTAGAAAATAATGAGTTATATTTTACATAAGTAATTACTGAGGGTGCTTAAATATGAAGTTATCATTTCAAAATCAGTTTTTCTTCTTTGGCTGGCTTTGAAATCTCTGGATTTCTGTTGTGGGAAATCATGGCATCTTATACTTTTCTTTTTATCTGTACTCATTTCAAATAAATTTCTTAAACGAGTATTCTAGACTGTATGTTAGACTGTGAGTTCTGTGGAATCAGGAACTATATTTTGTTCTTCATAAATTCCCCAGCATTTTGCTCAGTGTCTCCACATGGCACAATATGGGGAAAGATAGGAAGTGCATCTAAGTAGTGGAATTGTGTCAACTATACTCAAATAAAAAAAATAAAAAACTAAAAAAAAGTATACCTAAGCCAGACTTCGGATTTTAAGTGGATCAGAAAAGATGTCCTGGAGTAGGCCACTCTAGAACTGACTCTTAGTTAATGAGTTAATTCAAAGAAAGAGTGTGGGAGGATATTTTATGTATTTAGGACGAACTATTTGAAACCGTTGTTGTAAAGGACAGCATTGACATATTCTGTGAATTGCATAGCATCCAATATGACTGTGGTGTCAAATGAATAGATGAAACTTGAAATATTTGTTGAAGAAAGATTGCAGACAGCTTGTATGCCATGCTAATAGAACTTGAATTTTATCTTGAAAGCAATGTACAATCATTGTTTGGTTTTAAGCAGATTGGTAATAATCAGTCCATCTCCCTCCCTCCCTCCCTTCTTTCCTTCGTTCCTTTGTTCCTTCCTTCCTTCCTTCCTTCCTTCCTTCCTTCCTTCCTTGCTTCCACCATCTGTATGTCTGTTTTTTTCTTTTTATGATCAGTGCCATGCTAGGGTGTGTATATTAGAGCTGTATAAGATTGAAGGAGGTAAGTCTTTACGAAGATCAATTTCTGCCAGTCATGCAATAAGAATTAGAACCTAAAATAAGGCATAGGTCATGGTAATGCAGAAAATGAGAAGATTTGGAAGATGTTAAACAGAGAATTGAGAGATTTTAGTGACAGGATATGGAGGGTAAGGGAAAGAGTAAAATCTAAAATGATATTTGAGATTTTGTTTCCCAGTGTGAATGCCAGCACTGCTTTTTGATATCAGGAATATTAAAGCTAGATATCTAGAGAAGGTGAGTTTGGTTTTTGTTACATTTTGAATTTTAGTCGCCTATGGAACATCCAGATATAGAGGTCCAATAGATAGATATTAAATTGAGATGTGGATTTGAGCTCAAATAGTTTATTTGGGAATTAATCTCAGGAAGCACTGGTAGAGAGGTGGAGAAGTAAGAAATGAAAGGTGGGGGGGGTGCCTGGGTGGCTCAGTTAAGTGTCTAATATCAGCTCACGTCATGATCTCACAGTCCGTGAGTTTGAGCCCCGCGTCAGGCTCTGTGCTGACAGCTCAGAGCCTGGAGCCTGCTTCAGCTTGTCTCTCTCTCTGTCTCTCTCCTCTCTCTGCCCCTTCCCCACTCATGCTCTGTCTCTCAAAAATGAATAAATGTTAAAAAATTTACAAAAATAAAAAGAAATGAAAGGGAAGTAAGTTAATACAGACTGCACTATTAGCAAGTTACCTGCATGGCACAACTGAGATTTTGTCCCACTGGTGTCCTGTGACGGACTGTGTAGAATATACCCCAGAGTAGTTCCACCTGAAAGGTGAGGCTGCTGGATTACTCATTCATTAATTCTGGTCTGTCTCTGCTAGAGGCTGCTTCCTGAGAGCTAGCTCACCACACTTGTGGCCTATCCCGCCTGCAGGACTCTAGCACACTCCTGAAAGTATGCCCTTGGATGGAGTCACAGATCCTGGTAGTAAAAAGCAATTCTAAGGGTATTCAGCTGTTGGAGGCACCCACAGGTTCTCCTCAATGTAAGGTAGATCTGTTCTGGAGGGGTGGTTCTGAAAGCCATCACATGTAAAAGATAATTAAAGCTAATACAGTATAATGAACTCATTCAGAGAAGAGGGTCTAGGATGAAAACCTGTCAAACACTAAAATTGAAGGGACAACATAGGGAAAGATAAATCTGTGAAAGAGAATGTCTCTTATCTTTACGTGGCTAATATGTCCAAGAAACTTGCCTCAAATATGTTTAAAACAAAACTAGAGAAGCAACCCAAAAGCTAGTGCAGTCACTGTTTATCCACTTATTATTTCTCTGGTTGATGTACTTACAAATATATTTGCTTCATAGTAGCTATGGCCACACCTAATTCACCAATGCATCTTTAATACCTTGTGTGTTTCCTTACTTAGTATTTGGTGTAGACTATATATCAAATATTTCTTTCTTTAAAAAATTGTTTTAATGTTATTTATTTTTGAGACAGAGAGAGAGAGAGCATGAGCAGGGGAGGGACAGAGAGGGAGACAGAGAATCCAAAGCAAGCTCCAGGCTCTGAGCTGTCAGCACAGAGCCTGACGTGGGGCTCGAACTCACAGACTGTGAGATCATGACCTGAGCTGAAGTCCGATGCTTAACCGACTGAGCCACCCAGGTGCCCCCCCCCAAATATTTTTTTCTTTTAAACAAGTTATTTAGGATTACTGAATTTACATGCGTATACATTTTTAAATAAAATTAGAAAATGCAGTTTAGGAAATGTTGATATTTTCAAAACAAATATTTAATAAGAATATTTTATCTCCATATTTTTGTTTTCAAATACGTACCTTTTACTCTTATTTTTTCTTTTAAATTAATGAACTTTACTTTTTAGAACAGTTTGAGGGTCACAGAAAAATTGATTAGAAAGTACAGAGGATTCTCATATACCCCCTCTCTCCACACAACACAACCCCTGCTGCTATGGCCATCCTACACCATGGTGGTATATTTGCAACAATTGATGTATCTTTATTGGCGCATCATTATTATTATGTAAATTCCATAGTTTACATGGGGTTCACTCTTGGAGTTGTACTTGGGTTTAGACAAATGTATAATGACATACCAACCTTTTAGTAATGCACTGAGTAGTTATAGTTCCCTGTGCTCTCTTCATCCCTCCCTGCCCCCTTCAGTTACTTTTCAGAAGACAGAAACTGATGAAGAGACACTTACAGGGATTTATTCACCTATTCCCCTTCCATAGATTTATTTCATGGTCTTGAGGATTTCTTCCAAGTTGAGAGCACAAAAACAAAGACATAAGAGGGAAAACATATGTTTAACCTGTAATGAAGTGTTGGTTTCCTCAGTTCATTTTTATGTTTTTGATAATATTTGATTCAAGTTATTTCTCCAAGCCAACATATGTAAGTCAGAAAACTGCAGAGAATGTTTCCAAATATTTCTGGCACAATCGATTATGGCTTTTCTGCCAAAATGTTCCTTTTCCTTAGATGTACACCCTTTGCATCATTCCGTCTGATTTTTATTTCTGCATTCTACTTCAAGTCATGAACTGTATTATGTGTAAGGTCTTCCTGTGATTTGCTTAGTAGCAGTTGGTGAGCAAGGAAGCCCCTCATGATGTTTTCTGTTGTTATTATTATTATTATTATTATCATTATTATTTGAAAATCATTCAGAAAAGAAAAATATGTACTGGTATAAGACATGACTCAAATAAATTCTTGTTTTCAAAGACCTTCCTGGCATTGTAGTTTCATTATTAGCACACTTGGAAATCTGCTTCACCCATGGGTGAATTGGCTGTGGAATATCAGGAAACATGGGCAGAAAATTATTAAAGGATTATGTTTTTGAAAGGGATTACATCCTAATTTTTACTGAGGGTCAAAAAAAAGTGACATGATAGATTGGAGCAAAATGATTTTTTAATGTTTGTGGCATTTTTAGATGCAATGAATATTCTGTACCCCCATTTTCTTTGTTTCTATTTCAAGTGAGTGTTCTTCATAGTGTGTAGTCTTATTATGTGTTTTCTTTATACACTGTTTTAAAGAAAGAGTTAATCTGCACCTACCATGTCCGATTAAAAAAATGCTTAAAAAGTCTTTGAATTTTTTCTTTTATCTAACAGATTTGTTGTGTAGTCTCACTTCCTTTTTTTTTTTTGTTACCTTTCACTAAGAATGAAGATGATAATGTTAAGCAAAAAAAAAAAAATTCAAATGTATAAGTTTGATTCTTAATTTCTGTACAATCCTTCACAATGGTATATCATTGAGTTGACACTCGATTACAAAAATTTAACAGCCCAGAAAAATTCTTCTGAGAACTTATTAGCATCAGAAAATGCTGTGTTTTACCATCTTTTGGAGATTTAAAGCTCATCTATCCATTTCTCCCCCTGAGAGTTAAAGAACTTTAGGAAAAAAATCGCCATTTTCTTTTTTAGAAAAAAGTTTTTTAGAAAACAATCACCATGTTTTGAATAGTGAAACACTTAAAAACTTTTTATTTTAACCTCTGTGAGACTTAATTTCCTCGTTGTAAAATCGGACTAATGATCACTACCCCAGGAAGTGATTGTAAAATCAGAAATATGTGTGAAGTGTGTAATGCACTATCTAGTACCCCTCGGTCTTCATTAATACTGGGTGACATTCTTTTTCTCCTTCTCAATCTTCTTCTTACGTGCTTGATCTAGATCAATGGTTCTCAAACTTTAATGTAAATCTAAATCACTTAAAGGGCTTATGAAAACAGATTGCTGGGCCCTGCCCCAGAGTTACTGATTCAGTAGTTGTGAGGTAGGATTGAGACTACTTCTGAGAAGTCGCCAGTCTTGTCAAGTGAAGAGATAACACTTTGAAAGCCACTGACCTAGAAAGATAATGCAACTATTGTGAAGTAGAGCTTTGTGGCTGTCAATATTTTTTTCTATAGTTATCTTTGACTAATAAATATTGTCACTTTATATTTTGAAAATTAGTACCATGTACTATAAACTATTAACTTGTCAGGGCACGTGGGTGGCTCAGTTAGTTGAGTGTCCGTCTTTAGCTCGGGTCAGGTTCATGAGTTCGAGCCCCACATGCTTCATGCTGAGAGCAGCAAGCCTACTTCAGATTCTCTGTCATTCTCTCTCTCTGCCCCTCCCGCGCTGGGGCTGTCTCTATCTCTCTCAAAAACAAAAGTAAACACTAAAAAAATATATTAACTTACCTGTTTCTAAATAACTCTCCCAGCGTCCCCATTTATTCAGACAATAGTGTAAGTGTCGCTCTTTTGAAATTATGCAACGTTTTGGTGAATGGTAGAATTCAGGTCAAGTGAATGCAAAAAAAAAAAAAAAAAAAAAAAAAGACTTTCCTCAGTTGGGCATGTTTAAGACAAAACGACAGTGGTGGACTTTACTTGTCTGAGCAATTGACTGAGCAAGAAGACTGCCTGAAACTTGAACAATCTGTTATCTAGATATCATTACAATGTAAGGAGACTTGCTCACCACAGTAGGTATTGTTATTGTACTTGTATATAATTTAGAGAATATTTATTTGAATTGAATGTTACTTGCATTTTCATTTTATCTGACAGATTGATTTATCTTGTTCAGTGACCTGTCATGTTACTGGTAATAAGAATGTGGATGGCACAATCACCATCATGACTAGCAGAAAGGAAAGAGCTCCTCTTTAAACGATCACATTTAATCAGGAATATCTTGGTGACTCACAAGTTAACAAAACTTCCCACTCTGTGTATTCAGCCAACAACACCGCCAAGTGTCCAAAACCTAAATGTAGTTCATGACATACACACAGTGAAGCTGCAAATAAGAATAATTCCTGATGAAAAAATAGATATCTAAAATGTTACTGTCAATTTGTCTCTTTGGTATCTTCTGAGTCAGCTTTTATGTGGTGTTAATGCAATCTCAAGCTATATTAAAATATATTAAAATACTGTTATGGTTACAATATAACATATGCAAAACTCTCACAGTGTGGTTGGACTCTTGTAAACATCAGGGACAGATTTTCAGAACTCCTCTTTGCTCTATCTATACTCACACCCGGAGTGATCTCATACTGTGTTATTGTTTTAAATACCATGTTCAGGTTAAACTCAAATATATGGCTTGGATTAGATCTAGGACCTGAACTCCAGATTCTTTTATATTTTTAATTTTATTTATTTATTTTTGAGAGAGAGAGACTGAGAGTGAGCAAGGTAGAGGCAGAGAGAGAGAGAAAGAGAGAGAATACCAAGCAGGCTCTGCACAGACACATCTTGAACCATGAGTTCACGACCTGAGCCAACATCAAGAGTTGGATGCTTAACTGACTGAGCCACCCAGGCGCCCAAACTGCAGGTTTTTATAACTGTGTACTCAGCATCTCCAATTGATATTAAAAAGGGATCTCAATCATAATGTCACAATCTGCTCTTTCTGCATACTTTCCCAGACACTTAATGGTAGCTACTCTATTTAAACCACTCAGGTTACAAATAATGAGTGCCACATTTGTCTCTGTTTTTCTTACACCCTACATCCTCTCCACAAAACAATATTGTCAATTCTCTTTTGAACATGTAACCAGAATCTATGTCTCACTCATCCATTGTTACCATCTGAGTCCAAGCACCATAATCTCTCACCTAGATTATTATAACAACCTCTCTACTTATTTGTTCATATATATCACCTCCTGTATAGTATATCCTCCCAAGAGCTGTAGAATGAATATTTAAAAACCTATGACAGATCATGTGCTTTTCCTCTCATCTTTCTTAGAGTAAAAGTTAACATTTTTATAATGGCTTACACTGTTATGATTGAGAATCCTTTTCAATATCAACTGGAGATGCTGAGGACACAGTTAGTTATAACAATCTGGAGTTCAGGACCTAGATCTAATTATGAGGCTACCACTAAGTATGTGAGCTCAGCTCCAGTGGTGTTCTTGAAGTTCTGATACCCAAATCATAATAAGACATTACATCAGAGTGAAATAAGCCATACAGAGAAAGACAGATACCATATGGTTTCACTCTTATGTGGATCCTGAGAAACGTAACAGAAACCCATGGGGGAGGGGAAGGGAAAAAAAAAAAAAAAAAAGAGGTTAGAGTGGGAGAGAGCCAAAGCATAAGAGACTGTTAAAAACTGAGAACAAACTGAGGGTTGATGGGGGGTGGGAGGGAGGGCAGGGTGGGTGATGGGTATTGAGGAGGGCACCTTTTGGGATGAGCACTGGGTGTTGTATGGAAACCAATTTGACAGTAAATTTCATATATTAAAAAATAAATAAATAAATAAATAAATAAATAAATTAAAAAAAAAAAAAAAGACATTACAAAAAAGGTAATTATGGACCAGCGTACCTCAACACACATACGCAAATATTCTAAACAAAATTTTAGGAAATAACATCCAATAATATGTGAAAAGTATTAACTGATGACCAAATAAAATTTATCCCTGGAATGTAAGGCCATTTTAATATTTAAAATAACCAATCAATATAACTTAACAGATCGATAAAAAATAAAAGCATATTATCACCTCAGTAGATACAGAATAATATTTGACAACATACAACATCTATTCCTGGGGCACCTGGGTGGTACAATTAGTTAAGTGCCAAGTCTTGATTTCAGCTCAGGTCATGATCTCACATCTCGTGGGATTGAGTCCCATGTCAGACAGTATGAAGCCTGCTTGGGGTTCTCTCCCTCTCTCTCTATCACCCTCCTCCCCGCTCCTGCTTTCTCTCTCTCTCTCTCTCTCTCTGTCTCTCAAAATAATATATCTATATATCTATATATACATATATACATGTACACACGTGTATATATGTATATATAGATATATATAAAATCATCCATTCTTGACAAAAACACTTAGTCAACCAGGAATAGAAGGAAACCTCTTATATGTAATAAAAGGCAGCAATGAAAAACCTACAGCTAAAATCATACTTAATGGTAAAAGACTGAGTGTTTTCCCCCTAAAATTAAGAAAGACAGGTATTTCTGATCTCACCACTTCTATTCAACATTGTATAGTTATTCAAGTAAAGGAATAAAAAAACACCTAGATTGGAAAGAAATAAATAAAAACTGTTTTATCTGCAGATGACTTGATTGTGTATATAAAAAAAATGGGATATACAAGGAGGCTAGAACTGATAATTGAGTTTAGCAAGGTTGCAGGATATGAGATCAATATAAAAAATCAACTATATATATATATATGTATATATATATATATACATATATATATATATAAAACTTTTACTCTAAGTTAAATTTTACTCTAGCAATTAAAAATTATAATTTAAATTATAAAATAATGCCATTTATCATAGCATCAAAAAATAAGTATTTATTGATAAATCCAACAAAAGATGTAGAATACATGTGCATTGAAAACTAGAAGCTATTGCTGAGAAAAATCAATAAAGACCTGTATAAAAAGAGACACATACCCTGTTCATAGGTTAAATTGATCTTTAGATTTAAATCAATCTCAATAAAAGTCCCAGAAGTCATTATTTTGGGGGTAAAAATTGAGAAGTTGATTTTAAAATCGTATCAGAATGCAAAGCATGTGGCATGCCAAAACAACTTTGAAAACAGATCTTGAAGCTCAAGGAATAACACTCTTCGATTTCAAGACTCATTATAAAGCTACATTAATCAAGACAGTGTGAGATTGGCATGAAGAGAGGCAAATAGATCAATAGAACAAAGAAGAGATTCCAGAAATATACTTTTATGTCTACGGACAACTAATTGTTGACAAATATAAAAAAGCAATTCTGTGGATGTGATCTTGTTTCCAACAAGTGATGCTGAAATGCTTGCCTATCTATAGGCAAAACAAAGAAACACACTTTATATCTCACACTATGGATAAAAATTGACCAGAATTGGATTATACACCTTAATGTAGATCCTAAAACTAAAAAGTTCTAGGAGAAAAATCTTTATGACCTTTGTTTAATCTAAGATTTCTTAGATATCATATATAATATATAGCATCCAAAATTGATAAATTGAACTTCACCCAAACTGAAAATGTCTGTTCTTTGAAAGGCACAGCTAGGAGAATGAAAAGGCAATCCATAGACTCAGAGAAAATATTTGCAATTTATGCATCTGACAAAGGCCTGTGTCCAGACTATGTAAGGAGTTCCCAAACTCAATAAGATAACAGCAACCCAATAAAAAATGGGCTAAAGGTGTGAATACACACTTTAAAAAAATGTATATAGATAGTGAACAATCACATAAAAAGATGTTTAATATAATTAGTCAATAGAGAAATGTAAATTAAAATCACAATAAGATACTGCTCAAAAATTACTAGAATGGCTAAAATTAAAAAGATATATCAAATATTGGAAAGGATGTGGAGGATTAATGACTCTCATAACACTGCTGGTGGGAATGTAAAATGGTACAGACACTCTGAAATATAAGTTGGCACTTTTTCTAAAAGCTAAACGTGATCCAGTCATGTCATTCCTAGATATTTACTCAGGATAAATGAAGGCATATATCCATCCGTTCAAAGACATATACAAGAATGTTTACAGAAACTGTACTGGTAATAGCCAAAAATCTGGAAACAACTCAAATGTTCATCAACAAATGAATGCTTGAATAAGTTGTGGTATTTCTGTACAATGGAATACACTCAATACTAAAAAATATATATAAATTATGATACATATATGTATATGGATAAGTCTCAACATAATTATGCAAAATAAAGCCAGGCAAAAGAGTACATGCTATATTATTTCATTTATATAAAATTCTATAAAATACAAACTAATCTGTAATAGCATAAAGTAGGTCAGTGGTTGGCTGGAAGTGGGGATAGGATCAGGAATGGGGGCATTAAAAAAAAAGTTCAGGAAACTTTTGGAGGTGGTGGATACATTCATTTCTGTGATTATGGTGATGCATTCACAGGTGTATACAAATGTTAAATCGAATCAAACTAAAAATGTTGTACACAGTTACCCTATATTAATTGTATCTATATATGCCGTCAAAAAAAAGAAATAGAGTTTGAATTTAAAGTACATTTTGTTCTGATGGTCAAATGTAAGAGATGAAAAATTATTTAGGATTATATACATTGTGACCAATGCCAATCTCAACTTTAATGTTTTTAACATTTTGGTTTTTTTTTTTAATTTTTTTTTCAACGTTTTTTATTTATTTTTTGGGACAGAGAGAGACAGAGCATGAACGGGGGAGGGGCAGAGAGAGAGGGAGACACAGAATCGGAAACAGGCTCCAGGCTCCGAGCCATCAGCCCAGAGCCTGACGCGGGGCTCGAACTCACGGACCGCGAGATCGTGACCTGGCTGAAGTCGGACGCTTAACCGACTGCGCCACCCAGGCGCCCCAACATTTTGGTTTTAAGAAGCACATTTTCCAGGGCCCCTGGATGGCTCAGTAGGTTAAGCGTCCGACTTCAGCTCAGGTCATGATCTCATGGTCTATGAGTTAGAGCCCCTCATCAGGGTCTGTGCTGACAGCTTAGAGCCTGGACCCTGTTTTGGATTCTGTCTCCCTCTCTCTCTGCCCATCCCCCACTCACACTCTGTCTCACACTCTGTCAAAAATAAATGCACATTAAATTTAAAAAAAAAACACATTTTTTTTCCTCACGAGAACAAGTAAATCATAAGCAGAAAGATCTTGTAAAAATTTCCTTTAAATGTATTTTTTCCCTACGATGAAATGTAATTTTAACAAAAACAATGCATTTGCAGCAGTAAATGAAGCATACTGATAATCAATCCACAAAGCATAGGCATGTCCAAAAACCATCAGTTTAAGAGGCAGGGCGCCAGCTTCTAGTTCACCATCACTGGTGACTAGTAACTCCAATAACAGTGTAATCCGAGGAGGGCCATTTAACTCTCTACTACCAGTGTCCCTTGAGGTTTAATAGGGGCAGCAGAGATATATATTACTATGAGGACAAATGCAATAACAGATGAGCCTTTGGCCATCCTTTTAAGTAAGGTGAATTAACAAAAGAACTTATTGGATGCTAGCTATTTTCTACTACAACTCTGTCTAAAGTTCTAGTCGCTGCAAGTTTGGCTAATTTAACCCAAGAGACTTAACCTGGGTGTAAATGGCTGCTGCCTTTGACATAAAAATGTATGCACCTCATATTTGAATGTACTTATTTTGTCCTATATAACCTTTAGGTAAAAATATTATGGCATAGATAACTAATCTAAGAAATTCTTTATACAATAATAGGGAGTAATCTAAAAAGAAAATAAATTCACTCAAAAAAAGTAAACTAATTATTGGCTTCAAAGTTATTTTGATTCTTTTTATGATTTAGAATAATAGAGGGGCGCCTGGGTGGCTCAGTCAGTTGAGCGACTGACTTCGGCTCAGGTCATGATCTCATGATTTGTGAGTTTGAGCCCCGCATCGGGCTCTGTGCTGACAGCTCAGAGCCTGGAGCCTGCTTTGGATTCTGTGTCTACCTCTCTCTGCCCCACCCCCACTCATGCTCTGTCTCTCTCTGTCTCAGAAATAAATAAACATTAAAAAAAAAAAGAATAATAGATATATGGTTCAATAATATAAGAAGAACTTTCCTGTAACATGGACACTGTTTTCCTAAATATTCCAGTCCTGATACTGGAGTGCTAGGTTGATGTGGTACATCTGGAACACTGCAATTTTCTCTTACCCTTCTTTCTCCTCAAGCTCTATACCTGGGAGACAGTGTCAGGTTCCAGTTTTCCCTGCACAAACATTTAACCCTTTTTCTTCTCTTCCATGAATTCTTCTATTTTTATTATGATCGAGGTATAATTAATACACAATATTATGTTGGTTTCAGGTGTACAACATAATGATTTGATATTTGCATATATTGCAAAACAATCATCTCAGTAAGTCTAGTTAACATTGTTATGCCATGCATAATTACAAAATTCTTTTCTTGTGATGAGAACTTTCAAGTTTGCAGCTTTCGTATATGAATGTAGTGTTATTAACTCTTCACCATGCTATATTGTATCTCCAACACTTGTTTATTTTATAACTGAAAATTTGTACCTTTGGACCTTTTCACCCATTTCTCCCACCTGTTATCCCCCACAATCCTTCACTTCTGACAACCCACCAATCAATATCTCTGAGCTTTTTTTTTTTTAGATTCTACATATAAATGAGATCATACAATGTTTGTCTTTCTGTCTGACTTATTTCACTCAGCATAATGCTCTCAAAATTCACCCATGTTGTTGAAAATGGCAAGATTTCATTCTTTTTGTGGATGAATAATATTCCATTGTGTATGTATACCACATTTTCTTTATTTATTCATCGGTAGACACTTAGGTTGTTTCCTTGTCTTGGGTATTGTAAATAATGCTGCAATGAACATGGAGGTGCAGATGTTTTTTAAGTTAGTATTTTTGTTTCCTTTGAATAAATACCCGAAAGTGGAATTGTTGGATCATATGGTAGTTCTATTTTTAATTTTTTGAGAAACTTCCATACTATTTTCTCTAGTGGCTGTGCCAACTTACATTCTCAGCAACAGTGCACAGGGTTCCCTTTACTCCACATCCTGGCCAAGATTTCTTTCTTGTCTGAAAAGCTTCTTAATGCACTTATATTTTTAGTCTCAATTTCTCTTGTATGGCATTTTTTTAAAAGTTTTTCTCCTGTAGTTCCCATTTGTTACTCATCACTCACTTTATAAGTTGGTCAGAAATGGCTACTTCTAAAAAATGTAGACAATATTATATTCTATTAGTTGACATCTTCAAGCCCCAAAGCATTGGATCAATTCTGCTTATCGTAGCTGCTGATTTTGAAAATTCCTTCTTACATTTACAGGTATTTCACATAATGTTGAACATGCATTGGAATAGTCACTGTGTTTGATGATAATGGAAGGACCCTAATGTTTGTACAGTGAGGCTGTTCAGGCCAATCTGCTCAAATTCTTCCATTCTGACCTGCATTTGAATCCTACTTTCAATAACGGTCTTTTTAGGGCAGTACTAAAACCCAGTCAGCTTGGTGTAAGGTGCTTTATGTTTATAGTTTTCAGTGATGAGGAAGTATGATTTGCTTTATGGTGTATGTGTGTGTGTGTGTGTGTGCGCGCGCGCCTGTGCACACATGTGTGTGACAACATGCTACATTATTGTTGCAGTATTTGTAAGATCAGTCTGTGGGTTTGGCAAAAATGGTGGAATACAAGTACAAAAGTGTTTTTCCTCAAACAAAAGATTTTATCATATGTAATGGGTTTTGAAATTTTTTAAAATTCTGAAGTTAGAACAGGGGCTAATCCTTATGAGTGTCAAAGATGTGGAAATTGAAGCAAGTCCCATCAGTGCCTTCATTCTGAGAATAATTTTCCATGCTGGTTGCTATTCTGTGCCCTGCATGAGTGACTCAGTGTGCACCTAAGGACCATTTTAATGTGTGGCATCTGGATGGACACCTGGAAGCTGTGAAGCTTTGAACTAAGGAGCCATTAATGCTAAAAAAAAATTAACATTAATGTTGATTATCCCTCTTTAACTTGTTTCACCCACAACTGCTCAATCATTCTGCAACCGGATTACTGCCAGTTCCATATGTTTCTGTGTCACTTAGGCTTGACTAATTAAAATATTCTGTTGTAGGTGCCGCATAAATTTTAAAAGTCTGAAATGTCTCTTTAACCAATTCAGGAGACTTCTAATGTTTTATGAGAATTAATGTATACATTTCTTTTAACCTGCCAAATGCCAAACATATGACCTAAAATTTTATGTTCTGTCTGGTTTTGCTTCAGAACGACAACAAATCTATGCATATCAGCTGCGTTCTAAACTCGGCCAAAGTGGAATACTCTTTATAACCCTGATAGATTTCCCTTAACGTTTTCCTTTAAATGTACTCTTGCTCATGAATATCAGAATATTTTTAGCCAAAGAATCCTTGAGAAAAGGAAAAATACTCATTGGTAAGGAAAGAAATGCAAACTAAAACATCAATCAAATACCATTCCCTTTTTTCAAATTGTCACTGATATGAAAAGATAATAATCAGTGTTGGCATTCTCAAACACCGCTAATGTGAGTGCAAATTGGCAAAATATTTAAAACGTAATTTGGCAGCATATAGTGAGTGCCTTGATATTTTCATTTTGTTGTTTCAGTTTCATTCAAAAAGTGTAACAGGCAATAACCAGATATGTACAAATAGTCATTAAAAATATTTATCATCGTGTTATTTTTTTATCATAGTGTTATTTAAAACAGCAGAACTTAGAAATTTAAATGAGTCATAATGCGAAAACCATTCAATACATCAGTTCTTCCATGTGAGAGACAAATGCTTTGTTTACAATGGTTTTGAAGACTGATGCCAAAGGAAATTTTCTTTTTTTTTTACGTTTTATTTATTTTTAAGTTTAAAATTTTTATCTGAAGTAGAGTTGACATGTAACATTAGTTTCAGGTGTACAGCATGGTGATTTAACAGTTGTACACATTGCAAAATGTTTACCCTGGTGAGTGACGTTACTGTCTGTCTCCATACTAAATTATTACAGTCTTATTAACTATATTCCTTATGGTTGTGCTTTTCATCACCATGACTTACTTATTTTTATACCTGAAAGTTTTTGCCTCTGAATCTTCTTCACCAATTTTTCCTATTTCCCTGTCTTGTAACTATCAGTTCATTCTCTGTATGAGTCTCTGTACGAGTCTCTTTCTTTTTATTTATGTACTCATTTTGTTTTTTAAAATTTCATATATAAGTAGCATCACATGGCATTTGTCTTTCTCTGCCTGACTTATTTTACTCAGCATGATACACACTAGGTCCAACTATGTTATTATAAATGGCAAGATCTCATTCTTTTTTATGGCTTAGTAATATTTCATTGTGTGTGTGTGTGTATACACACACACACACACACACACACTACATCTTCTTTATCCATTCATTTATTGATGGGCACTTAGATTGCTTCCATATTTTAGCTATTGTAAATAATGCTGCAACAAAGATAGGAGTATAAATTAATGTTTTGCACCAAAGGAAATTTTCTTGATATGGTAACATAAGGGAGAAAAATCTTCCAAGCAAACCAACCCATTGCATATGTGTTTATAGAAATACTGAACTGAAGGACAGTGCATTAGCAGTCCTTATCTCCAGTGCTATTTTTACCTGTTCATTGATTTATTTTATTTACACATCTCAATAGGACCACTTTTTTTTTTTAATAATTAGGAAAGAGCTATCATAAATGAACAAGCATAACAAAAAATTGTATTTTTAAATAGCTTTAAAATTTACCTCTAGTGAGTGAGTATATTTATATGGTATATTTATATGGTCCTATTTAATTTTTAAAAATATTTTTTGGGCACCTGGGTGGCTCAGTCGGTTAAGCATCTGACTTTGGCTCAGGTTGTGATCTCCTGTTTTGTGAGTTCAAGTCCTGTGTCGGGCTCGCTGCTGTCAGCACAGAGCTTGCTTCCAATCCTCTGTCCCCCTCTCTCTCACCCTCCCCCTTCTTTCCAAAATGAATAAACATAAAAAATATATATTTTTAAATCTCTTTCTCCAACAAAATTCTAAACTTCTTGAGGTTGAGCCTATGTTGTTTACTTCATTTTTATCTTGTGTGGTTCTTTCGGAATGCATATGACTCAGTTAGCTCTGTGAAGTTTTGGTGAGATACATATGCCCAGCCCTATTTCTAGAGATCCTCATTTCGTATGCCTGTTGTGTCACTAGTGATTCTGATGTGCACAAAATCTGAGTCAGGAGTTTGCTTTTTAAATTTAATTGATAGTGAAAGATATGTTATTACTTACTACCTCATTAATGGCAAGTATTTATTAGAACTTAATTTGAGTTGGTTCAGATAGGTTCATTTGGACATTGGTTTACAATGTAGTAATACCTTGGTATAGAGATTAATTTGAAAAACAGTTGTCTCAGTTCCTTTTGGATACTGGCAGGGTACAAATAGACACACAATAAAAATAATTTTTATCTCTCTGTAGATTCCATGTGAAGAATCACTATGTAAACACTAGTTGGGAGATAAAAGAACCAATAAATTAAATCAAGTCAGGTCACATGTAATTTGTTTCAGAACATATACGCTATTTTCATTTTCTGTTGTGGAGCCAGGCCACATATTTCTGGGTTTTTACTTTTCATCCACTTCTTCCAACATCACTAAGGAAATAGTTTTCAACCTATTCTCTGACACTTCATAAAATAGAGCAACAACAAGGATCGACACAATGGCACAAACACTGAGTAATTTGGTTATATAATTAACTGTGTGAAACCATACTCCCCAAACAACACACACCCAGTGGTAAGAAATATTTTTCACTTTTGATTATTATTCTAACTGATTTGTGTTAGTAACAGTTGTCCACTTATGGTTTCTGAACAGTCAAGCCCCTCTTCCAAGTCAAGCTTAAAAGACATTGCTCTTTTGACACAGTTTTTTTTTTTAATTTTTATTTATTTTTTAATGTTTTTATTTATTTTTGAGAGAGAGAGAGAGACAGAGACGGAGTACTAGTGAGAGATGGGCAGAGAGAGGGAGACACAGAATCCCAAGCAGGCTCCAGGCTCCCAGCAGGCAGCACAGAGCCTGAAGCGGGGTGAACTCACAAACCATGAGGTCATGACCTGAGCCCAAGTAGGATGCTCAATGGACTGAGCCACCCAGGTGCCCCTTGACACAATTTTAAGTGGCTTAAGAAGTGATCTCCCTGGGCTCACTTTGATCCCATGGGAATATATTCTTGCTAAGTTTGGTGCTCTCCACCTTTGGCTATGGAGATGAGCAAACTATTTTTAGTTAATGTAAGGAAATAAACCCAGAATGCTTGCATTGTAAACAGTGATTAAAAATTTAAAATCTTACTGCTCGTGCTACCTTAAATGCATTGCATTTGAACTATTGATTTATTAGTTTTTAAGAGTGAGTGCTGTTGAAGTAACCAAACAAGAGGCCCTGGATACCAAGGTAGCACCGAGAGGCCTCTGTGACAGCCTACCTGAGTCAACCAAAACCTCAGCTGGAATCAACGCTCTTCCTTATGAGAATATCAAATTTAAGAACAAGCAATCACAGACAAATAGACTTTCCCGCAGGATGGCAGCTGCTGAAGCCATAGCCAGTCGGTTTCCTTGCTCTGCTTCTGCATCTTTTCTATAAAAACCTGTCCCCCAGCTCCTTTCTGGGAGTGTCCCTAGCCACTTTTGGTTTGGTGCCGCCTAGTTGTGATCTGTGCATCATCAAATAAACACTGGAAAATTTTAAGGTACCTCAGTTTACCTTTTCACAGACCTTCATATTAGACATTTCTAGGCATGAATTTTGATGCTGAGTTGCTACTTACAAACCCGTTGGTCAACAAATTAAAAAAATATTTGGGAAATGTTTCTTTACATATTTCCTGAGATCTTTCGTAAATTTCTCCAGTGTTTAGAATGCTACTGTTTTCAAATGCTTCCTGGAGTCTATTTAAAAAGCCTCCTGATTTAGTTTAAAGCCTGCTAACCTCAACTTTTTTATGTTCCTGTGTAGTAGGAGTGTATCTAGTCACCACTTTTATCAGAAGGACATTTTAGAATTTAAATATCATAGAAAATATGGAATGTTCCTGGAGAAGGTTGATCTCAACAAACAGAACAGGAATAAACTTGCCCGGTAAATAGTCTTTAGGAACAGGATTACTTCGCACTAACCCATTTGGTAGGTAATTTAGAACCTCTGGGTGAGAAGGAAAAAATGTGAGGCCTTATCAAGTTAACTGTGTGGCAGTAAGCACAAAGTTCATATCAAAGGTGAGATCTGGGCAAGCTTATTTAATTAACTGTCTTTGGTAAAATTTAGAGCAAAGACCATGGTTCCTTCAGCAAAGAAACCTATTTCCATGTGAGTTAATAACAGTTTTAATAATAATAACAACTTTTTGTAACAATAATTACTTTTCAGGCATCCCAAATTGAGGAAGATGCTCCAACATCTTTTTTTTTTTTTTAATTTAAAAAAAAAAATTTTTTTTTTCAACATTTATTTATTTTTGGGACAGAGAGAGACAGAGCATGAACGGGGGAGGGGCAGAGAGAGAGGGAGACACAGAATCGGAAACAGGTTCCAGGCTCGGAGCCATCAGCCCAGAGCCTGACGCGGGGCTCGAACCCACGGACCGCGAGATCGTGACCTGGCTGAAGTCGGACGCCCAACCGACTGCGCCACCCAGGCGCCCCGGATGCTCCAACATCTTGAAGGCACATCAGTTAGCTTTGCATAGATTATATTAATTTTGAATACAAATATCTGCTTCTGACTGTTGTGTATGTGAAACATATGCGGGTGGTCCACACGTTGCACAGCAGTGCCGAACCACAAAAAATGATTATGCAGGCTCACCTGGGCGGCTCAGTGGGTTCAGCATCTGACTCTTGATTTTGGCTCAGGTCATGGTCTCACAGTTTGTGGGATTGAACCTCAGGTTGGGGTTCAATCCTACTGCACATAGAGGAGCCTACTTGGGAGTCTCTCACTTCTTGTCTCTGTCCCTCCCCCATTCTTTCTCTTTCTCTCAAAATAAATAAATAAACATTAAAAAATGACTGTACAAGCTGGAAATGGGAAAGTGATTCTAAAACAATGGAGAAAATTACGATTGTTTCATGATCTTTAAAATTTTTTGGTGCAAAGGTATTAAAAACTCTCTTATTTAAGGTTATAAATCTATAGAGAAATAAATAAAATACTAAAACTAGTGTTTATTTAGTATACTGTTATTTAAAAATTAGAAACAAAAAGGTTTCTTTTTGTAAAAACCTTATCAAGAACAGTCTGAACAGCACTTGCCTTCTTTTTGTTGTATAAGTTATATAGATTCTTTTTTAATGGCTTGACAATTATTAGATTCTTTTCTAAGTTTGGATCAGCTTTCAACACAATATGGTTTGAGTTTTCTATGTTGTGAAACATCTTTGAGAGTTTCTTTAGTGTGAAGTATATTTATTATTATTATTATTGTTTTAGAGAGGGAGCACATGAACAGGGGAGGGGACAGAGGGAGAGAGGAAGAATCTTAAGCAGGCTCCATACTCAGCATGGAGCCTGATGCAGGACTCCATCCCATGACCCTGGGATCATGACTTGAGCAGAAATCAAGAGTCAGACGCTTTGCTGAGTTCCTCTGGTTGGATATGCATAGTTATGTATGTTAGCAGCACTGTCAACATTTCCATGGTCAGCTCTTTCATCTAAAACTTCATTTACACAGAATTCAAATTTAGCAAAGTTATTTTCACAGCGAGGTAGAAGTTTCTACCATTTTGCACGCATTTTACTTCCTGCCATGATGCTTGAGTACTCTCAGCTGCCCTGCTGTAGGTCATGTATCTTCCCGAACTCAGCTAAAGAAATGACATGATCTCCAATTGTAGCTTCAGTAGTCTGTCCAAAAGTCCATCTAAGATAAAAAAAAAAAAAAAAAAAAAAAAAAAACCTTTAAAAGTCGAAATACCTCCTTGGACCAGAAGCTGGGTTAATCAAGTCGTGTATAAAGGCAATTTTCCCATTTTCATGCAAGTAGCCTAGAAAATTAGAGTGAACTGCAGTGTTGTCCACCAGTATTGGTATTAGTGCTTTAAATGTTACAGGGTATTTTGTCTTTTGCATCTCTCTACCCCTGGAAGATAAGGAGGCGACACAAGTGCATGTTTTGTTGTCTGTGCCTGAGTAGCAGGTATACAGGGACCAATCAGTACCAGACGTTGAAAGAAATGACATGATTTGTCACTGGCCATGTTTTGCATTTGTTATTTATGTCCTGACTTGTGCATTGAAGAGATAGCAGCCGACTGTTTTTTATGCAGTCACTCTCAGTGAATATAGGCTGGTAGCTGAAATTTGAACAGTGTTTTCTGGGAACTGGTGTTATTTAATTAAACCAGAATAACTGAAATACTGTGCAAAATGAGGACTACTTTTACTAAGCTTTAACAAATGTATCTGAGGATTCTGTGCTGAAATTTTTTCTTCATAAAAATGCGTTCAGCTGTTTGTTTTTTTTCAATTGATGACAGTAAGCTTTAAAATGTAGGAAATAATTTTAATTTGGTAAATCTTAAAGTATATATTATTTTAACTTCCTTGCACTAGTAAGAAGAATAGTAGATAGAATCTGCCTTCCTTCTTTATATGCAGCTCAGGAAGGAAGATTTATTTCCATTTCCCCCTGTGTATGGTCAGCCAAACAGTCACTAAAGATCGTATCTATAGTGTACTAGTATATATAACAGAGGACCGCATGTTGGACAAAACACAGACTTTCACTATGTGAACCTGCCCAGAGTGGACTCTTAAGAAAATATGCCTATAATTACATGCACAGCATCCTTGAGAAATTGGGGAAATTTGGGAATGTAGGTAACAGGCTTAGGGAAAAATCCTTCATCTGGCAAATCAACAAAAAGGAAAGTTTCCCTCAGGTTCTAGTAACTTAAAACATTTTTTTTAAAAACAGATTTGCTGAGATATAATTTGCACAGCATAAAATTTCCCCATTGTAAGTATACAGTTCAATGAGTTTTAAAAACTAGGAACACTTGATGAATTTGCATGTCATTCTTGTGCAAAGCCATGCTAATCTTCACTGAGTTGTTCCAATTTTTGTTCCAAGGTATTCTGCCAAGTGAAGAACTCTCAGAATTTAAATTTTTGGCAGAAAATTGCCATCTAATGTTCTTCAGAACACAGGGGATGGAAATGTTAGTATTTATTTTATGATGGACTCTGCATGTATCTTTAATATTTGTTTGGGAAGCATTTAAGAAAATATATCGATAGATAATGAGATCCGACTAAAGTGTACTGAATCTTCAAATTAGTTTTAGTATGTAATTATAATCCATATTTTATAAGTAAAAGAAGACACTTCCTCAAGGTTAAGAAACTCAACTGAGGGAAAGGACTGGTACATTTTGGAGTTGGGATGTGATCTCACATATTCTGATTCACATCACATTGGGATAGAAGATTCTCTATCTGGTGGTGATCCATCAACTCTGACAATAGGTTCTAAGTTCTCTGCATGTGGCTTTTCATATAGTCCTTATGAGAGCTCTATAAAGTAAATGCTATTATCTAGTGCATAGATGAGGCAGTTGAGATAGAGTTACCTTAGACATACAGTCCAAGGTTATAAAAAAATAATGGGAGACACAGTTGGGGCCCTAATTTAGCTACGTGGGGCCTAGAGTAAACTATACTTACCTAACATGGTCTCCCTTAATATCCACTGACTATCCAGAAAGGAGACAAAAACTGGGGCCCCTTGTTAGTACTTGCCTTATGAAGTAGAAAGAAAGAATGGTAAGGGAGAATTTCCATGACTCTCTGGACAGGATTTTCTACATATCTCACAAACCACATTCTAATGGTGAATCTGTTTTATATAACGATATTGATTTCTAAACTTTTATATTTTCACATTTGAGGTCTTGATTTATGTTTACAGCCCAGTTTTTAAAACTTTTGAAACAATTTTCTAGTATGCTGATGGAGAATGGGAATGATAAGAGAAGGAAATGTGCCCAACGTTGAGCTTCTGGATGGTTTTACCCGGGGCTCTCTCTGCCTGAGATTGCTCTGTCCCCAGATGTGACAAGGCTCATACACTTACATCATTCCATATCTTTTCAAAAGTCATCCTCTTGTACCTTCCTATTCATAGTAGGATTCCTCTATTCTCCGCCTTGAATTTGTTTTATTTTTCTCTCTTGTACTAATGACCACCTAACTTAAGTTCAGAGTGATACTTCCAACTCAAATTCTAGACTTCAGGGCTTTTGCTTAACTTCTTTTAAAAATGTGTCTGTATCTTTATTACTGAGAACAGTGGTCTTTAAGGGCATGGGAGATAATAGGGAATCTCATAATTGTTCATTTTTTTTTCTATCTAATGCTGCACATACAATAGTCTTAGAGTAACAAAACTAATACTACCATCAACGATGGCTGAACTATTAGCATTGTTTTGCTTTTCTTTTCTGTCATTTCCCATTTTTTTATAGTTGTTCAATACCTATATTGTCTGAGAATATAGCTATTCCATACCATATTCTCTGCCCCTGTCCCTCATTTAGTCTTAGGCCACAGGTGACAATGCATTTGTCCCCTACTAGTCCTTACATTAGTATGCCTCTAGTCACTTTGCTTGTCTGAAGGTTGTTCTCCAGTAGATTCCATAGTAAGGACTCAAGGGAACAATATTCCTGGAATTATTGCACATTGGTAAGAATTTACCTAAACCCTTTGAACTTCAAAATCTATTCTGTTGGATAAAAATAACTCTTGGCTCCCACTTCTCTTTTTCTTAAATATCTTAAATATGTTACTGCATTTTCTTTTCCAAATAAGTCATGTATTCTTTTCCCTTAATTTTGTACGTACCTAAAAGAGTTTTTTCCCCTCCCTCCTTTTCCTTCCTTTCTTTTTAAAGTCACTTAATTTTACAGGAATATGTCTTTGTTGTTATGGCTCATTTTCTCAGTGATGCTATGTACACTTTCATTATGCAGTTTTACATGTTTTATTTTCGGAAACTGCTCTGCAATTACTGGATTTAGTATTTGTTCTGTTTTCTTACTTTTGGTTTCATCTCCTTTCTTCTCCTACTATCCATATGCTCAAAATTTTTTGCCTGTCTTCAATATTTTTAACTTTCTTTTGATTCTTTCTTTTCTTTTCCTTCATTACTTGCTGAGTTCTAAAGTTTTTCTCTCTCACTTTTTATTTTGCCTAGGCTATCATCTGTTGCATTTTTTTTTCCTATTATGTGACTTCTCTTTTTTTCCTGCAATTTTGGAATCCTTTCTTTTCTTATTTCTAATTATATCCAAAGTTATGGAACATTGTTTCTGAGCTTTTCTAGTTCTGATTTATGTTGTTTTCGTTCATGTTTTGTAGCATTTTCTTGATGTTTCTTAGCTAGTTTTGAAATAGTAGGTTACAGTTTTGTTCTGTTTTGTGGGCATGTTTTTAGCAGGCTTTTATTGTCTGCTGCTAGTACACGATTTTACTTTTTTACTCTTTTTCTTATGATAAATTTCTGTGAGATATGACCTTGATACTTACATTGCTCATGTTTATATGAAATAATTTTTTCTAAGGCAGTGTTTAGGAAAGTTTATATAACTTTACAGAGATCCCTCTTCTGTTGTTTTTATGTTCTTTAAAAATATGGTAATGTGCTTTCTATGATTTGATCTGGACTCCCCTCCCTGCCTTTTCTTTGTTGTTTTCATTCTGTTCAGTTTTGATTCCCCTTCCAGCAATTTCTTTTCAGTGTGGGTTCCTGTCATGGAAAAGACAATTCTGGTGGGCCAGTTCTGAGAGTTAATGAGTGTTCTCTGATCCGCATTGTTCAGTCTTTCCTGAAAGGGGAGGGCTTACATTCACAAACTCCATGTAGTTTCAGCAGCTGTTCCCACATCGGTCCCTGCTTCCCAGTGAATATCTGTGGGCAATCTTAGCATCCGGTTCCCAGACTCCAAAGATACTGCTCTGTTGCTTTCTTCCTCTTCCTTCTTCAGAGATGCAGGTATCATGAAGTTTTAAGGGTTTAGGTGGTTTCCCTCTACCCCATGTGTTTTGGAGCTTATGGGGATAACTATTAGCCTGGTTTTATTTTAAATGCTGCCCTGATTTACCAGTTTTGCTATCAAAGTACTCTGTTTTTATATGGGGATTTGGTGGGATTAAAAGACTACATAGCCACTCCTGCCATTTTCCCAGAATCCTCCCTCCTATGTAGATTTTCAATATGTGCCTTTAATTGCCTGACAGCTATTGACTATCCTCAGTAAATTATTTTTTATATTTATAGAGTTACATAATATATACATATATGTTAATATATTAAAGCCAAAAATTACCGTCCCTTAACCCGAAACTGTTCGTGGTCTTTTATAGGTAGTATTGTTCTATGAGACCCAGGTTCATCTTGAAATAATTTGATATGAATTTTACCTCAGAGTAAGCAGCAAATTCCTTTTTTTTTTTTTTTTAATACTGATACAGCTTTCAGAGTCATAAGACTCCCTGGCAGAAACAATTTTGTGGGGAAAAAACTTTATCTCGACTGATTGAATGCTCAGGTTTCCCTTCAAAGGATCAAGTTTGAAGTGTTTTAAAGGACAGTTTTACTCAGATGATGGAAATATGAAAAAGAATAAAAAGGAAAGCATTGCACTTACTTGGAGGCAATTCTTAGAGGTAGGGTATTTGTTGTAGGCTATAGGCGACTATTGGCCTATTCATGGTATTAGTGGCAGCCATTTCTAGACAAGGGAAGGCTTTCACAGATAACTCGTAGAGCACTGTGAAATGATCCAAATTGGAAGGCAAGGAAATGAAAACGTGTACTTGCTTGAAAGACCGTGTATACTCATAAAAATGAGCTGTTATGGTGGTCTTTCATCCCAATCCCTGCAGATAAAAAGCTATCTCCACATGATTTGCTAAAGCCCTCTTACCTCACTTTCACAGAGCAATGAATCATGATTCAAACAAGGTAGTGGTTTTTTTTTTTTTTGTCAAGTTGCTATGGTGAGATGACAAAAAAAAAGAACTCTAAATGTTCGTGCAATTGGAATATTTCTTTTTTCCTGCCTTTTCTGATAAACTACCTATATGCATTTTTTCTTAAAAGGAAATGCTTAAGTGAATTCCTGCTCCTTTAAGAGATTGTCCCCCCTCCTCGGTGGCTAGGTTTTGCATACTATGGACAGATTTCCAATGTAAATCTGACTTTCTACTTCTTCTTTTTTTTTTTAAATAATAAGCAATAGAAAAAAATTCGTCATTATATTAATTATAAAAGCTTACGGGAATTTTGTCTCAGTCTGCTATGTGTCTTTATTTGCTAACACAAGCACAGTGAACAGAGATAAGCTCCTATGTGCCACCAAGTAAGTACTCCTCATCCTGAGTACTTAATTCATTGCTCCTCTAAATGAATTTGGATTCCGTTGGAAAGGGAAAACAGACTTTGAATTTTATTGATGTAGTTACTTATTTACGTAGTACTCTTTGAGATGCCTATGCAGATGTGGATGCAAGAAATAAGAAAAAGCCTGTTATTGATTTTTCTCTGCAATTCCATGCAGACATTTGGGGGCCAGGGAGGGATTTTCATTTTGTAGCACTATTAGGCACAAGTAACTGAGAATTTTATGTGAGAAATAAGAGATGTAGTGCACCTGGATTTTTCTCAGGCTGATGTTATTAATGAAAAATAAACTCACGGAAATAATAGTGTCAGGTATTTAACCTGATAGCAGATTGTTAGTATAATCCTGGATGCATTTTTTTTTTTTTTTGATACTCAAATTGAACATTCCTTAAGATTCAGCAGGTCTGGGATGAAACCATTTACTCTATAGGTTTAACAAAGAATTTGCCAAAGGTTAAAACCAACACAATATATTCATTTATTCACCCATTCAGGAAACACTTATTGATCGTGTATATTTTAGGTTTGTCACAAAATTCTTCAAGTTTTGTTTATGGAGATATTTATTTTTACCTAGAGTGTATTTTTTGTTTTGTTTTGTTTTGTTTTGTTTTTTTGTGACTATTTGAGCTGATAGTTATGGTGCTTGGTTCTAGATCTGTATTCTGCAGTGAAATTTCAGTGTGATCTATCACCAGCTATTTAATCCATTTTCATCTTTATGGAAAAAGGGGAAAAACTGCTCTTACTAGCTGCTGTTTCTGGAAATGTGATTAGAGCAGATACAGGTTAGCCAGAGCTTAGGAAGCATTTCACATTACTCAGTGGATGGTGCTGAGGAGTGACAATTATTATTATTTTTTCATGTTTATTTATTCTGAGACAGAGACAGAGCATGAGCTGGGGAGGGACAGAGAGAGAGGGAGACAGAGAATCGCAAGGAGGCTCCATGCCGCCAGTGCAGAGCCCAATGTGGGGCTCGGACTCACCAACCAGGAGATCATGATCTGTGCCGAAATCAAGAGTTGGATGCTTAACCAACTGAGCCACCCAGGTGCCCCAGAGGAGTGACAACTATGATGAGGATCAGTATCTTTTTTATTTTAGACAATGAAGTTGAGAAAGATCATTGGTCGGCTTTATGAGAAACAACCTGACTTTTTTGGATATGTACAAAAATTTACCTCAAAACAGGGGTTAGTTCATAGAAGCAAATGAAAACTGTGAAGTTTTGCTAGGGATCTGCAAGATAAGCATAAGAAGCCTCTCTCATGTGAACCGTAATGCCTGGCTCTAACCTTAGCTTTGCTCACAAAACCTGATGCTAGAGCTGAGTGAGCATCTGTCCTTTCATCCTGATTTCTTTTCCAAATTAGAGGAAATATTCCAAGGGAAAAGTGGGAGGGGCACACATATGATAGGTATACCTTATGGCTGGCCAGGAAGGAAAGAAATGATGACCACTTCTTCCTGCCAGTGGCATATTACAAGGGATCTGAAACAAAGTAATATCACAGGGAAGGCGTTGCTCGCTAGTTTGGTCAGAGAAAAGTTAGGGATTCTGCCAAAAATTTGAATTCCTAGAGGAAAAACTATATTAATCCAGAAAGTTAATGATAGAATTGAAATTATCCTTTGATAGATGTCTGCCTTGCTTGTATATTTGCAGTGAGGTAGTAAAGTGTGAGCAATATCCCATACTGGCCTTGTAAACCTGCGGGTGTTGTAATTAATTAAGATGATGTATTGAAACATTGGCAAAATGTAGTGTTTGCTAATACATGTGTGGCCCAATTTCAGCCAGGGTTATTGTTGTTGTTATCTCATCTCACAACATATGACTTTTTAGGACAGTCATCTTTTTATAATTTACAAAGGAAATAAAAATCAGGCTATTATCTGACTTTTGTTCCTGAGACACTAATGAGCAAGAGTCATTACTCATAACCGAATAATTAATTGGGTTTCCACTCTGTGCCAGACAGTGAGCTGGGCTCTGGGCTCACTTAGATAAGAAACAGTTCTTTCTCTCATGGCACTCACAGTGTGGGGAGAGACAGGTAAACAAATCATTGCCATATAAGTTGATAAATGCTATAATAAATGTATGAACAGATGCCATGAACATAGAGGAGGGCGTATTTAAGTGCCTCCAGCAGAAAGCAAGGGTTATCAGAGTAGCTGGTACATGCCTTGTAACAAGACTTCACAAAGGTGAAAAAGAAGGGACAGGAAAAACAACTTAAACGCATTAGCATCATCAGCAAAGATAGACAAAGTTTGAATAACTACAGAGTCAATTTGAGAAACGGTCTTTCTATGATGCCGAAGAGTTTGGAATTTTTTCCGAAGAAAATAAGAAGATATCCCAGTTTATAGATACAATCAACATGGTTTAATAAAATTTTAATGAATATTGATGGCTCATCTACTGTGTTCCAGGCTACCATGTAATTGTTATGTGCCACATAGTATATTAATGTTGGAGCCAAACAATTAAACAGGTTTGACAGTTAGATGAGGAAGAAGAGAAAATGACTGGTAATAGAAAACTAAAAGAGTCTTAAGCACAAGACAGGTTATTCCCACAGATCAATGAATCAACACATCAGCAATGCCAGGGTCGATTTAGGAGCTTTTGCGCTGTTGTCAGGACTAAGGATCTTCCCATCTTTTATCTTTAGCTTATGCTTTTGTGAAAAAATGACTCTTAGAGCTGCAAGTATCATCCACTTATACAACCAGCCCACATGTAGCAAGGAACAAGACAAAGGCTGAGAGTTTTATTCTTTTATTTGTTTTTTTTTTTTAATTTTTTTTTTCCAACGTTTTTTATTTATTTTTGGGACAGAGAGAGACAGAGCATGAACGGGGGAGGGGCAGAGAGAGAGGGAGACACAGAATCGGAAACAGGCTCCAGGCTCTGAGGCATCAGCCCAGAGCCTGACGCGGGGCTCGAACTCACGGACCGCGAGATCGTGACCTGGCTGAAGTCGGACGCTTAACCGACTGCGCCACCCAGGCGCCCCTATTCTTTTATTTGTAAGACACAACTTTCTGGGAGTCTTCTCTGTTTCATTTGTTTCATTGGAAACAACTTACTATACTGATATCAAAGTTTTCCTGCTAGGTTAGGGAAAGGGAATAATATTTATTTTCAGTCTTTATTATAGGCTATGAAATTTGCCAGTGAGGGAAAGGGGGTAGAAAATGGATGTTTAATTAGCAACCATTGGTGGTTGAATCTTCTTAGGTAAAATTAACATTTAAGGACTGAGAGGAAGAGGAGGTAATGTTGAAGTAGATGCACAAATAGGGAGAAAACCAGATGCCAGTGGTGGATTTGACAAATAGGAGGTCACTGCTGACTTTTACTCTGAAAATTTCAGTAGAGTTTACTATTAGGAGCCAAAACTCAGTGTGCTAATAAGCAAATGGCTGGTGAGGAAATAGATATAGAAGCTGCTTTCCTTACAACCAAACCAAACCAAACCAAAACAAAACAAAACAAAATAAAACTTCTAGTAAAGAGGACAGAAGGAAGGAATCTGTATTGGAGGGAGAGTAAAGAAATGATTTTTAGTCAGCGGATGGGAGACAATTAATCATATTTACATGTTATGGGGAGGGGCACATTAAATATAAGAAGTGGGTGTGATAATTGATAGTTTAGAGTTCTAGAGTTGATTAGAATAGATGAATAGGGAAGAGGAATTATTGAATTCAGGAGAAAAAGGAGGCTAAAATATGGAGTTAGGCATAATTAGCGTATAGATGATCATTAAAATCTAGCCTAAGACTAGAGCAGAGATAAAGTCATAGATGAGTTTGGAAATTGATGGAGCAGAGGAGTTTCTCCATGATGACCTCTGTTTCTACTGAAAATTTGGAGATACTGTCTGATACTGAAACTGTCTGTGTGTGTAAGGGGAGAGGGTGTGATGGGTGGTAATGGTGGGCTAGAATAGTTTAAGCAGTGGGTATAAATTTGGAATAACCAAAGCATGAAATTAGAAATAGTTTTATTAGGGATCAGTGAAAGGACTGTTGGAATGTATCAGTAACAGGCTGTCATTAAAAACATACCTTTAAATAATGCAAACTTATATGAGTACATTTTCTTCATAGTGCTCAATAGCCAGTAAGCGCAAGTAGATAAAGCCATTACTTTGAATGAGCCAGTGTTAAACACTATCAGGGAATAGAGGATGTGAATATAATAGAGCAACCTAGAATATCATTAAAGAGAGATCAGGATGTTGAGTGTAAAATGAGAAAAATGAACCTACAAGGGATGTTATTAGACAGGAAAAGTAGGAGAGGTCCATACTTTTATATTGTGCCCATCTTCCTAACAAAACCCTATTTCTCCGGTACTTTG
Organism: Neofelis nebulosa; assembly: GCF_028018385.1. Lineage (NCBI taxonomy): Eukaryota > Metazoa > Chordata > Mammalia > Carnivora > Felidae > Neofelis > Neofelis nebulosa. Next base: position 152,457,310 of record NC_080784.1, read on the forward strand.
TAGTCCTATTTATCCGACCACACTTAATTAGCCCAGAGGTCAACATTTGGTGGTTTTCATTGGCCTGGGAATCAAGAGCAGATGTTGAGAAATAAGTTTTTTTCTTCCATGAATTAAAATTCAGAAACAGTCATTAAATCTGGGTTAGGCTGGCTTGAGGTAAAGTAATGCAAATAAAGGAGATTTAAAGTCAGATTCTGCTACTACTACATGGCAAAACAGAGAACAGTGATGTCCAATAAGGAAAGAAACACACAGAGAGAGCAAAGATGAACAAATAAAGAAAATACTAGTTGGGACCCTGATGTCTCTGCAGTTTCTGATTCTAATACCTTTTGAAGTTGGGCTTTATTCATTCATACTAGTCATTTGACTCTGGGAGATATGCCTGCATTTTATATTAAATTTTCCTTTTATGCTTGAGCTAGTTTAAGTTGGTATTACTTAAATCCCAAGGGGTCTTATGAAGGACTAGATCGAAGGACTGGAGGTCTTCACTAGTCAAAGAAGAGATTTAGGGCTAATGGATATTCTAGGGAGGTAAAATAATAGGAAACTTTATGAGAGAGTTGTTAACAAGATGACATGAAATGAATTTTTTTTTCATTTTGATAGTTTTAGAAGTCTGTTAAGTAGCTATGGATGAGGACAATATATTAGGGCAGTAGAAGAATGTGCTGAAGAGGAGTAGAGGTTAAGAATTTAGGCAAAAGGACACAAGAAACTATTGAGCTAGATTTTGAAATCAGGAGTGGTAGTGAAAGAGTGTGACTGTTCACTGAATATGGAAGTGTGATCTCAAGGTTGGTAGATAATTTCAAGTATTGCAGAAAGGGTGAGCTAAGGTGACACTCATCTTAAAAGATGATTTCTGGAAGAAGAACAAAATCACAATGGTATAGAAAGAACAGTAGGGAAAAGAAAGAGTCTCCCTTGCATTCTATCTATGAGCTGCTTGGCCACCAGAGAGTAAATAATCTCCAATGAATAAATAATTTCCCACTCAGTGTATTTGAACATCATGGTTTACTGACAACAAATCCTAAGGGAATCTTATGAGATACAAAAAAACAAAGACAAAAACAAAAACAAAAACACAAAAAAGGAAATCCTCAAAGAGGGGAAGTCATAAGGAAAGATAACCAACTATTAATAATAACATGATGTTTAGCTATAGGATCACGTATAAAGAGTCTATATAGAATCATCTATATTTCGGTGAATACATTTATCTGTACACTTTCTAGAATGAGAATATTAATGTTGGTTCTCAGAGTGTAAGCTCTGACGGAGTCCCACATGGATATCACATGCCAGGCATCATGGAAAGATCACTCAACATAAATTACATTATCCAAGAAGTAGGGAAAAGCATTTTAGGGCCACATAGTCAATACAACTATATTTACTTAACCAATTCTAGCAGTTGTCTAGTGGCGATGTCCTTTAAGTAAAGTGGTCAAGAAGAACAAGAGGACATGAGGAAAAGAAAATAGACTTTTCAAAATAGTGCTTTAGGCTTTAAATTTAGACTTAGATCTTTGAATATTTCTCACTTTCATAACACTTCTGATTTATTCTGCTTCATCTGCATTCCTCCATCCCCTCGTATATTTGCCTTTGGTTTAGATAACCTCGGCATCCTGTGCTCTATGCAATTAATAACATTCATTTTAAGTTTTGGGTTGTTTTGTGAATGTACACTTTGCTTTACTAATGGAGTTGTAAGATCCTCAAAAGTGGGGCATTTTACTTTCATATTCACAGTTTCTAAAACACTGTTTGAACATATAGGAGGTGTGCAGTGAATGGATATTGCCTAAGGAATTGACTGATGGAATTACTGAGTGCAAGGCAAAGATGTCCAAACAGAATCTACGAGGAGAGGATAAAGGAAAGGTTATAGTTGCTAATTATGTTTCTGTATCAATTCTACTTCCATAAAGATTCATTAGTACATTCTCTGAGAATCCTCTGGAAAGGATTTTAACCAAATATGATGTTGCTAACACATCCATGTCCTGAACCAAGGTGTAAAAAGCAATGAGTACATTTTGAGAACGGTAGCACAGATTTTTGTTTGTTTTTATTTATTTTTAATTTTTTTGTGGGAGAGGACTTTTTTTTTGATACATCCTCTGTCTCACGTAAATGTTTGAGAGAGTAACTGTATTGTACCCTGTGACTTACGTTCATTATATTAATCATTTAGAAACTATCACATCAAAATGAGCCCAAATAGAAGATAGGAAAAGCCATTTTTATTCTACATCTGCAACATTCTAGGAAGACTGTTAATAACTGATAATATGTATACATTACATTTAATTTCATAACATCCTTATAATAATTCTGTGAAATATTACTGTCAATACCTTTATTTTAAGGACAAAGAAAAGATGCCAGATGTTATTTGACTCCCCCGGGAACACACAAGTGAATGGTAAGATAGAAGTCTAATTCAGATATCCTGGTTTCAAAGGTGGATTATTTTGTTCTTTTGTCCTGTTGGAGAAAGTTCTGTATTCTCCTCCAAAAAGTTTACAAAGTTCTTAGCTAGAAGCGGTGGTAATAGCAATAGTGGTAGTAAGAGAAACAGCTGCAGCAGCAACAACAGCAGTGTAACAGATATCTATTAAATGCTTGCTGTGTGCCACGAATTGTTCTGCATGCTTGACATGCATAGCAGAGGAGGAACATGATAGGAAAGGAGGCAATGATATTCCAGGATCCTTGCTTAGTTTATCCACACGTGGGCTTCGTTTACCTACAACTCCTTTCTTACCTTTCACACATAAATTGACAGGACATATAGTCCTATGTATAATTTTCAAGCATTACTTTTTTAGCCTCTTAACTATCTTCCCACTCTTCATATATGTGGGAGAAAAAGCAACAGCACGTCTTTGTTCCGTATCTATTGCCTGTTTGAAAGCAGTTTTCCAGTGTCTGTTCTTAATAGTCAAGGGCACAGATTTCATTTTCATGCCCATTATGCATCAATAGCTTGAATCAGATATATTATGAGTCACGGCCGCCTTACATTTCCCAAGCTGCTGTGTTAATGTTCCTTTGCTTAAGACTGCTACGTGCTTATTAGTGTCCAATGGTAACTGGTTCCTACTGAGTCAATGCATCTCTAAAGAATTATCAAGGATGTTATATACTGAGTTAAAAATGAATGCTATTTTGGGCTGCAACAAAAGTCATAAAAAGAAAATCATGTATAAATTTAAGAGCCTTGTAAAGTATACAAAACAGGAAAACTCAAAAGTACATGAAGAGGTACATATATTTACAGAAATCTTTCTCCTTTGCCTTTTCTGAAAGTGCTAGATTTCCTTGTGTTTTCTGCCTTGAAATTACTTCAAAACCAACATATACCAAATAAAACTATCTTTTCCCACTCTCCCTGCAATTTCAGTTAAACCCATTTTACCTACAAAATGTCTCCAAGAAGTCTACTGATTCCTGTATATAAGGGAGGCTAGCATGGGGAAAGACAGTAGGCTGTCTAGAGATATTAGAAGTAGTCTCTGGGTTTGAAGGAGAAAATTAACTCATGTGAAACGTTTGAATAAATTTGAAAAACAATCGGAAAAAGTTGAAATCATTGTGAGATGCACAATAAATGCTATGGGCAATATCTCCCATTTGGTATTTTGTTGGAGTAATGTGCTATTTTTTCTACTGCTTTCTGTTCATTAAAATTTGCCAGTTTCCTGAATCTAAAAGGATATTTGAAAAATCATTTTTTATGTTTAAAGATTGATAATGTTTCACCTATATCCATTCTGAAACCATGGACAGATATAAAAGTAAATAGTAGTGATATGAGAAACATTTTGTATAGTAATTTAAAATTTCTTAATTTCAATTTAACATAATATTTAAAGTACAGATACGACTGCAGATTTGAACTTATTTCTGTATGAATGTCCCGTGAAAATGTTTAGTACTTAATTCTTTATATTATTAATCTTTATTAATCTACTATCTAATCTTGTACAATTTCTTGCCTATGCTCACTACCCATAATATTGGAAGTTCCACAGTAATGTATTTCCTTGTTCCTTGGTTTGATTATTTCAAGCACAATATATAATGAAGGAAAAGATATTTGGTATAAACATTAAGAAGGGCATGTATTCCCTGAAGGGAATTAGAAATGAAAAAGTCTAAAGGATGCAAAACCAGACAGAGACCCCACTAAAAAGGAGAACTATAGACCAATTTCCCTGATGAATATGGATGCAAAAATCCTCAACAAGATATTAGCCAGCCAGATCCAGCAATATGTTAAAAAAAATTATTCGCCACAACCAAGTGGAATTTATACCTGGGATGCAAGTTTGGTTCAATATACCCAAAACAATTAACGTGATTAATCACATCAATAAAAGAAAGGACAAGAACCATATGATCCTCTCAATAGATGCAGAGAAAGCATTTGACAAAATACAGCATCCTTTCTTGATAAAAACCCTCAAGAATGTAGGCATAGAAGGAGCATACCTCGAGATCATAAAAGCCATATACGAACGACCCAACACTAATATCATCCTCAATGGGGAAAAACTGAGAGCTTTCCCTCTAAGGTCAGGAACAAGACAGGGATGTCCACTCTCACCACTGTTAATTCAACATAGTAATGGAAGTCTTAGCCTCTGCAATCAGACAACACAAAGAAATAAAAGGCATCCAAATTGGCCAGGAAGAGGTCAAACTTTCACTCTTCACAGATGACATGATACTCAATATGGAAAACCCAAAAGATTCCACCAAAAAAATGCTAGAACTGATTCATGAATTCAGCAAAGTTGCAGGATATAAAATCAATGCACAGAAATCAGATGCATTCTTATACACCAACAATGAAGCAACAGAAAGAGAAATCAAGGAATTGATCCCATTTACAGTTGCACAAAAAAACATAAAATACCTAGGAATAAATCTAACCAAAGAGGTGAAAAATCTATACACTGAAAACTATAGAAAGCTTATGAAAGAAATTGAAGAAGACACACACACAAAATGGAAAAAGATCCCATGCTCCTGGATAGGAAGAACAAATATTGTTAAAATGTCGATACTACCCCAAGCAATCTACATATTCAGTGCAATCCCTATCAAAGTAACACCAGCATTCTTCACAGAGCTAGAATAAACAATCCTAAAATTTGTATGGAACCAGAAAAGACCCCGAATAGCCAAAGCAATCTTGAAAAAGAAAACCAAAGCAGAAGGCATCACAATCCCAGACTTCAAGCTATACTACAAAGCTGTAATCATCAAGACAGTATGGTACTGGCACAAGAACAGACACTCAGATCAATGGAACAGAATAGAGAACCCAGAAATGAACCCAAAACGTATGACCAACTAATTTTTTTTCAACGTTTTTTTTTTTTTTTAATTTATTTTTGGGACAGAGAGAGACAGAGCATGAACGGGGAAGGGGCAGAGAGAGAGGGAGACACACAGAATTGGAAACAGGCTCCAGGCTCCAAGCCATCAGCCCAGAACCTGACGCGGGGCTCGAACTCACAGACCGCGAGATCGTGACCTGGCTGAAGTCGGACGCTTAACCGACTGCGCCACCCAGGCGCCCCATGACCAACTAATTTTTGACAAATTAGGGAAGAATAACCAATGGAATAAAGACAGTCTCTTCAGCAAGTGGTGCTGGGAAAACTGGACAGTGACATGCAGAGGAATGAACCTGCACCACTTTCTTACACCATACACAAAAATAAACTCAAACTGGATGAAAGACCTCCATGTAAGACAGGAAGCCATCCAAATCCTTGAGGAGAAAGTAAGCAAAAACTTCTTTAATCTTGCCCACAGCAACTTCTTCCTCAACACGTCTCTGGAGGCAAGGGAAACAAAAGCAAAAATGAACTACTGGGACCTCCTCAAAATAAAAAGCTTCCGCACAGCAAAGGAAACAATCAGCAAAACTAAAAGGCAACTGACAGAATGGGAGAAGATTTTTGCAAATGACATACCAGATAAAGGGTTAGTATCCAAAATCAACAAAGAACTTCTCAAACTCAACACCCAAAAAACAAATAATCCAGTGAAGAAATGGGCAAAAGACATGAATAGACACTTCTCGAAAGAAGACATCCAGTTGGCCAACCGACACATGAAAACATGCTCAACATCACTCATCATCAGGGAAATACAAATCAAAACCACAATGAGATACTATCTTATACCTGTCAGAATGGCTAACATTTACAACTCAGGCAGCAACAGATGTTGGTGAGGATGCGGAGAAAGAGAATCTCTTTTGCATTATTGGTGGGAATGCAAGCTGGTGTAGCCATTCTGGAAAACAGTATGGAGGTCCCTCAAAAAACTAAAAATAGAACTACCCTACTACCCAGTAATTGCACTACTAGACATTTATCCACGGGATACAGGTGTGCTGTTTCAAAGGGACACATGCACCCCCATGTTTATAGCAGCACTGTCAACAATGGTCAAAGTATGGAAAGAGCCCAATGTCCCTTGATGGATGAATGGATAAAGAAAATGTAGTATATTTACATAATGGAGTATTATTCGGCAATCAAAAAGAATGAAATCTTGCCATGTGCAACTACGTGGATGGAACTGGAGGGTATTATGCTAAGTGAAATTAGTCAGTCAGAGAAAGACACAAATCATATGATTTCCCTCATATGAGGACCTTAACAGACAAGACAGATGAACATAAGGGAAGGGTAACAAAAATCATATAAAAACAGGGAGGGGGACAAAACAAAAGAGACTCATAAATATGGAGAACAAACTGAGGGTTACTAGAGGGGTTGTGGAGGGGGGGTGGGCTAAATGGGTAAGGGGCACTAAGGAATCTACTGCTGAAATCATTGTTGCACTATATGCAACATAATTTGGATGTAAATTTAAAAAAATAAAAAATAAAGTTAAAAGAAAGTCTAAAGGTAGGAGTGTTGATTATAAGCTTAAGTTGTATGGATCCTGAAATTACCTTTAAAAGATTAAGAGTATCTAAACTGATCTCATCTTAGAAAGTAAAAGTTATGTATATTCTATATATTTTCTCTACATAATAGGAATAATAGCATATGTACCATGCCAATACTTATCAAGCACTTTCCTATACATGATCGGATTTAATAGACAATTACTGACAAACATGACCTACTAATTGGTGGAAATATTCCTTCTAGATTAATCATGTCAAACTTCATCATAAGAAGAAAGGGTAATTGCTGCTTATCATGTCAAACACACACATTCTCCAAAATAATTGCTATTCTCTTATTGTTGATTTTTAAGGAATCAGTTATACCCAGTTATTATTCTTTGCTTCAATTTGCAGATGATGTTATAGACTTGTGGTATTCTTTCCTTTAGTATTGGCTTTGTAAAGTATACAGTAGATACAAGCAACATACAACTCATGGTAGCATCAGCCCTGCTAAAACTTTTGTGAACTTTCATGCAGTCTTTTTCCTCTTTCTCTATATTTATAAAATTGTGATAACAATGTTTATATAAATTCCATCTGTTTACTTTTGCTTTGCATTAAGATATTTTTCATAACAAGATACTTTTCATAGTAACTATAAGATCTGCATAATATTCTATTTAATAGATGTATAATTATTTATATAACTGTTTCTACATGTGATGATAAATATCTTTATATAAAAATAAATTGCCCATGGGGCGCCTGGGTGGCTTGGTCGGTTAAGCGTCCGACTTCGGCTCAGGTCATGATCTCACGGTCCGTGAGTTCGAGCCCCGCGTCAGGCTCTGTGCTGGCAGCTCGGAGCCTGGAGCCTGTTTCAGATTCTGTGTCTCCCTCTCTCTCTGGCCCTCCCCTGTTCATGCTCTGTCTCTCTCTGTCTCAAAAATAAATAAACGTTAAAAAAAAAATTAAAAAAAATTTATTGCCCTATTTTATATTAGATCATTGAATTAAATTAAATGAACATGTTTTGACTTGTGATATATCATTCCCAATACTCTTCTAAAATATAGTACCACCTTACTGTTTCTCAAGCAAAGCAGAAGTAGACACATACTACCATATTTACCAACCTTAGGTATTAAGGTATTAATATTTTAAGTCAACACTTCTTTCTCAAATAAGCATAATGCATAATGATTATTTAGACTTACATTTCAGTTATTCATGAGTAGAAGTTTTCTCCTATGTTCATATACTAGTTTCCATATTTGTGAATTATCTATTTTCATCATCCATCCATAGATGGGATGGAATATAGTGCTGTGAAATGAACGAAGGCTTAGAAAGCTTGTGTGTAATTTAATACACCATTGATTATGTGTATGTGGTCTTTAACAAATAACTTAGCTTTTTTGATTCTCCATCCCTTATCAGAAGGATGGAAGTAATGATATACACTTTATAAGGCTATGTTGAGGGTTAAGAACATAACATTTAAATGCCCAGCATAGCAACTAGCACATGTGCAGTATATATTAACTCCTTTTCTCTGATAAAATTGCTCTTGGACTTTACTTGCATGAGTACTAAAGGAGTTGTAATAATAGCCAACTGATGTTTTGACTGTAAATACTAAGAAATTCACTATTCTTATGCTTATTTACCTATGTAATGGATTTTTGGTCCTTACATATCTTCAAAGTATTAAAACACTCAACATTTAGCCTTAGGGGAAAGAGTAAACATAAACACATTTTATTACTTTTCTAGGATAAGCATCATTTTAATGTGTCAGTAGAGCCTAATGAAGAGAGCAGCAATGGCCAAATTTAAAAGGCATACAATGAAAGAGATATATTAAACATGACACAATTTACTAATTTGCCAATCATTGATGGACATTAGTGGGTTGATGGATTTTTAAGCATTAATATATACCATGATTATAAAGGATGATATCTTGTGAAAAATTCAGGGAACAGTTTCATCGAATTTACAAACTGGCTTCTTGCAGGCAGCTAGTTAACTGTAATCATTTTCAAGCTTAAAAATACTCAGGGTTAAAATGACAGGCACTAATTAATTTTCCAATTAGTTAAGGATTGATTCAGGATGTCATTCTTAAACTGTTCTGCCATTTAAAGAGCCAATCATTTATGTTGACAGAAGTTGCTTTGTGTTTAACATTTCCATTAGGTATGCAGCCTCACCCTATAGCTATCAATCATCATAGTTTTGACCCAGCCTGTCCTAAGTGAAATAGTAAATGGTTGGTCAGCCTTCATACATATATCATTCTCATAAAAAGGAGACAGTTTATATTAACAATTTTGATCAAGCTCTAATTACCAAGAAGGTTTTTTTAAAATGTAGCTTTTAAATGTTCATGGAACCCTGTGGGATCAACTAACTACTCATTAAGATGATGGAAATCCATCTCTGTTGTGTGATTTTGGGGGAAAAAAATCAAATCTCAAGTTTTCTGAACATAATTTTTTCTCATCTGTAGAAACGGGTTATTAATATGTTTTTCTACTTGAAAAGATTATTTCTTATTTCAAAATGTATAATATGTAATCATACTGTTCTTAGCTTAGTATCTGGTACAAAGTAGACCTTCAATAGTTCTGAGTGAATCGTTGATTCCTGAATCATTTCTTTAAACTTAGTTTCAAGTAGAAAAGAATTCAAATAAAATGTATGATTCCCATTTGTCATATAGACCTGTATCAGGAGGTATCAACAATATTAAACTTTCTATTTAAATTAAAAGCTGCGCATTTTGAATGTTTCTTTTATTTTCATTTATTAACAGTTTGTTACCCAAACACAATACAAATTACACTTTACATAATATATTGCTTTTATAAAACATTCTTTTAATTTTGAGGGCCAGAATAGTGTATATCATATTGGTTGTAAAATAATGAGCCTGGCCAAATTTTTACTTGCAAGAAAATCATTTCCATTGGCACAGAAATAAACAAAAGTTCAGGAAAGGATGACATTTCTTTATATAATTTCCACAGGGAAATCAACATTATCCACCTAAGTGCCTAAATAATCAACCTGAGCACTGTATTTCATTGTTAAAAACAAAACAAAACAAAACAAAACAAAACAAAACAAAACAAAAACTTCTATTAGTCTCCTGCATAAAATTCACTCATGGTAAATGTCATTTCACTATTGTAAGTCACCCTCACTCTTTTACCTAGTTTGGTTATCATCATTTCTTATCTGGATCTTTGAGTAGTCTTTTAAGTGACTTTCCTGTCTCTAGTTTTGCCTTACCCAGTCTTATTTCCATACTGCAAATACTTCAGAACCACGTTTGCAAAAGCAAGTCTTATTGTTCCAGTTATCCATTGCTATATCACAAGCCATCTCAAAATTCAGGGGCTTAAAATCAATAATAATTTATGTAGCTTATAAATCTGCAATTTGGTCAGGGATGAGACGAAAAGACCCATCTCTGCTTCAAGCAGTGCTGGCGGAGCACTCAATTAAAAGCTGGAGAAGAACTTGCAGATGGCTAATTCACACAGCGGGCCCAGTTGGTTGTGGTTGGAAGCTCAGCTGAGGGCCAGGGACTTTAGTTCTCTTCATGCACCTTTCTGGGCGGCTTGGAGTTCCTTCAAGATCCTGGCTTGTTTCTGAGTATCTGTCCCCAGACACAGGAAGTAGGTGTTGGCTACAAAGGCAACTGGCACATCCTCATTTCTGTTGCATTTTATGGTCACAGTCGCAGGGTTTGCACTCAATGCGACTAGGGTCAAAGAATGTGTGGCCACGTTTTAAAACAGTCACAATCAACACGTCACGACTCTATTTCAGATTTGGCAATGTCTCCCTATATTATTTCTTTTAAGTATTTTGACCAATCACAGAAGCATAATTTGTCATGTTCTTTACACAGTTTACTTCTGCAGCTTCATTTCTTTCTCCTTCCGTGTTTTCCACTCGTGCTTATTTCATTCTGGTTAATACAGGGTGCCTGGCTTACCACATCTGTGATCCCTTAATATTCTGCTATCTAATCATTGCCTCTATCACTATCTCTCAGAGCTCAGCTCAGATATCCGTTCTTCTGGAAACATTTACATGACCTCTGCCTCTGTGCTTCCCACTCTGCCCCCTTACCAAGTCTGAAATAGATATCTCTTTATTGATCCTTATGCATGTAAGCCAATATTATCTTTTTATTATGTTTTATCTTTTTTACTTTGTCACTAGATTGTGTGCTTCAAAAAGACAGGTATGGTGTCTTACGTGTCATGGTATCATCAAAGTTTATTGAATGAATAAATGGAGAAATGACCAAATATATACACCATAGTGTAGAAATGATTTGTTTACACACACACAAGACCATTACATTATATGTTAGGTGTGCACTTCCAGAGACCTTCCATAGTTTGAAGAATGAATAATTCAAAATTAGTTTTCAAGTGGAGATTAATATAAACCTGGGTTGATAGAGTCTCAAAACACATAAGTATACAACTATGATAGCAAGTTTACTTAAATACCTTTGAAATGTTCTCATAATTATCTCTAGCATTTTATAAAGTGTTTTCTCCTATGTGAGCAGCAGGATTGTTCTTACCTTGTGTTTTGTCACATTTAATATCTACTCCAAAGTTTGGGTAGGTTTTTTTTTTTTTTTTAGCATTAGCGCTAGCATTCAGTTTTCCCAATCCCAAGTTCAAACTTATTCAATCATCATTGCTAGCATTAGCAAGAGCATTTCATAAGTGCTTGAATTACATCATAATAGGATGTAAAATACTTTCAATTATCATATAAATGTTAAAAAAAGCACAAAAGTCACTAAAATCACTTGCACAAGTCCCAGTGTATATACTATTGATTCTTATTATTCAGTGATTCTATATTTAGAATTCTTCTGCTGGCTACATTATTTGCAACCCTAAAATCAATACTTGTAAGGGTAGGGCTTTCCCCATTGGTCGTAGACATGTGCATATGCAGAGTGGCAAAAATCCAGTCATTTGATGGCACACATTCTAGCCAAGGTTCAATGATGTGATGCTCTGCCTTCTGGTTTCAGCTATCATACTGTAAACAACTGTCCATTTGCAGTCTATTTAGCACCATGTTTTTCCCATTTTGTGCTTTATGTTAGTGACTTGGCTGTTTAAAATGGTGCCCAAGCATAGTTCTGCAGTGCTTTTAGTGTTCCTAAGCATAAGAAGGCTGTGATGTGTCTTGTGGAAAACATACTTGTGTTGGGTAAGTTTTATTCAGGCATGAGTTATAGTGCTGTTGGCCATGAACTCAAAGTTAATTAATCAACAATATATATTAAATAAGGTGTAATCACACAAAAACACACATAAAACAGGGTTATGTATTGCTCAGTTGATAAAATGTTGACACCAAAGTCTCACAAGGAACCTAACTCTGTGTATCCTCTGTGGGCAATGATTCTAGTATTTGCTGATTCAGTGTTTGTGGTGACTTTATAGAACATAACTAGAACAAATAACCAAAACATGGTTCACAGGATACTGACAAATGATGAGATTATTTCTGCTTAATCTTGCTAAAGTTATAATATGGTTTACATATCACTTGGATTACCAATTTTTAAATGATGTACACTTGAAGATAATTTTCTATCCATCTCATAATGCTTCTCATTTTATGCATAAAGCAATACTTTATTATCATCATGATATATTCAATATATATATCATGATATTTCAATACCATATAATTCTAAAACACAGAAAATATAACTAACAATTTTTTAAGTTCAAATATTTTATTAATTCAAACTATTTGTTGTAGTTCCATAAAAACTATTATTTTCCCTATAAGGGCTGCTTGAAGAAGGCTTTCTATTTTCTTTGATGTAAATAGACTTTTGCTAGATGGAGATGACTAGTTGATGTGACTTTTAGAATTTTAAATGCAGTTTATTTCTTAAAGTAGAATAATATCTGCAATAATACAAACTGAAAGTGGAATCTGATGAGGTATTAAATCTGATTTATTATGAGTAAAAACATGGGTCTATTACATTTTCACATGCAAATTATGCTTCTAAGGTGCTTTCAAGGGTAATTTGGGCATGCAGATAGAATTATGTGACCTTTAGCTAATTACAAATGGGTTATATATGGGTCTACTTGACTGGTATATGCCCTATGAATAGTATGTTACAGAGACAAAGATATCAAAAATGTTATACATAGATTTCATTGACTGTTGTAAATCATGGCAAAATTTCTGATTGGGATTCTGTCAATACCTTTGAGCCTCCATTGCTGTATGGGAGAAATGATTAGTGTATCTCTGCTCTGAGACATAGGCTAAAATGGTAGGTTTGCTTGGTGGGAATTGAGATTTACTGCCACTATGCTGTTGCAAAAAGATAACTTTCTGTCCATTTCATGATAATATTGCTATGAATATGGTATATCAGTCCAAATACTTGATGTTTCACTGGAATTTTCTAAAATTTACTTAGGATTTATTTCAGACACACATGATTACTTATAGTAAGGCAATGATGATTGAATAAGTTTGAACTTTGGGATTGGGAAAACTGAAAAGTATATTCAGGTGCTATAAATATAAAAATATAATGATCCAAATTATTAGAAACATCTTATTAGGAAGACTTTCAAAGTCTTAAAAAAATGTTGTAAGAGCTCTGATTATTATTTTTACTTAAATAAGAGAAATTTTTCAAAACTTAATGGAAAATTGTTTCCTAATGGATGTCATAGCATTTGATCTAGTGTTGTGAGTGACAGTTTATTCTGGGATGCCTATGTAGGGTATGCCACTGAAGTCCCTTTTATAATAAGCCATAATGAATTAACCCCAATACTTCATCTCTGTTAAGCTATAAAATATACTTCATAGGAATCACATTAAAGCTATCTACAGGCATATTTAAATGTACTCTTTTACAGAAACATGGAGATTTAACTAGGCCTGAGTCCCTGTGAATACGTTAAAGTAATGAAAAGATTCCATGACTTATGGGAAAAGAGCTAACTTCTCTTCAAAGTATAAGGATGAAGGAAAACAACAAAGTAATAGGACACACTAAATTTTTCTGGTTGATGTGGTAGAATTTTATTTTCAATAATCATGAGTACATTAATTTGGAAAACATGTTATTGGTATGGGGAAAAGCCAGATAAGATCTGTGGCTTCTAGACATTTTAAATACTGCAAGACAAAAACTTGTGCCCTTTATTACTCTCCATCCCCTCGAGATTGCAAACAAAAGAGTAATAAATCTATAATTTTTCCTGAGAAAGGAAAGTATCTACTAACTAGCTAAGCACAATGGATATAATAAAATCATGGAATTTGTCTGGCTTTCATCTGATAAAATACTTCAGAAAGGCCAGTGATGCTTTTAATGAGTGGCCTTGAGCAATTCATTTAACATGTTTCAGCCTCCATTTTATTCTTTTCTAATCTAAAAGATTAAGATGCATCTACTTCCCAGCAGTGTGGAGGCTTAATTTCATTTGATTCAAAAGCCTTTGGGCTTTTTCCATGATCAGCTGTGTTTGGTTTCAGAAAGTTTTGAACTGTCAAAATGAGTCACCCAAAAGTGATGTCACAGAGTATCTCCTTTGCTAAAAGCTCTGATTCCTATATTATCATTTAAATTTCATGCTGTGATAGATACTCTAAATATCTTTAGTAATATACACATGTCACATATCTCTTTTGATATAGTCTGACCTAGGAAGCTCTTCATGACTAATGTGGTCTTCTTCACTGGCTTGATTTGCAATTCAAGTCACAATGAGGAAAACATCAGTGAGTCAATTCCCTTTTGTCAAAGTCTTTGGGCATTACCTGTGATGAATGAATTCTCAAATATACTTGACCACATGTAAAAGAGTATGTAATGTGCTATGTTGTTTTTGAACACAGTTTCATTCAACCTCAATATAATCACTAAGCATGTCATGTGTAATCAATATCCTCAGACAACAAAGTGAAAAGAGGCAATGTGGTACAGACATTATGATTTTAGGAAACTGTTCGTCTGAGAAAAAGATACGCATACTCTTTTAATCAACAATGATCTATGCAAAAAACAATGGACTACATATTAATTTCCTTCACTGAAGCTTAAAATATACTTTTGACTACAAAACAAGCAGATTATAAATCTGTTTCTCCTGAGTTGGTTTGTGTTGAGTAAATGTTTTTGTCCGCCACCCCTCCCGTTTATATATTGAAGCCCTGACCCTTAATGTAATAGTATTTGAAGATAGGTCATTTGGGAGATAATTAGGGTTAGATGAAGTCATGAGGGAGGGATACTAATTCTATCTCAGTTATATGAGCATACAGCAAGATGGTAGCTGTCTACAAGTCAGGGGAAGACCTCAAAATGAAACCTGCCTTATGAGAACCTTTCAATAGACATAAAATGACTGACTCAAAGTAACTAATGTCTGTGTTTTCCTCTTTACAACCACTGTGATGTCACTGTTGATTTCAAATGCAGCTCACGACATAGACATGGGTAGTATAAGAGTTGGAGATACAACCTACACGTGAATTGAGCTCAATGATTTAAAATCATTAAGTAGTTTCTATATAAATTTTCACAGAATTTATTTAGAACATAAAATAAAGATAAAATTTCAACATAATCACAGCAATTGTTTAGAACACAAACTAAGAAAACACTTTTGTGGACAAGCATTTTATCAGTGACGTTTAGAATTGACAGTGCTGTGGTAAAAAAAAAAATTAATAGGTTTTTAAGTTGTTTTAAACTTTGCCACATGTAGTTCGCTCCTTTCACGCTTACATTTTGTTACCTACACTTGGTTTTCAGGATTTTTTGTTGTTGTTGTTATAATTAGATAACATAAATAAGTACAAGTACAGTCCCAGATGTTTCCAATAGATGTCTTCTGTCACTATTATAATATTATTTTAAAAGAACATTCTTGTATAAAATTC
Organism: Neofelis nebulosa; assembly: GCF_028018385.1. NCBI lineage: Eukaryota > Metazoa > Chordata > Mammalia > Carnivora > Felidae > Neofelis > Neofelis nebulosa. Next base: position 152,473,244 of record NC_080784.1, read on the forward strand.
TGCATCTGAGATTTTTGCTTTTGATAAAGTTCTAAAATTGGAATTTTGGTACATGAAGTTTCCCTAGAAATATAGCAGTGCTCCTAGAAATATAGCAATGCTTCTAGAATTTCACTAATAGTGGAAGTTATTCTTGAAGAATCTTTGCTAACATTGCAAAGAAAACTGTCATTTCCTTTTATTTACTTTATTTTGATCACCAGTAGGATTAAAGAAATATATAATTATCCTCTCACTTATTTTGAGAATTTATATTTAATGTATTTTGCCAGTTCTTCTATTTGAATATTACTATCTTGTTTATTTTTTTGTAGTGATTAGTCTGTAGTGATCTTTACAAGGAATAATAAAAACTTGCTTCTTTTGGACCAATTATGGAATTTTTAAAGAAGATTTTGTTCTTTGAGTCTGAAGTGGATATAAAATGTGGTCCAATTATGATTTATGGTAAAACTTTGTATTTCATACACACACACACACACACACACGCAGACACACACACACACGACTTATTTAAAAAATAATTCCAGATAATAATTCTGTTAGTTAAAATTTGTTCCCAAAGAGCTACTGTAATAGCTTTATCATGCTAGTATTGTAATAAAATAAAGATAAAATTTCAAAGCGATGGTAAAGACTTTAGTTTTGTATTGTATAAGATGAACAGACATAAAGAAGGACTTCTATTTAGTGGGCATCTAGCAGATAAGGTCTAGAATCATAATGGTTAAGTGAGTAGAAAAACTTCAGAAACAAGTCAGCTAGAGAATAGAGAATAGATGGCTCTGACATCTGGGCAATTTGTAGTATTTTGTCATATCTCACTTTCTGCACTCAGTTGTTATTACTTGTTTCATGTCTGTCTCTTCCTTCCCTCTGAGTTATTACTATCTGTTATACATTCCTGAATTGGAATTTTCCCAACAGCTATCATACAGTAATTGATTAATAATGTTGAAAAATTGAATAATTAATTGAATTCCAGGTTCAAATGAACTCTGTTGCTTTCTATGATTACAAGGGCATTGGGTGTTCTTTTGCTGATCTAGGGTTCAGAGGTGCTGGGAGCAGCAGAGAAAAGTCACAGCAACATCAGTTTGGCCACGGATGCTGCCTAATGGTGTGTTAAAACTCTGCAGTGAAGAATAAGTTGCTGACATGATGCCTCCTGAAGGGACACACAAATGCTGACTCCTTTGTTCTTTTAATTGGTCAGTTGTGTCCTATAAAATTTGGCATGAGAAATACTTTGCCCTTTCAGGTTGCTATGGACAGAAAATCCCTAACCAAGCAAAATCTGGGTTGCTCATGTGTGATTGAATGCATCTCTTCCCTTTAGGGGGATGATGTACTTTCCTTTTCGAAGCCATGTTTAATGTTCTGTTTGGTAAACATGTACCAAGGTGATCCTTTCATCAGCTAGACTGTTGAGATCACTACTTTGTATGTAGGAAGGTGAACAGCATGATAATCCAAGCCATAGGGAATATGAAGAGGGAGAAGTGAGTTTGTTGACCCATGATGTCTAAAAGAAAGATTTTGACTGGAAAATGGAAATAACCAGATGCCAATGTTAAAAATAAATACATAAATAAAGCCATCTGGAGACAGAGGAAATCCTCAAATTTTATAAAAACTAAAGAAAGAAATCATTCTGCTCTAAGTGGTTAAGCTGTTGTGATACTCGTAAATTTATTATAGGGATTGCAGTTTATATATATTCATGCAACAAACATTAAGAGTCTACAGTAGCAAAGCATCTTGTAGGTTATAAAGTGAACTCCTAATGAAAACAGATATATTTTTCTGATATCAAGGGTTTTTTTAATCTAATAGCTAAGAAAAATGAACCATTTATTGATCAATCAGTAGTATATGGGGCTTTAAGAGTATACTATTATGTTATCTGTTTTTTAAATATAAAAATGGAGGCTTAGACAAACCTATGCTATGTAGTTATGCTGCTAGAAAGTAGAGGAGATAAAATTTAAACCCAGATCTGAATTTTTAGCTAAAGGTTTTAACCATTTTTCATTGTCTTCATCTTCTCATAGCAGAATTTACATGTAGTTCTCACCTCTGCCTCATGGTAGAAAAGGCAAGATAATTAGCTAGAATACATGAAAATGTACAAATTACTATAACATAAGGCAGACTATAGTTAATTCAACCATAAGAAAGGCTAGAAGGATAGAGGCTTCATTTTGGTTATGGCTTCATTACTGACATGAGATTTGAACAACCTTGGGAGATGGGTAAAATTATAATAAATAAAGATGGGAGAAAGGCATTTTAGACAGAAGGGCAAGCAGTAAAAGAAATTAAAAGTATGGCATTTACCAATGAACATGAACCAGTCCAGTTTTACTAGGAAAATTAGTTCTAAAGAGAGAAGCAGTGAGAGGCAACATCAGTTAGACACAGAGTGTGGAGAACCTTGAATTCCTGGGGAGAAAGACAAACATTTGTTCTGTTGGTATTTAAAGTTTTCTGACAATTGGAATGCCATGCTTGGAAGGCTCCTTTAGGAAGACTAACTTGGCAATAGAATGCAATATAGATGAGAATTGGGAGATACCAGAGGCAAATTTACCAAGTAGACATTCTTACAGGGAAACTGCTTAGAGATATGTAGTACTTACAATAACATTAAAAACTCTATGGGAAAGAGACCATAATTAGAATTGAAAGCCTACTAAAAAAAAAAGAATTGAAAGCCTACTATGGACCAGCACTCTACTGGGCATCCTGGATGATTAAATACGTCATATCATTTACATTTCATTATTTCTGTATTATGGTTGTACCCTTAGAAATGGAGACAAATGTGTGAGAGGGATGCTGCAGAGAGAGAATGAACATAATTGACTGTGATAGGGTATAGAAACTTTCCAGTCAAGGGTAATACTGAAGCTTCAGGTCCAAAGTTCTTAATGGTGCTATGTCAAGGTTGTTTCAGTTGCAGATGATGAAACCAATTTTGGAAATTTTGAGTCTGAGAGGCAGCTTCTTTTTCTTAGGCACAGTGGCTGATTGTGATCTGTGTCTAGTCAAGGAGGTTGGGGTCAGGAGGGACATTCAATTGATGTTGAAACAGCAGTGGTTACAAAAACAGCACAGGCACTATGCTAAGTGCTTTGTCTCATGTATTTCCCACTACAATCCAATGAAATATATAATATTATTTTTAAAATTTCCTTACCAATTACACACGTATTAGTCAAGTTAGGAAATGGAAACTAGGTATTTTAGAAGTAACGGATTTGATAGGTCATATACTTACAAAACTTTGATAGCACTGGGGATTAAAATCTCTAGAAAAACACTACCAGATGTCAGGAATTTAGGAGTTGCTAAAATGACAGGGAAATGCTGCCAATCTCTATTGCCTACAACACCAATACAGGTGATTTTTCAGGAGCTCTCCTGAAGCTACTAAAATTTTCATGATACCTTCTGCCCCTCCACATACTGTCACCATTATAACGGAATAGTGGTCTCTCTTACTCTTCTATCTTCCAATTCTTGTACAAATTCTCTCATTGTTTGGAATGTGAACCTGACCTCAGATGACAAGTAGTTCTAGAAAATGCATTTTTTAGGCTTCCAGTCTCTGAGGAAAGAAATTAGTGTTCAGTCTTGATGGAAAATACTACGCACACACACACACACACACACACACGCATACACAAATGTAAGTTTAGTAAATTAAATAATCTGCCTAATGGTTCTAACCAGCTATTAGCTGGTTCTAGTTGGCAAGTAATAGAAGCAATATTTAAGACCAAGTTTAACATAAAAATTCATGGTCTAACTATTAGATGGTACAGCCATTGAACCAGGGACAGAGCAACAAAGCAGGCATGGCCAGGTTGGTAACTCAGTACTTGGCCTGTGACATGAGATAGATAATGAAAGACTTCAGTGGAAGGCTCTAAATGATCCCCCAAAGTGTCCCAGATAGAGTCAGCTTTAACTATCTTCCAGGCCCAGAAAGTTCAAAAGCACCCGTCTAAGTTAGTCTATCCATACTTTTACTCCTCCCTGATTTGACTGTGAGGGGATCTAAATATCACCAAGTGAATGGGGAAAAGAGTTAGCAGGGTAAGAGCTGAAACCCACCACATCTCTTCCCCCACTGCAGGCGATAGTCATCTATAGGACACAATGGATGGAGTTAAGAAAAGTCTTACCTTTGAATGAAACTGGAATCATAGATTAACATCTAATATTAGAATTAATGGATTAAATTGCTTAGAAAGTTGCAATCCTAAGCCTAGGAATAAAAGTCATGACATTGACCCTAGTTTCCTTTCAGACCAAAGGAGGGAGTGGAAGGTAAAAATGCAGGTGCATTTAATCACATTGTATATGCTGTATGTTCAAAACACTAGTTATTCCAATATTTGAAAAACTTAGACCAGCATAGAAGATAGGCACTAATTGAAAATTAAGGAAAATAAGAAATAATGGGGAAATATTTTCCTGAATTCCACAGATTAAGTAGAGACTAATTCACTTTAGTCATTTTGATGGATTTAACAAGGCTATCTGGGGCTTTGAGAAACAGGGACAAAATACATAATGTGACCCAAGATCTATGTTACTACTGTATAACAGGACACAGAATTTTCTAGTCATTTGTAATTCTTTAAAAATAATGTTATACATTTAAAAATATAAAATAGAACTTTGTTTATCTAGAAAAAAAAACTTCTATCCTCATGAATGTTTCACTTGTTTTGGTACTCAGATTACTAAGAATGTTGTTAAGCAAATATCATTTTTGCTATGTCTTGCCTTTTCTTGCTTAGACAAAATCTTGGTTTTTTTCCCCTCTTAAGTTTTCACAGTATTATTCTATCAGCGATAAAATTCCATCAACATGTTTTATATTTGAGAAATTTTAAAGTCATGTTCACTGCACATCTTTGCTATAAAACATGCTAATAAATGCATTCTGATTTATTTTTTTCTCCCAACAGGTTCTGACTAGTTTTAAATGAGAAATTATTAGAAATGAAAACAGGAAAATGTGAATATTTTCTTTTTAAAAGTTAGGTAGCTGTGACAGAAAGCAATGTGGGGATTATAATTTTGATTTAAAGCAGCTATATATATGTGTGTGTGTGTGTGTGTGTGTGTGTGTGTGACACACATGTATATATACACATGCATATATATGTCTAGTAGCCATACACATAAAGATTTCATTCAACAATTATTTTGATTAACCCATCCCCCAAATTTAAGGATTTAAATGAAATTAATGCCAACTCCTTGTTTTTTTCTTTTAGTTACAAAGTCCTAAAAAACAATAAAATCAATTCTATTTAGTGACCATTGGCAATAAATAGATCGTGTTTTGGCAGTTTTAGAAGAAATGCACATGTACCCAAAGTAGTCTTTAACTATTATCACTCAGGCTGTTATTTAGCTGGTATACACTGACAGTTATACTAACTACTTCCATGCTGGATACCAAAACTCCACTCTGTCTCTCTGAGAATCCTTCTTTATCCCGGCTGCCATAGAACCTCCCCTCCACCCTGCTGGACTTCATAATTCAAGAACTAAAGGATTTACCAGCATAACAGGGCCTGTAAAACTCTTCCTATGTGTCTGCCTGGGTTATACTCATTATTAACTGTAAGATCACCACTGATTATTACAAGTAAAAATAAAGGAGAATACTTAGAACAAAAGTATATGTGTGATACATTAAACAAAACGTGTTATTATACATTCTAAAGTCTGCAAAGCTATTAGCAACTTTAGGATTCATTCCTTTTTTTTATTACTGTAATTCTCTCTGATACTATCTATTTTTTTTTTTTTTAACGACCACGGATCTCTTTTGTAGGCCAAATAGTGTATTACACATCTGTCAAGACCATACTTTATTAGCATAGAACTGTATTTACAAAACCTCTCAGAACCCTTTTGGATTGTTCTGACTGCTTGCTTTATGTTAATTTATTTCTTTAATGTGTTTATATTTTTCCAGTCATTTGTATAAATGAAAACATACTAGAATGAATAGTTTTCACCCCTCTGAGACCTAGTTTAAATTTCAAGATTAACGTTGAATTCTATTCTCCATTTCAGTATGATAGCAAAATTAAGTTTGAAGCACAACACTGGTAATAAATATTTCTTATAAAAATACTGTATTTATAAATCAATAATAAATTACAGGACGATAAAGAGATGGATGGCCCCATCATTAGAGAAGTTCATGACCTTTATGGTGATTTTACTTGTTTATTAGAATAATTGAACCAAATTTTAAATTCTCTTCTAATGATATTTAGACAATTTGCTTTGAGATTACTACTGGATACATCAAGTATTCACTTGAATTCATAGAGGTATTCAATGTAATCACAGAATTCATAGAGGTATTATTTCATGTGCTCGTACTGACTTTTGCCTTGATGACAAAATTATGCTCCCCAGGATAGTAGGGCTTCATGAGTTCTCTTTAGACTCCTGACTATAGAGGTGAATTAGAAGCAAGTGTGAAACAGGAAAAGACCACCCATGATGTTTTGGTACCAAAAGAAATTCAAATTGTGTAACCACCTACACTCCATTGCTATGTTCCCAGTCACCAATTGGCATTGTAATCCCTTCCTTTTTTTTTCAATAGAAGTGAGGTATTCACTTAGATTTGCCTGATCTGAAAGTAGAGGAATTTCACACACACAAATGGCAATTTTAGTACAGATATTCAGAGAATAAGAATATATTTGTTCATAGATTTCCATCTCATATCAAACTGCCTAGGTGGTTTAAAGACTTATTTGTTTATTATTTTTAATGAAGTTAGAATTTGGGAAAGGTAAACACATAGGTGGTATTAATGTAGAATTAGTGAAATGATCAAATCATCAGCCATGACTATTTGTATCCCTGAGAGAGGGGCAGTAAAATAATAATAATGATGATAAAGCAAAGGATTCTTTAAATTTAGAAAGCATAGGAATATGTTATATTTCCATAAAACTAGATCTAAGTATCTCAAAAGAAAAAATGGCAGAAACTTTATTTTGATTATAAGTTGTGTAAAAATAATTTCTATAATCAGAAAAATCAGTGAATGAAAAGTTTTCAAGGGAGGATGGTCAATACCTGAAAATTACAAAAACAGAAAATTTCTCCCAAGGTGCAGACTTCAGGGCATGATCTACTGACTTGAAATAATAAGACAACTTAAAATAATATGTAACTTACTCAATTTATAACTTACAGAAATTTACAACCCTGGGAATCAGTTTCAAATGAGGTAAAACAAGTTCACCTAGAAGAATACATTTAAATTACACACAAATTGCTTTCTAATTTTAAGTACCTTAAAAATGAAATATAATATCCAAAAAAGAATTAGATTCAGGAAGAAAAAGAGGAAAATGATTAATTTATGAAACGTCAATAGCATAAATTAATGAAAAAAAAATTGCAAAACTCTAATATAAAAGACCAAATGCCAGGTGTAGGTTAAGGGAACTCAGTATAATCAGAGAATGCTTGGAGATGGTGAGACATATTATACTTTTCCTGTAGAATAATTATCAAAACCATTTGAAAGTTAAATATATGCAAAGTATACACAATTAGTTCAATATTTAGCTTTTCATCTAAAAGAATCTGTTGGTTGAACTGAATCAACTCTAGTAGAAATGAATGAAAATATCCAGTTGCATTTATGCTGATTTGCCCTAATGAATGTCACCATCTGATCGCTGTTAGTAAGAATGGCATGCCTATTGCCTGACTTATTCACATAAGGAAAGTTTTCTATATTGTAACTTTCTGTGGCTTCTGTACTATTTTGGGCAAAGAAAATGAAATATTGGACTATGATAATACCTTTAATTCTTTTATTTCTAAAATAACTATATCTTGAGGTTTTAATAAAAATGGAAATAATTATTGTCTAGAAATCATACTGATACCCAACAGATAAACACTTAAAATCTGCCTATCACTCTTCTCTCCATATATAAATTTACATATGCTTTACATCAACTCTAAGAGTTAGACAATAGAGTTATTGTCTTCATGTAACAGACAAGAAAACTGAGGTACAAAGTAGTAGCTTGCTTGAGCACATAGCTAATAAGTCTTAAACCCAAGGAATTTGGTCTGGCAGCAGATTCTAAGATGGTTCTTAATGGTCCCCACTTCCTGGTATACATGTATATTCGTTTTATATTGATGCCTTAACAAATTACCACAATTTTAGCAGCTTAAAAGTACAAAATTATTGTGTTATAATTTCTTTGGATTAAAAGTCTGGACACAGTGAGCCTTACAAGGTTGGAGTCATTATCTGTAGGGTTGTATTCTTTTGGAGGCCCCAGGAGAGAACATTTCTAGACTATGAAGTTTGTGGGCAAAGTTATTTCCTATGGTTATAGTACTGAGATTCTCATTTTCTTGTTGGCTGTAAGTCAGGGATCATTTTGAATTATCTGCCATCCCTCGGCATGTGGCTCACTTTCTCAATCATCAAAGTCAACAAGAGCAGGCAGAGTCCTAAATATCTAGTCTTCTGCCTCACTTCTTTTCTGCTTTCCTCTTCCACCTCATGTCTCTGCTAAAAGCCAGAAAAAAAATCTTGTCTTTTAAGGGCTCATGTAATTAGCTTGGGCCCATCTAGATAATCAATGTATAATCTTTCTAATTAAGTCAGTTAGTTAGCAACTATCATTCCATTTACTTTTTTTTAATTTCCTTTTTCTTTTTAATTTCTTTTTAATTTTTAAAATTTTATTTAAATCCAAGTTTGTTAACATATAGTGTAACATGAATTCAAGAGTAGAATTTAGTGATTCATCACTTACATTTAACACCTAGTGCTAATCTCAACAAGTACCCTCCTTAATGCCCCTCACACATTTAGCCTGTCCCCCCACCCAACACCCCTCCAGCAACCCTCAGTTTGTTTTCTGTATTAAGAGTCTCTTATGATTTGCTTCCCTCTCTTTTTATCTTATTTTTCCTTCTCTTCTCCTATGTTCATCTGTTTTGCTTTTTAAATTCCACATATGATTGAAATCATGATATTTATTTTTCACTGACTGACTTATTTCACTTAGCATAATACATTCTACTTTCAACCAACTTGTTGCAAATGGCAAGATTTCATTCTTTTTGATTGCTGAGTAAAATTCCATTATATATTCATATACATACATAAAGAAGATGGGGTTGTGTATATATATCTTCTTAATCCATTTGTCAGTCAATGGACATTTGGGCCCTTTCCATAATTTGGCTTTTGTTGATAGTGCTTCTATAAACATTGGGGTGCATGTGCCTGTTTGAATCAGCATTATTGTACCCTAGATTAGTGTTTGAATGAGTGATTAGAGCATGAGAATCATACAGGGAGATTTTTAAAATTTTGTTGACTATACAAACCCTTGTATAATCTCCTCTTTTTAAGGATGGGTGGCCTAGTGACTCACGTGACCAATACAGCAAATGTTATAGGATGCCACTTCCATGATAATATTACATAAGATTGTGACTTTCGTCTTATTAACAGACTTTGGCTGGCTTTGATGAATCCAGCTGCCATGTTTAAGAGGACAAAGTGTCAAGGAACTAAAGGTGGCTTGTGGTCTTTAGAATTGATGCACTTAGTCCAAAATCCTACATAGAATTAAGTCTTGCCAACAAATCATAAATTTGGAAATGGATCCTTCCCCAGATAAACCTTCAGCTCCGTCTCAGGGCAACACATTAACTATAGCCTATTGAGAGTATCTGAAGCAGAGGATACAATTGAGTCATGATGAAGTCCTGACCTACAGTAAGTGGATAACAGTAAATGTATACTGTTTAAAGCCACTAAGTTTGTGGCACTTTGTGATGCAGCAATAGATAACAAATGTATCTGGATTTAGAGGTTATTGTGTTTACTACTAAACTGTACTTCCAGTACAAGATGCAATTCAGTCCACAGACAAAGGTTTAAATGTTTTTTTCCCTTCCATTTCTACTCCTATACCCATTTACCGGTATATTTGGCAAATATCAAAGGCCATTATAGGCAATTCCCTGGGTATTTTGCAAACAAAAACAATAAAGCAGGTTTATAGCACAGTGGTGGAAATATAAAAACAAAACAAAACAAAACAAAAAAAACAAACAAAAAAAACCCCAAAAAACCAAACAGGTGCTACAGGGCCATGGGAAGAGAAATGAGAAAACGCTTAACCTGTTTGCTCTTTTCAAAAAAAGCTTTCTGAAAGAGATGACATTTTAATTGGGCCTTAAAGGATGCTTAATCATTCCATAGACTGATAAGGCTAGTACTGATTCACATAGGGAGAAGAGAACACAGAAGACAAGACTGCTCTGGGCAACTCTAGACAAGTAGGTATCCATAGTAAAATAGTCTGAGGTAGGCAAGGGCCAGATAATGAAGGGGCTCTTTGGATTTCATTTTTAAGAGTCACTGAAGGATTTTAACCAGAGAATAAACAAGATGAGATATGAGTTTTAGAATGATGTATCCGAGAGTAACACAAGGAATGGATGGACAAGGTGGGGATGCAAATGAATAAATAAGCTGAAAGTAAAGGGACCAGCTGACTGTTGTCACAGTTCTAAGTAAGAAATATCAGAGGGCCTCCTGGAGTGATATTAAAGAAGAGAGAAAAGAGAGAAACCTTGACTTCAAAGGTCAGTAGGAGAAATTAATCTAGCAACTAATTGCATGTGGGGTAAAATAAAGGCAGAAGTCTCAGAGTCCATCTTATGGCTTAAGCAACTAGGTGTATGACATGTAACCGAGACAGGGGAAACAGGAGGTTAACAGGTTTTTCAGGTTGAGGCTGTAGCTTAGTGAGGGGTAATTTCAGTTTAGGAATAGTTGAGAGGAGTATGGGCTAATGTATAGTTAGTAGGCATTTGTTATCATGGTATAAGTCAGGAGCTTGGAAAAAATAATAAATCAAGTTGTAGCTATAGATTCAGAAAGTAGCAACGTTGAAGTTATGGGTGTGCATAAAACCTCTCAGAGATGTATTCAGAGAAGACAAGATAGACAGAGGCAGAATTCAATACAGTAATAACATGAAGAACAAACACAAAAATAAGAGCATGTAATAAGAGACTCTCTACTGAGACAGATATAGAGAACATTAGAAAGGAATCGTCTGGCAGAGATTGAAAGAGGAGACATTTTCAAGAAATTACACTGTCTCTCACCTATTTATCACATTTTTGGGGGCGGCTGTTTATGCTAATTTTGAAAGGATGGTGTTAGAGTTGATTTATCCAGAGTTATAAAATTGTGGCATAAAAATTTCAAAAAGAAATAATAGTATACCTATATTTTATTTTTATATTGGAATCTTCTTTGGTTTATCCATTTTAAATAGTATACCCTAGTGTCTAGAGCGTGGGTGCTGCAACCATACAGGCTGATTAGAACAAAAGCTTGCTAGTTTCTAGTCATAGGGATTAGACAAGTTTACCAGATTGAGTCTCAGTTTCTTCATTTTATAAAAAGGGAATCGCAATAAGCATTGCAGGTTAAAAAAGATTCAATGTAAAATACTTGGGACAGTGCCTGTAATATAGTTATTACTCAATATTAACTATTATAATTATACATCTCAGTAAAAATCTTTTCTTAACATGATTAATCCACATGGTACCATAAATGTGTGGAACCATGTGGCTTTATCATACTGTATTTTTTCTTATTGGCTCTATAAAATTGCATTTTTAAATTTGATTTACAGTGGTAACTAAGTTGAGGCCAGGAGTCAGCCAAGAGAAAGAGATACAGTATTAATGTTTGGTTTCCGAGGTCTTACTGGAAGAAAACAGGATAAAGAAAGCCTATTTGTCAATGAAAAGAACATTTAAAAGTATAATTTTCTAGAGTCACCATCAGACAATTCTCATGTGAATATACAACATGATTAAAAATCATGTTTGAAAAACTCTACTAAATATCTTAATATTTATTTATGATTATAGAAAATATTTGTGGGAACTTAATTTCTTTAAAAATTTTTGTATTAGAAGATTACCATTGACTCTTAATAAAATATTTTTAAAAATGGGTGAGCTATAAAAAGTCAATTTTATTCACCAAGATAGACCCCATTCTGGGCCATAAAATAAACCTTAATAAATATAAAAGAATAGAAATCATATGATATCTGCTCACATCACAATGGGATTAAATTAGAAATAGATAACAGGAAAAAAACTGGAAAAATCTCAAATACATGGAGATTAAACAGCACACTTTTACATAATACATAAATAAAAGAAGAAATCTTAATAGAAAAGTTGAAGTATTTTGAATGAAATAAATGAAAATGATTACACACCTTATTAGAAATTCTGGTATAAAGTGAAACAAATGCCTAGAAGGAAATTTGTAACATTGAATGCATATATTAGAAGTGAAGAAAGACCTAAAATCAATAATCTAAATTTTTACATTAGGAAACTACAAAAGTAAATTAAGTCCAGAAGCAATAGAAGAGAAATAATAAAAATTACCATAGAAATCATTAAATTGAAAACAGGAAAACAATAGAGAAGAATCAATGAAAACAAAGCTTGTTCTTTGAAAGGATCAATAAAATTGGCAAGTCTCTAGCCAGGCTAACCAAGAAAAAAGAGAAAGAGAATACGATTACTAGTCAGAAATAAAAAAGGGGACATCTCCACATATCTTATGGACATTAAAAGGATAGTAAAGCAATACTATGAACAACTCTGTGCCCACAGATTCGATAACTTAGATGAAGTGGAGCAATTCTCTGAAAGATCAAATGTGTTAAAAGTAACATAAGAAGAAATAAGACAATCTGAATATACCTATATCTACTAAACTAATTGAATCTATAACTAATAACCTCCCAAAACTGAAAACACCAGGACCAGACAGATTCACTGGTGAATTCTACCAAATATTTAAGGATGAAATTATGCCAATTCTCTATAATCTCTTCCAGAGGAAAGAAGCAGAGGGACTATTTCCTAACTCATTCTATGAGGCAAGCATTACCCTAACACCAAAACTGTACAAAGACATTACAAGAAAAGAAAACCACCAACTAATATCTCTTATGAACAGAGATGTAAAAAATGCAACAAAATATTAGCAAATTGAATTCAACAATGGATAAAGAGAATTGTATACCACAACCAAGAGTGATTTATCCTAATATGAAAGCCTGGCTCACAATAAAAAATCAATTAAGGTAACCCATCAAATCAACAGACTAAAACCTTAAATCACATGACTATATCAACAGATGCAGAAAAAGAATTTGACACAGTGTAATATACTCATTTATGATGAAACTCTCATTAAACTAGGAATAGTGGGAAATTTCCTCAACTTGAGAAAGAAGACCTATAAAAAAGCTACAGCTAACATCATACTTAATGGTGTGAAACTCAAAGCTTTCTCACTAAGATCAGGAACAAGGCAAGAATATTCCATCTTACCCTTCCTTTTCAAGATCCTACTGGAAGTCCTAGGTAATTCATTAAGACAAGATAAGGAAATAAAAAGTATACAGATAGAGAAGGAAGAAATAAAACTATCTTTGTTCACACATGATATGATTAATCTATGTAGAAACCAGAAAGAATAAAAGAAAAATATTCTGGAACTAGTAAGTGCTTATAGCAAGATTTCAGGGTAAAAGGTTAACATACAATAGTTAATCATTTTCCTAAGTACCAGCAATGAAATTAAAAGCACAATACCATTTATATTAGTACCCTCCAAGTGAAATATTTAGGTGTAAATCTAACAAAATATTACAAGACTGATATGAGGAAAACTATAAAATTCTGATGAAAGAAGCAAAAAAAAAATCTAGAGAAATATTCTATGATCATAGATAGAAACACTCATTATTGTTATGTTTATTCTTCTCACCTTGACCTATAGATTCAATGCAATCCCAATAAAAATCCCAGAAAATTATTTTTGGGTATAGACGAAATGAATCTAAACTTTATATGAAGAGGCAAAAGATTCATAATAGCCAACAGATTATTGAAGGAAAAGAACAAAGTTGTACGACTGACAATACCAACTTTAAGACTTTCTTTAAAACTATAGAAATCAGGACAGTGTGATATTGGTGAAAGAACAGACAAATAGATCAATGGAACATAATAGACAGCACAGAAATAGACCTATGTAAATATAGTCAAGTGATCATTGACAAAGGAACAAAGACAATAAAAAGGAGCAAAGAGTGTCTTTTCAACAAGTGGTGCTGGAACAACTGTACTTTCACATGCAAAAAAATGAATCTAGACACAGTCCTCCCATCCTTCACAAAAATTAACTCAAAATGGATCATAAACCTAAATGAAGAATGCAAAATTATAACACTCCTGGAAGACAACATAAGCAAAAACATAATGACCTGGAATGTGGTGATGCCTTCTTTTAGATACATCAGTGGCAGTATCTCATGAAAGAAATAATGATAAGATGGACTTCATTAAAATTAAAAACTTTTGCTCTGTGAGGGACAATGTCAAGAGAATGAGAAGATAAGTGACAGACTGGAAGAAAATATTTAGAAAGACACATCTGATAAAGGTCTGTTTTCTAAAATATACAAAGGACTAGTAAAACTTAACAATAAGAAAATGAACAACCTTATTAAAAAATGGGCCAAAGACTTTAACACATCATAGTTCACCAAAGAAGATATACAAATAGAAAATAAAAACATAAAAAGATGCTCCACATCATATGTCATCAAGGAAATGCAAAATAAAACAGCAGTGAAATATGCACATGAGGATGTGGAACAACAGGAATTCACATTCATTGCTGGTGGGAATGCAAAATACTATGGTCACTTTGGAAGAAAGTTTGGCAGTTACTTACTAAACAAACTCATACCATATGATCTAGCAATTGCATTCCTTGGCATTTACCACCCCCACCCCCTGCCAAAAGTTGAAAATTTATGTGCATACATAAATCTGCACACAGATGTTTAAAGTAGCTTCATTCATGATTGCCAAAACTTGGAAGCAATTAAGATGCCCTTCAGTAGGTGAATAGGTAAATAACTGTGGTAAATCCAGACAGTGGAATATTATTCATCACTAAAAGGAAATGAGCTATCAGCCAAGAAAAGATACAAAACCTAAATGCATATTACTAAGTGAAAGAAATTAATCTGAAAAAGGGTGAATCCAATTATATGACATTCTGGAAAAGCCCAAACTATGGAGACAGTAAAAAGATCAGTGGTGACCAGGAGATGTGTGGGGAGGAGCACAGAGGATTTTTAGGCCACTGACAATACTCTATATAATTACTATAATGATGGATACATGTCATTATTCCTTTGTCCAAATCCATAGGATGTTCAACACTAAAAATGAACCTAATGTAAACTATGGAGTTTGGGTGACTACGAAGTATCAGTGTAGGATCAATTGAAACTGATGTTCCACTCTTGTGGGAGATGTTGATAATGGAGGATTCTGTGCATATGTTAAGTCTGTGACTTTCTCTCAATTCTGGTGTGAATCTAAAAAATTCCCATTTGCACCCTCCTATTTCAATATCAGTCTTGGAGTTAGGTGAGAAAAATTAGTGGGCTGATTCACCCTATAGTAAAACTGAGATGGTTTAGTAAAGGAGGGAAAAAAAACAACCTTAGGAACTTTGATCTCTGCACAAAAGAATGTAGGGAGAATTTTATGTTTCATATTGTTCTCTTACATAGAATCTGAAATCCATTTGTTTAAAAAGACATTTCTTTTTAATTAACACTTCTTATTTTCTTTCCATTCTTTTCCTTTGAATCAATATGTTTTTACTGAAATGTATTTTCACACCTAGAGTTTAATTATTACATTTATAGTAAAGCAATAGCATAAACAGAGAATCATGTATATCCTCACCAGTGCCAGAAGTATGATCTTCTTGGAAGAATAAAGCCAGGGAGATATAGAGATCAATGTAGTTGACAAAATTAAAATAAACATCGTGGACTTAGAGTATTTGTTGAATTTGGAGGAGAGCAAGAATCTGTAATGACTTTGCTTAAGTATAAGTATTAGAGTTTAAAACTCCATAAACAACAAGATGGAATTCTTATGTGAATACATGAGAATTCACATCTCAGTTTAGTGTGCATATGTAATCAGTCAAAACGCTGAGGAATGAAAGCTGCCAAAGGGAAGACATATTGATTGACTTTGTTATAGTTGATTGGAAATTTGTGATTGCATTATATACCATTGTCTAGCAATTGATCAAAATGGCCATTTCTTGAAAGTGATTCAGCTGTTGAGAAAGCAGAAATAACCAGATCGGCTCTGCTGTGGTATGGCTCATTGTGCTTATCCAGATAAAGTTTAATCATCACTTTCTGCTCTTTAACAATAAATACTGCTATTTGTACATTACTTTAATTCCATATACAAAATTATGTAAAATGAGTCATATATTGTTTATTCCCTAGATTTCATAGTGTTTGTATCAATTTTATTCTTATTGTAAATATCAGTGGTAAAAAGGAAAATAAAAAAGTAAAATCCATTTTTTTAAACTAAGGAGTATTTGTCCTTACATAATCTAATGGCTATCAGTGGGTTTTTTTTCTTGACCTATTCTGTAGATGAGGAAAAAATAAAAAAGTTCTGAATTAATATTATTATATTCTTTATAGTATTAATATGTTGAATTTTTGAATTTTCCAAAAACATAAAACTTGGGATTCTCTTTTTAAAAATCCTTGCTGAGAAACAGCATATTATAATATTTAAGCAAATTAGTAGGAAAGAAAGTTGGTCTTCTGCTGGTCTTCCTTGGCACGAAATCTTGCCCCACAATTTTTTTCCAATATGAACTGCGAAATTTCTTTAACCTTCCTCTGAGTCTTCTGATCTAAAAGAACTAGTGATAATGTCTATCTCAAAAAGATTTATTGACTCTGATGAAAGAAGGATGTGGAACACAGCAAATTTTTGTCACACGGTAAGTGCTTAATTAAACCTTGTTATTATTTTCTTATTACATTTATTGAGACTTAGAAGGGTGGTTCAGTTTTAGAATTTAGGCTGTAAGTTGAGTTCTTGCAAAATAAGAATCAATATCAAACATGGCAAAAAGCAATGTAAGATGTACAATTGATAGATCCAATGACACCTGATTATTTTGTTTTATATATTTTATCTCCATTAACATTTAAAAAAAATTAAATTCAGAGTAGTCAACATAATGTTATATTAGCCTCAGGTGTACAATACAGTGATTCAACTGAGTGATTACTCAGTGCCCATCATGGTTAGTGTACTCTTAATGCCCTTCACCTCTCACATCCATTCCCCCTACCCACTTCCCCTCTGGTAATCATCAGTTTGTTCTCTATAGTTAAGAGTCTATTTTGTTGTTTCTCTCTTTTTTTTTCTTTTTTGTTTGTTTTGTTTCTTAAATTCACATATGAGTGAAATCATATGGTATTTGTCTTTCTCTGGATGGCTTACTTCACTTAGCATTATACTCTCTTGATCCATCCATGTTGTTGCAAACGGCAAGAATTTGTTCTTTTAATGGCTAACATTCCATTGCGTGTGTGGATGTATGTATATATGATATATCACTTTATATACATATAAATATATGTATATATCTATGTAACTATATATAATCTCACATCTTCTTCATTTATTTATGTATCAGTAGACACTTGAGCTGCTTCCATAGTTTGGTTATTAACGCTGCAATAAACACAGGGGTGCATATATCTCTTCAAATTAGTGTTATGTATTTTGGTGATAAATAAATACCCAGTAGTATGATTCCTGGATCATATGGTAGTTCTAGTTTTAATTTTTGAGAAACCTCCATACTGTCTTCCACAGTGGCTGCACCATTTTGCATTCACAGCCACAGTGCACGAGGGTTCCTTTTTCTTCACATCCTCACCAATACTTGTTGTTTCCTATGTTTTTGATTTAGCCATTCTGACATGTGTAAAGTGATATCTTATTGTGGTTTTGATTTGCATTTCCCTGATGATGAGTGATGTTGAGCATCTGTTCATGTGTCTGTTGGCCATCTGTATATCTTCTTAGGAGATATGACCATTTCTTCTGCCATTTTTAATTGGATTATTTGGGGTTTTTTGGTGTTGAGTTATAGAAATTCTTCATATATTTTGGATATTAACTCATTATCAGATGTCATTTGCAAATACCTTCTCCCATTCAGTAGGTTGTCTTTTAGTCTTACTGGTTGTTTCCTTTGCTGTGCAGATTTTTATTGTGATACAGTCCCAATAGTTTATTTTCACTTTTATTTCTCTTGCCTCAGGAGACATATCTAGAAAGATATTGCAATCACCAGAGTTAGAGAAATTACTGCCTGTGTTCTCTTCCAGAATTTTTATGGTTTCAGGTCTTAGATTTAGGTCTTTAGTTCATTTTGAGTTTATTTTTGTGTATGGTGTAAGAAAATGATCCAGTTCATTATTTTGCAGATAGCCCTCTGGTTTTCCCAGCATACTTTTTTGAAGAGACTTTTTCCCATTGCATATTCTTTTCTCCTCTGTTAAATCTATCTGGTCCAGTGAGTCATTCAAAGCCACTGTTTCCTTGTTGATTTTCTGTTTGGATGATCTGTTTACTGACATAAGTGGAATGTTAAGTCCTTTACTATTATTGTATTACTGTTAATTTTTTTATGTTTGTTATTAACTGTTTTATGTATTTGACTGCTCCCATGTTGAGTGTATAAATATTTTTAATTGTTATATCTTCTTGTTGGATTATCCTCTTTATTATAATAGTGTCCTTCTTTGTCTTTCGTTACAGTCCTTGTTTTAAAGTCTATTTTGTTCAATATAAGTACTGCTACTCTGGCTTTCTTTCGCCATTCATTTGCATGATAAATGTTTCTCTGCCCCTTACTTTCAATCTACATGTGCCTTTAGGTCTGAAATGATTCTCTTTTGGTAGCATATACATGGGTATTATGTTGTTGTTTTTTAATCCATTCCATCACCTATGTGTTTTGATGAAGATTTTAATCCAGTTACATTCAAAGTAATTATTGACAGATATGTATTTATTGCAATTTTCTTACTTGTTTGTGGTTTGCTATCTTTCATGTTTTTCTGGCTTTTTTAGTGATATACTTGGACTCCTTTCTCTTTATTTCTTGCATATATATTACTGGTTTTGATTTGTGGTTACCATTAGGTATGTGTATAACATCTTCTATATATAACAATCATGTTATTGTATTATTATATAGACTGCTATTTACAGTTGATGATCATTTTAGTTTGAACCTATTCTTTACTCCTCTTCCCTGACCATGTTTTAGGTATATGGTGTAATCTTTTACATCCTTTTGTTTTGTGAATTCCTTGACTGACTTTCACAGATATACTTGTTTTTACTGATTTTGTGTTTCCTACTTTTCATACTCTTACTTATGGTCTTTCCTTTCCACTCAAATGTTGCCTTTAACATTTCTTATAGGGCTGGTTTAGTGGTCATGAACTCCTTCAGCTTTGGTTTGTCTGAAAAACTCTATCTCTCCTTCTATTCTGAATGATAGCCTTGCTGCAAAGGGTATTCCTTGCTGTGTATTTTCTTTCACATCTCTGAATTTGTTATGACACTCCTTTCTGGCCTGCAAAAATCAGCTGAAAAATCAGCTGCAAAAATTGCCACTGAAAAATCAGCTGATAGCCTTATGAGGCTTCCCTTTTATGTAATTGTCTTCTTTTACTACTTTTATAATTCTCTCTTTATCACTACTTCTTGCCACTTTAGCTATTGTTTGTCTTGGTATGGACCACCTTTCATTGACTTTTTGGAAGATCTCTGTGCCTCCTGGATCTGGGTATGTGTTTACTTCCCCAAATTTGGGAATTTTTCAACAATCATTTCTTCAAATACGTTTTCTTTTTTTTAAGTCTATTTATTTATTTTGAGAGAGAGAGAGAAAGAGCACACACAGCAGGGGAGGGACAGAGAGAGAGGGCGAGAGAATCCCAAGCAGGTTTTGTGCTGGCAGCATGGAACCTGATGCAGGGCTCAAGCCCATGAACCATGAGATCATGACCTAAGCCAAAACCAAGAGATGCTTAACCAACTGAGCCACCAGGACACCCCTCTTCAAATACATATGCTTCCCCCATTTCTTTCTCTTCTTCTTCTGGGATTCCTATAATGCAAATGTAATTATGCTTGATGGAGTCACTGAGTTCTCCAAGTCTATTCTCATTTTGTATATTTTTTTCTCTCACCTGCTCGGCTTTATTACTTTCCATTACTTTGTCTTCCAGATCACTAAATCTTCCTCTCATTTCTCTAGCCTACTATCTATTACATTTAGTGTATTTTTTTTTAATTTCATTTATTGTGTTCTTCATCTCTGATTGCTTCTTTTTAGTCTCTTTGTTAAAGGTCTCACTGACATTCTCTACTCTTTTTCTCAAGTCCAAGAGTATCTTTGTGATAATTACTTTAAATTCTCTATCAGTCATATTACTTACATCTGTTTTACTTGGGTCTCTTGTTTTTCTTTCTTTCTTTTCTTTCCTGTTCTTTCTTTTGGGATTTATTTCTCTGTCTCTTTGTGTCTAACTCTCTGTGTGTGCTTCTCTATGTTAGGAAAGTCAGCTACATCTCCTGCTCTTGAAAGTAATGGCCTTATGAAGAAGAGTTCCTATAGTGTCCTGCAGTGTAGTATCCCCTATTTACCAGAACATGGCATTTCAGGGAGTGTCTTCTATGTGTGTTGTGAGTGCATTGCTATTGTGTCTTGGCTGCTTTTTTCCTTGTCTAGTTGTTTACAGAGTCTTTGCTTGTTGGGGGCTATGTCTAGCAGGGTGGGGTGCACAGTTTCAACAAGATGTTCACGGGTCTATTTGTGAAATAAGACCTGCATCTGCCACCACTGGGACCAGGGCTGCATGAGTGGGACACACAATTTTAACAAGATGAGCCTTGGGTTCATGTAGGGCCTCCTATACTACTGCTTCTGTTACCTCCACCAGGTCAGAGATCATGAAAAATGCATAGTTTGGGAGATGTGGTGTTGGCAAGTTTTGCACAGTCTTTTGGAAGAGGGGATCTGCAGCACTGGGGCTGAGGCCAACGTACCTAAAAAGGGTGGATTTGTCAAAGTGTACATGGGGAAGAACAGGGCACTTGATGTAAGCAAGTTAAGTAGTAAATGTAGGCACTGAGGTGGTTTCTATAGATGACCTTGTATTTGTGCTGAGGAGCAGTGAAGGGTAATGGTGACTCCCAGCTACTTTGTTCCCTGAGGGATCTTCTGGCATCCCTAGCCCCACCCCAGGACATGCTCTGAGATGAGTAAATAGCTCTCCTTCCTGTATGTCACAGGTGTTTTTCAAACTGCTGTTTCTATACTGTATCTCTGTGGTGCTCTCTCTCTGAGGGCGTGGATTCAGCTGGGCTCCCAGAACAGAGCCCACTGATTTTTAAAAGTCTACGCTTTAAATCCCTGGTTGTAAGAACTTGTGAAATTTGGCCCCTCTTGCTTTGAAAGTCAAATGTTATGGGGATTTATCTTTCCTGTGCTGGCTCCCTAGTGTGATAGTTTGTTTCTTGCTCTTCTCCATTCTTGGCTCCCCCACCCATGGCCGTGGTACATTTTGCTCCCCATTGTGCCTCCACTCTTCTTACCATCTTTGGTGTAGCCACTTCTCTACCTTTAGGTGTAGACTTTGTTATGCCAGTCTTTGAGTCATTTTGGGGGTTATTTATGCTGATTAAGTGTTATTTAGCTGAATTCTTAGGGTCCTCTTATTTCACCATCTTCCCCAAGAGACCTCCATTAACTGAAAAATTATCGTTCCTGCCATCATATTCTTAAAATGATAATTTGCCATTTAAATATGTGTTTGTTAAAACTATCTAAAAACAGGAGTGCCTGGATGGCTTGGTCGGTTAAGCGTCTGGCTTCGGCTCAGGTCATGATCTTATGATTTGTGAGTTGGAGCCCCACGTTGGGCTCTGTGCCAACAGCTTGGAGCCTGGAGCTTGCTTCAGATTCTGTGTCTACCTCTCTCTCTGCCTCTTCCCCGTTCATGCTCTCTCTCTCTCTCTCTCTCCCCCCCCCTCTTAAAAATAAATAAACATTAAAAAATAAAAAAAATCTAAAAACTTTTCTATCCCTCCTATCCAGTTATTACTTTCAATATGCCTGTTTACCTTTGTCTATCATTTATTTATTTATTTTCATTAAAAAATATGTTTATTTATTTTGAGAGAGAGAGAGAGAGAGAGAGAGAGAGAGCATGTGCCTGAGTTGGGGAGGGGCAGAAAGAGAGAGGGAGAGAATCCAAAGCAGGCTCTGTGCTGTCATTGCAGAACCCAAGTGTGGAGCTTGATTTCATGAATGATGAGATCATGACCTGAGCCGAAATCAAGAGTCAGACACTTAACCAACTGAGCCACCCAGGCATCCCTCCTTTGTCTAGCATTTAAAATCAAGTGTATCAAATTTGTCTGAAGTGCATTTTGGAATATTTTCTATTATAACCTCTGTTCATTATTTTTCCAATGGTATTTTATTGTTCAGAATGTTTAACTTTCTTGAGAGTGTTAGGGATATAAATATTGACATATTCATCTTAAATTTCATTGTGATAAATGCTCTACTGAAGCATTCAATGCATTTGTTTTTAAAAAGACTATTTTTTGAATCACCATGAACTTAATTTGCATATTATGTAAATCCATAGCCCAGGTTCTGATTTGTACCCTTAACCTCAGTGGGTACTATAAAGCATTCAAATTTCATGGGTACCACCTAACTTGCAAGACTACTTGCTGTCATTTTTTTGACCTCATTTGCTTCATCAATTAGAGGAGTACCCTAGCTTCCTGCCTACTATCCTGTCTTGTGTTTACAGTGATTCTGTTTCTCTACTGTGGCTACAGAACCTCAGGATGTTTTGGGCAAGGCATTGTCTGCTTTATCCAGATCTGAATGACAACAGCTTTTATTTTTTTTTCTTTCCTTCCCTCTCCTTTTCACTCCTTCTTTTTCCTTTCTTTCTTCTTCTTCATTCTCCCTTCTCCTCTCCTTTTTATTTTTGGTAAACTACAATAATAAATGTACAGTATGAAGATTAATTTAATTTTTGTTTTATTTTTTAGTGTTTATTTATTTTTAAGAGAGAGCATGAGCAGGGGAGGGGCAGAGAGTGAGGGGACAGAGGATCCAAAGCAAGTTCTGCACTTACAGCAAAGAGCCTGATGTGGGGCAGGAAACCATGAACAGTGAGATCAAGACTTGAACTGAAGTCAGATGATTAACTGACTGAGCCACCCATGTACCCCTGAAGAATAATTTAAAAGAAGTCAGTAGTGAAGTCACCATCCAAGCCAAGAAATATAACATTACTAGCACCCTAGATTCTCTAGATTCTAGATTCTCTTGTTTTTTCCTGATCATAACCTCCTCCCTTTCCCAGAAATAATGGCTATCTATATTTTTGTGATAGTTTACTTTCCTTTTCTGCTTTACTTTCTAAATATGAATCCCTCAACAATATATTTTATTTTTTTGTGTGTGGAAATATACCACCATTTATTTGCTGTTTTACTCTTGGTGTACTGTACCTTTGCAAGTTTCTCTGGGGTATATACTTAGTGAGGGAACTATTGGGCTAAAATGTTTGAATATCTTCTGATTTAATAATACCAAACTTTTCTGCAATAGTTGGAACAATTTCCATTCCCACTAGTGGGGTATGAAGTTCCTCAATGCTCCATGTACTCACTGATAGTGTTGTTAGTTTTTTATTTTTGCCAATCTTGTATGTGTGTGCTTATATAAGCTGTTTGTTCTTCTTTTTGTAGCTTCTTTAGGTGTAAGGTTAGGTTTGAGATTTTTCTCCTTTCTTGAGGTAGACCTGTCTTGTTATAATCTCTTTTAGAACAGCTTTTGCTGCATGCCAAATATTTTGAACTATTGTGTTTTCTTTTATTTGTCTCTATGTATTATTTTTTAATTTGCCTTTTGATTTCTTAGTTGGCCCATCATTGTTTAGCAACATGTTACTTAGCCTCCATGTATTTCTTTTTTTTAAAGAAATATTTATTTCTTTTTAAAGAATATTTATTTTGAGAGAGAGGAAGAGAGACAGAGAGAGAGAAAAAGAGAGAGAGAGAGAGAGACAGAGACAGAGAGAGAGAGAGAGAGAGAGAGAGAGAGAGAGACAGGCAGACAGAGAGGGAGAGAGAGAATCCAAGCAGGTTCCACATTGTCATCATGGAGGCTGATGCAGGACTCGAGCTCACAAATTGTGAGATCATGACCTGAGCTGTAATCAAGAGTCAGACATTTAACCCACTGAGCCACCTAGGCACCCGAAGCCTCCGTGTATTTCTGTTCCTTCAGATTTTTTTTCTTGTGATTGATGTCTAGTTTCATACCATTATGATCAGAAAAAAATTATAATATGATTTCAATATTTTTAAATTTATTGCAACTTGTTTTGTGATCTATTCTGGAGAACGTTTCATGTGCACTTGAAAATAATGTGCTTTCTGCTGTTTTTGAATGGAATGTTCTAAATTTATCTGTTAGGTCTATCTGGTCTATGTCTTATTGAAAACCACTCTCTCCTTGTTGATTTTCTGTCTGGATGATCTATCTACTGATTTAAGTGAAGTGTTAAAGTCAACTACAACTATTGTATTACTGTCTATTTTGATATCTTTCTCAGTTTTTGAATATAATAGAGAACTAAGTTATAGAATAAATGCCACTGTTTTCTGCTCTTTGAATGTCCCATTCTATGCTGAATCATTTCTTCATATCCTTCTATCACTTCAACTTCTCTTATATTATTAGAAGAAAACCTCCTTTCCCTTCCAAAAGAACCATCCTTTTCCCCAGTTCTCTCAACTCATATATTCAGGAAGAGGTCTGATAAAGTGATTGAATTCTACTGCTACCTCATGATTATATATTCATTCATCATCATCACTAAAAACCTTCTCTCTTGAGTACTATTCTTTCCTCTTCCTTAACATAATTGTTTTTAACTCTAGACTAACAGATTTCCATAACTTATTACCTGGTCTACAGTCTTTATTCTGAATAATATTTAAGGAATGAGAATTGAAAAGTGGAGAAGAGAAAAAAAGAGGTTAATAGATGTTTTCAAAACACATTATCTGGAAAAACAATTTTAATTTCTTTTTTGCAAGGAAGAAGGAATTGAAAGTGTATAAAATACTTTGATGGTGCCAAGTCAGAGTGCTCTGTCATTTTCTGACATGTGCTAGTATGAAGTTTCCATGAATTGAGAATGGTCCTTCCAGTGTTTGCAGTTTCTCCTCTTTGCTAGTGTAAGCATTTTTTTAATTATAACAAAGCTTATTTTAAACTTCCAAGTTACACAACTCAACGAATTCTGAAACCAAGAGTCAACTATTTCTACCCTCCTTTAATTCTCTTCTGTTATCCTAAGTGATTTTGTTGTCCATGTTAAAAACCCTACCAATCTGACATCCTGTACTATCCTCAACATTCAAGTACCCATTTCTCCTCTATATCAGCCACCTACAAACATGGCCACCTCAAGTGGATCTCACTGCCATTTGGGATCACTGTGTATCTTATACTTTATATCCTTTCTCTTTAATCACAGTCTCATGTTCCTCTGTCTCCTCCACTACGTACTTGTACTTAGTTATTCTTCTATCATGATCTCCGTTGCATGACTGATGCACTGGCAGTTGATTTTCCCCTTTCTGATCTTTCCTGATTCTTTTATGTTCCTAGAATGCCTACATCTCTTGACTTTATGCTATAACTTATTTACTTTAAACCTAAAAAAAATTGGCTTTATCAAGCCCAATTCTTAGTATATGGTAATAATTATACAACAGCATTTAACCCTAGATGGAGTCTCTACTGCTACTGCTGCTCAACAATTCATTTGATTATATCTTATTGCCACTCTATTCCATGTTTACTTTTTGCTTGAACTTTCTATAACAATCTCTCAACCAAATTTGGTTTGTCAGAGGGATTAGATTTTTGCTCTAGAATCAAGTCTCCTTAGGTTAGGTAGGGCCTGAGACTCTGCTTGGCTTTAGTGAACTGGGATGGAGTAGTGTGTTTTATGCCAATAATTTCTTCAGAAATTTCTTTATGCTCCTTACATTGCAAAATGATTTTTTTCTTTACAGAAAACACATATTTTTCCTCTCCATTTCCTAGTGGAAATGCTATGCAAAGTTCTTTTTTTCTCTCAATATGAGGTCTTTGCTGTTTCATCCACTAACATAATTTCATTTCTTCTCAGTGAGAATAGCTCCAAGTACATGTTCTTAGCCTTAACTGCATTACAGAAATCTAGATTTAAGTTTTATATTGGTAATATGGCATCTCTACTAGAATGCAGTAAATCTGTAAAAAAATAAATAAAACTCACCCTTTACCAGGAACTAACCTATCAAAATTATTGTTAACTTTTCCTTATGTATCTAATACTCTCTCCCATAATACCTAACAAATAATAAGTCACGTTGATTCTTCCTTTGTAGGAAGTTGTGATACCCACACTTTTATGACCACTCACACAAACACACATACCTATCATCCTAATCTTTCATTTCTTCTGAAATCGCAATGTGTCATCCCTGGCCACCTTCCACCTGGATTATTTGCAGCAGTAGCCTCAGTTGTCAGTTGACTTAGTAAGTGCCTGAATGAACAAATACACATAGTTCTATGAATAAGACATAATTCCAATAATTTTACTCTCTTATAGATAAACCTTTCTTGGTTTTTACTAATATATTTTTCCAACTTTATCTTTCACTACTCTGCTTCACTCATACTTTTGTGCGGACTCCTTATTTCTTTTCATTCCACATTTCCTAACATCATGTTTTCCCTCTGTGTCTTTCTATAACAGGCTCCATTGTTATTCAAGGGCACCCCAAAAAATTTTCAATAATACATTTTTCATAAACAAAAAGTTAAAATCCAATTCCCTAAACAAATCAGAATTAATCCTTACTTCCTTTGAATTTCTTTACCATTTACCACCACTCTTCCAGAAATTGTCATATTCTATATTACTGTGGATATTCAGGCAGATTTTTTCTCCTATATATAATATTAGTCTACAGTTGAAGAAGTGATTTCTACTTGATTTTCATTTCATTCAAAAGAGCATCCATAACACTTGGAATAAATTCACTAATATTTTCTAGTGATGCTGACAAGTTCCACACAGACACACAAATTCCATAAAACAAAACATTCAGCCAATTTAATTAAACTGGACAATTTAACTAAATTGTCATACATGCTAATATTTTGGAATCATGTCAAAAAAAAAGCAAGTGGTAAATTGATGGAATGGTGTCACTCTTAGCACTGATTTGACACTATAAAGAGATGGAAATTATAAGGAAAATAAGGGCTATAACCTGTTAAATTCAGAATTTTTGCTGCTATCATGTTTTATACATGTAATAGTGACTTCAAGAAAACAGGCCACTTTTATTGGATTATATTTAATACTGTTTGAAAATAAAACCAAGACCACATTTTTAAGTATCTTGGAAGCATAATTCTAATTTTGTTGCCAACATTCTGGTATCCCATTTGTTATCAGTTATCTATTATCATCTGTCATTTTAATGGATATGAAACATGTCAGAAACACAGCTCCAATGACAGCAGTGAAATTGTCTAATTAGAAATGATTTTCATTAAAATGCATTTATTTCTGTGAGTCAACAGTGGCACTTTATGTTATAGAAATTTTAAGGATTCTTTTTTTCCCTTCATTCTTACATTCAAATTATCTTTTTATTTAAATTTTATCTCTATCAATTATCCATTGTGTGCCATTGGTTCAGGTAGCTATTTTCTTTTGAACCTTTCTTCATCCATAAAGTGAGGGTCACAATTTTAACTATTTGTAAGGATTAATTGTTTCAGGCATGTAAAGCTTTTCAAATGGTTCTTGGAATATAGTAAGCATTCATTAAGCAATAATAAATATAACTATGCCTTTTAATAATGGTACTCTTTGGTTGTTTTGGCTACTCTTATTCATATCAGTTATTATTCTCTTTAGTCTTTGCCTATAATCAAAATTGGGCACATTATTTTTTATCTTGAACCATGATACAATCAAAGGTAAATTTTGCAATAATTACAACGCTGGGTGGAGCTTTACCATTTGAATATCTGAACTGTTATAACTTTTTCAATAAATAGAAAACAAAATATGTTTAAGGGCTTCTTAAAATAAATATTTGACTGTAACCAGATATGTGACTTCATTTTCTTTACTTTTAGAGAAGTAGTTAATGACATCTACACATTGTTTTTATTTACTCTGAAATATTAGAATTCTAATATAAAAGTATCAGTTACTTTTAATAAATTAGAAGTCAATTTAATGTGTTTATTTTTTGAATTTTACTTTGGAGGGGAAAGAAAAAATGACCAAACAAATGTAAATAACAACAAAATTATCTACTAAATCTTCAGAAACATGGTTAGTTGGAACATGAGGTTGGGCGTTAGGAGGCCTGTGTTCTAGTCTAGCATTTGCTGTTAAGTAACTTTGTATTCTTGAGAAAGTCATTTAATCTCTTTAAACCTTATTTTTCTTGTGTGAAAAAGTATAGATTGCCTATGGTCCCCAGGCAACTTTTCAAGAAAGTTCAACTATTCACATTTTTACCCATCTCTTTTTCTAGAAAAGGTCTATAGGAGAAGCTTTTAGGCTAGGATAGCACCCATATAGTGAGGATCTTGTCTTATGGCACTCAGAACCGGTGGTTAGATTGCCATAAAGATGCCCTTTGGAGAGGAAAATCCAGTACTGCCATGTTGGCATGCTTTGTTTCTTTTCTATGTCTTTCTGAGTCCTCTGGTGCCAAATGTTCCCCATAGTGGTCTTGGGAATGTAAAGATTTAAGAGAGCCTACAAACACCCCCAGTATTCACAGTAGTATAGAAGTGGGATAGAATTTAAGACTATGAGATTTAAAAGGATGGAAGGGGAGATATAGGCAGGAAGTGATAACTACATGGAAGGGCCAATATACCTAAGGCTTGATGGAATGCTTTGTGACCTATGGATAACTCTTCCTCCTGTGGGTGAGCAAAGCTTGGAGAGAAACCATGAGGAAGTACCAAGAAAAACTACTAACTCCCTTAACCTTCATGAAATTGACCTGAAGTTCAATGAATAGTGTCTTTAGTATGCATGGATTTCTTTTTCACATATAAAATTCTGAGGTTGTTTACATGGGCTCATCCACTCCATGATATTTTCAAGGTCCTAAGACCTTTCTATCTTTCCAATATGTCATGCTTAACATATTGATGCTCTGTCCTTAAGCAAGCACTTCAAGGTTGCAACAGCTCATTCAGATACAGTATCTTATGCATATTCAGGAAGGAAAGAATGAGAGTGACATTAATATTGAGCCTATTGTAAGGAAGCACATATTTCCCAGAAGTTCTTAGTAGACTTTTGCTTATACCTCATTGCCCAGTGTGGCTGAGAATGTTCACGTTTAATCGTAAAATTGAGTGGGAAAATGGATATTTAGATTTTCTGGTTTCCATAGTAGAAGCAGACAAGGAAAACAGTGTTGGGATGGGTTGCTGTAGCTAACAAAAAGGAGTTGCTACAGTGAGGGATGTGCAAGTCATGTCACAAATGGTTACAAGTGCCTAGTATATTTAACCAGAAAGGGAAGATTTAGAGAAGACATAAAAATATTTTCAGTGTGTTTTATGAAATAAAGATCATCTATACTTTCTGTAGAAATCAGTTCTCTATCAGAAAAAAAACTTTATAAGAAGAGCTATTCCACATGGAATGGATTCTTTTATAAGGAAGAAAACTCTGATGTTTGAAGTTCAAACAGAAAATGTTTTAGGAGTAATCCACAATACATATTTAAGAGGGGAATTCTTATATTAGCTCAAGGAGAGACAAATTTACTCCCAAATATCTTTCCAACATATTTATGATATAATTCTAGTGTCCATTACATCTCTTCACCCTATTTAAATATCATTTGTGGTCTCTGGAAAGAGTTGCTATTCTTACATAGTAGCAAGTTTATGTTAGATTCTTAAAATTACCATTGACAAGGATTTTCATTTGATTCAAAGGAAAGGCCAATTATTTATCTGATTTTAATCAATTAAGCATTGACTAAGTTTTGCTTTATATAAAGTCACCACATTTTATAAATGTGTGAAGTTATAAATAGGCAAGGTGACATATTAGAAATGTCCATTGTTTTAGAAGACTTCTCATTATAATATGACCATTGGATGTACTCCAGAGTTATACTGTTGCTCTCATAACTCATGGAATAGAGTTTGTAATAACAATCATCTTCTCAAATTGGTCATTACCAAAGTTAATGACCTGTTTATTAGAACATCAACCTTGGCTTTGCCTCAGTCTCTTAATTAACACATCTGTCATTTACTACTAGTGGCTAAGAATTTCTGTGTAGAGGACAGCTCTAATAATGATGGCACCATTAAAGCGACATCTCTATATATTTGGATGGATCATCAAATTTGCATTGGCCTATCACAAACAGGATCCTGTGAGGCTTTAAATAGTTTTGGCAGTCCAAAATGGTGAAATCTAAACAGGAAATAGAACAGCATTAGCCTCCTTTGCGGAGCATTTGCATTGAAAATTACTTATTATCACTGTCGAGAAGGATAATCCGGCAAAACAATTTGCTGTACATTCACGTGCAGAGAGCCATTTTTACCCGCATTGGTAAACAAACCCGCCCAAAGTACAAGCCCTTCCAGATACACACATTTTCTCTTGCCATCTCCATTCATTTACTTATTCAACAAATATTGTCATATTGCATCTATGTAGATGCCTTTAGCAAGCTAATAACATACTGACATTTCCAATTGAACATCTGTAAAATGTATTGGCATTGAAATGTTGGTGTTTTATATTGTTCCTAAAATGAGCTTGTACCCACTTCTTAAATCTTTATTTGAAAATTAGACTGGAAGATGATGACACATTGACAATCAGAATAAAACAAAAATAACAAAATTCAGTCCCATATATTATTAATTTTTGTTCTTAAAATGTACTAAAAATTAAATAGATGCTTACTAAAATTCTTAAAATGCTATAAAACTTTGATATAATATTTATTTTCTCAAATAACCATGTAGGAACCATAAGTCACCAGCAAGTTATGTTTTGCTCTCTCTTTTTAGAAATTAATGCATTTTATAATCCTGAAGGATACATGTTTAATTATCATGGAAAGTCTAATGCAATAAAGTGGTTTTACAAAATAAAAGCATCTTGGTTTCACATGTACCTCATGAATCTATGATTCCTTAGGGTTTGGGAAGGAGACTGGTCCATAAAATGATACTATAAGCTTCAAATGAGAAGTTTAAAAATATGGAAATAAGGCAACAAGCCACAGTAACCATTTCTCTGTCCTGCCCTTTTTCCTCTGACTTGAAATTCGTATTAGCAAAAGATTACTAGTGGCGACTGGGTGGCTGGGTCAGTTGAGCAGCCAACTCTTGATTTTGCCTCAGGTCAGGATCTCGTATTTCTTGGGATTGAGCACCACATTGGGCTCAGTGCTGACAGTACAGAGTCTGATTGGGATTCTTTCTTTCCTTCTCTCTCTGTCCCTCCCCTGCTCACACATGTGAGTGTTCTCTCTCACTCTCTCTTTCTCTTTCCCTCTCAAAATAAATAAAATAAACTTTTTTAAAAATAAAAAGGTTACTAGTTTTATGTCAGTATACATTTCTTTGGGGAAAGAACTTATAATATATTTCAAGGAATCATGAGATAGAAATTTGTCCATTTATAAATATGAGGGCAGAAGGCATAAAAACTATACTTAAAACTCACTAACGTGTAGACTCCTGGTTAAAATTCACTAAATTATAAACCAATATCCACCCCTACATTATTTGACACCTTCTCATATCTCCAACCTCATTTTCATCCCTTTTGTCCTAATCAGTATACTTTTTATTCCTTAGAAATACTACATGTGTCACTGTATCCACATGCTCTACTCTTTCAAGGTTTGGAATGCTCCTCTCTACTGCTATTTATTAAGCTCTTTACTCAAGTGTCACCTCTTCAGGGATATTCTCCATAGAAATAATTACTATATGATATTATCTTATTATTTATTTCCTTTGTGTTTATTTTCTTTTTTATCTCATTAGAATATAAGTTCTTTGATGCAAGGCCTTTGACTCCCAAGTCTCTACTGTGTCCCCAGTGCCGAGAATAAATTCTGGTACAGAGATCAAAACATATACAGATCCCAAAGCATTTGTTAGCAATTAACTGATGTTAGTCTATGCAGGGTAGCAGTTTTTTAATGAGGCATAATTGTAGACAAAGTGACAATCTTAATTTTATAGTTTGAAAGATTGGTAAATTTTATTTATGTTTATATTTATATTTATTTTATTTATATTTATTATATCCATGTAGCCAACACCCCAATTAAGATTTAGAACAAGTCAAATGACTTTTTCAACTTATATAAAAACTATTTCCTTTTAAACGTACCTGTGGGTCAGCTATTTTGCTTCTTATGGAGAGTTCTCAGTGGTAAAAGTTGGTATCTTATCCAGTTGGTTGACTTGAACTTTGATATACAAATGTTCCTATCTTTGGTATACTTCTTGCAAATCCAAATAAAACAACTTTTTTAAAATAAAAATTGATACATTGATGGTAAGTTTAAAAAAAGAAGAAGAAAAAGAAAGGGGAAACCCCCATAAAATTAAGTTCATCTTTCTAAGTTATTTGCTTTGATTGTTTTTGGGTGTGATTGGATTGAAACTTCTAAAATTACTAAAAGTAGTATGTTCCAATGTGGTTTCCTTGGACAAGTTTCAGGAGGTCCCTTAAGTTCAAAGTTTTAACTGAAAAACCAATCCTAAACTTCTAATGGTTGTCAAACTGCAAAGAAGAGAATACTATCTTTGAAATTTGTTTAGCAAAGGGTAACACCATATATCTCAATTTGTCAGAGCCCCTGTTTGCACATAGTTACTCCAACGTAACTGTTAGTGGTACTCCCTTTTACTCTAAAAAGTGCCCTTGGATGATAAATTATTTGGTCACCCAACTTTTGTACCCCTTTTTTTGAGATAGATGTATACTGGTCTTTTGGTACAAAGAAGCTCTCTTTGGTACAAAAAGACTCTCTGTCTCTTTTTAACCTAGATGATAGATTTTGACTTAAGAAAAGAAGTTGTACTTTCAAGAAATAAGAGACAGCACAGCAGACATTGATTGCTGCCTTGACCTCATAATGTTGATAAGGGCATTTGTGAATATTGTCTAAGTTAAGGTAATAAACACCCAGGTAGAAGGTTAATGACACATTTAGCATCAGTGGGGTGCCGGACAGTTTTTCACAGAAAAACCAGTTCAAGCTGGTAAACCTTCTGTCCTGTCCGTGTAGAACAAAAACGCATCATGTTTCCACAAACTGAATATAATTCAAAAAGAGGCTAACAGCGTGCAGAGAATTCAGCAATTGGCTGATGACACTGTTTTGTTGAAAAAATAACAAACTTAAAATGTTTTCAAGTCATTTTTAACAGCAATTTTCTATAATCTTTTGGGCCTCTGGCTAGGACTCTGCTAATCTGGGCCTGACTGCTGGCTAACGCTAAAGACAAGCATTATGACAAATTTATGAACTGATGAGTCATTTTCCACATTCATTCAGCTAATGAGCAAAACAAGTCATTATTTTTTAAGCCTGATTATCACTCCCTTATTTAATACAAGAAGCACATACAAATGTTGTTAAGCTGCTTTCCTATGAAATAATGTTCTGCTATGACTAACAATACCTATAGGCTAAAATGCCTCATGTAATCAAAGCTAGAAAGAACTGGTTCAAAATTTCTCAATGATGTCTATTAAATCCTTACATTTTGTCATTAGGACATACTCTCATTATTACAAATTAGGATCTCAATGGTTTGAATTGTATGAATTATCAGTAGCTTTCACATGCATGGGCTTTCAATTAGTCAAAAATCCATTGAACACTCACTACAGAAATGAACAACACGGGGTTTACTAGCAGGGACATCATAATAGAGGGGGAAAGTGTACAGCAAAGTAGAAGACATCAATGGAAAGAGTAGCTAAAATTGAGGCAGTGAATAATAAGAACTGAATAAATGAAAAGGGCAGGATATTTAGAGGAATTCAGAGGAGCGAGTGTTCTCAGCTGAAAGCTGGTAACAGCGAAATTGACTTTAGCTTTCAACCATGCGTAAATTTCCACAGCTAAGGAAAATGTGACATGTGCAATGTTTTATTTCATTTTTGACTGGTCATGAGTTCCCCGTCCCCTGCATTTGAGCTTGATAAAAACGTTTGTGAGGAAGTCTGGTTTCAGTGTCAAAAAATAATTTCTGGTCCCAGCATTCTCTCTATTAGATTACCACTTGATTCTTAAATGCACTATTGAGACAAACAGAAAGGGAAATTTTAATAAGTACTATGAATAGTATAAAAGGCAATCAGAAAAGAGATAAAGACACCTTGAATGACTAATTCAAATTTTAGGTCTCGGTGATGATAGATCTTAAAACTGCAGTGAAAGGAATGATTTGAAACTGTCTGATTTTTGGATACCTCGGTGGCTCAGTCCACTCTTGATCTTGGCTCAGGTCATGATCCCACACTGTGGGATTGAGTCCTGTATCAGGATCTACACTGACAGCACAGAGCCTGCTTGGGATTCTCTCTTTCTCCCTCTCTTCCCCTCCCCACTCATTCTCTCTTCCTCCTTCTCAAAATAAATAAATAAACTTTTAAAATAAAGAAACCGTCAGATTCTAAGTTTAAATAGAAGAATCTTTGGAGGGACGATATGAACATATAAACAATGATGCTTGAAGAATGGGTACTCTAAGTATTCTTATTAACTCAGAAATTTATTAATGCTTAATAAGATTTAAAATCTTTCTAAAATGTGAATACTTTTGTGTTGGTAATGAATCAAACAATTTGGTAATAAACATAATGCAATTTCACTTATGACTCAAGATCTTGGGATACAACATCATTTTTGGTAGGTAGAGCAACACCCACACTGTTTCCCCTCAAAAAAATCTGCATCCCAATCCCTGGAATCTGTGAGTGTGTTAATGACATTACACAATGGAATTTGCAATGTGCTTAAGTTAAAGGCCTTGAGATGAAGGGCCCCTGGATCAATGGGTTGGGCTGATTCTGATGCCATGGATCCTTAAAATCAGAGAACCTTTCCCACTTGTGTTCAGAAAGAGAAGATGATGTGACTAAAAAAGAGTGACCAGTGAAATGCAAAGTTGCTGGCTTTGAAGATGGAGGAAGAAGGCCAGAGCCAAGGAATGGAGGGGATGGTCTTGAGAATCTGGAAAAGGCAAGGGAATGGATGCTCCCCTAGAGCCTCCCGGAGAGGTGGTAACACTGCAAACACTGTGATGTTAGCCCAGAAAGACACATGTCAGACTTCTGATCTACAGAACTGAAAGATAATAAATTTGTGCTGTTGTAAGACACTAAACTGGTGGTAATTTGTTGTGGGAGTGATGGAAAACTAACAGCACATCATTTCTCATGGCAGAAAATTTGTAGCAGAAAGAATTCTAAGAATGATGTCCCCGTCAAAAAAGTTCCCTCCCTGGGGCGCCTGGGTGGCGCAGTCGGTTAAGCGTCCGACTTCAGCCAGGTCACGATCTCGCGGTCTGTGAGTTCGAGCCCCGCGTCAGGCTCTGGGCTGATGGCTCGGAGCCTGGAGCCTGTTTCCGATTCTGTGTCTCCCTCTCTCTGCCCCTCCCCCGTTCATGCTCTGTCTCTCTCTGTCCAAAAATAAATAAAAAACGTTGAAAAAAAAATTAAAAAAAAAAAAAAAAAGTTCCCTCCCTGATCCCTGGAACACTACATATGATGAATCATCATGTCTTTGAATATGTTAGTGTTCATAGCAAAGGGGTGAAGTGATTAATGTTCCTAATCAGTTGACCTTAAAGAATAGGGAGATTATACTGGATTATCCAGATGGGCCTAATCTAATCATCCTAGGCCTTTACATGCAGAGAGCTTTTTCTTTCCAGTGGTAGAAGAGGAAGTCAGAGAGATTGGAAACAAGAGAAGTACTTGACTACCTGTTGCTGATTAGGTTAGGAGCACCCGGGTGAATCAGTAGGTTAAGTGTCTGACTCTTGGTTTGGACTCAGGTCAAGATCTTGTGGTTTGTGGTTCCTGCTCTACATTGGTCTCTATGCTGATAGCGTGAAGTCTGTTTGGGATTGTCTTTCCTCCTCTCTCTCTGCCCCTCCTCTGCTCATGCTCTTTCTCAAAATAAATAAACTTAAGGAAATAGAGGTAGGTTATATGAGAAGAAATTTGGGTCACCTGTAGAATCTGAGGACAGTCCCTAGCTGACAGCCAGCAAAGAAATGGGACTTGAATCCTAGAACTCCAGGGAACTGAATTTGGCACAACTCTGTGAACTTGGAAGCAAGTTCTTTCCCAGAGCCTCTAGGTAAGAGCCTATCCCAAGTGACACCTTGTGATACTTGGAGCAAAGAACTTGGCTGAATCTACGCAGACTTCTGACCTACAAAACTGTGAGCTAATAAATGAATGTTGTTTTAAATTACTGATTTTGTGGTAATTTGTTACACAGCAATAGCAAGTAAATATGGAGCCCTAAAATTTATTGACCACTCTTTAATACCAAGCATTACACAGGGCCATCCATATGTTGTAAAATACAGTGAGGCAAGAAAGCCAAAGTGGGCTTTGAAGTTAAGCCCAGGTTAAATCTACTGCTGCCAGTTATTCACTTTATTACCTTGGACAGATGAGTTAACTCTGATAAACCTCATTTCTACATCTTTAAAATGAAGCTAAATGTGCCTTCCTGCTAGTGTCAACGGGAGAATGAAATGAATCTCTGAAACACATCCCTGATAATGGCAGGTGAGTATTGGGTGATCAACAAATAAAAAATGGCTAAGCTGATATTCAGGAAGACCTCCAATGAATAGGACTCCTCTTTCATTCTTGGGCTCCTAAGTGGAGAAGTAAAGCAAAAAGTAAAGATGAAAGCTAATGTACACAACCTTTTTTATTGGTTGGAGCACATGCCTTTAGGTCTAGTCTCCAAGTGGATTTGTGAGTACTGAACCCTAGAATTAGGAAGAATTAATCATCTAGTCATGGAACAGGCCCAGGAGACTCATCACATGCCTAGCCTGGAAGAAAAGCAGCAGTTGTGGTCCCTGCAGGCAGTTTCATTTCAAGAGAAAGAAAGGGCTGAGTTATGGGTGCAAATTATCCAGAGAGAAGGACAATGCTCACAGAAGGCAAAGGTTTGCTTAGAGAAAATTCTCCTTTATTGAAATGGGAGTTAAGGGGCAGAAATGGGCACTAAGATTTTTACTTTTCCATGCTTGCCTAGCAAAGACATAGTAGAGTCAGGACTTAAATCCATGTCTATCAGACTAGCGCTTTTGATATTTCTATCACACTTTGCCTACACTCTGCAGATGTAGAGAGGAAGCAATAAGGCAGAGTCTGAATAGAAGGTCTATTTCAATTCAAGTTTTTCTGCCAATGTTTATATCTGCCTTAGAAGAAAAAAAAATGCTGGTAAACAGAGGGTTTTCATTTAAATAAACAACTGAGCACTGAAGACAAACTTTTCTAAAAGAAATAGATAATTCTAAAATGAACTACAATACCAGAGTATGTCATAGAAAATAAGTATAATGATAATGATATTTACTGCACATTTTAATTAGCATTCAGCTATTAATAATGAGAGTCTTCAACCTATGGAAAATTTTTATTTCTCAAGTTTGACTTTAAATGGTGCACGGGTTGAATTACAGAAGTTATTAAATGGACTTGGAAGCAATTTTATTGTCAGGAGCTCAAAATTAAGAAATATATTCAGCTGTAATATAATAGTGCCCTGGGCTGGGCCTTCATTTTTCACTCAGGTTTCTCTGCAGTTAATTAAATCCCACCATGAAGCATACCAATCTGTACCAAAGTCACTACAAAATAATCTTAAATCAATTTAGTCCAGTTATAATACCTAATTTAAATTTTTATTGGTCACATTTCACAAATTGCCAAAAGTCATATTAATTTTTAAAAACAAAATCAGAATAAACATTAAAAAAAGGGTGGGGTGCCTGGGTGACTGAGTCAGTTAAGCATCCATCTTAAGCTCAGGTCATGATCTATGGTTTGTGAGATTGAGCTCCATGTCAGGCTCTCTGCATTTAGCACAGAGCTCACTTCTGATCCTCTGTCCCCCTCTCTTTCTGCCCCTCCCCTGATCATGCTCTCTCTCTCTCTCTCAAAAATACATAAACATTTAAAAAATCAAAAATATACAAATCCCACAATTACAAACTATTTTCTACTTCTAGCATTTTTCTGGTACAGTTTTTAGAACTTACTATGTGCAGTGACAACAGTTGAATATATAGAGTGACTTAAAGACATCATTTCATTGGATGAACTGGAAGAAATGAATTTTTATAGATAATAATAAGTTGCAAGACTGTTTATAACAAAAGTGTGTATGACACTTTATGATAATTTAGTAAATATTATTTTCTGATATTTCTGAGACAGTTACCAGATTCACTCTGCAATCCTGTAACATATTGAGAATATATTATAAAGTCATGGTATAACTCCTAAAATAATTTTTTCTTAATAAAACTGTCATATTTCATGGAGAGAGCAAAGAAACTGAAACTTTTGCATGAGTGCCTCCTAGCCCATGGATCAAAGCCTTCTGAAAGATTTTTTTCTAAGATGTGTTGCTCAGAAGCCTAGCATTTTAGAGATAATCCTTGGAGCGGGAAGATGTCAACTGATATATAATTCACCCTGGGACCAGAGGCAAAGGCCGACTTCAAATGCTTGATTTTACATTCACCATTCCCAAGCAAAACATCACCACCATGAAATATTCTGTGCCTCAAACACCTATTTTAGTGTCATGTGACATGTGGCTGTTCAATAAACACAAATTGATGTTAAAACATATGGGCTGCGAATACCATGAAAAACAGAAAGGATTTCAAAATGATTACAGGATTCATGTGTTTTGATGTTACTGGGTTTCATATTGCCAGTGTTTTATTTTTAAATTATTCCTTATTATGGCACTAAGTTTATCATATTTTAGGACTCATTTTGACACACCATATGGCTACAATATTATATTTATTTTCTGTGGATTTTAGTTTGGTTATTCCTATTAAGAATAAGAGCCTCTTACATGGATTCAAATTCTCTTGATTCATGAATCCTTGTACTAGTCTGACCCTCCTTACCTTACTGATTCCTTTGCAATAATTGTTTTCAACAGCCTGAAGAAATTCAGGTTCAGTATTAACAGAGAAATTTCAAAGGGCTAACTAACATTTTCTCTTATTTACCACATAGGATCACTCCCTTTTTGAATAGTCTATTTGTATGGTTACTTTTAACTTTAAAAAATTCTCATATATTTATTTCAAGTTTTATTTTACATGACCTGAAATAGAACAGTTTTCTCGTGGCAAGATTTGTTATCACTATAGGTATATCTGGTGAAAAATATGCCAACAAACTTTTATGAGATGTGGTAGATGGAAGATATTTAAAGAGATACATGTATTCCAAATAAATTGTACAACCAGTTATTGGGAAATATATCTCCTTTTCTTTACCTCTATTGGAGCCCTGAGCAAGTACAGGAAATCATTTAGAATTTAATAACTTGATTTTCAGCCAAATAAATAGACTCAATGATTACATTCTGTCATTCATTTAAATTTGCATTCATCATATATTTATTGAACACCTATTATATGTTAGGCATTGTGTAAGGTGCTGGGGATATAGCCAGGAATAATCCACAGGAAGTGTGATCCATTTTGCTTGGCAACACATTTCCATTTCCCTTTTCCTGTCGTTGCTCAATGTACATCTATTGCCAGAGCCTCCCAGGCCATTACATACTTATTACATTTATTGCATTACTACATACATTACCACATAATAAACATTATTACAACAATACTCAGTTAATTGATAAAGGAACTAGGACTGAAGAATCCAAAAGTTCAGCATCTCAACAGCAAGCCTACATGTTCATTTTACTCAACTTCTTTTTCTCCAAAGCTCCCCTTTATTAAACCATTTCTTCCTCTCCTCACATACACAAACTCCTCTGGGTTTTTTCCATTTATTTATTTTGAATACAGTTTGCTATTTTTTTATATATAACATTTCCTTTCCCCTAGTTGTACATAATTAAGAAAACTTCCTCCCTCCCTTCCTTCTCCCTTCCCGTTCTTCCTTTTATAAATATAACGAGTAACTTTTGTGAACTAAACATTACATAATTTGACCCTCCTCCCTCTGCAGTAGATATTATTATTAACTTCATCAGGAAATAAAGACCCAAGACTCAGAAAAATTAAGTGAGTTGCAGAGGAATACAGAACTAGCAAAAGACAATATAAAATTTTACAAAAATATCCTGGAAAAGCATTCCACTTAAATTATTTTCTTGCATGGAATCATGTGGACTTTGGTGAAGTAGTAAGGTTTCCCAAGGTTTCCCATCACAATAAATTCATAAAATGTATTTATGAAATGTGTTTATGAAAATGTGTTTTTATTATTAAAAATAATGTAGAAATTTACTATCTAATCCATTTATAGAAATAATACATGCCAGTATAATTTATTTGATCTGTAAACTATTTATTGATCATTTCAAGGAATCTCACCTGGTTTTAGCCTGTAATTCCAACTATTTTTCCTGATATTACTTGACTATGACATTAACATGGTCCATAGAAAATAAATCCCGGGTGCCTGATTGGCTCAGTCAGTTAAGCATCCAACTCTTGATTTTGTCTCAGGTGAGATCAAGCCCCCAGTCAGGCTCTGCACTGTGAGTGTGGGGCCTTCTTGGGATTCTCTTTTCCCTCTGTCTCTGCCCGTCCCCTGCTTGCACACATATACATACTCTCTCTCAAATAAAAAATAAAAAAGCTTTAAGAAAATAAATCCAAAATGATAATTTTCCTCTTAAAGGAAGAAAGAATAAAACAGAATGCAGCATTCGAATATAAGATTTTTTGTTTTTATGGCAACTAATATTTCTCAAGACTCTATTTTATTAGACATTGACTCATTATTTATTTCAAAATGTTCACTAGATTTCTTATTAAATATCTTTATACATTGCCTAAAAATAATTTTTAGAGCTTAAACATGTAGCTATTTATTTCACATAGAATTACAGAAATTAATAAAATTTATCATCTTAGTTCTCTTTTCTAAGTAAAAACAATTTACATATTTTCATATGTTTTTTCCATTTTTTTCTCTATCAGTGAGAGATCAATCACCTTTTTCTAATAATCTGAAGTGTATTCCGCTCCTGAGAGTGCATTTAAATAATTTATATAATTACTGCAAAATTAATTATGAGTAAGTTAATTGTAGGAATAAAGCCCAGATTTCCCTGTAAGGTATTATCCTTCCAATAGTATATATTATTTAATACAAGTAATCGTGGTCTGAATGGGGTTTTTACAATATACTCTGAGTAATTGAAATTCCACTTCAAAGGACTAAGCTTCTGTGATTATATAATAAAGCATGTTGTTTTTGTAGTTGGTAATAAATAAAAAGTGTTTTATAAAGAAGAGTTTCTAACACTTTAACTGCAAAGATAAAATCACAAGGTATCTCAAGTCATAGGTAAGGCAGGGTTCATGATAGGAATTGGGAGATCTTCCAAAATCATACTTGTGACAAACTTTAAAAGATTGAAAGGTTTTAGACAGGTATCTGGATTAGTCAATGTGAAAAAGTGATTTTGCTCTTTTAGGGACATTTCCCTTAAGGTGGTGTTATGTAAAGATTCAGGGATTTGGAATAGTGGTGGTGGAAATATCACACCCATAGGCAGAATTCTTTGTTGTAATAGAGTTTTCACAACTGGTCAGCACTTTTTCCATAATTCATTGAGCATTGGCTATTTGTGGCCAGGGAGATTAGGAATAAGGAACTTCAGGTAGAACCACAAATACATTTTCAGAGAACAAGTAAGATGTATTACTATAACTTATTTCACTTCTAAGCTCTTTTAATATAGAGAATTTCAATATCTATCTTACATTTAGAGTGCCATTGAGTGTCTGGCTAATTTTATCAAAAGAGGAGCAAATGATTAGTGGTGGAAAAAATATATTAAATGAAAATGATTTCTAAAGTTCCATTGATCTCTAAAATTCCTTGGCTCACATACGTTCCACTTCTAAAATGACTTTCAACCTTGAGAACTTAGGTCCTTATTACAGTATTATTTTGAAAAAGCAATGTTAAAAACAAAGTTATTCTGTTACACTGTCAAATAAATCCATGCTGTCAATACCAGGTACTATCTGAGAGTTATTGTGGTGTAGCAGAGGATTATTTATTTATTGATATAATCAAGGGCATTTGAAAGTAGAAGTTGTGTTCCCCAGAAGGTGCCCTGATCCATGAATGAACAGCTAAAGTTTGATACAACTGGAATTTTACGAGTAACACAGAGCCCAGAATGTAAGAAACATTGAAGGAATTGTAGTTACTGTGTTGTTAAATCCCCCTGGAGGATTCTAAGACACCTTCCCCGGTAATGAACTTCTCATGGAAAGTGTATCACATAAAAACAAGTGAGGTTGGATGACTGAGTGGAATGAAAAAGACATTCGTATTATACAATAGAGAGAGAAAATAGCTCTCTTGCCAAATCAAGTGAAGTGAGAGAGAGAAGTTAAGGAGTGTGAGGGTAAATGCTGAGAAAGAATTATTTCATTTTCTTTGTGTCAAAGGGGAACATTTTTCTTCATTTGTATGCTACTCCCTTCTGTAGCCTCCTGAAGGTAAGAAGTGAAAGTCCTACAGGTGGCCACAGACGGGATCCAAAGCCCATGAGAAGGGTCAGGAGTGTTCAACTGACATAACCCTGAGATGTAATTTGGAGAAATTTCCTGTATTCATTTCCTAGTGCTGCTGTAACAA
Organism: Neofelis nebulosa; assembly: GCF_028018385.1. Classification (NCBI taxonomy): domain Eukaryota; kingdom Metazoa; phylum Chordata; class Mammalia; order Carnivora; family Felidae; genus Neofelis; species Neofelis nebulosa. The sequence goes on from NC_080784.1 coordinate 152,516,437, forward strand.
ACTACCGCAAACTGGATGATTTAAAATAATAGAAATTTATACTTTTGCTGTTGTGGAGGCCAGAGTCGAAAGTCAGGGTGTTGATAGAGTCGGTTCTTTCTGAAGGCTCTGCTCCTTGCCTTTCCCAGCTTCTGGTGGTTGCAGGAATTTTGGCATCCCTTGCCTTGTAGGTCTACCGTTCTAATCTCTACCTCCCTTGTCACATGGCTTTCTTCCCTCTGTGCATCTTCACATGACCTTCTCTGTGTTGGCCTGGGTGTCCTCTCATCTTAATAAGGACACCGATCATTGGATTTAGGGCTCACCCTAATCCACAGTGATCTCGTCTTAAATTAGCTAATTATATCTGCAAAGACCCTATTTCCAAATAAGGTCACATTCTGAGGTTCCAGGTGGACATAAGCTTGGGAGAGGGGAAACTATTCAACTCAATAAATTCCCTATGCTCAGCACAGAGAGTAAAGTTGTTTTTGAAAGAATGCCAGATCAGTCGCATTCCTTCTGATCTTGTGTGGAATTTTGGGATAGGAATAAATGTCAGTGGCTGTGGAAGTAGGTCTTCCAGACTGAGATTGTCCAGAGATTCAGTTTGTATTACTAGTGACCTCTTATAACACTGGCTCTATGTGTTACGTAGTATGTTTCTAATAATTAAATATCTTCATATATCTATATGTGTACTCTATATTTTAGAGATTTCTCAGAATGATGAAAAGAGGGAGGAATCCATGGCTTTAATAATGTGGGAGAAAATGTGTGAAAAATTTCACAGGTATAAATTTTATACTTCAAAACTTATTATACTTCAAAACTTCTATATTTTGTGTTATGACAGGATACTTTCCTGATGATATAAGGGAAAAAAAACAACTTTTTGTTTCACTGGGTTGGATATATGATATTTAGCAACAGAATAAAAACTTTTAACCTTTGCTTTTTTTTTTTTTGTGAGACATTGTGCATGCGTGTGCTCTCCCCCAGCCCCTATGCCCTTTATGTAATCCAGAGCTTAGCTGAGAAGGCACTGTCCAGTCAAGGATAACAAGGACTTCCCAGTATTCTATTCACCTTTGTGGGAACATATGATTAGTTCTGACTAATGCAATGAAATGAAGTGGTCTAAAAGTGTATATTTTTTTCTCCACGTGCTCTTTCCCTTTCCACTGGCTTCAGGCAGAAAATCATGGTGACCATTCGAGTCAGGAGTTAAACACAGCTGACATATAATATTAGAATGAGCCCAGGTCCCAGACTTACCATTTTGAAGAGAACTACCCATCAAACAGGAGGAAATGCTGTTGGCTTTGCATCATTAGGAAATAAACTCTTATTGTGATTGAGGCGTTATATGTACACCCTAATTTTACAACAGTATAACATAAAGATATTTCCACAATGAGTGATCACTTTATTTTATAATTTAATTAGGAGCTTTATTATAAATAGAAAAAGTAATCCTTGTTGGAATACATATGATCTTTAGATTTGTATAAAGCAAGATGAAAAAGTCTCAAAAATCTTTGGGAGTGGACTTGTTAAAAATACTGTACATCACTTTATTGGCAAAAGTTCCAGCCATTCTGGAGCAGCCACATCACACAATTCCATAAAATTCTAATTTCAATTCTAATTCATTGTTTTATTATGTGAAATGATTATTCATGTTAAACTATGATTTGTTTAATGTTTATTTATTTTAGGAGAGACAGAGACAGAATGTAAGTGGGTTTGGGGCAGAGAGGGAGACACAGAATCCAAAGCAGTTTCCAGACTCCGAGCTGTCAGCACAGAGGCTGAGGGAAACACAGAATCCAAAGCAGGTTCCAGGCTCCGAGCTGTCAGCACAGAGCCTGATGCGGGGCTTAAGATCAAGAACCATGAGATCATGACCTGAGCTGAAGTCAGATACTCAGTGGACTGAGCCACCCAGGCGCCCCAAACTATGATTTTCTGGTTCTTTCACCTTCTACGTGACAGATACAATTAGCTGCTTTGCTCTTTAATCCCTATGAAGAATGGTATACTTGTTTGTTAGTGCTCCTTGTTATTCAAAACAGAAAAACAACAATTTAAGTTAACAGATTCAAAGGCAGCAGATACAGTCTTGTACAGTGATGATTTTTGTACTCAGAGTCTGTGATGTCAATGTAAAGTGAGTGTAATTCAGCAGAATGGTATAGTACATCCTCTGTCAGGTGAATAGCACAGTATGCTGCTGAATGGTAAAGTCTTATTAAATTGATGAGATACTCAAATATCAATTTTTCTTTTTAGTATGAAATCAAGAATGACTTCCAGTATTATTTTCTGAGTTTTGGTACCTTGTAGGAAGTAATAGAAGAATATAGGGTATATGTTATAAATTGATCTGGAATGATAAGATATTCTGACAGTTGTCTCACTAATAACATATAATATCAGTTAATTTTTTATTTTTCCATTTTGCTGTTTTGAAAAGTTATAATTATAACACATACACATATAAAGATTAAGGGAATGGACTCTGTTCAGTGTATTGCATTCTCTATGGAAGATTTTAGTGTAACATTACAAAAACATCACTTTAGTGGAAGTCAGATTGAATTTCAGCCAGCTGTTTTCCATCAATTTGAAAATGTCTGTTTTAGATCTTGAAAACTGGGAAATAGTCTCATTAATTAGCATTGCGTTGCTAATTAAGGAGAGTCTTGAAATTTGCTCTCCAGACTTTCCACAAACACATTTAACCATTGTCCACGTCTCTACCTGTCACTTAAAATAACTGACCAGGTTTGAACATAGATATGCATCCTCCTTGTCCCGACGGAAGCATGGAAGGAAGCTTATTCGGCAGCAGAAGTAAAGTTATAGAGATTTGCTTTTGGAAGCTATATAACTTCCTATGTTCTAGAACACCTGAATCTCTCCCTGAGGTTGACAGAAGAGAAAATAAGAGGTAGGGGAATAGCAACAACTATTACTGCTTACATAAAAGCCAGACATATATGCTCCTATTGGTGAGATTTAGGCTATTTCTATATAAAGGGCAACATGATGTTACATTCCAAAATGACTTTGTTCTTAATGTTCTTAGCAATATATTTGTGTGATAGGTAGATAAGAAAAAATTCAGATAAACTAAGCCTCAATTTATACACATAAGCCACTTTTCAAAATATAAATTCATAGGATTTTAGAACTGGAAATGTCCTTAGAGCCCTTCTTCCTCATTTAATGGAGCAAATACAATACTGAAATTACTTCCTCAGATCACACAACTAGTCACTGTGAAAGTTGAGACCAGAATCCAAACATCTTGTATCTGTTTTTGTCTCCATCTTTTCAGTTGTTCATCTAAATAGTTTATTTTAATGAGAATTTTTAGTTTAGATTTTTAATTTTTTTTCAACCACACGTTTAGCATAGGAATGTTCATGCTTTCTCTAACTTGCTGCCTTTAGGAACCCTTATCAGAGGAAAGAGCAATACAACATCTTGACTTGCTGTTGTGACTTGAGTTTCTACCTTTTATAACTACTGTTTAAGACATGTAATAAAAATTGTGTGTTTTTTTTTTTCAAAATAAAAACATTTCTTTCAGAGATGTTGGGGGAGATTCTCCCACTGGAAAATGTCTAAGGCTGATAGCATGGAATTCAATGAAGCCATTTCATATTTCGGCAAAAATTTGGCCTACTCTAGGCCCTATTCTACAAATATGTAACAAAAAACAGAACAAAACAAAACAAAACAATTTGAAAGAACCCTTTAATACCATCTGCTTCTCTTTCTTATTCTAAAATCTGTATGTAACTCAAAATGCTTACTTATTTTCTTTTACTTCTGTAGCAAAATATCTGAGTTAAAGAAAGAAAGGTAGTTTTGACATTGAATTATTTGGTCTTTGTCATGTTGTCACAATAATGATGTTACCTAAATATAATGGTTTTGCTTATAAGTTTGAAATAAACATGAATTCTGTTTATTACCAGCACATGCCTAGTGGCCAGTCTCTAAATTATATTGCTGTTGGGTTGAATTATTGTAAATAAGACTGTGCCAAATGTCAATTGATTATCCTAGGGTAATCAATATATTTAAAAGAAGGAATCTTCAGTTGACTAACGGCAAATGATTTTTATATCCATGTTGTAGTAGTAGATGATTTTTAAAATATATATCAATATGAAAATGTATGATTTTCAAATTAACACAGAAGTGTGGATTGAATAAAAGTTATCTTGGTCTTATTTACAAAAGCCATTAGACTGAATATCTGAAATTATATGTAACCAGGAGTGCTATAAATTATTTTCCTTGTGATAAAAGTCTGATCCATCACTGGCTGTTTAACCTGTGAAAAATACATACACACATACATACATACACACATAAATCTAACCAAGCATTGATTATGATATTTAATCACGTTTTGTTATTTCACTGGATAACTTTTCACAAGTGGAAGGAAAAATGCAGACCTTAAAAAAAAGTTAAAAACTGTCATTCTTCTATAGTCTGAGAAATAGTTGGGAATTGCTATGAATTATAAAGGTAAAAAAAAATTCTAACTCTAAGTCTCTCTTTATCTGGGCTTAACAGTTCATCAAAGATCTCCAGCTTTACAATTGTTAGGTTTCTAGTTCTTATGTGAGGAATATAATAAATAAATATGTCATATATCACACAGATCACTCATATAACATGCATACATATTATCTGTCTGTCCATATATTATTTTTCTATCTACCTATCTGTACATCTTTTTATCTTCCTTGCTATACATTGAGAATGTCAGAATTTTTTATTTTTTCTGATCAACCATATTATCTTTTAGAGGGACTTGAAAGAATTTCAAACTCAGCCATAAATTCGTCCTTAAAGATGTTGTGCTGCCTCTTGAGACTATGGAAAGGTATCCTAATGTGGTGAATTTCTGAGAATCTGAAAACAAAGATTTTGTGGGGTACCTTTTGCTTCTTGGTATCAAGCATGTGGGAAACCAAGACATCATTTAGTTCTTCTAGGTATTACATAAAAATGTCTATTTCAAGACACTTTGGCTGAGAAAGGCATGCATACACATGGGGAAATGTCACAGATTCACTTACTTATCTTACTTTTTTTTTTTTTTTACAAGGTTTTCAATGTCTTATTATCTGAACTTGAATCCAGATGGGAGAAACTCATGAGTTACATACAGTACTACACTGATTATGGTAATCGCACACTTAATAGCAATTGTTGTGCTGTTTTTTCAGAATTTGAAAAATCTTGTAAAGTCGTACTCCTTTTCTTCACTGCCCTTTTGTCACTAGGTACAGAGAAAAATTTCAACCCACAAAAGATAGAAAGGAAATGAGTTTAAATAGCAGGAGTGAAGAGTTTCTTTTCATGGGTAAACAAATATTCACAAGTTCAAATACAACACAATAGTCATAAATCCTCTCATTCTGCCTTCTGCCTTCTGGCTACTACTAACTGAAAACTGAAAAGTAATCCCAGAAAAAATGTAAATAGAGCATAATAAAACATTTACAAACATTTAAATACATTTTTCTGTCCTCTCTCACGGTTTTTCCCATGTCCTTTTTCTAATGTAGAAAAAGCTCTCCCAATTTCTGTCTTTCCCCACTTCAAAAAAATTAGGATGAATTTGGGGCACCTGGGTGGCTCAGTTGGTTAAGCATCTGACTTCAGCTCAGGTCATGATCTCACGCTTCATGGGTTCGAGCCCCATGTCAGGCTCTGTACTGACAGCTTGGAGCATGGAGCCTGCTTGGGATTTTGTGTCTCCTTCTCTCTCTGCCCCTCCCCTGCTTGTGCTCTGTCTCTCTCTGTCTCAAAAATAAATAAACATTAAAAAATTTTAAAAATTAGTGTGAATTAACATGTACACATTGGAAAATTATAAGGAAGCAGAGAATATGCGATTGCTATTCTGGAAGGTTTCTACTGCCCATGTAGAAATCAGCTCACCCGTGTACAGGGACAAGGCCATTCCAGTGCTGGGCCAGGTAAAATGCCTGTGGGGCCTGCTAATAACCACAGTATATTAGTATACGGTATATACATATTGTATAAAATACATAGCACAAAATGTGTACTATATAATATATAGTGTATAATGAGTAAGGTATAGTAAAGAATATAAGCTCAGTTTCTGCTTGAATATTATAAAAGAGGTCTCAAAGATTCTTCAAAAATCTTGACATTCTCCTCTGTAGTTCTAATACTTCCCATCTTGATGTGTCTTGATGTGTCTAGGCTTGTGATTCAAAGAGCACAAGGTACTGCAAACATTTTCCCCTTGTTACTGCTTCCAGAGAGGACCAATCCCTATGTCTCTCAGTTAGTGCTAAACTGAGAGCCTATAATGATCATTCAGCCAATGGCCCAAGGTACAACTGACAACAGGTCTTCAGTGGTTTTTGGATTGTTGGTTCACCTGTTTTCTAGAACTGCATAACAAAGTAGCATGAACTGTGTAGCTTTAAACAACAGAAAGTTATTGTCTGAACTCTTAGAGTATTAACTCATGGTATCAGTAGGGTAGTTCTTCTGGAAGCTCCTAGGAATATTCTATTCTGTAGTTTCTGATGATTTCCAGAAAACCCTATTTGGTTTGTAGCTCTATCACTCCAATCTCTGCCTCTCTTCTCATCTGGCTTTCTTCCCTCTGTGTATCTCTACAAATTTCCTTATTCTTATAAATCATTGGATTCAGACCCACCCTAATCCAGTGTAACTTCATCTTAACTTGACTACATCTTCAAAGACCCTACTTCCAAATTTCTATGAATATGGGTACTATGGATTAGATCTTCAGTATATCTTTTGGGGGGACAAATTTCAACCTACAATAGTCCACCATTGCACATATATAGCTACATTTTTTTAGGGACTCTTGTGACATTTGTGTGGCTGGTCCAATACAGCATTCAGGATTTACTGCAAGCTGTACTGGGAATGGCACATACCTCTTATGTCTGATACTTTAAAGTTGATTCTACTTCTCAGGAAGAGGGTATAGACCTGTCTTCTCCTTTAGAACAAACATTAAATATTCCATACAATAAAGTCCCTATCTGAGTCTCTGTGTTTTTTCTATAATCCAGAATTTTCTGATCTGTTTCACATCTTGGCGCATTTATCAAATAGCAGTGGTTATGTGGCACACTGAGGTACAAGGACTCAGTGGAGCATCTGTTCCCTGCGGAGTCCGTGGATCCAGCAGCTTTGCTTCCCATCCAGCCCTCTGCATATACCTCTGCATATGAAGTTTCTGTATCCTTCTGTAACTTTGCAAAAGAAAATTGACCTAAAGAGCTTGGGATACAGCAAGTGCCCAGGGCAACAGAAATACGGCTCCAAAGGCAAAAAACTTGTGTATAGAGCATAGGATCTGGGGACTGGATGCCTGATGGTTGCTAGTCACCAGTGGAATAATGGGTACCAGGTTTTAGTCCAACCAAACTGTTCCACTACAGAAAGATGAGAAAAGAGAACCTGAGAGCACTTCAGTGGTAAATCAGTACTATAAAACAAACCATAGATTTCAGAAGGAAACCAGGTCTTCTAACTCTGCTTAAGGAAAGGGAGGTTCTCTAGACTTTCAGAATAAGACTCTGTGGTGGGGCCGAAGAATCTCCATTTTTATCAGGCAGGTCAGGTGATTTGGAAATAGATGGTCTTTCCAAAGCTACCTTTGAAGCTACCTTATGCTTTGAATTGTTTCTTCAGAAATATATTTAAAGAAAGTCTCATTTTTTTCCATTGCTGAGAGCATTTCTTTTTTATTGTCCATTGAGTTTCACAGCAAATTTTAAAGCCCATTTATAAATTAAGTAATATTTTATTACCGCTTTTTACTGTTAAAACAATACTTAAGTGTATTTGACTTGGGAAAAAGTCAAAATTTCATAAATAAAATATAATTAATAATAATTCTGCCATTCAGTGACTACCACTAAATTAAGATTTTGGTGTGTTTTCTTTCTACCTTTATTTCCATTTTAATATATGTATGTGTATCCTTTAAAATATTCACATATGTTAACTCAATCTTTCATGAATATTTCCTGGTATTATTAAATAATTCTGGATTTTTTGGATAGAATTTTTACTGCTTGCATGTTTTCTATCCTATTAGTATGCACTAGTATAATTAAGATTTTTTTTATTACAATAAATTTAGGTTATTCCTAATTTTTTGTTTTACCATCTTCGGGCATATATTTGAATGAATCTGATATTCTTTAGTACAGATAATTTTAAGTGTTGAGAAATATAAGGTATAATACATTGTCCAAAAGTACAAAAGTCAAAAAATATAATGCAAAGTAAAATACTTAAAGCTTTTTATATATATCATTATTTTGCCTTTTGCAAAAGCTATATAAATTCATACTCCCTGCAGTAATGTGTGATTTCCTTTTTTTTCTTTTTTCATCTGATCAAAGACTGGGATATATACCTCATGCAAAGGTAGAATGTAAGGCACAGTTTAGCACTGTGGGGCTTTTGTTAAGACTTTTATATAAATATTATGTGACCACAATTCCATAACTGTTCCATGAGATGATAGACAAAAGGGTTTTGTGGTCCAAAAGTTTGAAAATCACTAAATATTAGATGTTCCTTTTGGAGATTCAAAATGTACAATAATTTAATAAAGACTAAATCATCTATAGTAAATAAATACATTGGAACAAAGCCAAACTTAGTGTTTCCAAGTCTCAATGGAACACAAAATCTTTTCCTAATGTAATGTATCACAAAATATCTCACAGAATAGGGCTGGAATATGAAATCCTTGCCAGGTCTATCTTAGAAATAACTATATAGTATAGTTGAGGAGTTTAGAATTATTTATTTTACTACTGCACATTGATAAGACAATTGATCTGTGTAATGATGTCCTAAAAAATAAGTTAGCTTACATTCTGAATGAATGTATTAAGTGTTTGGCTATTAATGACATTTGACTATATATGTATTGAAAATAACTGCATTTGATCATTCATGAAAACCATGTAGATTTTTTTATAAATTGGCTATATTTTTTTGCTTTTCTACATATAAAAAGCTGATATCTTAGTTTGTTTTTTAATTCCCCAAAACTAGTTCGACATCTTAAAAAGAAAGTGTATTTTACTTGAAATATTATCGGAATATCAAATGTTGGTGAGGAGGAGAGCGGATGGGATTTTACATAGTAGTTTTAAGAACACATATTTGTATAATCACCATGGAAAACATTAAGTCATTATCAGGAGAAGGTGAAAATATGTACAATGTATAACCAACAATTCAGCTCCCAGAAATATACCCTTGAAAAACATTTGCACCTATACCCCTGAGAAACTATCACACAAGGAAACAGAAACAGATAAAAGGGAATTTCTAACAGGATTGTTTGTAATTTAAGAAAACAAGCAAACAAAAAAACCTTGAAACAATGCAAATGCCATGAGCAGGGGGTGGGATATATAAATTGTGTTGTGTTCATACAATGGAGTACCACAGAGCAGTGGCGATGAATGATAATGATGAATGTAACAACACAATGGAGAACATTTGAAGTAAATACTCCAAAAAATATATAGACTTTACAATTTCGATCATATAAAGGTTAAAAGCAGGCAAAACAAAGCCATCTTTTCAAGAGAGATAGAAATATATGTGGCACAACTATAAATATAATAGCAGATCTAGATATGATGTCCTCTGGGCCACAGAAGGAAAAGAGGAGGGAATTTTGGAGGAGCACATATGAAACTTCAAATGTTTTTCTAATGATCTACTTCTTAAGCTGGTGGTGAGTTATGGATGTTTAATTTTTATTCTTTAAACTTTATACATCTTTGTAATTTATATAGATTATAAATATTGTTTTATTGTTAAAATTCAGTACATTTTTTTAAAAAATACAAAAGTTTATTACGTGAATCTTTAAGAAAAAAAATTATTACAAGTCAGTTTCATGACCTTGGAGAAATCTGACCTCATATGGCCTGGCAAGAATCTTTCAGAACAGACTCAGACATAATATATAATTAAGGATTTCAAAATTATAGTACACAGAAAACACACTCCCATTCCTATTTTAAAGGAAACACAGTGGTGATATTCATATGTATCTATGTATCTTTACCTATAAATAGAGGTATATAGATAGGCATCTGTTATATTTTCAACACATTTGTGTTAAGTACCTATAATGCCAGGTGCTGTTCTAGACATTTGAAATACATCAATGAATCCTTCCCATCCGAGTTTACATTCTAGTAGGAAGACAATAGGATATTAATATAACATATAAATATAGTTATGGTAGATTAGGGAAAATATGGTCTGCAGGAAGGAAGATAGAGCAAGGTAAAATGTGCTGAGAGGATGTGTTGTGATTTTTAAAAGCAGTCACAGTAGGCTTTTATTTGGTTCAAAGCAGCTCCTCACCCCAAGAATTTTATGTGCTAGTAGGAATATTCCTAGAAGGTAAGTTATCAATTATCACTATAGCTGGGATTAGTTAGCTATTAGTTTAAGCCAAGGAGGGCTTACTAAGAGTGGGGCAGAGAAAGAGAGGATTATGAGGGTGAAAACATAGGGGGAAAAGAGCCAAAAGCTTCAGCTACATTGATTTTTTTTTTTTTTAGGGCAGGTCATTTATGCCAAACATTGCCAGATATGGTTGAGGACAATCCTTTAAAACACAGGGAGTCTAAACTGGCACAACATCTGAATCCTGCAACTGAAAAGACCAATACAAAAGATTATTTGTTTAGTGACCTGCTTACTCCTAAGAAAATTAGCTGTTTATTTTTAAAAGGCAGTACTTTTCTTTCAGAAAAGTCTGATCTCAAGCTTTAGAAGAAGCTTCTCTTGCTTTTTCAATAAAACAACCAATACCACCTGAAGCTACACTAGAGGTTGTGTACAGACTAGAAGAGAAAATGAATTCCATGTTAAAAAGGGAGGAAAATCAGCTTTTACTTTACTAACCGCCCAACCCCTTTGAACACAAAGCAAAGAAGTGTTTTGTTAAGGGAGTGGAGGAGAAACCTATACAGGAAAGAAGAGAGTTTAGCAGTCTGGATGGTGAGAATGCTGGATGGGGAATTTGGGACACGTTTTCTACTCGGTCTTGTATTTGTATTTAAAGCTCTAAGGCTGTATTTTGCAGCCTTTTTCTTTTAAAATAAAGGAACTAGATGAACCTTGAGGATTTTTCCAACTCTAGAGTGCTATAATTTTAATATAAATGAGCTTAATAAATAATGTATAATTGTCAACTATATGTCTTTCATCTGTGACCAAAGAGATCATCTACCCCAGTTAAGGATCCTAATTATTCCGGGAATGAAAAGCAAGAGTTAAACTTTCTTGACTATTTACTGAGGGATGGAGGGTGCATTCTGGATAATTATTGAAATCTGTCTTCTAATAATCATTTGTGAAAAATTAAAATGTCTGCTTGTTTCTTAATCAATTCAGCAACTATTTATGGGTACCTACTATGTGCCAGATACCATTAAAGTGCAGAGGATATATGGGTACAAATCAGCCCAAGATTTTGTCTTATCTTTGATTGATTTTTTGGGGGGTTTGGCATACAGAAGTCATTTCTTTTCCCAGCAGCCTGAGACCATGGATTTGAAAGGTTTCAACATGATAAATTCATTTACATGTAACATATAGAGGTAGGCAGATTTGAAGAATGTGAAAGTTGCTCTATTTGAATTATTGCGCTATATCACCTATAGAAATGTTTTATGGGTGATCATATTTCAATATTTACTATAGAAAATCTATGAAAAAGCAAGACCTGTCAATTGCTGGTATTTATGATAAACTTTAAGAAAGGAAAATAAGAGCAATCGTACCAATTTAAAGAACACCTTATTTCCCAGCCTAGGCAACAATAGTGATTTACATCTGTTATTATCTAAAGTCAAACAGCTACTAGAATCTTATACTGATTGAGTGTCATCATTGAAGACAACGTAGAAACAAATGCCCAGATCAAATCGTTAAGTGCTGTCAGAGACACTAAAGGTCTTTGACAGATCGCTGTATATGAGCTAAGCACACATATATTTAACTCCACTTAAAGTACCATGGTGCCTGTCAACAGACCAGTTTGAAAAATGAAATATTTAGAGAAGATATGAGCATTTCAAAATGTGTTTTACACATTTGAAAAATTCTATTGAAATAACTGAAAATTTCTTATGCAGTCCATAGATTAAAGATATGAGTTAGAATTGGTTGGCTTGAAATGCACTAGAATAATTCAGGAGAATTGGGGCTTTTAGAACTGACATAAATCAATGAGCATACTTACTCAGGATTATCTATGGGCAGGAAACAATCAATGAGTTGCGTGGAATACTTTCTGAAAGCACAGCACCTTTCTTAGTTTACAATCTAATATTAGTTTCTTTGAAAAAGGAGATTTTTAGACAAAGCATTTTGGCCTCTTTTTTTTTTTTTTTTTTTTTTGTCTAGCTGAGAGGAGAGAAAATAGCTTTTCCCAGGATAACTAGCAAATGCTTATTACATTTCTAGGCCTAAAATGTGTAAAGTGCAGAGAGGTTTCAATAAAACCCTTGTCAAATCTTTCTCTCCTTAAGTCTTTCCTTGTTGGTTGATTTTTAACTGAGAATTGATTTTAACTGACCTAGCTGTGGGGTTGGTCACTGAAGGTAGGTTACTGGGGCTAAAGGATTCCCACAGAGGTGAGGAGGATTTTTTAAAATGACCCTTTGAGATAAAGCACTACAAATATCAGAATGAGTTCCATTTGACAAATCAGTGCTGAGTAGGAGAATTTTCCTCTCTCCTCACATTTCATTTTCAACTGCCTTTTCTTTTAAAGCTTGCTGTGTGTGTGTGTGTGTGTGTGCGTGTGCGTGTGTGTGTGTGTGTGTGTGATGATACCTTATTGGAAGCATTTGGTTTAAAATGTCATTAATCATTAGATATCCATGTGAGACTCAGTGTTCACTAGTATCTTCAACACCATTTGACAAGTCATTTTAAAAATGGCCAATAACGGGGGCGCCTGGATGGCGCAGTCGGTTAAGCGTCCGACTTCAGCCAGGTCACGATCTCGCGGTCCGTGAGTTCGAGCCCCGCGTCAGGCTCTGGGCTGATGGCTCGGAGCCTGGAGCCTGTTTCCGATTCTGTGTCTCCCTCTCTCTCTGCCCCTCCCCCGTTCATGCTCTGTCTCTCTCTGTCCTAAAAATAAATAAAAAAACGTTTAAAAAAAAAATGGCCAATAACAGTATTGTAACTTTTGCTATTCTTGGGTGTTCCAATTACATATTACTACTCAACAATATACCCTATACACATGCATCTTGTTCTGCAGGATCCTCTAAGTGACTTGGGGATCTTGAAACATGGTGATCTCAGGAAAGTCAAGTTTTTTATATGGTGGCTCACTTCCCCCCAGAGTGAGTGTTCCAAGAGACTTGGCAGAAGCCCCAAGGCTTATGACCTACACTTGGAGGATATGCAATGTCATTTCTGTCACATACCATTGGCCCAAAGGAGTCACGGACCCAGTACGGATTCCAGGGGAGGTAAAAGTAGGCTCCACATCTCTATGGGGAGTGTGGCCAAGAACTCATGACACTCTCAATGTACAACATTGATACTCAAACTTGCTCTCCCATAAAGCCTTCTAATTAGCTTCTTTGAAGTAGGTGCTTCTAGAATGTAACTTTGTTGTAGAAGAAATAGTATGTTCTTTAAAGTGGGAGTTAAATCCTGTCTAAAAAAGAAAACCACAGGCCCCAAATGATGTCATTTAGGCCAAGGCTGACTACCGAATCTAATTGCAGTTTCAGCCTCCCCCAGAAGTGAAGTCTTCGCTAGTCAGGAATGTTCTGGTCAATGCCAATGAAGTAATCAGCCACCAGGGCCCTCGCCATTTTCCAAAAGAAGATGAGGTAATCTGCAGGATAAGACCTCCTGCCTTCCCCCTAAGAGAAAGCAACCTTGCCTGGAACAATCCTTTTCTTCTGCTAATAACTTTCTTGCTTCGCCCTTGTTCCTATGAAAACCTTCCATTTTGTACAACTCCTGGGAGCTCCCCTCTACTTGCTAGATGGAATGCTAAATGATTCATGGATTGTTTAATAAAGGCAGTTGGATTGTCAAATTTAATCAATTGACTTTTATTTTTTAACATGTGCTTCTTCTTGCTCTCTATGTAACTTTCATTATTCAACATGTCTGAACCTCAGACCTCTCATGTAGAAATGTGGATGAAAACATTTTTGAGAAAGAGAAGGAAATCAGAAAGTGTTCCCAATGTGTGTAATGTAGTGCCTGACATTAAAAAAAAAAAAGTAAATTTCAGTTTTCTAGTCCTTCTCTTCTGTTTTTTTTCCCCCTCAGATGAGTGGTTTTCCCTGAAAGAAATGACGGCTATGGCTTGAAAACTCTTACTCCAATCTGTCCTGAATGCAATCTGTCCTGAATGTAGCTATTGAAGATACCTTTCTGAAGTATTTCTTTAAAATGTGACTCATGTTTCAAAAATGTTTTATGATGCTATATTGAAATCTAGTAAAATCTAATCTGTCTGTATAGTCAAGATCCCTATAGTCTATCTCCAAATTGTCTTTTACAGGTTTACATCCACTGCTATCTAGTATGAGCTGAGGACTATACACTGTATGCTCAGTCCTCAGTCAATATCATCTTTCAAGCTCATGCTAAGGTCCTAAAAGTACTGTAGGTGCCAGACCTATAAACATGACTAAGATAGAACTTTCCCTATGCTACATTTTTACATCTTACATTCTTAGCTGAACTTCTAGCTACCTTTTGAACCTAATGTGGTTACCACCCACATTATAATCATGAATAACTCTAAAAACTGAGTACCTTTGTAGCTCCTCCTTACTTTCAACTATCTTGATTATAGTTATTTGCATGCATATCTCCTATAACGTACATTCAAATCTAGATTGTTTTTGTATATTTGAATCCCTTGTAGTAACAGGGATATTAATATGTCCAATTAATATTTAGAAAGAAAATGAATAAGCCATTTTCACCAGTATAAAATAAGGTAAGTGAATCATTTAACAAATTATTTTTATATCAGTTTTAAGTTCTACTATTTTCATTTACATATGACTTATGGACAATCAAAAATGATTCTAATCAATTTACATGATATAACAAAAGCTAGTAATAAATTAAAAACACTTAGTAATTAGAAGAGACAATTACTCTTTCTTTCCATTGACTTTTGGCTATAGGGATTAGAGTTTTTTTTAAGATCTATGAAAAAATATTTTATAAAATATTAAAACCTTTTTCATTAATTTTAAATCTTTAATCTCCTTTTTAGTAGAAAAAAACTTTATATATATTTTTAGTAAGTTTTTTAGTATTATTTTAGTAAGTTTTTATCAACTTACTAAATCAGTTACCTCTGTCCTCAATATTTCATATTATCCTCAATCTCTATTGCACCCAAGAATGCTTTCATGTTTAAGCTTATCTCTGTAGAAGAGAAAATATCTAAGGCCATCTCACACTCAGGAAGTTTTCTATCTTGATTAAATAAAGGATTAAATATCCTTTCCTAAGTGGTATGTGCTGTGTGTGTGTGTGTGTGTGTGTGTGTGTGTGTGTGTATTTGGACTTGAATATAATGCTAAGGTTAAGTGGATACTTCACTCTATTTATGAGGGATGGAATGTTTCTCTCAAGAATACTTCCATTTAAAAATTGTCATGGACAGGGACAAAGATAATTCTTAGCAACTATGGTCAATATATTTCAAGTATAGCTAGACTTAGTAATATTTTTTTAGTATGAAGGGCTCTGTGCCTCTCCAATCATACCATCTAGGAGACTTTGTATTCTGCTTCACAGATTCTAGCTTTATAGGTTTGTAATAACCTGAAAAGTTGAGTGACTTGGAGAAGTAGAATATATTATGATCGAATCACTGCCATAAATAAATAAATCCCCTGTCATCTATTCTTTCAAAATAGACTATAATGCCTAGGAAACATACAATCAAGAGTTGTCATTTAGCTCTTCTGTTACACAATAATTTGTTCATTAAATATTCTTTGAAAGCATATTTTGTATAAGGTACTATGTTAACTCTCATGAGTATAGAAAAATGTATCCAACTTTTAAAAAACCTTACAGGTAGGTAGTAAAGAATTCTATGCCATATAGTCTATATTTGTTTTGAATTATAAGATTTTAATGAGCTTATATCTATTGCCATTCGTTAACATATATTAATGATAATCCCTATTTATGCTTCATAGTCTAGCATAAACACTTATAGTACATTATTTTATTTTCTGAAGTGTGCCAGTTTGGAGGCTGAATTATGCAGGTGGCTCTCAGAGTGTTGCCTGGGATCCTTGGAAGTTTATCTAAGATGCATTCATGGGGTCAACAAGATCAAAATTATTTTCATAATATACTATAAAATTCTTTTACTTTTTCGCTTTCATTTTCTTACAAGTGGAGTTTTCCAGAGACTACACGATGTGTGATATTGCAGCAGATTAAATGCAGAAACGGATCTGAGAATTCAGCTGTCTTTTTTAAGCCAAATATTAAAGAGATTACATGAACATAAAACAATGTCTTTTCTCTCACTAGTTGTTGTGTTTGGGAAGATAACTTTTTTTTAGTAAAGTATATTATTTATGGTAACATGTCCTAGGTTTATTTTACTTGTATTATTTTTGACATATATTTTAATTCTCAGTTTTTAAACATTTTTTAAACATTTACTCATTTTTTAGAGACACAGAGAGACAGAGCATGAATGGGGGAGGGGGAGAGAGAGGGAGGCACAGAATCTGAAGCAGTCTCCAGGCTCTGAGCTGTCAGCACAGAGCCCGATGCGGGGCTCGAACCCACAGGCTGTGAGATCATGACCTGAGCTGAAGTTGGACACTTAACTGACTGAGCCCCCATTCTCAGTTTTAATGTCTCACATGGTAAATATTCATGAATATAACCCACATAAACATAAGCCCTTTTGGGCTCTCAATAGCATTTAAGAATGTAAAAGCTTCCTGAGACTGAAAAGTCTGAGAATTATGGTACTATAATTTTATTTTTCCTCTACATTTCAATTACCAGTTTGGGTTTACCTCAGTTTCTTTTAGAATCATGTAATTTTGTTTCTCCAGATACAAACCGACTTTCTCTCATTAATTCATGCATTCAAGGAATACTGTGCTGAAAGCTGAAGATACTAAAGTAAATTAAATAAATAAATTTTGTTATATAGGAAATGATTTTTAATCAAGTAAGTGTTTAGAAAGTATAATTCATCTGTGGCAAGATACAAAAGAAAGCTACATGGGTTATGTCTTCCTATAATATTCTGATTTTACCTTAGGGGGAAGGACAGGAAACCTTCACTTGAGCTGAAATATAAAGGATGCACAAGCATCTATAGGATGCTGAGTGCAAAGAGGACCACAGAAGGATAAATTAGAATATGTGAAAGTCCTATGGAAGGAGGAAGCATGAAGAAGCAGAATGGATAAGAAAGACCTGGAAGATAAATCTGGCACAAACATAGGTATAGTAGAGTGGATAGAACCAGGATAACAGATTCAAGTAAAGAGGATTGTATAGAACAAACTATAAAAGGTTACATACAAATGTTTTTCCCTTAATCCTAAGAGAAGAAAAAAAAGTTTAAATTAAGAAAGGGGTCACCAAGTTGTCTTTTGGTTTCATGATTTGGGAGTAAAATTGATGTAGCTTGTTTATGGATAAGATGTGGAGAAGGATGATAGGACTATAAACAGACTTTCTTTCATTAATCCATGCATTTAAGAAACATTTAAGAATTTAAGAAATTGCACTTAGAGATTTCTGGACTAGGCAACTAGCTGGATGGTGAAACATTTCACTTGAGAAGGGGCAAGCACTGATGAGTAAAGGCCTAGAACTTCCCTGGGCTGTCACACGTGGGCCTACAACTCTATAAGGAAGAATAAAGATGATGAATGGTAAACTTCAGGCTAAATGAGACTAACAGGCCAATAACATCACTCTCACTGAAAAGTGTTGTTTTATCCTCCTGAAATAGATACATAAATCAAGTTCAGTGGTTTTGACATCCATTGTTTTTAATAGTCCTGGATTTCCGTTTTTCCCCATTCTCTGTGGCCAAACACGCCAAGGATCAGAAATTATAAGTTTTCTCCTTATAAAGTTTTCTCCTTTCTCCAAATCAGTTTTTTACTGACTTTATTTAGTCAACAAGAATGAGCATTTATAATATATTATGTTACGTGAGGATCTTTCATTTTTTCCAGTATTGTGTTTATGTAGACTTACAGTAAATCCCCATCAAGTGTCCCTGAAGAGTTGTGTGACAATGGGGAAAGTCAGGTCCCAGGCCAGGCCAACTGATTCATATCTCTGGAAAAAGAGTCACTCAAAGCTAGGAAGACATCTAAATCAACCCTCAGGAAAATACTCTGCACACTAAAGTTGGAGAAAACTGAAAGAAACTTTGGAGAAATGTTGGAATCAAGGTTTTGTGGATTATGAAATCCTCAGTGAGATGGTTACTCACCCCAGAAACTTGGAGATGAGTTTGCCTTTGGAAGCCTTCAGAATTCTGTTTTGTGTTATGACATTTCATGGGTTGAGTTGTGGTACACAGATGTGAAAGCAGCAGCTACTCTACAACTGATTGGATTTCTTGATTGAGAAGTTGATTATGATTGACTTTCTTAGAATCCTTGGATTAGAACTTGCCCTCTTCTTGTTTTTAAGAGATTTTTTTTTTTTACTTGATGGCCCCATCTGTTTAATATTATAACAGTAGTTTCCTTTTATTACTTTGTCACGTAAATACCAACCTGGTATTGCACTTCTCTGCTTGAGGAGAAAATTTACCTGTTATCAGTTAGAATGATTATTCCAGGTTCATCTATGACTAGTAATACTTGAGACACTTAATTCATTTGTGTTAAGGAATTTTCATTGATTGCATGTTGATAGTTTTCCAAGTATATAAATCTTAGATTCTGGGGCATACATTGTTAACATTTACCCTATCCCCAGTCTTTTCAACTGAATGTTTAATATTTGAATCAAATACCTGTATCTTTTTGCCCCACTTTGAGCTTTATCATAAATCAACAAAAACACATTAAATTAGACTACATGGGATTGGAATGTAAAGCAATTCATATAGTTATTGATCTGAAAATATGAAATGATGGGCCTTTTAAATTGAAATACATTATGAGTGATGTAAGTCTATTGCAAATTAGATTCCTTGAAATTAACTTACCTGTTTACTTGTTAGAACTGATTTATGTCTTAGTTTTTGATGAGGCCAGTACTAGAGAGATATAATATTACTTGTCTTAATAATATTTCATAATTAGAACTCTTTAGTCATTCTGTCAGGAGTTTCACACTATCCCCTCTTATTCTGAGTAGTGTTTATGAAACCTCAGGTGATTTTTTCCACCTGAATGGTATGAATTTTAATATCACAAAAGCAAAAGAGGCAAGTGACTTAGTGATCTTATTAAGGAAGTTTTTGAATCCACATTTTCCTCATTTAATTGGAGGTATATTCTACCTTATAGTCGCTTGATGTTATATAACAACACATAATTTAATAACATTCATTCTATAAATATCAGTTTGAAACTATGCCGAGCTTTATGTCTTCAGTCTTCTAGCTATTCCTACAGATGTGTTGACTTATTAAAAAAACAATTACCATATTGACAATTGTATATGCCAATTCTTTTTCTAGCTGTAAATTGATGGAAGTAAGAGTGTTCTCAAAAGAAATGCACACACACACACACACACAAAAAAAAAACAATGCAATTATTAGTTGGCTTTTCCTTTTCAGTAAATGAAGCGAAGCATTATTTTAAAGGGGAGATGGAAGTGACTGCAAAGACCATTTAGACTTGAACTCCTCTGCGTGAAGGCCATCCACCCCAAGCCTATCAATCACATATGACTACCAGCCAATCTTCACAGGCTGTAATTTCTCTAGCAAAAGATAAGGCAATGCAGCCATCCCAGCTTTGATGAAACTTTTATGAAGGAAAATTTATACTAGTTGTACCTGATGCTCAGTTGGGAGCTGATTAAGTGATTTATATTTTGCCTGATCGGAAAGCCAGGCAGATTAAAAATTGTGGCAATCCCCTTGCAGAGTGCACATTGTTGTCTTCAGGTCATTGCTGAGAGAGATTGTGAATGTGGTTCAGGGACAGCTCAGCACTTTGTACTTTCTGGAGGCAAGTCATTACTTAAGTGGTTGGATGTATATTTTTAAGAGCAATTCTTTGAAAGCTTACTTTCCCCTGCAATTACAGACCTGCCAAGTAAGATGTTAATTTGAAATTGTTGGGAGTTCTAAGAAACAGGGCATATATTGGATTTACTTACATATCTTTCAGAAGTCTTAGCTTCCAATTTGCAGACACACATAGTTTCAATTTAGGATTTTAAGGATGCCAGTAATTTGCTGGGAAACTGGAAAAGAACTGAAACACACCAGCAGAGCAAATCTGGCCAAAGGAAGGCAGAATTAGGAAGGAAAGGCTAGTTAGGCAGGAAAAATCTGATATGTATTATGCACCAGGAAGGCAATGACTGAGTCCAGGAAAGCAGAAAGGCCTGAACAAGTTTTTCAGGTATTGCCTGTTTCTTATTCTGACACATTTCTTTATTCATCAACCATGTGTAAATAAGTCATTTAAATGAACATAAGTAACTGTGAATCTTTATTGGGCATTCATCTTATATAAAATTCAATACGTTTGGAGATTTAAGGAAATAAATTACAATAGGCTACTTAGCAGTGTCAAGAGGGTGCTTTTACTAGAGACAAATTTGGGAAACTGGCATTAAAATGAACAGAATAAAAAAGTAGTTCACACATAGTTCATTCCTTTCTTCAGTGATGGTGCTGCCATTGTTCTTTGCATGTCTAACTTTATCCTTAGCTCTTTGCATGATGATGATGATGATAATGATGACATCTCTACCTCATGAGATGATTGGTTTTACTCAAATCTATTCCCAGTGTTTACAACACTGTCTGTAATGAAGTAGATTCTCCATAAACATTCGCCATGTGATGAGACGAATGAATAAATAAAAGAAGTAAGTCATCAAAGGTCTTGGTAATCAAAAGTCATAGATTTGCTAGGGGATTGAAGTCTAAGCAGAAAAAATAAATATATTTTGAATGAAGCAAGATAGGAATTCATAAAAAAAGGCACCTTCCTTGTTGGGGCTACTGTAACAGGATACCATAGATTGGGTGGCTTATAAACAGCAGACATTTTATTTCTCACAGTTTGGGAAACTGGAAGTCCAAGATCAAAGTGCCAGAAGATTCAGTGTCTTGTGAGAGCCTACTTCTTGGTTCACAAAGTTTTTTGTTTTTTTTTTTTCTCACTGTAAATTCACGTGACAGAAGGGGCAAGGGAACCCTCTAAGGTCTCTTATAAAAGCAGTAAAGAGGGTACCACTTTCTTAATCTAAGCACCTCCCAAAGGCCCCACTTCCAGATACCTTTCCCTTGGAGATTGATTTTCACATATGAATTTTAAGTAACACAAACATTCAGTCTATAACAACTGGTGAAAGACCTCACAGTATGTCACCTATCAGAATGTTATATAGTTGTACTTTTCAAATTGGTGTAGTTGAGCACTTAAGTGTATATAGTAGTATAGATGGATTTATTTGACATGTCAGGGGTATTTGGTGACACTTCCCAAACCACTAATTTTACCCAATAGTCAGTGTTAAAATATACTCAAAGTTGAGCACACATGTTAAACAGACCAAAATGAAAATAAAAATGAACTTTTAAGATAAAATGGGAATTTAAATTTCTCACAATTGCTTTTTTGCGTTGTACTACCACTCCTCTTGTGGGAAGAAGTTCATTCTTCTCAAACATTAGGTATATTTAATCCATCAAATATTTATGTATGTAACAATTACGATGAAAATATTGGCAAGGACTACTATACTATGATTCTGATACAGACTCAAGGTCGTGGTAGCTTTTTGTATTCTCTGTAGATTGAAGTATGGAGTTAGTTAATGCTGTCAACTAAGTGACAACTAAGTGTCCCAAGTGACTGGTTTGGGAGTCATGAGAAGTGTTTTTGGAAATTGAAGGCAGAGTCTGATAATCTCCTGTTCTTTCTTTCATGCATTTTAGGAAGTTTGGGGGTTTAATTTAATATTGGATTTTGTTTATTTGCTGGTTTTCCTCAATTCCCTTGGACTACTTGAGGCATATTTAGGTTTTATTTGTCAACCAGTGAACACCTCGTCTTTCCCTACTCTATATTGTGCTCTAGTAATAGTTAAATTAATAATGGTGGTCTTGTAATCATATTAGATAATATCTGAAGAATTTACAATTGGTGGTCATTTATATTTTGCCTGCTATACCTCAATTACCCCTGACAGAAGAAAGTGAAGACCAAAATTGATTATATTTTTAGGAATAATTATTCTTCAGAATTACTTGTAGAATTGAGTAGGAACAGCTTCAGTGATTTAGAAAAAACCATGTCTGTTTTGGTATTGGACAACTGAGAAGAAACTCTGATACTTTTGTTCACTTATAATATACACCTTATATATGTCTGAGTGGAGGAGTATATATATGTTTATATATTCAGGTTTAGCAGAAACCTATTTGTTTCAAGAAAGGGAGAACATAAATGGGTTATCATGGTACAGGTTTCTGGCTCAGTATGGCATGTCAACTTTAAGAGTGCTGTAAGAGCTAAAAGAGATTTGGAGCATCTGGAAATGGGACGATAGGAGAGCTGCCTGGATTCCTGACATGTGGTGCCAGTTACATTGTATACTGGTATTTTTTTTATGAGCACCATCAACATATTTAGACATAAAATTGAAATGGTGTAAATGTTATGCAAGAGTCCTAGAGGATGCCATACTGAACCAACAGATGGATAAGATGTATTTAAGAGGCTCAAAGAAGTGACTTCTAAAATATTACATTTGGGAACTTTTTAGAGTTTTTACATTTGTTATACCAACACTTTTTTTTTTTGTAGATTTATATTTCTTTTGGAAATAAGTGTAATGAGCAACATTATATTAATAAATGTTATTTTTATTTCTTATTTTCCCACACTTAGTATATAGTAGAGGTATAGAGGTATAATCGGGAAAAGTTGGGAAAAGAATTCAGATAGATTATATTTTAAGATGCCCATCTATTTTTTTAATTGAAAGTATATTTAGCAAAAGGAATATGGTGTCCAGATACACAGTGGGATAAGTTTACTCTGATATTTTCCATATTAATTAAAGTTAGTCATGGTCAATTAAATAATTTCTTTCTTCCTCTCTCCTTCCCCAGTCCCTTTGGAAGCCTGTGAGTTAATGCAATGTAAATGGCATGTACCTTTTGTGATTTGAATGATGAACATGATCATAGAGGCATGTTTGGATAGTACAGTAGAGAATGCTGCAAATTATAATATCCATGCATCAATTTTCAAAGAATTGTTGAAGGTAACATGTAAACACTTCTCATCCAGGGGATGCCTGGCTGGCTCAGTTGCCCAGGTAGTAAGTTTGAACACCACAGTGGGTGTAGAGATTACTTAAAAATAAAATATTTAACATATTAAACATAAACATAATAAGAATAATAAAATAAATAATAAGCAACTAAACACTTCTCATACAACTTTAAAAACTTAAGAATTGGATTTGTTCCTGTTGTTTAGAAGTTACTGAACCAATTACTACCACTTATAACAGCTTATAATAAATAAGGGTACTCTAGAGACAACTTTTACACATTGAAAATTTTTCATTCCATGTTGTAAAAATCAAGCCTAAGTAAGTACAGAAAGAATCCTGTTAAATATACAAGATTTGACTGTGAATTTATGAAGTTTGTGATTAACAACTTCCCTGCTTTTTTACATTGAAAATGTTTATGACAAAACTTCCAATCAGCTCGGTTAAGGCTATTATTTGGCATCTTGTCTGTGTTTGTCTCTTTTGATTCTTTAGTTTAATTTTTAGTTCAATTTGTTATGTGTATACACCACTGTAATGGAAACTGACATAATGGGTTTATTCAAAATTAAATGATTCAGGAACTTAATATAACCATGTAGGAAAATAAACTTCTAAATGATACAGAGAAAAGACAAATTGCTTATGACTTAATTTATTTTGAAAAAAAAAATGAATGCCACATCTTGAGAAGAAGTAATTATTTCTTCTATATTTGCAGACAGTTTTTTTTAAAAAAACAACTATAGCTCTAGCTTTCTTACTAATCTTATTCTTCCCATCTTTCATCCTCCTCATGTCCTCCTAGCTCTCTTTACCTTTTATTCCTTCTCCTGTGAAAAATACTAAGTTTGTGTAACATGAAATGATAAATCAAACATGAACCAAGGTTGAGATTCAGTATGATCACCTATGAAACATTTAAATGTGTAAATTGGCCATCGCATGAGTCCAAATGACACCGTCAATGGCTCCTCTTAAATCAGCTTTGGTTTAGGCATCTTATAGCCCTAATGATAGAGTGACTCAGGAATAATAATGTAACCAAACCAATGTTAGTTCACTCCTTGCTGAGTCACAGATATACCAGGTAGACTTGATACACAAAGTAAACTTTATTTGCAGCAAATAAGGAGATCATGAAGAATAACTTCCAAAGTCGTGACTTCTAGAGCAAAAGTGAATGGGTTCCTTTTATTTAGGGTTGGGATGAATATTTAGATAGGGAAGCCTTGTCACTGTATATCGAGGTGGACGTAAGTCTACGCATGTGCCTTAGGGAAACATGCCTATATGTCCATTGCATATTATGTAAATGAGGCTTGTGCTCTTCCTTGGGGGGAAACTTTAGTCTTATAATGAGGGAAAGATAATTGTCAGTCATTCTAGAGGTCAGTCCATGGTCCATCTGCACAGGCACATGTCAAATGTTATGTTTAAACTGGTCTGGGCCAGCTGGAAGTCTTCTGAGGGCAGTCGCTATCACTTGAGGGGTGGTTTCGCCTTCCATTTGCCTGAGTTAAGAGATAAGCTGGCAAGAAGAGCTTAAGAAAAAATGTGGGACAGAGGTCAGTGAGTACAAGAAGGTGGGCAATAAAGTTCAGGTCTTGGGGTCTAGCTGGTGACAAGAGAAGAGGGTATATAAGAGCATGTCCTGAGTGGTATATAGAGTATATGGGGGGAATCTATCCGACATTAGCTCCCTCAAGCATTCGTAGTGAGACTGGTTTGCTGACATGTTTGAGGAAGGTGGTCACTGCCAGTGATAGCAGCCATTTCTTCATGTTTCAAAGAGGATAGTCACTGCCAGTATTTTTTCTTCTTTTATACCTAAGGAGAAGAAAGTGGAGAAAAGGAAGGAAGGAAGGAAGGAAGGAAGGAAGGAAGGAAGGAAGGTGGGAGGGAGGGATGAAGGGAGCAAGGGAGGAAGGGAGGGAGGGGGGAAAAGAAAAATCTAGGTCCATCTCTAAGTCAGAGCTTCCTAATACAAATGAAGGATTTATAGTAGATTCAGAATTCAATGCGGTAAACAGTAGTGAGTACCTACTATGTATTAGAGGCTGGCCTACGACCAAACTTAACTGTTAAGAGCCAGATGGCAAATGTTTTGCCTTTGTAGGATATATGGTCTCTGTGTCAACTAGTCAGTTGGGCCCTTGTAGTGCAAAAATAGTCATGAACAAATGAGTGTGTGTGTTCAAATAAAACTTTTTTTTACAAAAACAGGGGTGGGCAGGATTTCTCTTGCAGGACACAGTTTGCCTACCCCTGGTTGTTCTAAGTGATACTAATTTGAATAACTGTAATGCCCCTGGATAAAAGATACTGCATTACTTACATTCAAATTGTATGTCAATTAAGGGTTTTAGATTTTGTTTTGTTTGGTAGAGTATAAGTTAGATTTTAATTATATGATGTCTAATGAATTTTATGATGAGGGACTACTATGATTTCTTCCTTGGTCTAGTCACTTACTTGTTACATGAATCTGTGGGTTCATTATACACAAGGAATAGTACCAGCTAGGAGGCAAGGGTGTCGTTAATTACTTCCGGGCAGAACTTTATGAACCTGGATTTGATGCACATGTCACAGCCCAAAGGGAGAAGAGTGACTCTGCACCCCCTTATGTCCAAGTCTGTTTATCTTCTCACTGGCCATATGATAAATGAAAGTGAAAGGAATTATCAGGTTTAGGTACAACTAAGCAGACCCAGCTCTGTGAACCTATCTGCTAGTAAAGGTGGACCAGTGTTCTTTAATATTACCAACCAGGGGCACCTGGGTGGCTCAGTCAGTTAAGCCACCGACTTCAGCTCAGGTCATGATATCACGGCTCGTGGGTTTGAGCCCCGTGTCAGGCTCTGTGCTGACAGCTCAGAGCCTGGAGCCCATTTCAGATTCTGTGTCTCCCTCTCCCTGCCCCTCACCCACTCATGCTTTGTCTCTCTCTCTTAAAAATGAACATTAAAAACATTTAAAAAAAAATATTACCAACCAGAACAGTATTCTCCCTTTTGGCAAGAACGAACAAGACTGGGAGAAGAAAGACTAACTTTCTTGGTGCAGAAGGGGTAGCAAGAGCTATCCTCTCTTCAAAAGCTACAGTTTATTTGTTTGTTTGTTTGTTTATTCATTTATTTATTTAGCTTAAATGACAGAAATATATTTTCTCATTCCTCAGTTTTGAAGTCTAAAGTCCAAGATGAAGGTGCCAACAGTCCTGGTTTCCTCTGAAAGCTCTTTCTCTGGTTGCAGATGGCGGCCCTCTTCCTGTCTCTTCACATGGTCATCCCTCGGTGCGCACACATGCCCCTATTGTCAAATATATTGGAATAGGACCCTACCCTACAGGCCTCATTTTAACCGAATTACCTCTTTAAAGACGGTATCTCCAAATACAGTCACATTCTGAGGTTCTAGGATTTGAGACTTCAACATACAAATTTTGAGGGGACACAGTTCAGCTCATGACATCTCGAATTAGGGTAAAATGCCCCTTGATGGCAGAGGTCTGAAATGCTAGCCATCTGGTCTCTCTTTTGTTTTGTTTGTTTGTTTCAGACTTTTTGAGGTATTATTGAGGTATAATTGATACATTTATATATATTTGAGATGTGCAATGATTTCCTATTATAAAGAGAAAACCTAAGTCCTGAAAATCGACTACTAAATATGTTTACCAGGATACAATGGGACCTTATCCAAGTTATTACGAATGTAAAATGTTGAAGCTTGTAAGAGACTACGTGGCACACGGCAGTATCGTGAATTTGAATGCTATGTCTTCCAGAAGACAAACAGAAATAAATGGTTTCACCCAGAAAATGTCTGACTTCCAAAGGAGATTGAGTGAAGGTGCCTTTGTAGGAGAGCACTAATGTTGCTCCGATTTGATTGTAAGATACGGTTCGTGAAGTTCATGCCACCGACTAGTCGTATTAATAATAACCAAAAGAAAGGGAGCGGCATTGATCGCTGAACTAATTGGACATGGCTTGGAACCTGCCAGTGCCAGCCTGGTTCCTCTCAGGGAAAGAGACCAAGCACTAGCATAATAGGTTTACTATTCCCTTTGGGTTGTTATAAGCAGAATCAATATGTACTAATGACTGCAGCAATAAATTTGGTCATACTTCATAGGGTAACATTCTGCACTTACCCAGTTGTTGGTTTGACATAGAGTAATAGAGTTTACCCTTTTTAAGTTGTAAATTACTATGAAAATGCTGAGCCTCACAGTAAAATGCATTTGGGATGTTTTTAAGCTTAGGAAATATTGGTAATACTTCCACTAAGCATACTATTAAAATAAATAAATAGTATTTATTGCCTGGTCCCAGCTGCAGCTGGATGAAAAGCAGTGGGAAAGGAGAAATAAGACATACATATTTATCAAATACACAAGGCTCATGTTTACTTAATTCACTTCTGTAAAGTTGCTTACACCAGAGAACAAAAAGAGAACTTTTTTTTTTTTATTTCTGAGGTTTATTTCAATGAAGATGGCATGGCAAGATGGCCCTGATAGTTGGAATGGTTATGTTAATTAAAAAACTAACTGTTACAGGGGCACCTGGGTGGCTCAGTCGGTTGAGCGACCGACTTCGGCTCAGGTCATGATCTCACGGTCTTTGAGTTCGAGCCCCGTGTCAGGCCCTGTGCTGACGCTCAGGGCCTGGAGCCTGTTTCAGATTCTGTGTCTCCCTCTCTCTGCCCTTCCCCCGTTCATGCTCTGTCTCTCTCTGTCTCAAAAATAAATGTTAAAAAAAAACCAAACTAATTGTTACAAAATATTAATATACCCATCATTAATTTACTACTAATTTGTTATGCTTTTTGTTTTAAGCATCATCAAGATTTCTACATAATGTTTTGGTCTCTAAAGTTAAGTGAAGAATTATTATCTCAGAATAAACTAACATACCCACACATATCCATATACCCAGATATGTGTATGCATATGAATATAAATAAAATTAGTTTTATACATATTGCATATATAAAATGGTGTATTATGTGTGTGTGTGCACGTACACACACAGAGACACCATGAAATAATTTTCAGCCTACATTTCATTATAATTAAAAATTATCTCTCATACACACTATTTAGGAAACTTGTGTTATCTTTGGTAAATACAGGCATTGATTTGCATGGATTTAATATACTACACAAATGATCACTCAGTCATACATATATGATTGTAGTATGATGTGTGTTGTGTGTAGACAAACTAATCTGTTAACTTTTTATAACTTATCAAAAAAGCTTTAAATCCTTTATTTTCCTTGAATGCATAATATGGGTAGCAAAGCATAGAAAGTTTGCATAGAAAATAGGACATAGTAAAGAGAAGTCCATTTGGAAATAAAATCAGATTTCACTGTTCTCCATCTCTTCCCCCTGAGTAATTTTCATTGCACTTACTCTTTTTCTCACAAAATTGCAATGTGACCACATTGTTTCCTAGTGCTACATGATGGACATATGTCTTCTTAAAATAATCTTGTGAGCTTCTTGAAAGCCCAGAAAAAGTCCTATTTTTTTTTAATTCTCAGAAAACTGGAACAGTGTTAAGTCTATAAGAATGTTTGATAAATACTTGTTGAATTCGAAATTATAGAACACATAACCAAATTATTTGGGTCTGCCCTTAGGCATAATTAGAAGAGGTAAAGAGATTTTGGAGGGCAGTTAAAATGAAAATGAATGGGATATGTATATTTGGGTTCTTCCTAATAGAAATTCTGCAATTTTCTTTTACATTTTTGAGAGATATATTTACTTTATATAATAGGTTAATGTTTTATTTAACATATTACACTTGATTATGTCTTGTTGATAAGAAAAGGAATATCACAGTTATGTATTATATAAGAATGCTGTGGGATTAAAAAAAAAAAAAAAAAAAAAGGAAAACGGAATGGTTTCTGCCCCCTGATGAACCTATTTTGAAACTTGTTCCAGTTGCCTCTTTTGAAAATGAAGTCATTCTCGTGAAATTCTAACCAAGCTATACGTTTTTATTAGGCACTAGAATGTCTATTGATACCCTAAGCATCTGGTTATCTTGAGATATGGCTTAACTGGGCAGAACAAGTATTTTTTTTCTATCCAATCCACTGATTATCTACAAAAGAATTATTTCATCATTCCGGTCACCCTGAATCCTAAACGAGGTTTTGCATTCAAGTGTTGATACTTCCTCATTAATATGGAGTCATTTGAGACTGAAATTTCAGGTGGAGTGGTGTCTGTGTGTGGCATTAAATGTTGACAGATAGTCTCCCCGTAATGGGAGAGTGGAGTGAAGACAGTGTGCTGCCAATTGAATTGGAAATGCACATACTGAATCATTAATGGTTTTAGAGTGTAAAGCATCTGATCTGTTTAATTTTAGGAAATGGACGCTTTTATGGGTATCAGACTCTCATGCTTGCTCTATGAAAACATTTTAGTCAACTCTGTATCCCATCTAACATAAAAACTGTTTTGTTTTGTTGATTTGGTTTTTTTAGTCTGAAAATTAGAAGCATTCCAAATTAGTAACTTAAATGTCTGAGTACATTAGCTAAACATGTTCCCAATCCTCTCAGACCTTAATGTATGGAAGAGATCTAAAATCTCTCACATAGATTGTGTGTCCTACCTGTAAGCAACTTAGTATGTATTTAGTAACAAGGGATTGAACACAGCAATCTCCATTAGTATTCAGAATTAAGATCTGGTTTCTAGTTATTTCAAGCTATTGAGGGAAATCTGCTCATGGGTTATTTTAAGACAGCAGAATCTCTGCTAAGACTTGATGAATAACAGAGACGCTAGATATGCTACAAGAAAGTAGTGATACTTGAGGCCTATAGTCATTTTTCCTCCTACAGTTGTTTGTATGCATACTTTACTCACAACTTAGAACATAATATACTCCATAATATACTTCATTTATCCTAACTCCATTTCAGAATACCTAACACAGTGCTATGGAAAGAATATTGACATTAGAGTCAGGATATCTGTATTTGAATTCTGGGTTTATCACTTTATGGTTCTACAAACTTGAGAAACTCATTTAACTTCTCATATTCAGTGCTATTATCCCTAAATCTAAGATAATAGTATGTATTTCACAAACTTATAAAAAAAGAACTAGAGAGTCTAAAGACAAGAATATCAACATTGTAACGACAATATGCAGCACAAATTAAAGATACCAGTATTATTATTGACAAATAGAAGACAGTAACTACCTGATAAATTACATGTGGCTCTCAAGGGGCAGCAGACTTCTGCAGATAGTAAGTCCGCTGACTTAACCATTTTCAACATTGAGGCTAAAATATGTAATGTCACTGCAACTTGATTATAGTGTTATATGGGCCCGACTTATTTGACACTGTGGTAAATGGCATTTCTATTTAATCCAGGGGAGACTGTCAGAGAACAAAGCCAGTTCTATGCCTACAGCAGCCCCCGACAATGAATTAATAGTATATCTCATAGTACTAGCACGCAGTCTATTTAAATCGGATGGATGGCTGCTTTTCCTGCAACCCACCCGCAGCAGTCTATAAAGGAATGTAATTCAGCTGAATAACATAAATCTCCCTCTCCTGAGATCCTTTGTTCAAGTCAGTTGGTTTTTCTGCTTGAGGCTGGCTGTTAGACAACTCAATCTATCACTCATGTTTATTCATATCTTAATGCTATCTATATGCTTACTTTAAAATCTCAAAGTAAAAATGGGTACTTGGTATCATACATTTCTGTTGTAAGAGAAATAATTTATTTTGCCTTGGTCATTTCTACCATGATGTGCAATTTATAAAGGCTTCTAGAAAAGCCTCGCAAGGATTATGGGGTTGTCATGGCAGCGCCACTCAATTAAGACTATACACATTTTTGGTTTGTTTGTACATTTTTAAACAAACGTACGATTTCCTAACAACACAGAACAAAACTTCCTACCTGCACCATGAAAGAATCCATTGGTACGCTTTTTCCAAACTGGATTTCTTATAACTCTCTCCATAGAATAAGAAGTTACATAGAAACTTAGTTACTGTATATTAAAAATCTACCCATTTCCTTCTTAGTTTATGACTTTCTGTATCTTGAGCATCCATCCATAAAACAGGATAGCTCAGGAAGTTTGCATAAAAGTACCAAGGTATGGCAGAATAACTCAATTTTCAATCTTAGATAAGGTGTTTACTAGGTGCGAGCCAGATTCAAGTCACCCAATATTTGTTTCTTACTTTCTTCATCAATAAGCTAATGGGTGGTAGAGCCTAGATGAACTAAATAATGTACTACGTACTAGTACATAGTAGGTCAAGTAGAGTAATAAAATTTATTTTTACAAACTTAGCCTATGGACATCACCACGTGGGAAAGAAGTTTGGAGTGATTTTGGGTGTCAGAGAGAAGACAATTGTTTTAGGAGGAAATTACATTAGAGGCAGTTAATAGAAATGAAAGATATAATTATCTAAAGCAGAATTTGTTCTAAAGAATTATTTTACATAAGAATCTTGCTATGAAGTTTAACATTTAAGCTTGCACCTTAATTTGATAATCTAAAAAATGGCTATATTTAGCATTGTAAATATCTAAATGTGCTATTTCTCTAAATTAAATTCACTAGATAATCGCCAGACTTTCCTTATGATTTGGTAACACATATCCTTTAACCATGGGCTTACCAGGTGGGGCTTTCTATGGATACTCATGAATAAACTGGGTGGGTTATAAATCAAGAATATTTTTCTTCACATATACAATTACTTTATAATTTTTATTTGTATCTGAAATCATATGCCTCTATCATCATTTGGTTTTCTAGAAGGAGAGTACATTGGCTCAAATGGGAAGACCACTGAAAGCCGGAGAGCAATGCAAATATAATGACTATGCTCCATTTACCCAACAGAAAACAAACAGAAGATATGATTGTCAACCATCAAACTGGAAAGTTGCAGACATTCTGAAAATTGTTTCTAGCTATACTTGGACTATCTCTTAGGAATCACTAAGTGACTTTTTAGTTAACTTAAATCTCTCACTGAAGTGGGGGTTATGTGACTCACCTACCAGTTTACTTCTTTGCTAATTATTCCAAACTTATCACATCCATCCACTCCAAGCATTATGAAATCACAGAGAGTGGAATTAATTCCAATTAAATATGTACTGAAAAGTATCATCCGTGGACCATTTTGCCCACTATCTTTTCAACTTCTCAACCTTTCTGGATTGTTTATATTTGTGTGGCTTAGCAAAGACAAGTAGATTGAAACCATTGGGAAAGATTTATCAGAAAGCACTCCAGGGAAATAGACTAGTTGACTTTGATCTTAATGCAAGAAGCACAAAGTAACAGAACTATCCTTTAATTGTCCAGGACAACATAATGAATTATGATGACAGAGTTCACTAGAATAGTTGTTCTTCTCTAACCCATCTCCTGGAATATGCTACTTTCAATGAGCTTACTGCACCAGTCATGTATCATATTAATGCCTTTGCATTTCCAATGATTGTGTTGGCCAGACATCGTTTCAAAACTAATTTTGTATTCACTCATCTCAATAAGAAACAATTTTAGCAACTGAAAGATTCAGGAGTAACAGGAATTGACTGGCATATCTCTCTCTCTGTCTCTGCCTCTCTCTCTCTTTCTGTCTTTAATATTGAATGATGTGAGGAAAGAAAATTTGGGATAAAAAGAAATAAACACAAATTAAGAGTTTCTCTTTATTCAGTGACCTGTTAGTGGTTTGTATGTTGCAAAAGTAAAGTTTTATAATTACTCAAAGAATTAAATTGCAAGTGATAATTCCATCAATGAAAGGCAATTTACTCATGCCTTTACATACCAAATCATATAACAGTGGTAAATCCAGTGGTATGAACAGAATAGGGGTCCAACAAATAAAAACTAAACAAAGTGAAGATCTATGATTTTTTGAACTCCTAAAAGACTGAGTTCACAAGGAAAACTTCCACAACAAAAATCTAAAGAGACAGGTACATCCAGGGAGATAATGTACCTGAAATCTGTTTAGGTACAACAAAAGCCACTGTAAGCCATGGAGGTAAGACCAATTCACTGGTAATTTTAGTAAATTGCCTTTGGAGGCTGAGCATGAACACCAAGGGTGAAAAAGTGGGGGCTAAAATCATGGGGGTCTCCATGTTTTCTCAGACTTTTTCATCAGGAACCCCATCAGGTTCTTATAATGAAGATCCAAGAAAAATGCCCTCAAGACCCTGGAGAGGGAAAGGAACAATTGCCAATGTGTAACTCTCCCAGATTCTTCTCCATAACAAAGGCTTCCTCACCAGAGAGAAAATCTTCCCATAGGGAAATGCTGAAACATTATTCTACCTGATTTCCTCTAATCTTCCTATCGTACCTAAGGAGTGAGGAGAAACAAAAATAGTCAACAGGAGGTAGGGAAAGGAGCAAATGGTAAGAAAGGAAAACAAAAACAACAGACACTGAAACATGGATTCAAGATGCTGAGAGACCACAGAAGAAAAAGAAGAAGAAGAAGAAGAAGAAGAAGAAGAAGAAGAAAAGGAGGAGGAGGAGGAGGAGGAGGACATTAAACACCAAGAAAACAAAGCAAACAATTAAAAATAAAAAGCACCTAGGCATATCATATTCAAGCTACATAAAATCAAAGATAAAGAGAAAATCTGGAAGAAAACAGAAGGGGATAAACACCTCACCTACAGAGGAACAAGGATAAGAATTTTGATTTTCATCATAAATCTTGCAAGCAGGAAGAGTGGAATGAATGGGATAGGAGAGCAACCAATGCCAATATAAGTAAATCCAAGACTTATTTGATGAAAAGGTCACATAGCATTTAATGGTTTTTTTTTAACTTCTTTCTAAAAGATTGATATAATAGTATAATACAATAGTAGTAGAAAACTAAACATTTATGAACTGAAAAGTGGCAAGAAAATATCGATTCACTTTTTTAATTTTTTTTTTTACATTTTATTTTTGAGAGACAGAGACAGAGCACAAGTGGGGTAGGGGCATAGAGAGAATGAGACACAGAATTCAAAGCAGGCTCCAGGCTCTGAGCTGTCAGCACAGAGCCCGACATGGGAACACACAAACTGTGAGATCATGACCTGAGTCGAAGTTGGATGCTTAACCAACTGAGCCACCCAGGTGCCCCTCGATTCACTTTTTTTGACATCAAATAAAGTTAATATTTTATTCACTAGCATATTATATTTATAAAATATTTTTATTTAATTTTATTAATCTGGAGCATATTTATTAGGAAATTTGAAATAATTACATTTGTCAGTCTTTATCCTCTTGTTTGATGCCATGCTACCCAAACCTGAGTACGAGTGTGTTATGACTAGAAATAATAAAGGAATGAGCACGTTGTCATGTAAATTAGGTAATTTATAAAGCTTTCATATACAACAACTCATCAACACTTCTCAACAACTCCACAATGCAGCCATTATTACAGTCCTTCCTTTCTAAATTAAGATACATAGAGAATTTAAGTAACTTACTCAAAATCACAAGCATAATGGAGTAATGGAGTTAGAATTCAAATTTAAAATTTTGCCCAAAGAGTTGCTTAAGAAAGGAGTCCTGAATCCAAGACTCTATAAAGAATATTTTTTGAACTAAAGATTAATTGAAACAATTTTATCAAGATTTCCCACATGTGCTAAATTGAAAAGTAAGCATCCGAGAACCATAGCATCAATGGTTGAGTCTCTAAGCTTGGAATGGCTTGCTAAGGAAGTTTTTGTGAATACACAGCTGGCTATCTCCTTGTCATCTGCTTTTCATAGACTGTACTTCTCAGGAGATGGAAATGAGACATTGCCTGTGAAATGCTCCTTTGCAAAATATGAATTCAGAAGTTACCATCAGAGTGGAACTTTTGAACAAGAATATAATAATGCTTTAATCACTAATGACTACAGTTAGTTAAAAGGAGATGAGAAATTCAGGAGGAAAACAGATGGAGATGTTTAAATTCAATAATAGTTTTCAATGATGTATTTCTTAAACAAAATGAATAGCATGTCTTAAGAAGCAGTAATAAAATCACTACCAAAGAAAACTGAGAAAGATTTAACTGGTTCAAAAAGTGTTTTTGTCGTGCTACACTTAGAAAATGTGTTTTAAGGAAGAATGGAAAGTTGACCAAATGACCATTATGTGACAGAAACCTAACTGTGGATAAGAAATAAGCCATATAATTGTAGTCCTGTTCTTTAAAAAATATATATATTTCAGTTAACATTTTTCTGAGAAACTGTAATGATACGGCGAATATCCAGAGAAAATGACATCTTTGAGAATATCTAGGGATTGCAATCATTAAAGACAAAAGCAGAGAATCACATCCAACTATTAATAGCCGTTCAAATCCCAACTGTTGCCAATTGGTTCAGGGCAGAGGAAAGCCTTATTGTGAGGAAGGGATAGAACTGGAGTTTGGGCCAAAGAATAGACATTTGTCATGTTCTCCAATAATCTTTTGTATGTACATCTAATGTTTTTAAAGCAGGCATTAGTTATTTCAGTCCACTCAGGAAAAAATAAAAATGAGTTGGCTGTATATATACATCAGTCTTTCATGTTTAAGTGTTTTCTTTCTAAATATGAAAATCAATATGTGAAATGTAAAAGACTGTTTCTATTTCATGCCAAAAATCGGGATGATTGAGTAAACTAAGAAAAAGAAAGGTATCACTAAAGTTAGAAGGTACAGTGTAGCCATAGGTAGTTAGATTATATGGAACTGAAATTATTAGCTGGATTTTATGTGGTAAGAAAGAAAGTACTCTTAGAATATGTTATTCTTCAAGATAACAGAAAAAAGAAACAATAATATTGAAAAAAGTTTTAAAAATTTATGAAAAGAATAGAAATGCATAAATACATTCGATAATTTTAGCCTATGTTTAAGGGGGTGATGAAAATCTGAAAAAGCCATCATTTTTTTAATTAAAAATTCTATTCTCATGGTTTTTATGATCATACATAATTAACATTTGGATGGTGCTAAAGTGTTCACAAAATGCTTTTCTATATTCTATCTCATTTAATCCTCACAATAATCCCAAAAGACAGAAATGAAGGACATAATTGCTCAGAGATATTAGTTAGCTTCCTCAACGTAATAGCAACAAAGGATGGAGTTGAGATTTGACCTCAGTTTTTTTTTGTTTGATACTGATTCTGCTTCTTTTAGTCCAAACCTCTCATGCCCAGTGCCTTTGATGGAAATGAGACATTGCCTGTGAAATGCTCCTTTGCAAAATATGAATTCAGCAGTTACCATCAGAGTAGAACTTTTCCAAGTCTTTTCCATCTACTTTTCAACCTAATCCCCCATTTTTTAAATGTATGCACTCCGTTTCAGTCACTTTGCTTTTTACTATCTTACAATGATTCCCTACCACCGTTTTAAAATTAATTAGTTGCAAACTTAAATTGGCTGTTGACAGAAAAATGGGATAGCCAAGTTTAGTTTTTTCAGATTCTTCTCCGATATTACTGAAGAGAAGGGTCATATTTGTATGTTCTTATTTCTCTCCTTTTTGTTATATTTCAAGGTGTCCTGCACACAGAACTCCATGAGAACCAGCAATATATTTTAAGCATGGAAAAGTCTATTTCTATTTAGAAAGAAAAACAGCAAAACTATTGTTGCATATGCCTACATTAAAAATCCTATTTATAGCCTTAAGTTATACTTTTCAAAAATATAAAATCATGACTCATAATGTTTTTATAAATTTATTTTATAAATTTTGTACTCTTATAAAAACTCTTATGAAATACAAAGTTAATGTGTGCCAAAGATTTTATTCAACTTACTAATTAATAGGGTAACCACTTAGATGTTAAAACCTGTTCATATTAGAATTTTAGTATAGATACTTATATTCTCTACTAGATTACATTTATTTGCATTGGCAATAATAAAACTCATTTGGATTGTTATAGACAGAATAATAATCTAGTTAACAAAAATTCAATCAATGGTGTACTCCTTTCAGAATCAGGTAATACCCCTATAGAGTCCACAAAAAAATGCCCAGCCCTCTGGTGAAAGGATGCTCAGTACATTCTCTTAATTATTCCAAGTCTTGAATAATGGTACAAAAAAGCCATTGCTCAACTTTTTATGTTTGAAAATGTGTATTCAAAGGTTTCCAAGGAGTGATAGATAGGTACTTGATCTGTATTAGCATAACTATAAGACACAGCGTAGGTGATTTTCCAGAACAAAAAGGACACCATTGCAAAGGTAATTTCAAGATTAAATCATTTTAGGAAACAGATTTTGGTAATAATTTTACAGAATAGCTTTTTTCCCCCGGTTTTAGAAATCTTATCTTCTATTCTTAGCCAAAACTATGGATTTTATATAGGTATACTCTAAGGGAAACAGAAAATTTTATTTTCTCTCTTTTTAAAAATCAGCAGCAGACCATAGGTGACGTATACTGCCAATGAAGGTAGAGCATAAAACATAAACTGATTCACTGTAACCTTAGTTCCATTGTCTATCGTATCTATTATCAGTAATGTCAATTATAACAGTGGAAAAATTGCATATATAAATACATGATAAAGACATCACTTATTCTGGTTATGTGGAAATAAAAATTGGAAACTATAATTTTTGTCAAATTAGAAACTAAATTAATTAGAGATTAATCTTTTCCCTTTGCCTCATAAAATTTTAGTTTTTAAAAAGGTAATTATTTGGCAACTTGTTTAAAGCCATCATTTGTAAATTGTGTGATAGGCAATATATTTCTCTAGTATTCTTTCCACATTTTAGGAGGTACTTAATTTTGTTGTTTGTTTTTACATTTTTATTTCAGCAGAATGTTATTAACCACAAGTCTGTGATTTATTTTATCATCAGTGCATGATTTTTATTCTTTCCAAACACTAAATAATATAATCATTTCTAGCTCTACACACATAAGAGCATATTTTTATGACTATTGCTGATGAAATGCAATTTAAGAATATTTCAGGCCATGTTTCTAAGTATAATTCAGAGTCAAATTTTATAAATTTATATATATAATGTATATATATTTATGTATGTGTAAAAATGCATATATATTCATATGTGTACATATGAAATCAGTTGAATCCCATTATTTGTGGTAGATATGTTCTATAAAGTTGCTGTGAACACTAAATTATTAAGTACTAAACCATTGCTCTTAGGGAAGTATGTGTGTGTGTTAGCTCATGTAGATTATGATGTCAAGTCCTAAAATAACTCACCCTGGTAGATTCTGTCTTCTTGATTTTACAAAGGAGAAAGTGAGGTTCAGAATTTCAAGTGGCTTATTTACCTGTAAGTAGGACTACCCCACTAACAGTTGCCACAGTTGAGAATCACACCCTTACAAATGGCCCAGAGCCAGAGTTTCTTGCACTCCTCTATACTGCCCCTACCCTCTCTATCCTCTGATCCTATCTGTATGAAAGCTGGAACAAGACAGAGGTTGCCTTATTGGACCTCAGCTGAGAACATGCGCATCAGGCAACTCAAATTTTTCAGTTCTGAGCATGGTTGGGAATAACCTGAAAGTGCTATGAATGTTGATTTTAGGTTTCCTAATAAATTTTAGCAAGTTGACAAATTT
Source organism: Neofelis nebulosa (assembly GCF_028018385.1). Taxonomy (NCBI): domain Eukaryota; kingdom Metazoa; phylum Chordata; class Mammalia; order Carnivora; family Felidae; genus Neofelis; species Neofelis nebulosa. The sequence continues at coordinate 152,555,702 of NC_080784.1, forward strand.
ACAATAGAATCCAGAATTATGAGAATTGTTGTATATATGCAAATTTGGCTTATTTAAATTATCAGTATTTCAAAATGGACATTTTCACGCAGTCACAGTCTCAGTTGGTCCACTTCTATATGTTCTGTCTGTAATAAATGTTCACAATTGTTTTATGAAGCATGAAGAAATCTGATTGCATCACTCCTGCTTCCATAGACTTGATTTCAGTTCTTTTCTTAATTACACTTTTAAAAAGACATTCATTTGTTAAATCTAGTGTCAGAATAATATACAAAGCACATTTAGTGAATCAGAATTTTAGTTACTTCTTTGCCCTCTCATTAATTTTTAACGCAGTATTTGATAATTCTTATTAAGTTATTCCATTACTTATATAAATTACCAGAATAAAAATAATTGCAAAGCACTTAGAAACATATTAAGTGAAAGTACTTGCTTCATACAATAATTTTATTTCATAGCATAAAATGTAGATCCGTTATAAATGCTATTAAAATCAGGAAAAAGATGTTTTAAGCTTAACTTTGGACTTTCTGTCACATACCTTTTCTATGGAAAATATGTACATATATACACATTTTTATATACCCAACAATTCATTATTATTTCCAGATAGGGGTCCAAAACATGAAATGGCCATTCCATTTTTATTAAAACTTACCATACTTTTGCCATATTTCATGTAGAAATAAAAGCAAAAGACCTAATATGTTTTAATAGCACATTTCAACCATGTCTACAAAAATTAATTTGAAAAATTTTGTTCTCCCAAAGCTGATGGATTGTTTTGTTGGGTTATTGAACTCTGAAATGAGAATCGACTAATTTTTTTTTTAATTTTTTTTTCAACGTTTTTTATTTATTTTTGGGACAGAGAGAGACAGAGCATGAATGGGGGAGGGGCAGAGAGAGAGGGAGACACAGAATCGGAAACAGGCTCCAGGCTCCGAGCCATCAGCCCAGAGCCTAACGTGGGGCTCGAACTCACGGACCGCGAGATCGTGACCTGGCTGAAGTCAGACGCTTAACCGACTGCGCCACCCAGGCGCCCCTCGACTAATTTTTTCTAGGTATTCTCCCTCTCTTTTGCCTTATATATCATTATCTTTTTTTTTAGGTCTTTAATTTAGCTTTCAAAATTGTTGGTACTATAGACCACAGGGGCTAAATTGAGAAGAAAATGAATAAATCAGTAAAAAAAAAATTCTAGTTTGTCAACCATGTTAGATTTGTCTAAGATAATTATGATATACGTTTAGCATTATAGAACAAATATAACAATAACCTTCACTGAAATTATGATCTATAGATACTAGTACTCCATTTTTAGTAGTGTTGGAGATAATTCCCTTACTTAACATCCCAATAAGAATATTGTAATAATGCATAAAATATAAAATACATTGAGAAGTTGACAGGGAAGTAGAGGCTTTTTAGAAGCCAAGTCCAAGTAAAAACAGAAACTCTTTAGAAATCACTTATGTGGCTATAGATTGAGCTGAGGACTAGGCATTGGTAATATAGAGGTGGATGATTTGGAGGATGGACCACCTCATGGGGTAGCTTAATTATGTTTTCTGCTTCTTTTTGATCCTCAACATCTCTTCCACCTTACAGTGGATTGCTGTTGAGCCTACCCAACTTTTTGATTTCATGGTAGATCTGACAGAACACATTACATGATGGATAGCTCTGGACAGAGTCATGTGATATCCCATAACTAGATATTTCATTTCTTCCAGAGCCCAGTAGCATGTAGGAGCTGTTATTTGAGTGATATGTAGTTCTCCACTGGAGAAGACATAACCTTGCTCCAAAAACCTAGAATTTACATTGTGATTCCCTTATCAAGGTGCTATAAACTCCACTGGGTGTCTTTTGCAACCATAGATACCACTAGTATCATAGACCCTGCTGGGTTCTTTGGTCTGAGTAGCAGAATGGTTTTCACCATAGCCTAGATGTGCTTCAAAGTCCTTTTCTACTCTGGTCCCACTCAAACCTGCTGCCTTCCATGTCACCAGGTGAATGGATCAAAGTAATATTCCCATGTGTGGATTACAGTGCCTCCAAAACCCAAAGACTTTGACCAGGCAGTATGTTTCTTTCTTAACAGTAGAAGGTACAAGATGCAATGATTTGTCCTTTACTTCATCGAGCATGTCCTAGCATGCCTCTTACTACTGGACTCCTAAAACCCTTCATCAATGTGGCAAAACTCTGAATCTTCTTTGGTTTATCTTCCATTCTCTAGATAACATAGGTCTTATTATAGGATTTCCAACATACTTTCCGTTTCCTGTTCATCTAGTCTGATCATCTAGTCTGTAACTGCATAGGTCACATGCCTATGATGTCAGTCCTGATTTTATTCATAATCAATAAAATGTTATAACTACCCAGATGTCTGTCAGCTGGTGAATGGATGAACAACCTGGAGTACATTATGTGCAATGAAATACTACTCAACAATGAAAATAAATAAGCTACTTAAAAATGTAGCATCATGAATGAATCTAAAATTCATTATGCTAAATGAAAAGATCCAGACTAATGTCTACATATTGTATGACTCCATTTACATGTCATTCTGGAAAAGGTAAAATTATGCAGACAAAAAAAAATCAGTGGTTGCCAAGAGCTAGTTAAGGGGAGGGAATTGACTACAAAGGGGCATGAGGGGAATTTTGGGATTGAAGGAAATGAGATGATAGCTACATAGATATGCATTAGTCAGAATTTAATTTTAGAAAAGAGTGATTTTTACTATATATAAATTTTGCCCCAATAGACTTCACCCTTAAAACACTACCTTTGTCCTTCTTGGTTCAGGTTTTACATATTAATTTTGTTTCTCTATAATTTCTATTATTGTCTTAATTATTAATTATTCCATTCTAAAATGTTAGGGGTTTTGATTTGTTTTAATTTTTTAATCTTACTTAAGACTGATGTTTAAGTCATTGGTTTTGAGCCTTTCATCTTGTCTAATATATGCATTAAGGCTATAATTCCCCCTCTCAGTATGGATTTACCTGCATCTCATAACATTTGATATACCTATTTTCAATGTCATTAGGCTCTAAGTAATTTCTAATCAACATTGTGGTTTTCCTATAACAGGTTATTTAAGAGTGTATTTCTTAATTTATAAACATCTGATGGTTATTGTACAATGGATTTTTACCATAATTTCCCTGTGGTCAGAGAACACTCTATATGCTTTGGTCCCTTGAAATTGGTTGAGAATTCCTTCATGACCTAGAATATCATGAATTTTTATAAAAGTATGAACTTTTAACGAATTACAGTCTGTAGATGTTAGGTACATGGTTCTATATTATTCCATTTAGCAGCCTTATTAGCTATTTGCTAAATTGTTTTACAACAGAAGTTCTCAAACATTTTGGATCTCTTTAAACTCTTCTTTTTAAAGTGTATTTATTTATTATTTGAGAGAGACAGAAACAGCGTGAGTGGGAGAGGGGCAGAGAAAGAGACAGAGAATCCCAAGCAGCCTCTGCACTGCCAGTGCAGAACCTGACACAGGACTTGAACTCACAAAACCATGAGATCATGACCTGAGCTAAAACTAAGAGTCAGATATTTAACTGACTGAGCCACCCAGGATGCCCCAGGTCTCTTTAAACTCTTAAAAATTATTGAGGACCCAAAGAACTTTTATTTAGGTGAGCTTTATCTATTGATATCTATGTTATTATAAATTAAAACTCAAAAATGTATTATATCATTTAAAATAAGAATGGTAAACTATTATACATGAGTGCATATAACACATTTTGTGAAAAATGTCTCTACTTTCCAAAATAAAGCAACTTAGAGAAAAGAGGGCATTGTTTTACATTTTTGCAGCTCTTTTTAATGTCTGGCTTAATGATGAAAAATAATTCTCATATCTGCATCTGCATTAGTCCTGTTGGGCTATGTTGTTTTTGGACGAAGTAGGGGGAAATATCTAAATTCACATGAATATGTAGTTCAAAACTAGAGGGATAACTAAATTTGTTAGCATTTACTTGGTGTAGTCTTTTTATCCTTTTACTTTCCTTCTTCTTGTATTCTTAAATTTTAGATTTCTCTCCTATATGCAGCATAAATTTTCTTTTAAGTTCAATCTTGTCATTTTTGTCTTTCTTTTTTCTTAGTTTTTAATTTTTTTAATGCTTATTTATTTTTGAGAGAGACAGAGACAGGATGCAAGTGGGTTAGGGGCAGAGAGAGAGGGAGACACAGAATCCGAAGCAGGCTCCAGGTTCTGAGCTGTGAGCACAGAGCCAGACACGGGGCTTGAACTCACAAGCTGTGAGATCATGACCTGAGCTGAAGTCGGATGCTCAACCCACTGAGCCACCCAGGTGCCCTTATTTTTGTCTTTCCATATGAGTATTTAGAACATATGGGAACCCTTCCAGACTTCTGTCTATGTATGTCTTCTTTGGATAGTTTGCTAATTTTGATTTTATTCTTTTTTATATTGTAATTTGATTCCTTTTGCTGTTATAAAGCTCTAATTATAAATATAGTGCCTTTTGAGTTCTATGAATTGTTCTAATGACTAATTAAACATGAGAATGGTGTGGGATACCCCAAATTTGTAGCCAGCCAGTCAGAATTAAGTATGGCCTTGTGGACCCCCAACCTTGTGGCTGGTGTTTGAAGTGAGGGCAATCTTTTGGACAACTGTGCCCATAATTTTGAGTTTGACTAACTCTGGGCAACTGGTACCTAGGCAGGTCTTGACTTGTAAGTCATACTGTTAAATAATTTATATTTAAATAATATATAATTCATAATATAGGTGTTAAAGTTAGAATACCCGAATCCATATAATCCCCTTTTCCCAACTTGTATGCTATTGTTTTTCTGTATTTTAGTTCCATTGATGTACCTTAAAACTTGACATTATTATTATTTATTTGGGAGTGTATATATGTTTATTGTTGTTCTTTATATTCTGCACTTAGAGCTTTTGACTTTATTTACAGTAACTTATTCAAGTTAATCATTAAAAACTAAAAACAGATTGCATAACATTAATAAAGTAGATAAATATAAATGACAGAAGAAAAATCAATCTAAATGAAAGAAAGGGAAAAAGTATATAGAAAAGTTGGAAGATATTGAAATCACAAAATAAGATGATAGAATATATTCCTATAACTACTATAGATGATTAGCTATCGTATTAAGTGTAAAATAAGTAAATTATTTATTAAAAAAGATAAAGACTGTCAAAATATTTTCAAAGTACTATTTATATCTAAACAACAAGACCACAGAAAGACTGAAAGTAAAAGAGTAGTAAAAGATATACAAAGTAAATAAGTAAATATACAAAGTAAATACTAAGAGGAAAGCTGGTATAAACATGTATAAGGAAAAACACTTTTAAGCAAAACCCACTAAGCATTAAAAGCATAAAGTTGTCTCCAGATAATGATAAAATGTTCAATTCAATCGAAAAAATATGTCTTATCTACAAAATAAGATAGTTTTAACAAATAAGATAGTTTTAAAATATATCTTACAAAATAAGATAGTTTAAAACAAATATTGGCAGAATTTTAAAGATAAGTTTGCAAAACTACCATTATTTTGATGATTCTTAATATGATTATATAAATAGTTAATAGATAAATCAGGTAATATGTTTTAAGAACAAGAAAGATTTGATCAATGCAAATTAATACATTTGGTTTAATAGATGTACATACAACACTGAATCAACAACTACAGAATACATATTCTATTCAAGGACATATAACATGTTTAAGAAGGCTGATCTCACCCTGGAAAAAAAAACAGATCTTAAAAATTTGTCAAAGAATTTATTGTAAAGAACATTCTTCTACCATAATCCATTTAAATTAGAGGTCTGTAACAAAGAGATATTTGTGAAATGTCATATGTCAGGAAACAGATAATTCATGGGTTAAAGAAAAAAATCCTAAAATGCATATTAAGATGTTTTGCACTGTAAAATAACATCAAAATAGCATAGTACCAAACTTGTGTAATTCACTTGAACAGCACTTTGGAGGAAATTCAAAGTATTAAGTTAGCGTATTAGGAAGAAATGTAAGGTGAAAATAAAGTAGGCATCAATTAAAAAGTTAAAAAAAGAATAAACTGTAAACCCAAAAATTGTTGAAGAAAGGAAAAACTGAAGCAGAAATATAATAAAATGCAAAACAAATACAGTGGAGTATACCAATAAAAGTATTAGTTTTTGAAAGATACTATACTTTGAAAAGTTTGACAAGAAAAACAAAGATGATACAAAAACATTCATAATGAAAATGTGTAACTAGAGGCACAATAGTTTATTTAAAAATATAAGTTATCGGGGCGCCTGTGTGACTCAAGTCGGTTAAGCTACTGACACTTGATTTTGGCTCAGGTTTTGATCTCAGAGTTCATGATATTTGATATCATGCCTAGGGCTGTGCATTGATAACGGCCAGCCCTGCTTGGGAGTCTCTCTCTCTCCTCTCTCTGCCCCTTCCCTGCTCAGGCTCACTTGTGCTCTCCCTCTCAAAAGAAACATTAAAAAAATAATAAAAATATGTTATTAAAGATAAATTGCAATAAATTAAAAATGTAAAGTTTTTAAGAAACATAAAAATCATATAACAATAAATAATAATCCTGTATTAATTAAATAATCCAATACAATTAAATCTTGTTGAACATATTAACCATTAATATAAGATCTTAAAACTAAAATCTCATGTCCCACTTAGTTTCATTGAAAATGTCTATCAAATATTCAAGAACAAATAATGATAATCTTAAGTGCTGTTTCTTAGAGAAAGAAAAAGCTCAATTTTATAATATCAACATGACCTTGATTACCAGAACCAAACAGGAACAATATAGGCAAATAAAATATAGGCTAATTTCAGACATGAACCTAGTATCAAAAATTCAAAACAGTGTTCACAAATAAAATTCAGCATTGTATAAAATGTATAAAATATTGTTTAGAAAAGATAAATCCTCTAGAAAACATTCTTTAGAAATAATTTGACATGATGTAGTATTGTTGAACCCAATTATCCTGTGGTTCAACAACTCCACTCCTAAATGTGTCTGCTAAAACCTACTGTATTTTGGTGCCATGAAACATGAAAAGCTGTTAGAGCAACATCGTAGTACCAAAAAAAAAAAAAAAAAGTAAATCACCCAAATCCAATCAAACTCCCCAGTACTAGAAAAGACACATTATGTGCACTATAGTCTTATGATGAAATAAAATACAGCCCATAAAAAGAACAATTTTGTTAATTTTATCAACATGTAAATAAAGATGATTCTGTGCAACATAAAGTTGAGTCAAAAAGCAGTTATGGAAGGGTAGATAGAGCATAATATCATTATATAAAGTTTAAGAAAAACATGCAGAACTAAGCAATATAATTTTAGAGATACAAACATCTACTAAATCTAAGAAAGAAAAATAAGACTATAGTAATCACAAAACTCAAAACAGTAGTTACAGCTAAGCAGAGAAGTTTACATAGAGGCCTAAATGTCAGGATAGTGTTCTTATTTAAACTGAGAGATTGTTTAGTTGATTTTCATGCATTATTATTTTTTATACTTTAAATATACTTATATTTAAACTCTACAAATATTTGTATGTACTTAATATTTAAAAAGAATATTTTTTAAGAGTGCTCAAAGTCCTTAGGCTAAATTGTTCATGCTTTATTAACAGAGTCATAACAACGTGTTATTTATGCAGGACATATTCAAAGATTTATCTTCTCAGTAATGTGTTAAATTAGAAATGTGACATGAGAGACATAGACTAATGCATTGCCATTTCTCCTCTCATTTAGAATTGGGACTATCAGAAGATAAATTGGTTCTGTGGTCTCTTTTTAGACTTGTGCTAGGTAAAATGAGTTTCTTTTACCAACACACTGTCAGTTACCATTCCGAGTTTAGATTCATGATTATGCCATTTCCTCCAGCTTCTGTAATAATAGTGGAGAGAAAGACAACAGGAATGTTAATGATTAGCCTTAGCCATATCTAATGGAAGAAAATTTACTGCTTTAACTTCTTAGTAACTGCGATTGACTGGCAATTAGCCACCTCTTTCATATCAGTATAAATACAGGGATTAAAATAAAACCAAATATTCTAAAGGGTCATTTTCCCATTTAAAAAATCATTAAAATAAAACATGCTCATTGCCAGAGATTTGGAAAACATAATACAAAGAAGGAGAAGAAAATGACTAGAATATCAATAGCAACATTTTTGGTGCACGTCCTTTAGTTTTCTTCTTGTAAAAATATTGTCATATTGGAAATACATTTTCTACTCTACTTTTTTTCCCCCACTTAGAATTTCCTCATATCAGTCTTCTTCAAATACATGGTTTTGAAGCATTGCATAAAATTCCCTATATGAAATGATTGACTTTCTTAATCTCTTACCTATAAATGGGCATAAATTAAATCCAATTATCTTGTTATTATTTAAGTGCTGCATGTGAATCTTTCTTTAAACAACAGTCTTTGACAATATATTGTTTTCTTGTGTGACAGAACAAAATATTAATTTAGGAGCATTCCTAAGTTTTTCATCAACCCTGCTCATGAAAGGAAACTTCAGCCATGTTCCCTCAATTTATTTTTGTTTCTCTTTATCTACCTCCCTCCCTGCCATATCCATGGTTTGCCATCCATTCTTTTTCATTTTGCTGGTAAGCATTGAGGAGCCATGGATGTAATGCAGATACATTTGGACTTGTCTATTGGGAGGAATTTTTTTCATGGAGTGTTGAAAAAGGGCAGCTTCACAGAGTGAGGGAGTAAATAGAACAAGAAGGGATTTTTTAAGAGTTGCTAATCTGGTCTAAGATAAACAACTCAATAAAAATGTTATAAAAATAAAAGAGATTGTTTTGTTTTGACGTTGCAGACTTGGTGCTTTTTTGGCTGTGACATTATTCTAAAACTGGACTATAAGGGTCATGGCTTCACAAGCTTTATACATCTATAAGGAAAAATCACTGTCTTCTTATTACCTGTCGAAATTGCTTTCTCCAAAGGTTAGGTCAATGTATCCTCTTTACCAGCCTTTGGTAAGAATGCCGTTGGGGCTGATTTCATGAAACAATGGAATGTTATCATTTTGCAAAACTTTTTGTAAATTTGATAGGTAGAAAATGTTATCTGGTTATTTAATTTTCCATTTTTTCATTAGTGATGTTGGATATTTTCCAGTTTCTTCATACCTTAAGTCTGATTTGAGAGTGATTTGATAATGATCCACTGGGTATGGATAAATTATTTCTCTAATTAATTTGTATAGGTCACTGTTTTTTAAGAATGTTTTCTCTTAATTTTCATATTTGTTGCAGTAACTTTCCTCATCTTTGTCATTTGATTTCAAAAATATTTATTAGTTTTAAATATATGTGTGTTAAATTTTATGTTGTCAAATCAACTTTTTCCTTTATGACTTTGCCTTTATGATTTAATTTATTGTTTCATTCGCAGAAAGTTCTTGCCCATTCTGAGTTTTCAACAAGTATGTGAATTTTCACCCGCAGGTTTTAATGTTTATATTTGTTACATATATTTTATCCACTTAGAATTTATTTGGAGATAAGATGTGAAGAAAAAATTTAATTATTTTCTAAGTGATTGACCAATTGTTCCAATATTAAAAAATCAATTTGTTTACTCTTATTGATGCTGCTTTATTATTATAAACAAAATTCCTAATATATTAGGCTACCTGTTCTATGCTATTAATCTAATATCTAGAACACATTTTATAATTACAGATTTAGCTTATGTTTTAATATATAAGAAAACATCTCCTAATAATCTTTCTAAAAAATCTCTATGCTATCTTAGACATTACTCACTGTTTTCCTTTAATACAATGTTCAGAATCACTTTACCTTGCAACTTATAAAAACAATCCCCATTGGAAAGTTGATTAGAATTAGATTAAATCTCTAGATTGATTTGGAAAGTATTCTCTTTCCATTTATCAATGTGTTAAATATTTCAATAAAAGTTTACAATTTATTCTGTTCTTTTATTCATTCATTCACTCAGTGTATCTTTTTGAATCTTTTCATTAACTGGCAGTGTCATGGGCACCTTGGATTTAATGACATACTAACAAGCTTTCAAATTCTAAGCCCCTTGTAATAGATGCCTTGCATTCAGGAGGTAACAGAAACAAGATAGAATGAATAGTTTTTGCTGATGGTATCAGAAAAATAAATCATTTTATAAACTGAAGACATAAACTGGGTGGAAATGAAGCTCAATTAGACATATTCAAAGCTTCAGTTGGAAAAATTCATAGAAATATGAACTCACAGCTTATCATTGCATATTGACAATAGATTCTAATTTTGGAAGGTTTTAGTTACAAGATACCTTGAAGACAAGGAAACCTTTTATTCTTGATGATGTGTCTTGAATGTGGTAGGTATTCTATTCATATATCTGGGTTTGAATTGATTTTAAATGAAAAAGAAAATAATACATAGGCTACTGTTCTTTTCATGCATAGGAAATCATCTGTCAGTGTGTTATCTATTCTGTTTCATATAACTACTTCATTCTATAAAAACTATTTTTTTTTGTCCTAGAAAGAACTAAATCAATAAAAAAAAGAAAGAAACGTAAAGAAAAGAAAAGATATTCATTCACAGAGCAGATTCTACTTTATCTTTTGGGTAGAATGATATTATCACCATGTCTAGAGATAATTTTAGCCTTTTCCATGGAATGTAATTTGTGGAAAATGTAGCCTCCAATTGAAATGTTTCTGATTACATTGTACTTGTTTCTATGTAATTTTGGTATCTTCCATTATTTCTGTGAGTATACTCAAAAAACAATTTCTTTAAAGTTTTCATTTCTTTTGAGCTGCTCAATTGATTTTTATAGATTCTTCAGTATCAGAAAGATACTGAAGAATCCCAAACAACTGCTTGCCTTTTCTGGGTTTGCTGAAATTATTTTTATCAGCAGTGTCATGGTATCCAGTTGTGACTCTATGTTCATCGTTGCCAAAAAAAGTTCTCATCAATATAACCTTTTGATACGCTATTATTGTTATTGCAAACAATCATTTAAAATACATTATCTTCCCTTAGTCAAATGAAACATATTTTCCATACATTACTGACAAAGAAATTGAAGAACAGAGAAGCTTTTGTCATAGTGTGGAGCAGATCTTCAGCTGAGAATTTCCTGTTACTTTTTTCACTAGTAATTTAAGGCACATGGAAAAATCTCTCTCTCTTAACACCTACATTTATCTTTAATTTTCTTCCATATCTTTTTCTCTACAAAACTCATCACTGAATCTTTGGAGAATTGTGTTGTAGAGAGTTCACCAGATACTTTCCACAAACAAGATGTCAGTTGGTTTTGTGATATTAGTGGAGTAGGGTGTTACATTGCACATAGATGAGGAAAAGACTATGGAGTTGAGTGACTTCAGTAAATGTTAGTTTCCTATTATGCTCCGGGAAAGAAAGAAGGGGCTTACTGAGTAGGGATTAGAGAGACATGGGGCAAAACTGGAGATCTAGTGAGAGACCACAACAGGAAGAAAACTCTAGCATATAACAATAAAAATGGCTAAAGTAATTTGAAATAAAGAATACTTTTTCAGTTATGTTATAGAAGAAATAATACCCTGGAACGTCATTTGTTTGCTTCTAGTTTACGATTTTCAGCGTCAATGTTTTTCATTAAACATAATATTCAAAGGGGCATATTGGTTTAAGAAACGTGTTCTTTGAATCAATTTGCATTTTATGGAAGACTTTATAAAGAATTAGCTAGTGAATGATAAAATCATGGTTGTCTGCTATTCAACAAGGGATAATAATTGATACATATAATATTTTAAAGAAACAAAAAATGCAGAAAATTATGAAAAATATGAACATATCAATTTTTCCACCGTTATGAATTTAAAACTATTAAGTTTCTACATTTACTTCATCTTTTGCTAATATATGTCTGAAAGTATTTTAGAAAAGGTTGAAATGACCAAAGGCACCATTCCCAAATCATCTTTCCTCTCTCTTCTTCCCTCAAACAACTAAAGATTTTGGTATTTGTGGGATAGTAAAATACAGAGGATATTTCCTTATGTGTCTTAACATTTTGCCATTTTGCGTAAATAGCATCAGCGTTGTACATTATATTCTGCAATACAGTTAGTCTTTCTTTTTCTCATTAAACAAATATCTGTTAAGTACATGTTATGTTCAGGTAACAGTGCTTGGCTGATCAGGTACAAAGTTTTGATCTCAATGTGCTTACATTCTAGATAGATGGAGGAAGAGAAAAAAAATTGAACATACGTCAAAGGTTGGTAAAAGTTATGGTGGAAAATAAAGCATAGTTAAAGAATGGAATATACCTCGTGAAAGTGGGGGAGTAGTATTGCTATTATAAATAAAATATTATGAATTAAATAACTCTTAACTGATAAGTTGAAATTTTATCAAATACTTTGAGGAAATAGATGCAGACAAGGGATGTTTGGGTTCCAGGCTGAGGAAATAAAAGATGTAGAGGAGCCTGATGGCTCAGTTGGTTGACCGTCTGACTCTTGATTTTTGGCTCAGGTCATGACCCCACGGTCATAGGATGAAGCTTCATATGGAGTTCTGTGCTGAGGGTGGAACCTGCTTAAGATTGTCTCTCCATCTCCGGCCCACTCCCCTGCATGTGCGCGCGCTCTCTCTCTCTCTCTCTCTCTCAAATATAAATAAACAAACAAACAAGCAAATAAATAAAGTTAAAAGATGTAAATCAAAAAGCCCTGAGACAGGAACTTGCAGGGATTGACAGTAATGCTGAATAGTTTTGGGGGGAGAGTGGCACAAGATGAGAAAAGAGATGTCACGGGGATTGGATTTTACCAAATAACTATATTTTGGTCATCCAACAGGACACTTTTAAGAATGAAGGAATCCTATTAATGACTGGGTTGGGACAACAAATGTAAAACAGGACTCTGTTGGGCAAAATGGGATTTATAATTGCCCTATGTTGAAAGGATTTAACTCAAATTGAGATGAAGAAAGCACAGGTTTTGTTCAGAATTGTCTTAATCTAACCCTTAATTTCATGAGACCTCTTTGTTATATTGAGAGTAGACAGAAGAGGAGAAGCATAGGTACTGGTAGATGAGTTGAGAGGCTACAGCTATGAGCCTGACAAAAAATAATGGTGACTTGTTCTAGAAAGATTGTAAAGGGGGTGAAAGAAGTTTTTTAGCTCTGGATGCTAGAGTTACAGAAAGATATTTTACCATGTTATTTTTTATTGTGGTGTTGTCTGTGTGTGTGCATGTGTGAACTGACTGGTCTTAATTCCAGGCAATAATTTCTATGGGGTCCTGTAATTTTGATTTGTGTGTGTTTTTTTTAAGTTTCTGAAAACTAATTCTTCAATGTTTTTGTAGTCAACTTTTTCTGTAAGTCTATTCAAATATTTCAATTTTATGTATAATTCCTTCATTTGTTCAAAAATTTATATAAATTAAATACAATTGAATTAATCAAATTTAATAATGATTTACTCCAAGGCTATGTTTTTTTGTATCTTTTTAAAGAAATAACCACCTGGAACAAAGATCATGTAGGTTTACCTTATATTTTAATAATTTTGCTTTTAAATATTTACTCCCTTAGCAATTTTTTTTTGTTTATAGTATATTCAGGTATCAGTATATATTTTTTTCTTTGTGACAATTCACTTGTAACAAAACATTTATTAAATAATTTTAATGTCATACCATATTTCAAATTTCCATATTAGCATTAGAATGTATTTGCTTTGGTTTTTTTTCATTGATCTATTTGTCTCTTTCTGTGTCAGTATACCACCTTAATTAATAAGTTTTGATAACTTGTAAGGCAATTTGCTCTACCTTATTTTTATTCTTTAGAATTGTGTTCATAGTTTCTGGTGGCATTACTCAAATATATGAATTTCAGAATCAGTATTTCAAATTCTGTTAAAAAATATTCTAGGATTTTCACTGACATTATATGGAACTTACAGATTTACTATTGGAAAATTGGCATTTCAAAATACTGAGTTTATTATACTTTGTCTATAAACATAGCATATCTACTTATTCAACCCATTTTTCATATTTTTCATTAACAATTTATAGTTTTCTACATTTTTGTATGTTTCTTGCTAGGTTTCTTCTTATATATCTTTCAACTTTATTACTATTATAGACAGTGTTTTTTTCTATTACATTATTTATGACTAGGGATAGTATTGTTTTTTGCTTATTTGAGGAGGTGTAGAACTATGTTGAATGGAACACTATTGGAGGTTACTTAAGTGAAATACTAATTAATGTCTTGCACCCTGTAGTGATTAAGAATATGGGCACTGGGGCCAGATCATACATGTTCGTATCTTAACTGTGCCACTTACCAGCTTTTGGGACTTGGGCAAAAAACTAGTTACCTAACCATAGTTTATGCCTCAGTTTCTTTATGTATCTATAAATGGGCTCATAGGATTATTTTGAGAAGTAAGCAAATTAATATAACAAAGCCTATAGAACATTGCCTTACAGATCAGTGTCATGTAAGTAATAACTATCATGATAGTTATAATTATTATTTTCATGGGTTGTCAAAGATTATAAATGCAAATTTTTGCCTCATTTTCTTTTATGACCTTAGGAAATACAAATTCTATTTCCAGTACAATGATAGAGGTATTGGAGAAATCAGAACATGTAAATTGATTTTAAATGATCATGGATGATGAAATATAAGCATTAAGAAAGTCACCTGAAAATATTGAATAAATCCTTCGGAGATCATTTAAAACCACTGGAGTATTTAAGCCCACAGAAATTATGATGCCTATTGTTTGTATTCTCAATTACATAATTTACAATTGTATGTTACCTTTGATTTTTTTCTCTATATAATAATCCAATCAATGTTGTGTCGATTCTTCCTTGAAATGTCTACTTAACATGTTCCATTCTTCAATATTTCCACTATCACTAGATCAGTAGACTTTTATTGTCTGTTGCATGGGTGATTATATGAGCCTTTTATTTCCCTGCCTCTAGTCTCTTGACAAATTTAGACTTAAAACCAACTTTTAACTCATACAACCAAGCTGATACTATTTCTCATAATTCTCTTTATGCTATTATTGTTATATACCTAAATTATAGATTTGGTTGTCACTGCCCATATGAGAAAGCTTTGATGGGCTTCTGTTTCCTCCAGTCCCAAATCCAAACTTCCTAGTGCCATCCTAGATGTACCATCTTCTACCATGACCTCCCATACCCCTTACCCCTCCTATTTGCTGCTTTCCTAAGAGTCATTGAAATTTCATGCATCCATGTCTTTGACCATGACATTATATCTGGGATAACCCTTTCACTTTTTCATCTCCGTCAAGTCTACTTTATCACATAAACTGCTCAATGAGACTTACTTAACTGATCTTTTATGATTTAGTTTGTATGTAATTTCCTGTCAATTTTCCCTTCCCTTGCCATAAGTATTCTGTTCCTCCTCTGTATCCAATTCAATTCATCACATATATATTGAATAACTATGCATATATAATTTTCCACAGAAACCCAGAATCACCAATCAGTATGTAGGCTGTTAATTTCTGATTACTATTTTATAAATATTTAAAATACTTTAAAATTATATTAAATTTTAAACAAATTAATATTAAAATGAATATTTTAATCATTTACATATGGTATGCATGTCCAACATAAAATAGTTAATATGGGATGTTTTTCAAAGTATTTGATTATTTAACAGGTATAGACCTAAAGCCAGATTCTTATCTCATGACATATAAAAAAAACCAGACAATAATCTTATCAAAATATAACATTTATGGTATTTTTGTCTTTGTTGGTCTGCTAAAACTGTTATCACGTTATTACTTCATAAGTCTTACTGTGATTGTTAATGTTTATGCTAAAATTTTCCTTGAGAGATCAAACTGTTTCAAATATATTGAAAATATTAAACAAAGTATTTTTTTTAAGAAATGTATTCCAAATTGGTTTCCATACAATACCCAGTGCTCATCCCAACAGGTGCCCTCCTCAATGCCATCACCCACCCTCCCCTCCCTCCAACTCCCCATCAACCCTCAGTTTATTCTCAGTTTTTAAGAGTCTCTTATGGTTTGGCTCCCTCCCTTTCTAACTTTTTTTTTTTTCCCTTTCCCTCCCCCATGGTCTTCTGTTAGGTTTCTCAGGATCCACATAAGAGTGAAAATATATGGTATCTGTCTTTCTCTGTATGACTTATTTCAGTTAGAATAACACTCTCCAGTTCCATCCATATTGCTACAAAAGGCCATATTTCACTCTTTCTCATTGCCAAGTAGTATTCCATTGTGTATATAAACCACAATTTCTTTATCCATTCATCCGTTGATGGACATTTAGGCTCTTTCCATGATTTGGCCGTTGTTGAAAGTGCTGCTATAAACATTGGGGTATAAGTGCCCCTATGCATCAGTACTCCTGTATCCCTTGGGTAAATTCCTAGCAGTGTTATTCCTGGGTCATAGAGTAGATCTATTTTTAATCTTTTGAGGAACCTCCACACTGTTTTCCAGAGTGGTTGCACCAGTTTGCATCCCACCAACAGTGCAAGAGGGTTCCCGTTTCTCCACATCCTCTCCAGCATCTATAGTCTCCTGATCTGTTCATTTTGGTCACTCTGACTGGCATGAGGTGATATCTGAATATGGTTTTGATTTGTATGTCCCTGATGAGGAGCGACATTGAGCATCTTTTCATGTGCCTGTTGGCCATCCGGATGTCTTCTTTAGAGAAGTGTCTATTCATGTTTTCTGCCCATTTCTTCACTGTATTATTTGTTTTTCAGGTGTGGAGTTTGGTGAGTTCTTTATAGATTTTGGATACTAGCCCTTTGTCCGATATGTCATTTGCAAATATCTTTTCCCATTCCGTCGGTTGTCTTTTAGTTTTGTTGACTGTTTCCTTCGCAGTGCAGGTTTTTATCTTCATGAAGTCCCAATAGTTCATTTTTGCTTTTAATTCCCTTGCCTTGGGAGATGTGTCAAGTAAGAAATTGCTGCGGCTGAGGTCAGAGAGGTTTATGTCAATACTACCCAAAGCACTCTACACATTCAATGCAATCCCAATCAAAATTGCACCAGCATTCTTCTTGAAGCTAGAATAAGCAAAGTATTTCTGAACTGCAAGAAAATTTTAAGGCATACATCCTTAATTAATAATATCTTTTTTCATATTCCTCTGTTTCAATTTCCCCACTATTGCCAAAATGGAGAGTCATGTCTATTAGATACCTGTTGAATGTGCACAGCCATATAAGTGAATTTGTAATTAATCCACATGCCTCTTTATTTTGAAGACACCCTTGTTAAAACTGAACAGACTGAAAACAAACAAAAACAAACAAACAAACAAACAAACAAACAAACAAAAAGAACAGACCTAACCTTTTGGTTCCAAATCTGATTTACTGTGATAAGTCTAAATTTAACTAAAATTTAACCCTGGTTACAGGGTTACTGGTAGCCCCTGAGAACTAGTCATTAGGAATAGGACTGAAACAAAGTTTCCTAGTACAGTGTCTATGACATCTGCTTTTATTGTTAGCACGTGCATTCAATGTTACATCCATGCCTTCCACCACCCTTTTTATAAGAAAGGGGAAATTTCTTTTTTGAATAAAAACATCTAAAAGTTACAGTATACAAGCAAGCAGAATTAAAAGCATTATCATCTTGCAGATCTTTCTGTTACCAGGTTGCCTGGTTCTTGTACCAGATTCACCAAAGAATGGGAGATCCCAGACCAGAATGGGGAGGTAGAGTTTATTGAGTAGATAAGTGTAGTACACTTTCAAGAGTACAAGTGGTCCACTACGAAAGCAAGAGTAGCATTGGCCCCAAAAGCTCTAGCTGCATCATTTTGAGCTTGCTTTCTGCATATGTAAATTTGGCTTTGATTGACAGCTGTTGGTTATATAACCTTTTGGCTTCTGCAAATGTGCCTACCCATGATACATTCTGTTATAATTGTACTTATTTATGTATTGTATATTTCTAATGAACTTTTGCTGTGAACTTAAGGGCAAGTTGCACCTTATGTGCCCATGCTCAGCTCTTGAAGTCCCTTTGTGGCTTCTGAGGCAGCTCTGTGGCTAGACTTTTCTTGTTCTGTTAGCCCTTTAGAGGTGGTTCTAAAGCTGTGGCTGTTACCCCTGAGGGGGTGGGGGGACCAGAGGGTGTGGCCAGTATCTGCTATATCCCTCCTCATTCATGCCTAACTGTCTAAAAATTCTGGCTGGAATTACTGTCTCCCCTTTATAAATAGATCTTGTTTTTCAAAAATTTCTATATTTTCCAAAAAAAAAAAGTATCATGTTTAAATATTACCTTTAGTCGGTTTTTAAGAACTCAAAGTTTCTTATTTTTTGGACTACATCTATTTCATTATTTAAATTAGTTTTAAGGGGTGGCTCAATTGGTTAAATGACCTACTCTTGATTTCAGCTCAAGTCTTGATATCACATTTCATGGGTCCTAGCCCCACTTAGGGTCTATGCTGACAGCATGGAGCCTTCTTGGGATTCTCTCTCTACCTCTTTCTGTCCCTCCCCCATTCATGCTCTCTCTCTCTCTCTCTGTCTCTCTCAAAATAAACAAAGTTAAAAAGTTAAAGAAAAACAACAAAACATTTAAAAAAATAAATTAGTTTTAAGATAGCATATTTATTGGCACTTGAGAAGGTCAATACAAAAATATTCCTTTATCTTTCACATGAGTTCTTAGCATCTTTCACATGAGTTCCTTTATCTTTCACATGAGTTCTATTAATAGATAGACCAAAAAAAGACAAATAGATGGTGGTGGTAGAGGGAATGTCACTTTTATTGTTCTAGAAATATTGAAGAACTGGACATATGTGTGACCAAAATGTGCTTCCTAATGTTAAACCATGTATACAGACTGATCCAAAGCAGTGCTGGACAAATCCAAGGCCTTTCAGGCAAGGGCAAAGCCTTTTTCATTGAACATTTCCTGTAGCTTGGAGGACCAAAGAAAATGTTCATGGGCAGGCATATAGGGAAAAGATAAAAAAAACAAAACAAACAAAAAAAAAAACAGTAAAAGAAAGAAGAAAGGAAAAAAGGAAGGAGGAAGGAAGGAAAGAAAGAAGGAAGGAAGGAAGAGAGAGAAAGAAGAAACTGATTAAACTTGGAATTCCCAGAGTCCATTCCCAAATTTACCCAAGTGAAATATATTTCTCCCTGTTGAAGGATTGTATTATGGGGTAGAGAAATGATAAGAGAGTTAAACTAATTGATGTTTCTCTAAGCTGAAATAAATTCAGGAGAAAGGAGGTTCACTCTAACAGTATTTATCTCATTCAATTTGTAATGTAAATGGGGAGCAGTAAAATCTGTTGAATTAGGCCAAATTTTACTGTCTAGGCTGTAGATGAGCTTTGGTTCCTGATCCTTGCCTTCAAAACATGGCGTTCTCAGGTCCAGTCATCAAAGCCAAAACATTAGCCTAACTGTTCCTTATAACTGGAACATTCTCTTAGTAATTTCATATAAAATTCTACCTTAGTCATAATTTGCTCAAATATTATTTTGTTAATAGCTTTGGAAAATGATATCATCAGTTTATGCATTTAAGTGGTTTACCAAAGTATGAAACTTAAAACACCAGAGTTCAATGTCTAGGGAGTTTGAGTTTTAGCTGAGCAACTTATAGAAATGAAAGTTAGGAAGGAGATCATCTAATACCACTGTTCAGCTCTATTTTATTCTATTCACTATTAAATTGATTTCCCTCAGAGGCCATGCTTTCCTCAGTAGCTATGCTTTCTGTGCTTCCTTTCATATCTTAGGTGATAGATAGATAGATAGATGATAGATAGATATAATTGATTGAAAGATAGATATTCTAGTTATATGTAGATATTATAGTTTATATCCTTTTGGAATTATTCTGGAAGAACCCAAAGGGGTAACAACTAGACAGCTTATAAACTACATCTTTTTTTCTTTCTTAAGAAACAAGGGATGAAAGCAAAGAAACACCTGCCCCCTAATAGAGCTGACTTTTCAGACAAATGTGGTTTAAATGGAAGAAAAAGTGCAGCGAGTACATTATCTGCATAAAATCTATTTGGAGTGCCTGTTCATTCAATGGCATGTTGTACTGTGGAATTTCGTTCCTTCTAAGCAGACCTTTCTCTGTGGATTTTTTGTTAGCAACTCACTGGGGAGATGCCACTGTGAAAATAATTACTGAAACAACATAAAACCCTTAAACACTGTATAGGTGGGATAGATTTTAAGCACATTAAGTTTAGGGAATAAAGGAGCTATTCAAGACATGGGCTGGAGGACCTTTTCAAAGGAAAAAGAGGTAGTTTTGATTGTGTGTCCTGTTTGCTGGGCTTATCATTGAGAAATATGCTGAACATTCCACACCTCCAAATTTTGACAAATGAGGTCTGTTTTGTTTTTCTATAGTATAGATTTCAAACTTTGTTCACATTTGCTACTTTTGTTTCCTGTTTGCTTACTATTGTTTCAAGGTGATATACATAACTTTAAAAGCAGTGGCTATTTTTCTGTGGAGGCTGAGATATAGCATGGTTTTAAGAACAATGGAGATCTTCAAAGTACTTTCTTTTTCTTAGAAAGTCATTGCTCCATTAGTATACAGATTATTATTCTAAGTCCAATTTATGAGAGTGTTACCATGTGCAATTTATAGTATTCTGCAGCACATTAAATAATACTTCTTAATATCACTGATAAATTGCTTAAATATCTTTACACATTATACTGTCTCACTATGGAACCACCCACTTACAAATAGCAGTTCAAATATATGTGTGGTTGCACAGAAAGTGAATAATGCAGCATCTCAATTTATAGTTTTAACAAGTGTCTGATGTTCCCTGTTCTGAGAGTCCATTATTCTAGCTCATTGCTTGGTAGTATTTTTTCCTTCTTCTTTATCGTCTTTTTCCCCCTTAAGGAGATCATTTATAGTGAGTTAGAAAACACTTACCACTTGCTTTTAATCTTATGGAATGGATGGCTTTCAGTTTCTGGTGAAAGTTAAAGCTTTACATAAAATGAAATAAAGTGATTTCTTTAAAAAAAATTAATGTAGCCCCACTTTCAATAATTACCCTTTTAAGAGGGTGGCAGTAATTGAAAACCGGTTAAGTATGTTTATTACCCCTAATCTTAAATCTTTTCTAAGACTTTCTAATACATTTTTTACATAGGCAAAAATATGGGTGGAAGAGAAAACTTGGATTGCCATCACGGAAGTCCTCTTTAACCAGTTTTAAAAGATAAACAGAAAAGTTAATATATTTAGGGAAAAGCTTTGATCAACTTGAGTCAGATCCAATGAACCACTGGTATCTTGTAAAGAACAAACTTCCTTTAGAAGATGCTTATGTTTGTGGCACCTGGGTGGCTCAGTCAGTTAAGTGTCTGACTCTTGGTTTCGGTTTGGGTCATGATCTCACAGCTCAAGAGCTCAAGCCCCACAGGGGGCTCTGTGCTGACAGCATGGAGCCTGCTTTGGATTCTCTGCCTGCCTCTCTCTCTGCCCCTACTCCACTCATGTTTTCTCTCTCTCTCTCTTAAAAATGAACATTAAAAAAATGATAAAATGTTTATGTCTAATTCCATTAAAAATGCTTAAGATCCGCAAATTTTATTTTTAATAATTTCTCAGTTAAGATAGCTTAATTATTTCAGGTTATTAGGAAATATTAGGTAAAACCTTAAAGAATTAGAGTAGCATATTTCTCTCTTCTTTGTTATTCAGTTTTTAAGATTTCCACATAATGTTATATATAAAGAGAGATTTTATCCATTCTCTATTTAAGAAAACAATAGAAATCAATTTGGAATAGTTAACAGGATTTTTTTCTTGATTTTTTAATGGCATCCTTTATGTCTTTGAGCGAGCAACTTATATTCTGTGCACTTGGAAAGTAAAATTATTTGGTTCAAGGGAGATTTCTCATGTTTTGTTTTTGTTTTTAATTCTACAGAACAGAAAGATTTCACAAATTGCTTAATCCTTTCTTAAGTCAAATATCTGTGAAGGTCATGTTGTAAGCTATTTAAAACTGAGTTTTTCATTTCAATGTATCTGTGAGTCACCCAGAAAATTTGGGACTTTAATGATAGTATCTCCTCATCCAAATTTCACAATATAATGGATTAGGTCAGAATTTCTGAGTTGGTACTAACTGAACATTTCTAAAATGGTCTTTCATTTTTTTTACATAGTCCCTGATGTACCTGTGCTTGATTGAGAAAGAATTCCAATGGTTTCCAATGGCTTCACATCAACAAATAAAGAGAAAGCAGCATGACTATTTAATAGCTCTGGGTAGATCCAAAGAACTCATGACATGCCTTAAAGTGTCACTTCAGTTATTAATTAAAACTATAGACCAGAAGCGATAGATATGAACTAAACTCTGAAAGACAAAAGAAACAGAGGCAAGTCAGAAGGCAGTTCTACTAGGTAAAAACT
Source organism: Neofelis nebulosa (assembly GCF_028018385.1). NCBI lineage: Eukaryota > Metazoa > Chordata > Mammalia > Carnivora > Felidae > Neofelis > Neofelis nebulosa. Next base: position 152,578,354 of record NC_080784.1, read on the forward strand.
AACCATTTGCCTCCTGATTATGTAAATTACATCACCACATTTATTTGATGCTTGCATGGTTCTGAAATACCTATGTGGGGATCAGGTTTCTAATCAATGCCAAGTAAGTCAGAATAGCTCTTTGACAGAGGAATTGTTCTATGCCTTATCAATTTGGCCTTTGGGGACCCTTTAATGGAAAGGCAAATTTGAAATATGATTTTTAATTCAATTTAAGATATTTTGCTCCTGATTTCTAAAACTAAGATACTTTTCCTAATTTATGTTATCAGTTTTATTTTTTTGTCAAAGGCATGTTAAAAACTGATGAATAACCTTGGGGCGCCTGGGTGGCTCAGTCGGTTAAGCGTCCGACTTCAACTCAGGTCATGATCTCACAGTCCATGAGTTGGAGCCCCGCGTTGGGTTCTGTGCTGACAGCTCAGAGCCTGGAGTCTGCTTCTGATTCTGTGTCTCCCTGTGTCTCTGCCCCTCCCCTGCTCATGCTCTGTCTCTCTCTGTCTGAAAAATAAATAAAAACATTAAAAAAAAAAAAAACAACTGACGAATAGTCTAATATGCTTTGGCATTTTTCTCTTTGTGCTACAGTTTGTTTTTTTGCACCTATTTGTGTGAACACCACTCATCAGTATTCATTATTTATTATTATATATATTATATATTTATTTATTATACATTATTATTATTATTTTATTTAATATTATTTGTTATATATATTATATATTAATATATATTATTATTATTTTTATTATATATATATATATATATATAACATATATATTTGTAAAAGCTAAGTAATAGGACATTTTTATTGAGTGAAGGAGATATCAAGAAATAGAAGGTCATTAGTAACAGGGCTCCAACAACAAAGAGCAAAACTAGTAAGAAATTCTACATCATCAAAATTTTATAAGAAAGCAGTATATAAATTTATAAATTCCTCTAAATTGCAAATTAAGTATCTACATATATTTCATTCTATGATGGTCCTTTTATATTGTGATTCTGAAATTCTGTGGTTGAGGAATCTCAATTTATTGAAGTATAAATGCAAAACTTTAAAAATTTGTTTTCAATAATTGATACCAATGGTGCTTCGAGAATTTTCTTTTATGTTGGCACAGTGAGCTTTGTTCACAATAATTTAGAGCCTTCCCACCTCTTTTCTGGTATTTTCAGTTATTAAAACAGTTTAGTACAGATAGTATTTTAATTTTGTATTGGAGGCAAAGCCCTCTTCATCTCACTGTCATTACCAGTTTATTAGTAGTGCTAAGCTTCTTGCTATAAAACTTGGGCTATGATGGAATCATGACAGGATTCTTTTTAGAGTTTGCCGTGCTTGCCTCTCTGCTGTTGTAGCAGGGAAGGGTAACAGCCCTTATTAAGTTATCTGTCCTTTTTTGTCGTTGTAATTGCTGTTTCCTTACATGACCATCATATGAACATCTTTATATCATTTATCTCTAGATAACAAAACCTGGTGTATATGTTTGTGTGTGTGTTTAATTGATTACTTAGTTGCATGCATGTTTTGTTTTCCAAAGTATATTGTAAAGCCCTTGACCATAACAACCACATATTTTGCTTTCTCATATGCTCCTATTTCTTGGTATAATGCTGAGCATGTAGAAATACTTGATGAATGATAGGTTAGCAACTACTTACTAAACCACTATTAAAATAATGATTAAGTGGTTAAATTGATTGTGATGCTTACTGATCGTATTCAGATTTCCTGTGTGTATAATTATCTGACTACTGTGGATATTTGTAAAGATATCATCTATATAGACATGCTAACATAGCCACCATATTTTATTGTGGTGATATTCAATGTGAATGTGACATGACCATTTTATTTCCTTTTACTCATGTTCATCAGCTCTTAGAGTTGATAATAATGTACACATCATCTTTTCCTATGTGTGCTATGGTGGAATGTCCTAGTTTACTATGCTTACTATGGTGGAATGTCCTAGAAATCTTCCTGTGTCTTTCCAGATTAAATCTCTTCATGAATTCTCTATTCTGCACCAATCATTCTTGAAACTGACCCATATAGAAGATCAAATGACTCCTTTGACCTCCAACTTCTGCTTGGGATCAATAGAAGGCTTTGGCAGGAGATCTTGAAGGTGGGATTACTGTGAGGTCAGGGTTTATATTGACCTAAACCTTTTTTGTTAGATAATTTAGGTTGGCTGCATTTCTGTATTGACTTCTACAGCTTCTCTCAAGGATAATTATTTTTCATTGTTCTATTCTTCCACTTTCAGGTCTAGGGTGGCAACAGCTCCCCTTCTGTTAGTAATCTTAAGATAGTGCACCATCCCTGTTGTTTTTCCTAAATAATGCCCATACTTTGCTAAATTCCCCCCTTATTAACTTCTCCTAAAATCATCCAATGTGAGCATACCATCTGTTTCCCACTCATAACCTGACTTACGTGAAGGATGGCAACAATTATGAATCCTACTACTTACTTTTATCACATTTCATATCAGATGACTTAGATGCTTATCGCTAGTTGAACGGTGTATGGGATTAGACCTTAGGAAATGAGTTCCTCTAGCAAAACCTTTCCACTTGTGGTTAAGATGGAGTAGTAGGGGCTGGGTTTACCGTCTTGTATGAAACAACTAAAAAAAAAAAAAAAAAAAAAGGAAAGAGAATGAAAGAAAGAATGGAAAAGAGAAAAGAGAGGGGGAAAAAAAGGTTTGCACAATTTGAAAGCAACAAAGAAAAATGATTCCTGAGAAAAGGGATTCAAACAAAGTGAGCTCTAAAATGTTTCTCCTTTCATTTTCACTTTTTTTTCATTTTTTAAAAATGTTTATTTATTTTTGAGAGAGAGACAGAATGCAAGCCAGGAGGGGCAGAGTGAGAGACACACAGAATCCGAAGCAGGGTCCAGGCCCCAAGCTATCAGCATAGAGAACTGACAAACTACAGAATCATACTCTGAGCTGAAATTGGTAGCCCAACCCACCGAGCCACCAGGCACCCCTCTCCTTTCGTTTTTAAAGTTTCCAGGTGGCAGCAGAAGCAAAGGAAACCCAACCAGAGCCAGTGGTGCCCTGGAGTTGATGAGACAGTGCTAGGAATTGAGGAAGGCCTAAATGGTTTAGAGTTTTCAAGGCAGAACAGTGGTCGGAAAGAGCTATGCAGAGTGAGTTCTACAGAGATGCGAAGGATTCCCTAAGTCTTTAAAGGAATACTAATTGGTGAAGGAATGTGAGAATATGATGTAAGGGAGGGTAAAGAACCACCCAGAGAAATGAATGAACAGGAGAGCTGTCAGTCATCACACAGGATCAGAGCTATTTCATATTGTCACCAGTCAAACTGGAAAAATTTTCATTATAAATGGCCTGGGGTTAGAGTACTCATAGGGCATTGCATCATTGGTAGGGTAAAATTAGCTCTAGACTAAAGGCTACTCTGGTCCCGTCTAACAACACGTAAAAGTAAGCCTCAAAAGGCTGAAACTATTTACAAAAAATGTAATAGAATCCCAGAATGAAACTTAAGAGTTAAAGGAATATAAAAATGTCTATCAAGACAAAATTCATATTGTATGATATCCAATAAAAGGTTATCAGTCATGTAAAGAAGCAGAAAAATATGATCCATAATGAGGAAGAAAATTAGTCAAAAAAACCCCAACAGATCCAGAAATGATATTGATATTATAATTAATAGACAAGGATATTAAAAGTTATTATAACTCTTAATATTAAATGTAGGAATGCTCCTTAAACATCTTGGGTTCAAATCTTAATATATTTGAAACCTTGGACAAATTTCTTAACCGTTTTGTAGTTCAGTCTTCCTCATTTGTAAAATGGGGATAATAATATCCCTTACCTCCAAGGGTTATTGTAAGGAATATATGGGGATATACATAAAGCTCATAAAAATGTTTGTTACATAACATTTTTTAAAACCCATTAAATTTTATCTATAATTGTGGTCTCAAGAAACTCACGTTATCAGGGAAGTTTACAAGGACCTCAGTGAGGTATTTCTGCAAAGTTATGAATAAATGACCTTTTGAAACAATTCCTTTGGAGACAATTTTGCCCAAATTATTTTGTGTGGGTGGTCTCAAAATGCCCTTAAACATAGCATTTTTTTCTGATGTCTTCTTATTGAATGGATAGAATGATAGAAGAGACAAGATTTTGACTATTGTCTAGGTCTTTACTATTCAGAAAAACTCAAATCTGGATTGAATTGAAAATTAAGCCTTTAATAATATAGAAAAGGATTATTCACAGTAGTTTTTTACAAAGACATTTTCTTTCCTCCTAATGGTCTTTAAGAAACAATTATCAACATTTAGTATCATTAAATCCTTTAATTGGTGACCTACTGTCTGATGCTTGGGAAAAATTGATACAAACATTAAACAGAATGCAGAGATGCAATGAATCTCAAATTCATAGCTCTGTCCTTTTGATGGTTGTTATAAATGCTTAAAAATAATAGTGATTTACTGAGTTCTCAATAGTGAACTATTGAATACTGAATTATTCATTGAATGTCTACTACATCAATAATCATTATGTGAGAAACTGTTCTAAGTAGTCTCAGGTCTCTCTACTCACTGCTTCTGTCTTCTGTCCTTAACCTGATGGTTGTTTGATCCTATCCAAACTTTACCTTTCGGGTTGAGTTCAATCTCTGTTGTCTCAACCAAGTCATCAATAATGATGAGGTCCTCTTATGAACTTCTGGCACTTATTTCTCAACCTGTCATTTCAAAATAATTATATACAGTTTTCTGATGCCTTTTCTAGTATTTAAAATTTGATATGCATATTCTGACTGTATGAATTAAGATCTGTAATGGCAAGAGGTTTTTTTTTTTTTTTTTTTTTAGCACAGTACTCAACATTCAAAGTGTCAAATCAATAATTAATATCTTTCCTAATGATGTTCTCTCGGACAGATTCTACTCTGATTCCACTTTATAAAATGCACTGAAACACACATACTTGCATTCTTACAGCAACTCTCAGACATGCTAAAAAATTTAACAAATTCTGCTTTGAGAACATTTTATTTGATGTTCTAGACCATATATACTCTCTCTTTGTTCTTCTGGGTGGCTAAAATTATAAAGCACTTTACTTCTTCATGACTGACTTTAAACCCGGATGTGGTAACATGCCAATCTTTTCTAATTTTGAATGCTATTTGCAATCTGGATTATTGCATGCCATTTGGAAAGTACTTGATCAGACATCTAACTAAATTTCTCATGGAAGTTAAACTTTTCCACAAAAAGAGAGAGAATATGCCTCAAACTCTTTGAGGATTTGTGTTTGGCATGTCCTGTGCAAGTCCTTTGCTCAGAAGGAATATATATGAGATGGATTGCTGCCTATACCAGATTCTAAACTGTTTTAATCCATAAAATACAGAGTAAAGATTTGTCTATATGAGCGAGGCACTACAGTTTGTGGGGTACATGAGGTAGACTCTTGGTTATAAGCATGTCAGAGTACAAATGCTCACTCCATTCTTCACTCTTTTTGTTAAGAAACGTACCATTCCAGGGTTGTAGATGGATGGATCTAAAAGAATAACCTGGGGGTTATTTAAATTCATTAAAAAGGTTAATTATTTTCAAATTTTGGTAACCGAACTCTTACTAGTAATACATTAGTGCTACACATCTTACAATTGGCCATGACATATGGTGCCAGTAGGGTCATTGAGAATCCCTGCCCTATGTAAATATCAAAGGGATTGCACACCAAAGGGTCTAGGAAGTAAAGTGATAAAGACTGATGACCATGCTGTACTTATTAGTCTAGTCTACATCTGAGGTTAAGAACTACTAGAAGATGCTGTAGGTTTCCCAGCTCTATCCCTCTGGCATTCACAGCCTTGTTAATGCAAATGCCTTCAGGTTTTATTCTAAAGGTTTTTTCTGACTCCACAGGTCTGAGTCAAGGCAAGCCAGAAACACTAGGGAGTTAACTACTAATGACTACCCCCCCTCCGCCCCCAGCTGCCCATGAATTACAAATGGGAATTGGTATATAAGTACTCCAGCTCTCTCTTTCCTCCCATTGTAAAACTCTAGGACATATTTCTTACCCTCTGCCAAAAGTACAAAGCCAGACTGAATCCTAGTTGTCCACAGTGTTCACCTGCTTATGAAACACCCTATATTGGCTTTCTTCCCTTCTTTGCCTCACTTCCCTACTCTCCTGAGATGTTCACCTCAATAAACTACTTGCACATAAATCCTAATCTCACAGTAGAGCTTCTGGGAGAACCCAGTATAAGCCAGACACCAGACATGATTATCTTTTCTTTGCACAAACTGTTCTCAAAGCTGAGCACACTTGAGATCTTGCAGGGCAACGATGAAAGAATAGCAAGAATTGTTAGCCCTTCAGTGAATAGGTAAATTGTAAATCAAGACTGGTGTCTTTCCCAGGAGTCTGTCTTCATTGGGCTTCACTGTTAAAAGAAAAAAAAAAATGTTTAAAAGGTGGTAGAGAAAGTTAGCACGCCGAATCATTACATTTCGTGGTCTAAACGTATTGTCTAGTTTTCATCGATATTTGTTTGGCACTATAGTAATAGACAATGTCACCCATAAGCATTTATGTCTGGCAACTTGATTTTCATAGGTTTATTGCTTAGACAAACTGACTTTGATATTTTTCACTGAGCTTGTCAGTATAAACAAACTTATTTTAGATTTAATATTTTATTTGATTCTTCAGAAGACAGTTGTATTGATATTTTAATCTAAGATGCTTTTTTCATTTTGGAATACTGAATTTATACTACCCAGAGATTGTGAAGGAAACTGAGGTTGATTTATTGTTCTTTCTGAAATGTAAAGGATGCCATTTGATTCTCTGAATAGACAATATGAATAGAAACACCACTTGGATTCAACTCTGGGTTTTTCACTGATTTATAAGTCTAAGTACCATCTAATTAAGTTTTATATCTCTCAGTTCCTCTATATGCCAAGTGGAGAATACTATTTACCCCCCATTTTATAGTATCAATATGTGATTAAAAGATTCATGAGATGATTTTTCAGAGAATAATGTCTAATATGATCTACTTAATCAACCAACAGTTTAACTTATGAAAATTTTAATTTTGCCTTGAATTTCCATCCCTAAAATTCTGATAAGAGAGAAAGAAACTAACTATATGGATGACATTGTATCCCTAGGGTCTGGTGGCATAGGGAGTTTTACGAAGTTTGGCCCCATCTAGCTCTCCTTGCTGTTAGCAAGGAGATACCTAAGATACCTAAGGTGCTTGGCCCAGCTGGGTACTGTTCCAATTGGTTACCTCTTTCTCTGTATTTTTTTCCCCCCAGGGCTATTATTTTCACCCCTGCTAACATTTAGACCACTGACAGTGAAGTGGCAGCTACTTCTATCCTGCCAATTATACGCAGAGACATTGCTCAATTACAAGGGGTGACTTTATCTTTGAATGCATTATATATTATACAGTTGGGAACCCCTAAAGCTGAACAACGCTGCAGTGTGAACCAAGAGGTCCCTTTTCTAGGTGCTGGGACTGAGGGCTCATTCCATAGCCCTCTTAGACAGAGTTGTGGATGTTGCTAATAAGTAATTCTAAAGGCTAGGAAGAATTGAGGATTTCCCCTATGCTAACCACTGTGCTCGCCACTTTTTCCGCACCCCTTATGTGATCCTGAAAACAATTCTGAGAAGCGTTATTTTATTCCCATCTGGTAAATGAATTGAGGCACATACCTGAAGCCTAATGTATAGCTTCCCCGCCCTTAAGTTCCTTAGATTTAGAAGCAGATGGACATGGTTTAAATCCTGTTTTTCCTACTGCCCAATCAAGTAGCCAAAAGCTGTTTTCATAATCGCTTTCAATCTCATTTGCCAATTCTGAAGTATGGGTCTGACAGTAGCTTCCCGGCATGGTTTAGGACTGTTTAGTCAGGCCAAATGAACAAATCATAACTAGATGACATGTTTTGTAAAAAATAAATTGTAATTTTATATTTATTATTCACACTTTTAAGTTAAAGGAACATAGCTGCAATTCTTTCTCACTCAGAATCTCCAAAAATAGAAAAGAAAATCTTAGTGTATTATACCCAATGACAATTTCAGTTTCATGGAATGAAATGTTCAAGAAATTCACCTGCCTCCTTTTTGTATCTTCTTCTACCTCTCACCACCCTCCCCCCACACACTATACCAATCATGTTGACTTTTTAAATAACCAGGACTAAAATATTAAATCTCAGATTAGCAAGGTCCCCAGGTTTAGAGAGGAGTGAAAGTAATTGCTTTCATTCAAGTCAATTCCCTACAACTGAGAAGTTTGTTGGACAAGGTAATTTTGAATATTAAGAGAAGAAAACTGGTGAATATTTTGGTATTTCAGAGTTTTTAAAAATAAAACACTATATAAAGGCTATACTTGGGAAAGAGAGTTTATAAAATTTATTTTGAACAGAATTTCACAGAAGGCAAGTACTTTCACACAGTGGAAAAGAGGTGGGTCCTTAAAAAGTTTCCTTTGGAGGTTCATTCCCTTTTAAGTTAAATGAGGCGGGTGATTATGTGTGCTGATTAATTTTATGTGTTAAGTTGGTTAGGCCAGGGTACTCAGATATTTAGTCAAACACCAGCCTGGATGTTAGTGTAAAGGTATTTTTTAGATGAGATTAACATTTAAATCAGCAGCCTGAGTAAATCAGATTACCCTCCCTAATGTGGGTGGGCCCCATCCAGTTAGTAAAGGTCTTAAGAGGAAAAAAAAAAAAAAAAAGACATCCCACATGAAAGGGAGATTCTGCTGCCAGACCGCCTTCACACTTGAGCTGCAACATTGACTGTTCTCTGAATCTCCATCCTGTTGGCTTACCCTGCAGATTTTGGATTTCCTAGCCTCCAAACTTACATGATATAGTTACATGAATTAGATGATTAAACTGCATCTCTATGTATTTATCTATCTACACGCATTATTGGTTTTGTTTCTCTGGGGAACCCTGACTATCTTTTCCATCCTTCATAGCTCTCAACAGCACACAGTGGGTGCTCAGCAAGGAAAAATGATGGGCAGCAAGTGCATTAAGAGGAGGTATGGAAACAAAGTGTCTCCCACCGAAGACACACATACAGGATGCTCATCTCTCCAGGAACACTTGCCCTGGTTCAGGAGAAGCCCCCAATCTCTCTTAACTGTTTTTGGATACACTCTGAGACTTTTTTTTATCAAGGTGATTTTTTTTCAACGCTGAGTTTGATTTTTATTGCCTTTCCATGAAGTTAAACACAGCCTTTTCCAACCCCTGCCCTCCCCTATTTCTTCTCTCTTTGCCACTCTCTAACCCCAAAGGGCATCGGATCTATTCCTGGCTCCACCTGCTGAAATCCATGACTGATGAAATTACATAATTAATAGACAGTTGAATAAGTAAGTAGTAGAGTGCCAGAAAGTCCACACTACATTCTCTTCTGTCCCCTCACCCCCAGCTTTCCCTTGGACAAACACAGTTATGGCAGCAGATACAAAGGCAATTAGCTTTGAAAACTCTGGCATGCAGGAAGTCCCCATACAATAGCTTGGAACAAGGAGTGGTGTGTATTAAAAAGCTTTGTGAGAATTCACCACCATCTGCTCCTATCAGGACTGTCAGTTCTGCATCAGTCCCCCCCCTCTCTCTTCTACCCTGCTCCTACACACTATGGGGGTGTCCTGTGTTATCCTTGGAACAGCCATCATCTGGCAGTGATTTTAACATATGTGCAGCCAGTATTGCTGCTTTAAGCAGCTCATCAACTCAGAAGCCCACTGAAATGAGGAGAAATACTTTTGTTTTTACGTGGGAAATGTTTGCAGTAAAAGGGGCCTCTGTGTTTTCTTGAAGCAGGAATAGTCATTCTGTCCAGTCTCAAAGTCCACACCTTACTTCACGTATACGCATGGGGCACTGGCACCTAGGATGTGAAAAATCATTTCGGCTGGGTTCACGATAGCCATTCTTATTCAAAATTAACATTTTATTTTTGAAGGTAAAAGATTTATACGTTTGCCTCAAAGATAACCTGGAGCTTAAAATATTTTAGAGTATATCTATACAGCCCAACTGTATAGGAGAGGTATATTTTTTTGGAAGTCTTCTGAAGGGTGGCAGATGGATAAGGAAAAAAACCATGTGAGAAAAAGCATGGGCCCCTGCCTTAGTTTTGTGAAATTTTCATATTGAAGAATGTTTAAGAGCTAGTTCTGTGGTCTTCCTTGAAATGAAGAATAAACACCTGAGCACCGACATCACTCTGTCTTTCAGAGTAGCAAATATCCTTCTATCTGTTGTGTGTGCCTGAAACTACAATTACTGCAGGGAGCAAAAACGAAAAGGCTCACTGATTTGGATGGTGTTGAATGATAGGAGAAAAAAAGTGTGTGAGGGCGCTGTGCATGTTGCTTGAAGAATAGATGGCTGATAGACATGCTCTCTATCCATATTTTGCTTAAGCCAAACAGGAGAGATTGGTTGTTTTGTAAGGTGTCAGAGTCAACTGTTGTCTTACAACATGGAAACTTCCTAACATATGTTATCACTGGTCAGAAATAGGGAGTCTAAACAAAGAGAGGCCTTCTCACAGATTATTTATTTTATTTTTAAATTTCTGATTTTGATTTTCTGATACTTCTTTTAATGAGCAACATAAGCCAGAAGAATTTTCTTACTGTGCTGATGAAAATCATTTTTGGAATTAAAAAGCCCAATTGTATTTTAATCAACATTTATTTAGTTGGGTTACTTTGTTAAAAGAAACTATACAAATAGAAAACTAAGTAGAATACTTTATCATCTTGGTTCCCTGCCTACGATTGTTGATAATGAGCTGATGGCTGTCTAATTTTTAGTTTTAGAAGTTAATGTGAAGATTTAAGGTATTTTATGTATTAAATGTAATATTAAATATAATTACATATCAAGTTTCCAGTTAGCTTAAACTTCTCTAGTCAAAAGTAAGAAATTTCATAAAAGGAAACCTCTGTAAATATGTGTGTGTGTGCATGTGTGTGTGTGTGTGTGTGTGTATGTGTATATATATATATATATATATATATATATATATATATAGTACTTTTCAATTAAATCCTGTTATAAATTAAGCACTCAGAAATTGGGTAACTAGCACTTCCAGGCTCATCTTGACCCCAGTTCTTGGATTTGGATTTCTCTGTATCCTCTTGGTCTGGGCCCTTGTAGTTTTTTCTTTTTTTCTCAGGGCAGCTGGACACCATTGTTTTTCTGCCAGCATGCTGACTTTTTTCAGAGATATGTCCAAGTTATGGTGAGTCCCATCACTTCCTTCATTGCTGCTGAATACAATCTAAATTTTAAAAACTCAGATGTGTAGCTTACATTTTAAAATCCCCCAAATTCCTTTGAACCAATGGCATACACGAAAAAACAGGTATGTGATACAGATGCAAAATGAATTTGCACTGTTTGGAGGTGGCAGGAGAATGAACTAATCCTTTCAGGGTAGATTGAGCTGAGACCAATGCAAAGGAACACTTGAAGTTATAAGAATGAGAATAATGAGGGGCGCCTGGGTTGAGCATCTGACTCTTGATTTTGGCTCAGGTCATGATCTCAGGGTTCATAGGATCAAGCCCTATATGGGGCTATGTGCCGACAGCACAGAGACTGCTTGGGATTCTCTCTCTCTTCTCTCTCTGCTCCTCCCCTGTTCATTCTCTTTCTCTCTTTCTCTCTCTGGCTCTCTCTTACTAAATAAGTAAGCAAACAAACAAACAAACATTAAAAAAAGAATGAGAATAATGAAAAGAAGAGGGTCCCAGAGAATCAAGAGGCAGAGGGATTAGCTTTGCCAATGAGAGTAATGGAGGGTTCCTGAAGACGGGAGTTTTTACAGAAAAACTGTGGAGGAGGTCAAGAGAGTTCATGTGAAACACATGCAATTTTCTCAGAAAAGAAGAGGGGACACTGTGGAGAACAGGGAAACAAGAAGGTAGGGATTTAAGGAATAAACAAATAGGGATAGCTCCTGTCAGATGTGAGAGAAGCCAATGTGAGGGAAATGCAGTAATTTCTGTTTTTTAAAAAAAAATTTTTAATTAGTTTTCTTTATTTTTGAGAGATAGAGATACAGAGCACATGTGGGGGAGGGGCAGAGAGAGAGGAAGACACAGAATCGGAAGCAGGCTCCAGGCTCTGAGCTGTCAGCACAGAGCCCAACGCGGGGCCCGAACTCACGAACCATGAGATCAGGACCTGAGCCGAAATGGGTCACTCAACCAACTGAGGCACCCAGGAGCCCCAAGTAATTTCTAAGAATTCTGAGGATATGGCTGAAAGGAGACAAAAATGGATGGTAGTGATTCAATCTAGAGTATTTTTATGAGTCTTTTAATTATTTTTTTTTTCAGGTCTGGAATAAGAGTAAATGAGTAGATAAGGAAGATGAGAAACAAACAGACCAGCAATTATTGATGTCTCACTAAATTCTAGGCACTGATGGGAGATCTCACTGCTTCAATCAATCAAGGAGGTGCTAGGACTTATGCGGGAGTGAGGTTTGGCACTGGACGATCCTCTGAAAGAATTCAGGGATGTGTGGATGATTGATAGGAGCTCCAAAGTACATAGGGGAGCCAGTGAAATTCCTAACTGGGGGTATTAGAGAAGCCAAGGAGCTAGAGGTCCTGATGAAGCTAGAAGGGGTTGAAATGATCGTGAACAAGGAATGAAAAAACAACAGAAGGTCATGATCAAGAGGGAGACTTAATATTAGGGTTGGGTTTTTTTTCCCATTGAGGAAGTAGCCCAGGAAGTGATCCTGCTTATTGAGAGTTAAAATAGAAGAAAAGATAAGACTTGAGAAGGCCAAAGAACTCTGACTTTTTTTTTTTAATCTAAGAATCTTTCACTGTTTGATGAATGAGTTGAGTAAATTATTGAAAATTAGCTAAAATCAAAAAACCAAAGCCAAAACCCAAACCAAAAACAACACAAAATCTGAACAAATCCCCAGCTAATTTGGTATGATTAAGAGGTTCCTGTGTTGTGTTTCCAAATCTCTGGGAAATGAGAGTGTTCTAAATGAATCTTACTCCAGATACAGATCCCACTGCATTCACAGCTCAAATTCATCATCAAATTGTTTAACTGGCCATTGTAGCCGTTCATCTGCAATTTCGAAAGCCTATGGAGACTACAGCAGCACTCAGTATGCATTTGCTGACTTCAGATGTTGATTTGAATACATATATTGAATCATCTTTTTGTATACCTGAAACTAATACTATGTTAGTTACACCTCACCTAAAAATAAGTAAGTAAACAAAATACTGATTCAAACACTCTGCAATACAGTAAGTTCTGGGTATGAACAGAAATGCATACACTAATGGATTGAGATTAGAAACAGAAACACAGGCAAAAATCTACCAATTTCTGATTTCTTTCAGTTTTGCCAGGAAATTTGTTTTTTTCCAGGACCAGCAAACTGATTCCACAAGAAGAGCTCTCATCCCTGTTATTCTGCCTCTTTCCCACCTTGTTTCCATATCCATTTGTTCAGCCCACTGAAATATGGATTAGGGGGACCGGGTATATAATTATATTTTTTTCTGGCTCATTAATGTTTTCCTATTATTATTGTCTTTGAAAATTCACGAGGAAACAACTACCATGAAGGACAGTGTAAGAATTCTTTAGTACCTTAACTTTGGGCTTTTATTTGGTATTTTTATGATTGTGCATGAATAAGGATGTTAATGCCAATTAGCAGAAAGGAGCCTTTGAGATTTCCTACCATTTTCAATCTTTTCCTCTGAACAAGGTATATTGGAGATGGAGATAATATAGTTAGCACTTTTCTGGCCTTGGTAACATGTTTGCTTTTACAGGCCCATATTAAGAGTCCACTTTTGTTTAGCTTCCTCTGCATTTAATCAGTCCAGCATGATTACCTTAATCACACTGACGTAGCAGCATCCTGGGGGATCCCCTTGCTCGAGTAGCAGACCTAATAAAACAATGGGGAAGGAAGTACCAATAAGAAAGGTGAAGTAATACCAGATGAAGGGAGATTTGGCTAAGACAGGCCTACATAAGAAATGGTTTGTGGTGAAGTATAACTCCGTCGGTAGAAGCTTGTAACCATGAAGAGAGCGTATCCCAGGCGGGGGGACACGTGTCACGTCCCCTCATACAAGAAGGGGTACATTGGGATGATGTTGCCAGAACTCAGTTCAGATGCAGAGGGCAAAGATGAAAGATAAAAAGCCTGGAATAAGATATTAAAATAAACAAATCAGAAAACTTGAAGGCAAGCCCTTAAAATGAATAAAGGGATTTTCCAATGTCCTACTATAATGTTTCATAGACCAGTTATCCTTAATTTCCATTTGTATGCCTTACTTTTTTTTTCTTTTCAGCATGAAAATATTTTGGTGCAGCTGACAAAAATGAGAGGCTAAGCAATTGGAAGATTATTAGCAAAATTCCCAGATAGTTTACAGGGTTCGTTTACAATGTAGATTCTGATTCAGTAGGTCTGGGTACATCCAAGGTTCAGCACTTCCAACAACTTTCCAGGTGAGGTTGAAAGTGCGAATTGCTAAGTGGATGTGAGTTCCTGTCTTTTCTTGCTGCTTGCATATATCTACTAGTGTCTCCTGAGCTATCAGATAAGCCGCAAAACCTAGAAACATTCCTGGATCACCTGCATTTATATCTATATTCTTAGAGAGTTTTCTAAAAGAGCAGCGGTATATAAATTTGTAGTGTCCTTCAGTCCAGCAGTTGCATGACTTTTGTTCTTTAGAGTATTTTATTATAAGTTTATTGTCATAGACCACATAATAATAGGAGAATCAATATTGAGATTGTGTCAGGATGCTTGTATTATATTTTATACTCTGCATCTAACTGGTTATGTTAGACTAATAATCTTTCAGGACCCTTTCAGCTTGGTGATTCAGAGCCAGTGAGCACAAGATAGACCTATTTAGCCTAAGATGTCATTCCCTAGTATTTATTGGCTTTGAATAATAAATGCCGCTCTTTCTGCATATCTCTCTGCTGAGGTTGCTTTTTCCAGTGGGGAGATGTTTCTTCAAGATCACTTTAAAGCCTATAAAGATTTTTAATTCCTCTTAAAACTACTTTTTTTTCTATCTTTCAATTCAGATTTACTTTAAGAGGAGAAACCACACCCCCAGCGCCCCCCCGCCCCACCCAGCCCCTGAATCAATTATTTCCTCTGCCTGAATTTTTGTTATGCAACCCAGCTAGGTTGCTCTGCTACCGGGAGGCTCACAAGATAAATTGCCTCCCTTTGGCTGTGTTGTTTTCTTCAATTACACAAACAGCAGCCAGAGAATCTGGAGATGAGAACTACAAGAATTCTGGGAGATGCTAACGATTAGCACTTGCATTATTAGTCTCTGTAGGTTCTTAAAGCTCAGAGTCCCTCCTGGCCTTGTCAGAATAGCAAAGCGACACAGAAGCAGGCAGCAGTCAGGCATCATTCAGCCGCCCTGGATAATGCTCTCCCCGGTACACAGGACTGTTTGCCTCCAGAGTCCCAGGATCTGCCCAGGAATCAACAGACACTGCGTGGCCATGATGAGTGTAACTGTATCTAATCAGTCTGGAGGTCCGATAGCTGTGAAAAACCTTGTTACCCTGGGAGGGAAGACTCTCTTTCTCTAATAAAACAGGATGTGGTTCCTGTCCCACTCCTTTTCTAAAGCACTCTCCTTTGTATTATTAATTTTTTCAAAGTACAAGTTTGAGAAAGTCTTCAGAGACATCAAGCTTATCAACTCTATTCATCTTCTGAGCGAATAAATTTCTTTATGAAAGTAATGCTCCTGGAATGCTGTTTTGTTTGTAGTTCTCCAAGGAGTGAGCTTTCTATCTCTCTGCCTATTCTGCTCCATTTAAGAATGAAGTTCATAATGATACGATTGTCAAAAGGAAAGAAATACATCCTAAGATACTGCGGACTGAAGCATCTAAGGAAGATATCGCGGACTGAAGCATCATCTAGGAAAAGTGAAAATTTTTCAGTAAAACCTTTAGTAGTGTTACTGTTCAGGCACTTTTTCAGTGTGCTCTGAAGCAACTTTTTGGAGACAGAGGATTTGCTTCAAGGGAAGAGTGAAGGTTTATTGACAATATGAGGTAAAAGGCAGAGCCATCCACAGACCAGAGAGGTTTGTTCACTTCCAGATGAGAAAACGGGAAGTAGACCTTGGTGTATCCTACATGATGTGAAGAAGAACATATGGGGAAGGTATGGGCTTTGGAGGTGGGCACATACGCCTTAAAACACACATCTGCTTTGTGGCTTTGGGCACATTTCTTTCTATTCATATTCTGCATTTGTACAATAGGGATGGTAGTACCTTTTGCACAGAGTGGTTGAAAGAATCAAATCAGACTAGCGGAAGTTAATTTCCTAGGATACAACCAATGACTGTCAATTTAGCTAACACTTTTTCATAAGCAGTGTTTGCTGCTCCTTCCTTCATTTGCATCTCTTTTATGGTTCTTATGACATCTCATTCCAATTACTTTTTCAGAGGCACCTGGGTGGCTCAGTCGGTTAAGCATCTAACTCTTTAGCTCAGGTCATGATCTCACAGTTTATGAGTTCAGCCCCGCATGGGGCTCCACACTGACAGTGCTGAGTATGCTTGGGATTCTCTCTTTCTTCTCTCTGCCTCCCACTTTCTCTCTAAAAATAAACAAATCAACTTAAAAAATGAATGAAAATCAATGAAATAAAAAAATATAAATGAAATTATTTTCTCAAGTCTGTTTTGATTTTCTCTTAGACATAGATCATATCTTATAATATTAAATCACCAACTTTGGGATCAAAATACTTGGATTCAAGAAGTATAGGTTTTTTCACCAGTGAAGAAGGGATGGGGATACTTCTCAAAGTAGCTATGATGATTAAATTGGAAGCCTTAATAGGTACCCTCCCTTGGCATAGTGCTTAGCACAGAGCCGTCTCCATGAAGATGTTGGTTCTTTATTTTCTTCTTTTGCATGGTCAGTGCCTAGCAGTGTCTGACATATATTTTGTATGTGTAATACCATAGCTTAATGAATAAAAGAATCTATGGATAAGTGTGTGAATATCTGAATAAAAAAGGACATTAGATAGAAAGAGATTTTGGTTCTAATTCTGCCTTTGACTTTGGCTGTGTAGCTGTGTGACCTTGGAAATACACTTTTACTGTCTGAGTTCCAGTGTCCGTCATTGTAAAGGAAGAATTGAGTTGGATGAACTACTTAATATGTAACTTGTCTTTTAGGTCTACTCTGCATGTCGCAAGAAGCTGAGATAGTGTCAAGACCTGAAGTTTTGACTTATATGAAATCTTACTTTTCAGCAATACAAAAGTGCCATTGTAAATGATAAGAGGACATGCATTCTTCTCTAACATTGTGAATATAGTAAGAGTGAATGCAAAAGAGTATGAGGTCCTTGAAAGATATCCACTCAATGGCTTCATTCACCTGTGTAATGACAAGTGATTAGTTTTGGATAATGGAAAATAAGACAGTAAAATATCAGTCTAACAGTTCAGACTTATTAAAAGTCAGTATCTTCCTCTGAGGAATCCCTTCACATTAAAGGGCCTCTGAGCCCTTAGGATGCTCAGAGAAACATGCCTTGTCTACTGCTACAAAATAACATGTAAACATGGCACCACATGGTGGTTTTAAGATGGTGATTCTCAAAGTATGGTCCCTGGATTGGGGTTAGCATCAACATTGCATTAGCATCAGTAGGGAACTTGTTAGAAATGACAGTTTTCAGGACCCACCCCAGATCTTCTGAACTGGAAATTGTGTGTGAGGAGTCCAGCGATCCATGATCCAGGTGACTATGATTCATAATGAAGTTTGAGAATCATCTACACGATGACCTGTTTATCAGCTGTTTGGAATTAATCTCAATGAAGCGCTTTCTCCTAAAAGAGAAGCTATGTCAGTATTTCACCTTATATTACTTATAAGCGTTCAGATGCTCAAAAACAACATCATATATTTTTCCACTTCCTAAACATAACAGTGATTCTGCACCTTTTTAAAGGGAAGACTAGCAAAGTTATCTGGTTTGAAAATTAGGGAGGTCATTTATTTTTACCTACAGTTAGCATAGGTACATGTATTCTCTCTTTCTCTCTCTCTTTTTTTTCAAAAATTTGCTCTCAAATATTTAGGGTAAACAAAACTTCTGAAGATTTTGAGATGAAATCACTTTGTTTCACATACCACGGCCCCAGCATCTATGGTGTCTTTGAACTTAGTGTCCACAAAAGCTTCTCCTCATCCCATTCCCTTTTGTCTTTGTTGAGGCAGAAGGAGAGATCAGTAGCAGATCTCTGCTACTTTCTTCTGCTACTGCTTCTCTTTTGCAGGTTTTCTGTGTGTTTCTATTCCGCTTCCTTCACTCCCCTTTAGTTTCAGAAATAATGAGAAAAATTTCTCTCCCCTGTACTTTTTATCATAGAGCAAAGAGAAAAACCTCATTAAAATAATGAAGTGATTTCAGCATGATTAATCATGTCCCAAAGCCATTGATGTCCACAGGTAATGAAAACATTCAACCACCCTAAGCTCCGGTTGTAAGATAAAGTTATTTGCTCCTTTTTCGGCAACTGTGGATATGCAGGAGGGAGCAGGCTTTGGCACGGCCAAACTTAGATGAATCATTTGTTTCTCTTGTTCTGCAGCTGGATCAATCTGGTCACCAAGAGTAGACAGATTTCATCTGAGCCTTTTGACAGGAATTCATTTGGCACAGAGAAATCATTGAGGAGTTTGCAATGTCTGTTGTCAATGAAATTAATCTAAACGTGGAAAAAGGAGAAATCCTGCACTTAGGTAAACATAATGGAGGGGAAGAAAATGAAGGCTCACCAAACATTTTAAACTATTTTGTCAAAGAAATGCAGTTTATGGTTAATCGAGCACTGTAGTTGGATGATAATGGATAGTCACCTGCTTAACTTGGGCCGGGCCTTTGTTTCTAAAGAGTTGAATTCGAAGACATTAAGGCATGTTATTGATATAATTGTTTGCAATTATAGAAGGGGATATATATGAAATTCATTTGGACATGTTATCTGTTTACCCTGATTTATGAAATTGACTCTGATCAGCATTTGTCACTGGGGGGAATGACTGTTTATATTATTACTGCTCTTTTGAATGGAAAGTAGATCTGAAATCACATGAATCACCATCAGTTTTTATGAAGCTCTAAAACCAAAGGTAAAACAGCAGATGTTTGGATTTTAGTTAATAGCGGTAAGATGCTTTATTGTACCACAAAAGGAATCTCCATAGTCACTGGCAATAGATGAAGATATTTTGAAGCATATAACTTCTTCCAAAGTGAAACACACAAATAAATAAGTTATTAGAAGAGACCTAGAAATATGGATTGACTGTAAATGGAGTTTACAGCTTGATATATGTGAATTGAGTTGCAATACCAATAACACAAATGCTCAGCCATAATAGGATTCCTAAGAGAGTGGGTGGTTATAGGTCTCCAAAGCCATAATAGCAATCCCCTCTCTCTTTAATGGCTAATCTTTCTCCAATCATGTTCTGTAGGTAATGCTGTGGATGGGATTTAGTCATTTAATTATGAAGCTAGGGGAAAAAGGGCCATAAACCAAAGCTCATGTTACTCAAGTAGAAATAAAAACTGGCTGTCTTAAATCCATCTCATTGTGGTAAAGGCAGAGGGTTGCTGGGAGATATTGAAGTATTTTCATTCTAAGATAAAAAGTAAGAGTTCATTCTCCATATTTTTAAAAATTAGACCCTTCTGAAGTTTTTTTTCACTGATAGTCCTTCAAGGCTTACTGTGTAAGCTACAAGTATCATTATCCTTTAGGGTATTTACACACTTCAACTATTTCGGTGAAGATGTGTTTATTCAGCACTATGTGAGGTATTGTACTTCCAGAATACCTGTTTTCCTATCACTTGTAGTAAGCCCTTGGTAGGAAGTCAATGGACTCACATGATATTTGAATCTGTTCTCTAAGGAACCAGCTCTTACATCCACAGGGCAAGCATCTTTTTTTTTTTTTTTTTTTTTTTTTCACCATCTCACACAGCTTATGGACTTTTCAAGCTTTAGAGCAACGGGTCTCAACCCCGACTGTGTATTAGAATCACCCGGGAGCTTTAACAACTACCAGTGATAGCATACCAATTAAATACCAATACCAATACCATATCAATCCTGCATACCAATTAAATCAGATTTGCCGGTGTTGAGTCCCAAGCATTGGTATTTTTAAAACTCTCCAGGTGATTTTAATGTGATCCCCTATCCTTGATTGAGAGCCACTGTTTTCTAATTTTAACGAGAGAAGTAAATGTGCATCTCATTATTCTGTTTCATCTATTCTTTTTTTCCCTTCTGGGCTTAAAATAATTAAGCGATGGCCAACTCTTTGCATCTTGTTTTATAGATTTAAACATCCCATTTATTACAATACTCACTTATAGCCAAACATGTTTTTATTGATTGAAATATAACTGAAATTATTAAAGAGTCTTGGAAAACACCTATTACCCAAGTTTTTGTTTTTAGGTTGAATTCTGTAACTAATTAAGCATTCCATGTCAGGTTTGTGACTTGGGGAGAAAACGCCATACTAATGAAATATATTGATAACACAAAAATATAGTATGATACCACTTCGTTGCCCTTATTTTCATAATATGTCTCCTTATTTCATGTGCTTTTGTTATTTCTTTCCTTTTTGTCCCCCTTCCTGATACTATCTTTGACTTGGCTCTTAGTTGTATCTTTTAACTGGAGATTTTCTTCTGGTACATGATTCATTTTTGCCTGTTAATATTTTAACATACTATGAAACATTTAAGGCTTTGAAAATGGCACAAAGAAAACTGCAACAAATACTCATTCACCCATCACCCAACTTAAGAACTAAAATATCAATACAACTGAAGCCCCTCTGCATCTTTCCCCTTCATTGGGTTGCCAGGTTTAGCAAATAAAAATACAAGCCACCAGTAAAATTTGAATTTTGGAAAAACAACCAAAAACTGTTTAGTTGTTCTGAATATTGTATGGGATCCACTTGTACTGAAATCATTATTGGTTATTTATCTGAAATTCAGATTTCACTGGGCATCTTCTACTTTATCTGGCAAACATACTCCCAACTTTACACACATTTTTTTTATACTACCACTAGGTATGCAATGATTTAAAAATTTACATGAATGATATCTTATCCTAGTACATGTCTTATTATAGGTATATCTTTGCAATCTTTTTATTGGCCCAATAACATATGTTGGAATAGTACATTTTATTCATGCCACACTAGTTGATTTATTTTCAATGCCATATAGTATTCCACTAAGTGGCTATTCCCCATATTACTTACACATTCTTCTGGTGGACATAAAAGAGGTTTTTTTAAATTTTGCAATTGGTAATCATTCTTCTATGGATATTCTTATATTTCCTCTCATGTAGATATTTGAGTTTCTTTGGGATTTACATCTAAAAGTGGAATTGCTATTTTGTGAGTTGTATATAACATGTCTATTCATCATTAATTGACCAATGTTTGGAATGGGAGGGGAAAGTCACTTTTTGAATATGTTGGAAATGATAATGATGATGCATTTATTGACAATTTGTATTTTCAGGTTCTAGTCCTGAAAGGCATGTATAACAAATCATTTTATGATCCAAAAATGCTGTGAGGTAGACACTATAAAAAATATTGATGATAATGACGATGACTTTAGTTTTGACAATACATGTGTTTTAATTTTTTTCTCATTTGATATACATTAGACTCCTGAAAGAAGGTATTATTATTTATATTTTACACATGAGAAAACTGAGGTAGAGAGGTTATATAACTATCTCAAGTCTTGCTATATATCAGTACCTTATAGACCCAGGTTTGAAACTGAATTTTCTAAATCCAAACGTCAGCTTTTCCTCTTTATTCTAACTTCTAAATGCATATAAATATAAATTAAGTAATTTTGGGATTTCACATTCAAAGTCATCTTTTTAAATACTTTCTCGTATCTAACAAACTGTTTAGGTAGCATACACTAATGGCCTAATTGCTTTGAGAAATGTGGCAAAACATATATGTATTTCTTAACTTTGAGTGTATTTTGTCTTAAAATAAGTGCCAATTTGCATTTAACTAATGGGACCAGATGCAGGCATGCTATCGCTTCACTGCATGGTTCCAAGCCTGATTAGTAGACTGTGCTGTCTCCTTACTGACAGTGATCCACAAGAAAAACAAAAAAACAAAAAAACATTGATGGCAATAATCATGCAAACATTGCTATTTCTAATGTTTGCAAACACCCAACAAAGCAGGGTGTTATGAACAAAGTTCTTGAGATTATTCTATGCTTAATTCTTTTTTAGATTTTAAACATTTATTTGTATATGCCTCCTATTGTCGATAGAAAAAATAGATATTTCAAGAGATTAGACAATTTACTTCAAAATTTTATTAAATCAGTGAAATGGAAACAGAGTTGTTTGTTTGCAATCCTCCCAGAAGCCTCCCTTCTGTAACCTGAAACTGGCCCCTGGATTCAGAGGGCAGGGAAAGAAGAAAGAGGCAGCCCACTCCAGGTTGGTAGATGGCAGTTTTAATAAGCAAAGGGAACTTACATACTAGGCTTGTCTTGGAGGGCAAGACAAATGGATCCCCATACTGCCCACCAAGTCTTAAAACTTTATAAAGAGGCATTAACTGGGACACATGGGTGGCTCAGTCTGTTAACCTTCTGGCTCTTGATTTCAGCTCAGGTCATGATTTCATTGTTCATGGGATTAAGCCCCTTGTTGAGCTCCCTGCTGAGTGCACAGAGCCTTCTTGGGATTTTCTCTCTCCCTCTCTCTTTCTGCCTCTCCCCACCCATGTGCTCACATGTGTGCTCTCTCTCTGTCTCTCTCAAGACAAAGTAATAAGCCTTAAAAAAAAAAAAGAGGCCTCAACTGTTTTCAGTCACATAAACTGTGCAGGTGTTCTCAACACCACGTCATCTAAGGGTTATGTGTTTGGAGTAGTTTCTGGGAGCAAGAACAGCAAGTGGAACCCACAAACCAAGGACAGGGGAAGGGGTGAGGAGCTTCTGGTTCCCTGAGTCCAGCTCACAAGTCAATGGACAGTCATGTCTTCTCGATGACCTTCTCCAACAAAAGTTCAGACTTTCAATAAGACGGAAAACTCTTTTCTATACATCCATGTTATCTAATAATTTCCTGAGAAACTTATGGTCTGTAGTAGGCACAATAAGGGCTCCCAAAGATGTCTACATTCTGATCCTTGGAAGTTACTTTACATGGCGGAATGGATTTTACAGATGGATTGAATTAAGAACCTTGGTGGAGGGGTAGTAGCCTGAATTAGCCAGGTGGGTCCCATCTAATCCTGAGTTCTTAAAAGTGGAGAACCTGTCTCAGCTGGAGTCAGAGGGAAACTCGACTATGGAAGAATAGTCAGGGAGAAACAAGATTGCTGGCTTTATAGTTGGGGAGCAGAGCCATGAACCAAAGGAATGTGGAAAACATTTAGAAGCTGGAAAAGGTAAGAAAAAAAAAAAAAGAGAACTTTCTCCTAGGTCATCCAGGAAGGAGTATAACTCTGATCACTTCTTGATTTTAGCAAGGTAAAAACTATTTTAGACTTCTAATCTATGGAACTTTGTGTTGTTAAGCTATCAATTTTGCAGTAAGTTTTCACAGTGGTAAAAGCAAATAATGTGTAGTATATTTTGGCCATATAATATTATGTTTGTGTAGGTAATGGGTAAACTCAATGATTGAGTAAATATTTGTTGATAATTATTGTAGTTACAGTTAACAGAAATAATATCACCCTTGTAGGTAGGAATCCTCTTTCATGTGCATATGCATCAACTTGGTTTTTATTTTAAAATGCTCTTTCATGTAGATCTACCTAAACATTTTAGCTTAATAAGTACTAGAGTAGGTTCCTGACAGATGCAAAATAAAACAGTTGCTTTGGAAGTGGTTTAGCATTTGGCAGCATAAATGTCAATTATCCGCTAAATAAACCAACTATAATACACCCATGCAATGGAATACTTCTGAGAAAGAATGTAAAATTCAAGAACTTGAAACTAACAAATGCAGTGACGTGTGTGAATCTCTAAATCATGAAAGGAATTAGACACAAAAAGCAAAATATAGGGTATGTTTCTACTAATTCTGAAAAAGACAAAACTGAAAAAAGACAAATCAGATCAAAATTGAAGAGGCTGGGGTTGACGGAGGGGATTGATTGCAGATGGTTGTGAAAGGTCTTTGTACTATGATTAAATATTCTAAATATTGTGGTAGTTATAGTATATACTTGTCAAAACTCATGGACTTTAAAGAGGATAAGTTTTACTATATATAAGTTACATGTTAGTAAACCTGGCATAAAAAAAAGTCTAACTGTATTTTACCGAGTCTTTCACAAATCCATTAAAAGTGAAATGTACTTTGTAAAAATCTTATCAGTTTTACTGAAAAATTGACATATATCACTGTATAAGCTTAAGGCATATAGCATGATGATTTGATTTACATTTTTTTTTGTGAAATGATTATCATGATAGGTTTAGCTAACATTCATCATCTCTTAATACAATAAAAAGGAAAGAGAGGGGAAAAAATTCTTCTTGGGATGGGAACTTAGGATTTATTTCTTTAACAACTTTACTATAAATCATACAGAGATGTCCTCTATAGTCATCAGGTTGTACTTTACATCCCTAGTACTTATGTATAACTTTATGGTTTGTTTTTTAAGGGTCTTTTTATTTAAATTCCAGTTGGTTTACATACAATGTAATCAGTTTCAGGTGTAAAATATAGAGAATCAACACTTCCATACAGCACCTGTGCTCATCACAAGTGAACTTCTTAATCTCCATCACCGATTTTACCCATCCCCTCCCCGCACCTCTCCCAAGAAACTGCCATGTACTTTCAAATAAACTACAATCATCTCACACAATTTAGGACCCATTGAGCTAATGACTCTCGGGGTAAGAACTAGAAACCAAGTTCTTTCACTTGCCCCCTAACCATATGCACACTAATTAATCCATAAAACCTCAATAAAAATTGCATAACAAATTCTCTTGAGGCTCTAAAAGGTCTCAATTCTGGTCCAATTTTCAAACTGTATTCTAAGAGAGCCATGAATTTCAGGTCATTGTGTGCATAGGGATAAAAAGTATCCTGCCCCAGCAAGTCTTGCCAAAAGTGAGCAAAATTCCAGAATGTTGTAAAGGAACTTCAGAATTCATCTTTTCCTTCTGTGAATTCCTATGGTCTTGTAGTATTTGTTCATTTCCTAAGAATTCCATCAATTAACAAAGTTATGTAAAGGAAGAAGACTCTTGTCTCTAGTAAAATAATATACTGATTTTTTTTTTAAATTACTTTAAAATTATTTTGTATTCTATAGAGTTAGGAATACTGTTTAGTGGCTTTCGTTTTTGTTAAAAAACCTAAAGCTTTGCACAAAACAGACTGATATATTTAAAAATATTCATTTTACCTCTTCTCTCTTCGAGTATCTTTTACTGTATATCCTCCCCCCACCCAAAAAAAAAAAAATCCACATGGTAGTCCAATGAAGCATTGCCCTCTAGCCTGTGACATTGATCTGAGCCAGAGACTGATGATCTAAACAAGGAAATCAGAGTGCTTCCTGTTGATATCTACTGTCTCCCTATGGTATGAAGTGACTATAACCTTTTCTGATTCCTTGAGTATCATGCCATAAATGAAGTTCCCAAAGACTTTCACAGAGACCATGAATTTTTTAACCCTGAGGTATAAAAATATCAACATGGATAAGAGTATGATTACATTTTAAAGTAATTTTTACAGCTGTGTAAAGGATGTGTTCACCCAGTCCAGGGGGTGTTTCAATAGTCCTGACTGGAGTTAAGTAGAGTAATTGGGATGCATCGCATTGGGCCAGGTGAGCAATGATGCAGTGTTAGTGAAAATGGAGTTCGGGGAGGTAGAATTTAACAATTTGGTGAGTAATTGAATATATAACAAGGCAGTGCTAGAATTTAGGGATGATTCTAAGGTTACTAGATATTCTCAAGTCAATTATCTTAAACTGCTAGGTCCTATTTTTGTTAAAACACTTGTTTTAGAGCATATTGATATATCTCAAACTTTGTACAGGTATATCACCAAACTGTAATCAACACACAAATTTTTCCTTTTTCCACCTCAATGTTCTGGAACTCCATTTTAGAAGACACCATTTTCCTAGGTTCTTTATTTCCATGAAATATTGTCTCTTCCTTCTCCTTCATACAGTTCCATTTTCTGGAGCAATTATTTATATTTGTAAGAGTGACAAGTTCTTTCAGGATAAAGTCCATTAATCATAATAACACTTCTTATCTGACTGGAAACTCCTTTCACTGAGTGACTGTCTACTCATGCACTCCAAACCTCCACATGCTAAAATGGATTTCTAAAGACATTTTAACTAAAATATGTCAGAGGAAAAAACTATCTGAGAATAAAGCCCCATTATTTGATTTCAGAAATTTGCCCTTCTACCAAAGTCAAGGTCTGCAAAGAGTGTTGACAATTTGATCTGTAATTAAAAGAAAAGGTATTTACAAGAACCTATTTATATACTTTATGGTATCCCCCGGGATCATTTAACTGACTAATTTGGACATACTAGACAACAAATTGAAGGCCTGGTCTCCTCTCCTTTTATAACTCTGTAAACATAATCCCAAATTGATTGGTCTCTAATACATGAGAACCAAATGAAAAATTAATTAGATTGGCTACAACCCTGAAGTGAGCACTTTACTGCTTTGTTGCTTCGTCTATTTGATCCCTTTTCTTTTGATTTATCAATAAAGTAGCCCATGTGGAAAAAATAATAGAAGAAAGGTAAGAGCAAGGATCAAATGAATCCAGACAAACTATAAAACTGAGAAGTCTCTGCAGTGTATGATTCAGAGTTGGTCTCTAGGTATTAACTGTATTATAAATAACATTAACATCAAATCAAATTCTCTCAATTAAGTTTATGAGCTTTTCTGTATAATTTTTTCCCTTGTACTAGGAACAATTTGTTAATGTGTTTATCTCTTCATTTCACTTGTACCTAAACAGTCACTAAAAAAAGGACATGAAAGCAATTGTAGTCCTAGGAACTTTGAAGAAGGGTTCATGTAGTGTAACCTCCTCAATTTTATGGGTATAGGCAATAAAGGTATTGGAGGCTGTTAGCATTACTGGGGTGAGAAATCTTTTTCCTCAATTCCCATTCTTGCATTTAAGAACTTTACTTAGAATTTGAATAATGATCCTTAGCTCAGTATCCTGCCAGTAGAAGGGTTTTTGTGGAGCTAAAATGCCTTCCCAAAGGATTTATGTAATTTATTTTTAAACACTTTTGTGAATATCAAACTTGATTATGGGTAAAATTATTCTATGTTTAATTCTAGACCCAAAAACTAAGTATATAGAAATCTACCCATCAAACCTAAAATACTAAAAATTGTTTTATGTTGGTGCATCTGGGTGGCTCAGTTAAGCATCTGACTTCAGCTCAGGTCATCTTGCCTTTGTGGGTTCGAGCCCCACATCAGGCTCTGTGCTGACAGCTCAGAGCCTGGAGACTGTTTCAGATTATTTGTCTCTTTCTCTCTGCACCTCCCTGCTTGCCTTCTCTCTCTCTCTCTCTCTCTCTCTCTCTCTCTCGTAAGTAACATTAAAAAAATAGACAATTTTTATTTTATTATGTCACACCAAAGTACATTGTAAGAGTTCAACCAGTGGGCATCAAAATTTTCATAAGATATTTGACTTTATTTCTACCTAGTTGATATTCAATAACAAGTGAAATTCCTCAGATAATGTGCCATCAGATAATGGCACTAATAGAAAACTAATACACAATCCCTTAAAGTAATGTTAAAAGAAGCAGAGGGTGTTAGTAATTTGTGAGCTAGTGAGTATTAATCCTTATAATATGCTGAACCTATTCTAAGCTTTACTCTTGGGAGTGTACACATTATTTGCTTCCCTTCCTATATGTAATGTACTGTTGATTTGGCTTTGTTTGCTTATTTCCTTTGTGTTTAACTGGGAAATAGCTCTTGTGGAGTCAGTTGACTGAATTATCACCAAGGAAACTTTTTTTCTCTAGGTTTAGGTGTTCTGAGAAAAATAGTTTTGCCTAAGGTAGGCAAGACCTGAAGCTATCAAAGGAAAAATTTCCTTTATTCTATCACCTCCCCATAAGCTACCTCAACCAAGAAATAATATGAATACTATAATGAATTCTAAATAAGAGCTTACTCCTAACTCATTCACTAAGTCAATATGTATTGAGCACTTTCTGAGTAGATTATTCTGTTAAACAATGAGAATATAGTTACAATAAAAATATATTTTCATAAAGCCTGAAATCTAGAATATAGGCAAGTAAATATATATAATTAGTTGGAAAATTATATTTCACAACTTCCCTCTGTGTGTTGGAGGGATATGTTAAACACACTGAGGTGAGATGTGAATAACTTACCTACTCGGTAGCTAAGAAGAAAGGATGGTTTTGAAAATTTATTCTAGAAAGGTTGAATCTATTTAAGCACAGACCGTTGGTTTAGTTAAATGGACTACACAATTATGTACTCTTGATTGAAGCAGTGAAAGTACTAAGTGCTCTCTGTGGAGAAGGCAGTTGTTACTAGAACTTCAACTTTATGAAAACCAGAAATGTACTTTAAGATACTGAGGCAACTTACTTTTCAGCATAGAATAGCTCTTTAGCAACTCTCCCATGACTGATTGTAAACTCTACCAAAAAACAAACAAAGACACATGCTAGATTTCTTACTGACTATGATGAAAGAGGAAGGAACATGTTTTGTTTGTTTGTTTGTTTGTTTGTTTTTTTAACCAGTGACTTGAGGCAAAGTCAGGCACTATAATAACTGAGGTGATAAGGAAAGTACAAGATGCTTGCTTACATAGCAAGGGCTCAACTGAAATTTAGGGGATTGCTTCTCTGGATGGTATGTGGTGTGTGTATGTGTGTATGAGAGAGAGAGAGAGAGAGAGAGAGAGAGAGAGAGAGAGAGAGAGAGATGTAATGGATGTGTGAGGCTGTGTATACAAAAATACACAGAAAGTGAAGTATCTATACAATTAAAAGTAATCACAATGAGATACCACCTTACACCTGTCAGAATGGCTAACATTTAACAACTCAGGCAACAACAGATGTTGGCGAGGATGCAGAGAAAGAGGATCTCTTTTGCACTGTTGGTGGGAATGCAAGCTGGTGCAGCCACTCTGGAAAACAGTATGGAGGTTCCTCAAAAAACAAAAAATAGAACTACCCTACGACCCAACAATTGCACTACTAGGCATTTATCCACAGGATACAGGTGTGCTGTTTTGAAGGGACACATGCACCCCCATGTTTATAGCAGCACTATCAACAATAGCCAAAGTATGGAAAGAGCCCATATGTCCATCGATGGATGGATAAAGATGTGATGTGTGTGTATATATATATGTATATATACACATATATATACACATACAATAGAATATTACTCGGCAATAAAAAGAATGAAATCTTGACACTTGCAACTACGTTGGAACTGGAAGATATTATGCTAAGTGAAATTAGAGAAAGACAAAAATCATATGACTTCACTCACATGAGGACTTTAAGAGACAAAACAGATGAATGTAAGGTAAGGGAAACAAAAATAATATAAAAACAGGGAGGGGGACAAAACAGAAGAGACTCATAAATATGGAGAACAGACAGAGGGTTACTGGAGAGGTTGCTGGAGGGGGGATGGGCTAAATGGGTAACAGGCACTAAGGAATCTACTCCTGAAATCATTGTTGCACTATATGCTAACTAATTTGGATGTAAAATTTTAAAAATAAAAAAAGTCAAACAACTTAAAAAAAAAAACAATTAGAAGTAAGAACAAGGTTCATTCAGGGAATTAAGCCAGAATGACAACATGAAACATAAGTTACATATGTACATCTTAACAGAATTTCTCAATATGATTACTTAAACTAAACTTGATATAGGAGCCTAAATCACTAAGTTATCATAGTTCAAGTATTATTTGAGACTAGGGACACCTGGTAGATGTTCAGCAGAAACAACGTAAAATAATGAATTACTAACATGATAAGAGCTGTGGTCTATCCTTCCCTCCTTCCTTCCATCCTTCTTCTTTTATGAGAATTTATAAAAGATCTGTTCTATGTCACTAGCCCTGCTGGGTATCCAGTGTACATAACAGAAACCCATGGTTACGATGTGGTAAGTACTGTGATAGGACCCTATGGAGTGCTCCCTCTACTTGGTCTGCGATGCAGATTTATGGTAGGCTGCTTACCTATGGTGACCTGACTTTAATCAAAGAAGATGATTAAGACACAGACAGGAAGAGAAGGGTAGCAGACTATACTAAACCAAGGAGAATTTTGAGAAGGAGATAATGGTTGGAGGAATGTAACGAGGGGTGTACACATGAATCTCATCATTCTGTGGCTCCTGAATTTAAAAGAGCAAAATGGATGCTCATTGTTCTTATAATAAAACTTGTATCCCTTAATATGTCTTCTAGGATCCTACAGTCATCTGACCCTGTTTATTAATGGTTTCAATCTCCCTAATATTCCAGCAACACTCATTAGCACTTCTGAAATATTTTCTTTCTTTTTTAATCCAATATACTATGTTCTCTCTCACCTTTGAGCATTCCTACATAATCTTTCATCTCTTCTAGATCTTATTCTTTCCCTTCCTTAACTGACTAACACACACTCATCCTTCAGAGCTCCATTTAGATGTCACTTCATCTGGCATGTATTACTTGACAACCCCTTTGTCCCCCACATACACACTTGTTTGAGTTAAGGAACCCTGCTATGTGCTCCCATAGCACACAATACTTTTCCAACCATATCACAGTTTAATGATGCCTATTGTCTGTATACCCCAAAGACATTAAACTATGAAACTGCTGAGTTCTTAACTTCTTTTATTAACCATCTCGTTCTGAGATTCTAGCACATTTCTGGTGCTGGTATACAGGAATGTATGAGTTTTTGTTTTGAATAAATAAATCAGTAAAAAATAACAAGGAAAAGAAATTTGGAGGCCAAATTTTAAGATGTAGAGAGACAATCTCAAAATGGGTCTGTGAAGGAAATAAGAGGGAGAGAAAGAGAGAACACAAACCAGAAAGGAATTTCAGAGGATCCGAGAAAGGAAAGAGTTTTGAAGAAGGAAGAAGTCAACAGCTTAAACACTGTGGATATCAAATTAAAAAGCAACAAAATGTCTACTGGCTTTTGCAATTTGGAAGTTAACTTTGGAACTTCTGATGGACGTGCCCTTGATATCAACATCCAATTATCATGGCTTTCCTTTTGAATAAATGAAAATAGGTTTTCTCATTAAAACACACATAATGGGTGCTGGGTAGATCAGTCGGTTAAGTGTCTAACCTAGATTAGTGCCTGCTCAGGTTATGATCCTGCAGTTGTGAGATCAAACCTCAGTCAGGCTCTGTGCTGATAGCATGGAGCCTGCTTGGGATTCTTTTGCTCTCTCCCTCTCTTTCTCTGCCCCTACCTCATTCACCTGTTCTTTCTCTGAAAATGAACTTTAAAAAATGCACATAAAACCTTTTTCCCCAACATGAAAATGAAATGGGTAGCCATAAATTTAGTCAATGGTAGCTTAGTATTCTCGATACTTAATACACACTAGATGCCTAATTGTTACATACAACATACCCAGAAATCAAAAGATATTTAGGTAGTTATAACTATAACATCAATTTTATACCAAAATTCTTTGCATGTTACATAATGTAAGCAATAAATAACTTCTCCCAGAAACTGTAAAAGGATTCCTACTGGTCCTAACATTGTTGTACATTAATACGTTAACTGACTTATTTTTTCATTTTAATACTGACATATACTATGTATTTTTATTAAATTTAATTTTTTGCTAGATTAAATATTTAACTAATTTTCCTTTTTTTTTTTCAACTCAAACTTTAAAAGTTCAGAAATAAACATTCCCAGGCATATCTGTGCCTTAAAAGGGAAATGATCTATTTTTTGTATACACATTTCTAATTTTTCTTTTCCACCAGAGTGCTTCATTGACACTAGTCATTGAAAATAAAGCTATTATGAAATAAACCTCTAAAGCAAGTGTGCTTCTACCATACACATTAGCTAAATGAAGGCAAGAAGTAGCATAATTAATATATTATACAACTTCACAACAGGGAAATGTATGAGCAAGAATAAAATGTTTTGAGTTAAAATGTTTTAAGTACAAAACCTACTTCAAAAATAGATTTACTGTAAATAAATTTACAACATTTAATACTAGTTAATAACCTGCATTTTGTATACCATCCTTCTTTGCAAAAATTTAAAATTACTGACATTTTTAAGGAAAATGATAAAAGGTTATATCTCTTTCAGTATAGAAAGTGTTCGAAACTTTATTTGTATGGTTTTTCTTCAGCTATGTTAAATTAATTTAGATGATGAGCTTGAGAATAACACCACTCTGTTTCCTTTTATCTCCAGGTACATAGTAAGATTTCAGTAAAGCTCGAGAATAAATATGTGCATAAATAAAGAATACATAAATTAGGGGAAAAACCAGTTTGTATGTAAGATCCTCCCCAGTTTATAATGAAAATCTAAAGTGTGGGAATGGAAATAGCACTATTATGGAAAAACCAAGAGTCTAAGACTTAGTCCAAAACCTGTATTTGCATAAACCTCTCATGTTATGTATCCTTATCTGTGAAAAGTGGAAAGATTGTTCAACTGGGGGATAAAGGTCCCTTCCAGTTGTATGAATTTGTAATTTGCCATTGCTCCCCAGCAAGGCAGTATGCTGTTGAATCCTTATCTGTGAGCACTCAGGTGAACATTTCCCTAAACATCTGACTTTTCTGTGGTAGGATGTTTCTCTGCAGTAACATCTGAGACCGTTTCAACAAACACCATGAAGCAAACTGTGGATAGTGTAAGCTAGCAATCACAACAATAGCGCATGAAACCAGTACCGTTTTATGCAGCTGATGGGTAAAGTTAAAAGTCAACCACTCTGCATATATTGCATAATTATTTTATTTTCTACGAGGTTTTAGGATTCCAATATCATCCTCAAGAAAACTTTTAGTTGGTTGTTGGAATTTACGTCATTGTTTTTAAAAAGATTCCAATATCAAAATAAACAGAAGACTGAAGATGATAATAGAAGATGGTACAGGTTAGAACATCTCCATTAGAATCCTCATTGAATACTGAATAACCCCATTGACATTTACTCATTTGCATTATTTGTATAAGTAAAAAAGAAAAGGGAAAAGGGAAGAGATAAAAGAATAGCAAACATTTACATAGTACTTCAGTGTCAAGAATGCTTCTAAAATACTTTACCTATAAGATCTATTGTAACCCTCAGAACTCTGTGAGTGTATCTGCAAGCATATGGTGGATATTTGTCAACTGGCTATTTTTGTCTGGTTTATTTTTTTTTCAACATTATCTTCCTACAACTGGGGAATTTCCCACATTATAAGATTTACCTCTCTAATACAGAATTTAACTTTAATACTACAACTGGTTTTTTGGTAAAGATGCAAATGTAACCCTGTAAGTCTAAATTTAGATGAGGCTTCCTTCTTTGGACTGACCATGAGTGCGGGGAGCTAAGTTTTTTGTGCAGATGTGGACCCGTTGCTGGCGAAACAGAAAAGTTGAATTTTTGGCACTTTGGTTCTTGGTCATTGCAGCTGCAGTGACGACAGTTTACCACATGGATTCTGGGATGTGGCTATCTCTGTGGAAGGGCTTGACTCAAGATAGTTCTCCATGCTTTGGTGATTCTGTAAGTTGGCTAAGTCACTTATTTTTTTTTTCCTGCTTAACTTACCCAGAGTGATTCTGTTGACAATCATGGCCACTAACCACTATTCTCTATGCATATGTATAAATGTACAGATAGACATTTATATAAACTCATGTTCAATTAACTAATGTGTATATTAGCAAAACTAACACTTCCTCAGTACAGTTCAAAGGTAACATTTATTGTTGACATGATGCCAGGCACTTGGCAAGGCTCAGTGCATGAGTATTGTAACAATACATTCTCATAGCTGTGTAGGATAAGACGGTTGGCTTTTATTCCCACCCCCTCCAAGATTATAAGTAACTGAATATTAGAATCTCTTTATCACTCTTGAGAATCCTAAGGAAAAAACTGTGCTACATATGCCTCAGAATGAATAAAACAGCACTTTGTGGTATCCAAGCCTACAAGTCATTTGCAATTAACAGTTTTATTCAGAGATGAGATTTCCTAGAAACACAATTTGTTTACTTTATAATCAGATCTACAAAACATAGTTTGCTCATTTCATTTTTTTTTTTTAAATGGCTTTCTGGGGGTGCCTGGGTGGCTTAGCCAGTTAAGTGTCTGCCTCTTGATTTCAGCTCAGGTCATGGTCTCCTGGTTTGTGAGTTTGAGCCCCAGTTCGGGCTCCGTGCTGACAGTGTGGAGCCTGCTTGGGATTTTCTCCTCTCCCCCTCTCTGCTTTTCCCCACCTCCTCTCAAAATAAATAAACTTTAAAAAAGAGTAAAAATAGCTTTCTGAAAAATCTTTACTAAGGGGACCCACCGTTTGTCAGCTTTGCTGCTGCTTTGGTGCTTATATATTTGCTTCCTCCTCATTGTTATCAACCTATGTAGTCTCTTTAGATTTCCTTTGTGTAAGCCCATACCTATTCCTATCCCTATGCATTTCTGATTGCTCACATCTTCCTTATGGAATAAACAAAGGAACACCATTTCTAGTATATTTAGTATTTGTTGTGGCACGGCCCTGAGGGAAAGTTTACCTAAATAACAGTTGCAGTATAGTAGTACTCTTTCAAAGCCCTGGTTCTGGAGTCCGATTGCCTGGATTCTGATTTCAGTGACCCTAGTCTCTGGGTGTGAGGATGTAGGTGAGTTACTAGAGCTTCTAGAGCCTCAGTGTAACATTTACAAAATGAGAATAATGGTTTATCTCTCAGAGAAATAATTAAAATTAACGCAGATAGAGCACTGTGAGTGGGACATGGGGGTACTGTTTAAATATTAGCTGTTGTAACTATTATTCTGATGGGACACAGTAAGAGGAGTTAAGACCTGTAGCCAGACCCACACATTAGATCTATTCCAGGCATCTCAAATGTACTATGCCCTTCAATTTTCTTCCTTCCATGTTTATCATACCAGTCTCCTTTTACTCAAGTGGGGATCTGAAAGCCAACCTGGAGTTCTCCTTTCACCTGCTATATTCAATTAGCAACAAGTTCTACTTCTGTCACCTAAATATCTCTTGGACCCATCAAAATCTTTCTTTACATTGCCAGTTTTCTAGTAGGATTAGCCTCCTATTACTCCCTTCTTCCTTTGATCAATGCCCATCAATTCTCCACAGAGCAGCCATGATGGTATGTTAAACATCTCTACTAATAAAGATATGGCAATGATTAAACACCCATTAATAATTTCACTCTGCCTTTGAAATGCAATTCCACACCCTTTCTGTGGCACAAAAACCTTACATGATTTATGTTTACCTATCTCTCTGGTCCCATGCTTGGGCTCTCATTTCTTTACACTTCTATCATATTAATCCCTTTTCATTTCCCCCTTCTTTTGGATTATGAACTTGGTTATCCAGGTCCTACAGATGCTTTTTCTCTTCCATGAGGTGTCTTATACGTATCTTTTCATGTGGCTCATGTGTCAGATCCATAAATACTATGCCTTTAGGGAAATATTCTCCTAAACACCTAGACAGTATAAAATCTCCTAGAATCCAGTATTTCCACCCTTTATACCCTACATCAAGTGTTTATTTTCTTTGTCAAAGCTTGCTTTCCCGTGCTGTGACCTGTATAGGCCAAGGTGGTTGAATTCACACTGGTAAATTCTATGTAGTTAGCATTTTACATATGGATGCTCAGAAAATAATTTTGTGTGAATGGAGATTGAAGTCAGCCAAACTGATCTCAGAGTCACCTGTGTGTTGACCACTCTACTTTCGTACTGCAGCTAAATCATTCTCTAACTTTAGATGATGCTGAGCCTTGAGGTATATATTAAATGACAAAATGGAAAGTTGTAGGGCCAGAGGTCTCTGGTGTGCCAGAACATTAAGGAATATAAATGAAGAGTGGTCTGTTGGATTGAAGTTAAGAGATGAACATAAGTTGGCTTTAGTGAAAGAAAAACTATTACACGTTAAGAAATTTTTGTGTGCTACCAAAGCAAGCAGGGACTATTACAGGGCAGCTGGGATCCCAGAGTCAACGTAAACTATGTCACGTTTGAGAGTCAAGCTGCATGTGGTAAATGCATGGGATGGACTCGTCAGAAACTTATTTGTCAAAGGGTTTGAGGAAACTTCTTAGAACATTCTGGAATGTAGCTCCACGTAGTCAGCATTTCCACAGTGAAACTACCAGGTTATAGTCTGAGTGTTTTTTGCTTTACCACATAATGGCATATTATTTCCAAAAGTGTTTGTAATAATTGGGAGTCCCACCATAGTGTTGATGCTGCACATGCTCCTCAGGCTTGATAGTGGCAGAACTTTGAAATGTGCTAGTTTGCTGGAAGTGGTGTAATTTCTCATTTAATGGGCACTTGTTTGATCTCTAAATTCTGAGCAGATTCTGGCCATTTTTGTTTCCTTATTTTTTTGGTGTTCTGTTCATGTCTCTCTCTCTCCCCTCCCCCCGCCCATTTGTTCTTTTTCTTTTTCTTCTTCTTTTCCTTTTTTTCTTCTTTTCTTCTTCTTTTTTTTTTAGTATTAATTTGTGGGGTTTCTTTTTCTATTTGTGTTCAAATGACTTCAATTTGACTGGTGATTTCTTTTTTATGGTGTCTTGAGAAGCAGGATCATTTTTAATGATCGACTGATCTTTTATTACGGTCTGTGCTTTCCTTGGACCTTGTGAAAGACAACCATCCCCACCTCAAGGCTAAAAGATAACTGACTGAGCCACCCAGGTGCCCCTAGAGGTTAAGCATCTGACTCTTGGTTTCAGTTCAGGTCATGATCTCCTGGTTTGTGTGTTCAAGCCTCACATCTGGCTCTGCACTGACAGTGTGGAGCCTGTTTGGCATTCTCTCTCTCCTTCTCTTTCTGCCCCTCCCCTGCTGACTCTCTCTCTCTCTGTCTTGCAAAATAAAAAAATACTAAAATAATAAAAGATCACCTCTATATTCTATAACATTAGCTTTTTATATTAGTATCCATCTGAAATTCATATATGTAGATCCAATTTCCTTTACCATTTTTTATGCTAGCATTTTTTTTAATGTTTATTTACTCATTTTGAGAGGGAATGAGAGCTTGAGCCGGGGGGGTGGGGGGGACAGAGAGACAGGGAGACAGAGAATCCCAAGCAGGCTCCATGCTGCCAGTGCATGAAGCCCGATGTGGGGCTCAAACTCACAAACTATGAGCTCATGACCTAAGCTGAAACTAAGAGTCTGCTACTTAACCAAATGAGCCACCCAGGCAACCTGCTAGCATTATTTACTGGTCACTTTTTCCTAGTTTCTACAATAGCATCTCTACCATATATGATTTCCACATACGCATAGGTCCATTCCATTCCTCTACTGTCTTGTTTTTGTTTTGTTTTTGTTAAAAGCCTGGCAATTTAAAATTCAGAATATAGAGCATGGGTTAAAAAACTGAATCTGCTACTTGTGGCCTTGAGCAAGTTGCTTAACTTCCTTGAATCTCTAACTTCTCATTTATAAAATAACTAGAGTATCTTTATCATAAGGTTATCAGGTGTCTTACATATACTAAGAGCCATATGTGTAAGTTATAACATCTTAATTGTTTCCACGAAAATACCACACTGTCCTAACTAAAATAACTTCATAATAAGTCAAGACGTTTTGTTAAGTCCTTTTTAGTGTTTATTATTGGTTTGGCTATTTCTAGTCTTTTGGTCTTTCATACATATTTGAGGGTAACGTTGATGGAATTTCTGAAAAACCCCTTTTATTTTAATCTGAATGTATAAGGTAGGTTTGTCATTTTAGGAAAGTTTACTTTGTTAATGAGACATTAGTTATCTCTGGCTCTCCATGTATTTAGTTGTCTTGCAAAAACTTTTCTATGAAAAGGTCTTTAGTGTCTTTAGTTAGCTTTACTCTTTTTTACCAATTTTTAAAAATATTTATTTATTTTTGAGGGAGAGAGAGAGAGCGCACTCACACATGTGAACATGCAAGGGGGGAGGGGCAGAGAGAGAGAGAGAGAGAGAGAGAGAGAGAGAGAATCTGCCACAGGCTCCAGGCTCTGAGCTGTCAGCACAGAGCCTAACGCAGGGCTTGAACTCATGAATCATGAGATATGACCTGAACCCAAGTCAGTCACTTACCCGACCAAGCCAACCAGGCACCCTGCAAACCTGTATTTTTAAATGGAATTTTCTTAACTATTTGTTTCTGAGTTTGATGCTACCTGACTTAAAGTAGGAAGGAAAGATACAGGTCAAAATAGTATCTAATATAGTTTGCATTTCTGTGGAGACTTTTTTTTCTCCCTACTTTTCCTGATTTCTTCCAGCTCCTGTTTTCTCTCCTTCCATTTCTCTCCCCATGCTATCTCTGAGCCTTTATCTTTCCATTTTGAACTATTTTGCAGACTTGATTGTTTCATTAAATTTATTGAACTCATCCCTATTATCCTTAAACATCCTTTTTTCTCATAAGTCCTCTTCACCTGCCTCTTCTTTGTCCTGTTCCTTCTACACATTGTTTCTTGAAATGCTTCTGCATAACTTCCTTGCCACATCTCTTTAAATCCTTGCCCACATTTCATTTCCTCCTGGGCCTGCAGTCTGTTGGAAATGTTTGCGTGTGGCTACATGTGGGGGCAAGTCCGTGGCAGGGAAGAGCCAGAACTCTCCTACCAGCTTGTGGGACTCTCCTACGGCACAGGGTTGTATGTGAGAGTACATTCTTGTCCTATTTTCTTACTCCCAGCCCCCATGAGTCAGCATTGCACAGCTGCTGATAATGCAGAGTCTCTCTCGCTCCTGCCTCCTGAATCAACAGACTGCTTTCTGTAAATATTACTTGTTTGTGGTGGTCCTCACTCTTCAACAATCTGGTTTCAGGGGAAATTCTCCTCCTCAGTCCATGCACATTGTTTCTGTTGTTCTAAACAAGGAATTTGCTAGGTTTTATCCCTCGGAGGTTTTTGCCTTCCTACTGAAAGCTGAAAGCTTTGTCCAGATCTACAGCCTAGGAGTATTCGCTCATTCGCATAGCAAATATCGTGCGGTACAATATGCCAAGTACTTTGCTAGTTCCTGGGCAATGTTTGACAACATGGAAATTTATGGAATATTCCCTCAACGCTTTGATTCTTGTGAAGAGAGGGTTATGCACGCAAAAAATTATAATACAATAAATTAATTGCAATGATGGAATTACGTGCAAAATGCTGGAAGGCAAAATACATGCCTAAATGTTCCTAACTGAAGAAAGGCTTCAGTTAATTCATAACACAGGACATAGACCTACTACATGTAAGATACTGTGCTATCTGAGGAAGCAGCAGTGATGAAGGTAAGCATGATTGTTGTCATGATGAAGTTTATAAGCTAGTTGGTTAAAAACAGGGAATTTTAAGCTAATAAACTTAAAGATAATTTTATTTTTTAAGTAGGCTCCACACCCAACATGGGGCTTGAACTCACGACCCTGAGATCAAGACCTGAGCTCAAGAGTTGGATGCTCCACCAACTAAGCCACCTAGGCACCCCTTAAAGAGAATGTTCTAAAGCAGTGGGAAGAATGTACAAAAGAAAAGAAACTTAGGAAAATGCGGCAACTTTATGAAACGATGAGAAAGCTAATAGTGGATCATAAAAATCAAGCAGTGCTTGTGGCAGATGGTGCCATAGAAGGGCATACATGGTGTATTATCACAGCAGTTTGTTTTATCCTATAGATATGGATGTGAGGTCACTGAAGAATTTTTAATAAAAAATAATACTATCAGATTAGTACGTCTGTGATAACACTCATAAATATGAAAGATTGATTTAGGGAAGGTCGAGACCAGACCCTGGACCATGAACAATGACAGACAAGGAAGAGGGAAGTACTGAGCGTAGGTAGTTGAAAGAGGTTAAAGAGAAAGTCAGAACAGTGACAACAAAAATGGAAGAATTTTTTAGCTCATCAGGTCTGGTGGATAAGGGAAGGACTCCAAAAGGGTATGTTTTGGTGTTAACCATAGTAGGAGATGGCGTTGATGTTTTGTTTGGTGGTAAAGATAATACTTCTTGAAAGGTTTCAGAGAAATCTTACAAAAGCAAGTTTCAAAAAGTAGTAGCTTGAGTACAAAGGAACTAGTAAATAATCAGATATGCTTTCTATCCATCTAGGCTAAAGGAGTTTCTTCAGTCAAAGGAGTTCTCATTTATGTTTCCTTCTACAAATTGGTTATTCCATCTATAATGTGGCTTCTTCAGCAAGGTTAATGGTGTTTTCTTTTTCCCATTTTATCACCTCAGATTGTGCTTGATTTGGGTTTGGCGTGAAATAAAATCTGGCCCTAGTATTACTCTGGAGACAAAGGATGGACTATGTGTCTGTCCTGTGTCCTAGCACTCCGGGTTGAGTTGGTATATTGGCCTGCAGTATGTTGGCTTATTCCTTTCAGACTGTGGATAAAGTAAACCCTTTAAGTTTAGAAGGGTATAGATGAGGAGGGTATCACTGGAAAGTATAGTATAGAATATTCTTGAAACATAAATGTTTTGGGAGGGCTGGTGGATAGTGAGCTTAATTTTGAGTATCTTGACTTTGAAAAGGCTTTGTCATTCGAATAGAGGGTATCTACTATAGGTGATGCTGTGAAATACCAGATTACCTCCAAAATGGTCTCTGAGATGAAGGTGTGTATACAGAAGTGTTATTGAGGAATGCCCTCAGGATTAACATGTACTGGGGGGGGGGGTGAGGAAAGTTAAATTATGCAAGTGGAGGAGTTGAACTGAGGCACATTTCCAAAATAGACCTTAACCCATCTCAGGAAAGCTCTGGATCTGGGGTGGTTCTTCAGAATTCTCCTTCATGGACCAACGAAGGGGATAGAACTTTATTTAACAGTTACTAGATGTGGGATTACTCAAAGAGGGGAAGGACTTTGGGTAAGGTAGCTTTTTTTTTTTTCTCCAGTTTTATTGAGCTATATAGTGCTGTATGTTGATTAGAAGTTTAAGGTGTACAATATAAGGATATACACACACATATATAATTTTAGTTAACATCCATAATCTCCTATAGATATAAAATGTCATTTTTCCTTGTGTTAAGAATTTTTAGGATTTACTCTCCTGGAAACTTAAAAAAACTTTTTTTAATTAAAAAAATTTTTAATTTAAATTCGTTAGTTAATAATACAGTGTAATATTAGTTTCAGGTGTACAACATAGTGATTTAATACTTCATACAACACCCAGTCCTCATCACAAGTGCACACTCCTTAATCCCCATCACCTATTTAACCCATTCTCCCACCCAACTCCCCTTTGGTGACCATCGGTTTGTTCTCTATAGTTAAGTGTCTGTTTCTTGGTTTGCTGCTCTTTTGCAAATTTGTTTTGTTTCCTAAATTCCACATATGAGTGAAATCATATGGTATTTGTCTTTCTCTGGCTGACTTATTTCATTTAGCATGATACTCTCTAGCTCCATCTATGTTGTTGTGAATGACAAGATTTCATCCTTTTTATGGCTGAGTAATCTTCCTTATCAATTCATCAGTCCATCAACCGATGGATAATAATTTGGCCATTGTAGATAATGCTGCTATAAACATCAGGGTGCGTGTATCCCTTTGAATTAGTATTTCTGTATTCTTTGGGTAAATACCTAGTAGTATAATTGGTGGATCTTGGGGTACTTCTATTTTTAACTTTTTTAGGAACCTCCATACTGTTTACTAAAGTGGCTGCACCAGTTTTCATTCCTAACCAACAAGTGCAAGAAGGTTCTCCTTTCTATACATCCTTGCCAACACCTGTTGTTTCTTATATTGCTGGGTTTAACTATTCTAACAGGTGTAAGGCGATAGCTCATTGTAGTTTTTTTTTTTTTTTTTTTTTTTTTTTTATTCCCTGATCAGTGATGCTGAGCATCTTTTCATATGTCTGTTGGCCATCTGTACATATTCTATGGAAAGAGGTCTATTCCTGTCTTCTGCTCATGTTCAATTATTCAGTTTTGGGATGTTGAATTTTATAAGTTCTTCATACATTTTGGATACTAACCCCTTATCAGATATGTCATTTGCAAACATATTCTCCTGTTTCATAGTTTTGTTGACTTTTCTTTTTCTTTCACTGTGCAGAAGCTTTTTATCTTGACGAAGTCCCAATAGTTCATTTTTATTTTATTTCTCTTGCCTCTGGAGACATGTCTACTAAGAAGTTGCTACACCTGAGGTCAAAGAGTTTGCTGCCTATGTTCTCCAGGATTCCAATGGTTTCCTGTTTCACATTTAGATCTTTCCTCCATTTTGAATTTATTTTTCTGTGTGGTGTAAGAAAGTGGTCCAGGTTCATTCTTTTGCATGTTACTGTCCATTTTTCTCAACACCATTTATTAAAGAGACTCTTTTTCCCATTGGATAATTTTTCTTTTTCAAAGATTAGTTGACCATAGGGTTGTGAAATCATTTCTGGGTTGTCTATTCTGTTCTGTTCTATGTGTCTATTTTTGTTCCAGTACTATACTGTTTTGATCACCACAGCTTTGTAATACACCTTGAAGTCTGGAATTGTGATGTTTCCAGCTTTGCTTTTTCTTTTACAAGATTGTTCGGACTATTTGGATTCTTCTATGGTTGCATACAAATTTTAGGATGGTTTGTTCTAGCTCTGTGGAAAATGCTGGTGGTATTTTAAAAGGGATTGCATGAAAGGTGTAGATTGCTTTGGGTAGTGTAGACATTTTAGCAATATTTTTTCTTCCAATCCATAAGCATGGAATATCTTTCCATTTCTTTGTGTCTTCAATTTCTTTCATTAGTGTTTTATAGTTCTCAGAGTACAGTTCTTTCACCTCTTTGGTGAGGTTTATTCCCAGGTATCTGACTATTTTTGGTGCAACTATAAATGGAATTGATTCCATAATTACTCTCTCTGCTGTTTCATTATTGGTGTATAGAAATGCAACAGCTTGCTGTACGTTGATTTTTAGATCCTGCCACTTTACTGAATTCATGTATCAGGATTTTTTGGTGGTCTTTCGTGTTTTCTACACAGAATATCACGTTGGCAGCAAATAATGTAAGTTTAATTTCTTCCTGATTTGGACGACTTTTGTTTCTTTTTC
Source organism: Neofelis nebulosa (assembly GCF_028018385.1). NCBI lineage: Eukaryota > Metazoa > Chordata > Mammalia > Carnivora > Felidae > Neofelis > Neofelis nebulosa. The sequence goes on from NC_080784.1 coordinate 152,621,998, forward strand.
TTGTCTGGTTGTTTTGGCTACCACTTCTAGTACTATGTTAGATAGCAGTGGTGAGAGTAGACATCCCAGTCTTGTTGCTGGCCATAGAGGAAAATCTCTCAGTTGTTCCCCATTGAGGATGATACTAGCTGTGGGGATTTCATGGATGGCCTTTATTAGGTTGACGTATGTTCCCTCTAAACCTACTTTGTGAAGGGTTTTTATCATGAGTGGATGTTGTCTTTTATCAAATGGCTTTTCTGTCCTTATTGAAAGGATCCTCTGGTTCTTACCCTTTGTTAACATGGTGTATCACATTAATTGATTTAGGAAAATTGAACCACCCTTGTAATCCAGGAAGAAGTCCCATGTGATTATGGTGAATGATTTTTCTAATGCACTGTTGGATTAGGTTTGCTAGTTTTTTGAGAACTTTTGCATTCATGTTCATCAGGGATGTTGGCTTCTATTCTTTTTTAGTGGAGTGCTTATCTGGTTTGGTTATCAGGGTAATGCTGGCCTCCTAGAATGAATGAAGACGTTTTCTGTTTTTTGTTTTCTCCTTTTCTCTGTTTCTTGGTCCCTCCCTTCTTCTCCCTCTTTACTTTGTAATTTCTTATTCTAGGTTGAAAGCTTTTGGAGGACGTGAGGCCAGTAGGAGTTATTACTATAATATTTGCTACAAAGTGATGTGAATTTGTCTCATGCCTAGCGGGTACTAAATAAGTAATGATTGCAATGTGAGTGAAAGAGAGCTGTAGAAAAGGGCCTAACCTTATAGGGAGTGTGGAGGTGGGGAAGAGAAGTTTGCTGGTGTCTGTAATGAGGGTTTTGCTAGTTGTTTTGACTTTTTTTAACACGAGCAAAGTGTAAAAAAAAAAAAACAAAAAAAAACAAAAAAAAACTTTAGGGTTGCCTGGGTGGCTCAGTTGGTTAAGTACCCACCTTTGGCTCATGGCATGGTCTTGTGGTTCTTGAGTTCCAGCCCCGCGTAGGGCTCTGTGCTGATAGCGTGGAGCCTGGAGCCTGCTTCAGATTCTGTGTTTCCCTCTCTCTCTTCCCCTCCCCCCTTGCACTCTGTCTCTTTCTCTTTCAAAAATAAATAAACATAAAAAATTAAAAAAAAAACTTTACTGAAATTAGCCAATTAAATAATTTGGATTTCATGGAATTGAATTTGATTGCTTTAGAATGGGCTAAGTGGCTTGTTTTGGCATCAGTAGATGGAATCCTCCTTTTTGAGATGAAATGCCAGGTCATTCACTCACAATGTTTCTTAAATAGTTTCCAAGTCCCCATGGACAGGATGGGAATTTCAAGTTAAATTTTAGATTCACTTTTAAAATGTTTCTTCTTAGTATGTGGAGATCCGGGATTTGAAAAGTTATTCTAAAATAGAAGATATTTTTAAAACAGAGAAGAACAGTGATAAAAATGCCATGGGAAGTAGAGTTTCTTTTTAGTTTAACAACTTGAAAATACAGTATTTGATCCTGGCTCCAGTATCAGTCAAGCTCTTAGCTATTTAAGAGATTTTATTTGTAATTTTTTTTTTTTTTTTTTAAATTTTTTTTTCAACGTTTTTTTTTTTTTTTTTTTTTTTTTTTTTATTTATTTTTGGGACAGAGAGAGACAGAGCATGAACGGGGGAGGGGCAGAGAGAGAGGGAGACACAGAATCGGAAACAGGCTCCAGGCTCCGAGCCATCAGCCCAGAGCCTGACGCGGGGCTCGAACTCACGGGCCGCGAGATCGTGACCTGGCTGAAGTCGGATGCTTAACCGACTGCGCCATCCAGGCACCCCTTATTTGTAATTTTAAGTGGCAGTCTGGTTTTTTGATCTCTGATTTTTCTAGGTAAGCAATTTTACCAATGTTTCAAACACAATTTAACAATAAAAAATAAGATGGTGAAATAATTATATTATTAAAAGTGAAAATCTACTCTGAAATATTTCACATCTTTCATTACTTCAGTGCCAACCCAAGGAATAGTCACAACTTTACTTTTTTCTTTTCCGATATTGCCTTAGTACAGTGTAGTAGAAAGAACATTTGAATTCTAGTTCTCCTTTTATATTCACTCAGTTGCTGAGTCAAATCACCTGAACTTTCCTCTCTGGGTTCTTCTTCTATAACTAGGAAGAGAGATGGTATCTAACAACACTGTTGGAGCAGTTAAAGAAGCCAGTGTGAAAATAATTGTAAACATGCACTAAATGCTTTAAATAAATTGTAAATTGAAACATGCTCACTACTTAATATTTGTAAAGGTAAATACTAGTAGCTATAACATTACTGTAAATTAGGAAGCCTTCCCATTTCTTCAGAAGTCAAAGTACTCTCAGGGCACCTGGTGGCTCAGTTGGTTGAGCATGGGACTCTTGATTTCAGTTCAGGTCCTGATCCCAGAGTCAGGGGATTGAGCCATGTGTCAGGCTCCAAGCTCAGTGTGAAGAGAGTCTCTGGGGCTCGGCCTCTCGGGGGTCTCTGGGGCTCGGCCTCTCGGGGGTCTCTGGGGCTCGGCCTCTCGGGGGTCTCTGGGGCTCGGCCTCTCGGGGGTCTCTGGGGCTCGGCCTCTCGGGGGTCTCTGGGGCTCGGCCTCTCGGGGGTCTCTGGGGCTCGGCCTCTCGGGGGTCTCTGGGGCTCGGCCTCTCGGGGGTCTCTGGGGCTCGGCCTCTCGGGGGTCTCTGGGGCTCGGCCTCTCGGGGGTCTCTGGGGCTCGGCCTCTCGGGGGTCTCTGGGGCTCGGCCTCTCGGGGGTCTCTGGGGCTCGGCCTCTCTGGGGGTCTCTGGGGGTCTCTGGGGGTCTCTGGGGGTCTCTGGGGTCTCTGGGGTCTCTGGGGGTCTCTGGGGTCTCTGGGGGTCTCTGGGGGTCTCTGGGGCTCGGGGGTCTCTGGGGCTCGGGGGTCTCTGGGGGTCTCTGGGGTCTCTGGGGTCTCTGGGGGTCTCTGGGGCTCGGGGGTCTCTGGGGGTCTCTGGGGGTCTCTGGGGTCTCTGGGGTCTCTGGGGGTCTCTGGGGTCTCTGGGGGTCTCTGGGGTCTCTGGGGTCTCTGGGGTCTCTCTGTCTCGGGGTCTCTGTCTCGGGGTCTCTGTCTCGGGGTCTCTCTTTGTTTCGGGGTCTCTGTCTCGGGGTCTCTCTTTGTTTCGGGGTCTCGGGGTCTCTCTCTGTGCCGGGGTCTCGGTCTCTCTCTGTGCCGGGGTCTCGGTCTCTCTAGGTCTCGGTCTCGGGGTCTCTGTCTCTCTAGGTCTCGGTCTCGGGGTCTCTGAGGTGTCTCTCTCTCGGGGTCTCTCTCTCTCTCTCTCTCTCTCTCTCTCGGGGTCTCTCGGGGTCTCTCTCTCTCTCGGGGTCTCTCTCTCTGTCTGTCTTGGGGTCTGTCTGTCTCGGGGTCTCTCTCTCTGTCTGTCTCGGTCTCTCTGTCTGTCTCGGGGTCTCTCTGTCTGTCTGTCTCGGGGTCTCTCTGTCTGTCTGTCTCGGGGTCTCTCGGTCTGTCTCTCGGTCTGTCTCTCGGTCTGTCTCTCGGTCTGTCTGTCTGTCTCTCGGTCTGTCTCTCGGTCTGTCTGTCTGTCTCTCGGTCTGTCTCTCGGTCTGTCTGTCTGTCTCTCGGTCGGTCTGTCGGTCTGTCTGTCTGTCTCTCGGTCGGTCTGTCGGTCTGTCTGTCTGTCTCTCGGTCGGTCTGTCGGTCTGTCTGTCTGTCTCTCGGTCGGTCTGTCGGTCTGTCTGTCTGTCTCTCGGTCGGTCTGTCGGTCTGTCTGTCTGTCTCTCGGTCGGTCTGTCTGTCTGTCTCTCGGTCGGTCTGTCTGTCTCTCGGTCTGTCGGTCTCTCGGTCGGTCGGTCGGTCTCTCGGTCGGTCGGTCTGTCGGTCTCTCGGTCTGTCGGTCTCTCGGTCTGTCGGTCTCTCGGTCTGTCGGTCTCTCGGTCTGTCTGTCTGTCTGTCTCTCGGTCTGTCTGTCTGTCTGTCTCTCGGTCTGTCTGTCTGTCTGTCTGTTTCTCGGTCTGTCTGTCTGTCTGTCTGTCTCTCGGTCTGTCTGTCTGTCTGTCTGTCTCTCGGTCTGTCTGTCTGTCTGTCTCTCGGTCTGTCGGTCTCTCGGTCTGTCTGTCTGTCTCTCGGTCTGTCTGTCTGTCTCTCGGTCTGTCTGTCTCTCGGTCTGTCTGTCTCTCGGTCTGTCTGTCTGTCTCTCGGTCTGCCTGTCTGTCTCTCGGTCTGCCTGTCTGTCTCTCGGTCTGCCTGTCTGTCTGTCTGTCTCTCGGTCTGCCTGTCTGTCTGTCTGTCTCTCGGTCTCTCGGTCTCTCGGTCTGTCTGTCTCTCGGTCTGTCTGTCTCTCTCTCGGTCTGTCAAACAAAATTTAAAAAAAACTTACTCCGAGGAGAATTTTAATAGTTGAGCCAAAAGTGTTACTTAAAATCAAGTTAAGATAAAATCATAAGAGACAATGTTGCCTAAGAAAAATCGTGAAAGGAGATAAAATGTTACAAGTAGTTTTGCTTAGTAACCGTAAAGGGGAAACTGTGATAGGAAAGATTAATCTGGCAAAAGGAAACTTGAAATTTCGGGGGATGGGATCTCAAGGGTTCAGATCATAGCAGTATTTCAAATGGATTAAGAATCACTTGGAAATCAAAAATGCAGCTTCCTTGGCACCATTCTCTGATATTCTGATTCAGATTTGGGGATAAATCATCTGTATTTTAGGGGAAAAAAATCTATTCTAAACAAGCATCCCATGTAATTTTACAACAGAGTTAGTACATATATACCTATATACATTGCTTTAGACTTTTTCATGACATACTCAATTTATTTATCCTTATTCTTAGGAAATACTGAAGTAAGAGAAGTGATTACATTCCAATAGATTATGAATTTAGGTTAAAGAGGTCTCTAGTTAAAAGCATGCCACATAAATGTAGGTAGAAGTGAGGGGCACCTGGGTGGCTTAGTTGATTAAGCACCGGACTTCAGCTCAGGTCATGATCTCATGGTTCATGAGTTTGAGCCCTGCACCAGGCTCTGTGCTGACAACTCAGAGCCTGGAGCCTGCTTCAGATTCTGTGTCTCCCTCTCTCTCTGCCCGTCACCCATTTGCTCTCTCTCTCTCTCTTTCTCTCAAAAATAAACATTAAAAAAAAGTAAGTGAAAGAAATATTTATTTTTCTCTTAAAAATGAAGAATAGAGAATTGAATTGAATTGAATTTGGACTTATGTAATAAAGTGTAAAAACTGAAGCTCTAAAGGACTTAGGAAATAGTAGTAGATAGCTTCCACATGATCAAAGAAGTTTCTACACAGTCCGGAATAGCTGAGAAAGTCGATGTGACTTTTCCAATGTTCATATGAATCACTAGAGGGCAACATCTACTATACCTTTAAGATCACTTATCACAGAATTGTTTGTAGTTACAGAGCATGAATGCAGAGCCTGGACTAGCAGAAGTGAGAAAGATACAAGCTGCAACCAGAATTACTGCTAAGCTCCTCAGATAATTTAGCAAACTGCATGAGGCTATCAGCAGCAGCTATTTACCTACTAAATGAATTAAGGTTTTCTCCCTACTTTGGGGGAAAAAAATCAAGTAGACACAGTCCTTGTCCTCTGAAAGCCATGTACACATTCATGTAGAATATAAAACAGAGTCCTGAAAAATGGAGTCCTTTTCTTTCCAATATGCATTAGTGTTAGAAGAATCCCTTTTCTCTTTATGGAGTGTCCTGTCTGTACAGAGTGTGCCCTAGTTTTATTCTTTATATTGTATTATTTGGGCTCACTTCCTCCTTGCTTAGATTTTTTAAAAAGGAAAGAAACTTCCAATGAGGAAAGAGTCAGTAACTGACTTCCTTGTTACCAGAATCAAAGAGAAAAAAAAAATCATCTTAAAAATCATAGCTCTGATTTGCACATTTCAAGTATTTTTGATAAGTTTATATCCAGACAATTATTTTATTGTGTTTTAACGATTAAATGTTATAAAACCATTTTGGAGGAAAGTTGGTTAGAAGAATAAATGAATGAATAAAAATACACATTGATGAAATGTTCTGACCCTGAAAGATTGAGAAAAAGAGGGGAAATGCTTAGAGAACAGAGATGGGGAAAACTACAGATACAGAGGTAGGGAAACTGAACTGAGTGAAAAAGAACTGCGTGTCAAACTGGAACGTTATGTTCTAAAAGAAGCAAAGCCTATCTTTTAATTATTAAGAGATGTATAATCTAATTCTGCGGTTTTAAATACAGCAGATGGATAGCTTCCAGTTAAGTTTTCCGGACTTCATGGGTGAGACAAAATACTTTATATTTTGATATTTAGATATTACTTTATCTTCTCAAGAAATTTATGGGACCAGAGCTACCACCATACACATCATATACATGGGGAAACTGATGTTTGGCAGGTTAATTTACCGGAAGAGCGGAAACATCTGAGCAATGAGTTCAGACCCTGAAGTCTTAACCACTCTGCTTTTCTCCTTCTATGGATAGAGGTTATCTCGATAGGAGAAGAATACAGTATTAAGATCTCTGCCAGACAGTGGGCATGTAAGTCTCACAACCATTCAAAGCTGTTAAGTCCCTCTTATTTAACTGACCTAAAAATCTACGTGGAAACATCATCCAGGCCCATATTGCTCATACAATATGTGAAGTGTTGAAACACTTTGTATAAAGTTAATTTGGCTTATTTGAAATTGAGCCCATGTTTACTATTTTTAATCTAGGCATATTAATTAGCACTATTCAGAGTTAAGGAATATTTGTTAAAATCCATCCATTTTTGTGACTTTAGGGAAACAGCGGGAGCCTTGAAGGAAAAATTATGCTTTCATCCATTCATTTAATACTTTTTAAATACTTTTTAAATACTACTTTTAGAAGGCATTTGTGGATGCTAGAGAAAAAATAAGGCATTACGTCAGCCTTAAAGAAATCGAATAGTTTCTGCTTTATCTCTGACTTGATATCCTAGAATTTCATTTTGCTGTTGAATTAAGCCACTGGTCAGTGAAACTATACTTAAGAGAAAAATTCACAAACAAGTGAACACCGTGAATCTCTGAGATTCTGCCAGAGACCCACCATGACAGAGACCACACACAATCTGGGGAGGGGCAGAGAGAGAATCCCAAGCAGGTGCATGCTATAGTAACAGATAATCCCCAATCAATAGCTTAAAGCTAAAGCTTTATTTTTTACTTACGCTATCATTCCTGTGTGGATCAAATGAGAGCTCTGCCTCCAGACAGACATCATCCTCACTCTTTTTTTAAATTTTTTTTTTTTTTTCAACGTTTTTTATTTATTTTTGGGACAGAGAGAGACAGAGCATGAACGGGGGAGGGGCAGAGAGAGAGGGAGACACAGAATCGGAAACAGGCTCCAGGCTCCGAGCCATCAGCCCAGAGCCTGACGCGGGGCTCGAACTCACGGACCGCGAGATCGTGACCTGGTTGAAGTCGGACGCCTAACCGACTGCGCCACCCAGGCGCCCCATCATCATCCTCACTCTTGAAGCAGCCTACCCCAGGACCTACCTTCTTGACCATTGAACTTGGCAAAGGGAGAAGAGAACTCTGAAGCATCTCACCTCAGCATTGTATATTTTGGACTGCAGGTAGTTTATAATGCATTGCCTAGAATTACGTAGCCCTGCTCAACTACGTGGGAACTCTCTTGAAAAAAGCAATCCAATGTATTTCTAGAATGAAGAAAAAACAAGTCATGTGAATGACAGTAGTGACAACCATATTCCTCTAACAACAACAACAACAACAAACATTTCCTTTTTACCCAAATAAGATACTTAAATCGTACACATAGTTTGCAAAAACAGAGTTAAAACTTTTGACAACATGGAAATATTTTACAGGTAAAATTTAAGCCATTGATACCTTAGATGTATGTTGTTTTAAGTTAAAAAAATTTAACGTTTATTTTCTTTTTTTTATAAATTTTTTTTAACGTTTATTTATTTTTGAGACAGAGAGAGACAGAGCATGAACAGGGGAGGGGCAGAGAGAGAGGGAGACACAGAATCTGAAGCAGGCTCAAGGCTCTGAGCTGTCAGCACAGAGCCCAATGCGGGGCTCGAACTCAGACTATGAGATCATGAGCTCATGAGCTGAAGTCAGACACTTAGCCTACTGAGCCACCCGGGCACCCCTTAATGTTTATTTTTGAGAGAGAGACAGGGCGTGAATGGGGGAGGGTCAGAGAGAGAGGGAGACACAGAATCTGAAACAGGCTCCAGGCTCTGTCAGCCCAGAGCCCGACGCGGGGCTCCAACTCAGGGACGTGAGATAGTGACCTGAGCTGAAGTCGGACGCTTAACCGACTGAGCCACCCAGGTGCCCCAAATTAACGTTTATTTTTTGAGAGAGAGTCAGAGACAGAGACAGACGTTGAGCAGGGGAGGGGCAGAGAGAGAGAGGCAGACAGAATCAGAAGCAGGCTTCAGACTCTGAGCTGTCAGTACAGAGCCCAACGTGGTCTCGAACTCACCACCCGCAAGATCATGACCTGAGTCAAAGTTGGAAGCTCCACTGGCTGAACCACCCAGGCGCCACTAGAGGATCTTTTCAAATTAAGCTTAGAAGAAAAAGAAAATCACAAAAATTCTTTCTGTCTGTCCAGATTAACTTTGAAAATAGAAGTTCTTATCCCAGTGTGACAGACTGATGTGAGTGTGTGTGTGTCTTTAGTAAATACAGGTAAAGTTTACAGGTCCAAAAACTTAACAACTTTGAGGCAGATCTATAGTGCTTTTGTGTGATGGTTCAAGATAACTTGGTGGTTTCTCAACTTCTCTATTTAAATAACTTTCAAATTGTGTACATATGTCTACTAAGAGAAATTTGTTTTTACCATATTAATAGGTAGTTTGGCATTGCTAATGACTTTTTTTAAAGAAATACTATATACATTCCATTTTTTATTTCCTTGCTTTCAGAAAAGACCTTTGCTTTCTTGTTCCCAAATTCCATGTAATAGTTACTCTTCCAGTAACTGTTATGGTATATTTTATTCATTAAAAAGGACTTCAGAGGTTTTTTAAAATTCTTTTTTACTTTTTAAAGTTCACTTATTTTGAGAGTGAGAGAGTGCATGTGTGGGAGGGGCAGAGAGAGAGGGGGAGAAAGAGAATCCCAAGCAGGCTCTGCACTGTTAGCACGAGCTGGATATGAGGCTCAAATCCATGAAATGTGAGATCATGATCTGAGCCCAAATCAAGAGTCATACACTTAACCACCTGAACTCCCCAGGTGCCCCTGACTTCAGAGTTTTATGAACCATGGACAAAAACCTATTCACTTGTCACCATTCACTGAGACTGGTAGAGTTCTTTTTCTCGTTACAATTCAGTTTATAAAAATACTTAGATATTTTTCTTTTGCTATTTTTTCTTAAAGTCAAATCTGAAAATTAACTGGGTATGTACACAAAGAACTTTAAAGTAAAACCAGTTTTAAGGAGATTGCCTATAATAAAACAATCACGATATAAACATTAAGTGTCCCAGGGTACCTGTGGCACAGGCATATGAAAATTATTATGCTCACTGAGAAATGAAATGTTCCTGGTTTTCAGACATTATCAATATATAGGGGGAGTTCAAGTCCTGCTTCTATATTTAAAATATTTACTTTTTTCCCCCACATTGATTTTTTTTTTTTAAATGACTAAGCACATGTTTACATTTTATTGTAATGGCGGGTATCTGAAAGAAATGGTAAATGGATGAGATTGAAGCAATAAGATAGTAAAACAGTAAGAATGAGTTAAATATAAACTTAAAAGTTAACATTTTTCACCAGATAATAATAAAATATATAAAGTAAAGGAGACGTTATAAATGAAGTATAAGAAAATACTTATCTTTAAAAGAGAAGAAAACAAAGTATAAATTCAAGAAATATATTTCAGAGAAGGCATACTGATTAGCTTTTTTCTCACTTAAAACTTTTTAAACTATAAGTATTGTCAAGTTCTGCTATACAGAATCTACCAATTTTTCACTTAAAATAGAATAGTCCTTGAAATATTTCTTATACCACTAGGGTGCCATTCAGTAAATTGCTTCTTCATAAGCACTAAATTGCACACTAACGTCTTGAGAAAGAAAGCTATCTACTCCCTAGGATTATAAATATTATCTCATTAGTTCTAAAAACATACTCATGAGGATGGAAAATGGAAATGGGAAATATTTCTTTCATTTTAGGGGTTGAGCCATTGAGACACTGAACATAGACTATCAGAATTACCAATACTCCAAATTCTAGAACTCTCAATGTAAAATCTAATGTTGGAACTACTAAATAAGGAATTTACAACCCAGCAGGTATCTACATGTCCATGTTTGCAAAGCGTGTGCTAGAAGCTATGAAAAATCTGACTTCATAAACCTTGATTCGGTTTGTTATGATAGGGAATCCTTGCCGTGGTAATAAGGGTGGATGAATGAAAGAAATGGCAAATCAGTAAAATGAGGCAGTAGCGTGTTTAGATTAAAGTGTGGGTGAGTGGATGACACTTAAATGTTCATAATTTCCATCAAGGTAATATTAATCATGAAATAAACCATACATGACAGAAGAAGGGGACAAACATAAACCAACTTCAGACAAGAGTGTCTTAGAGAAATTCCTACCACATTTGTACTTCAAAATTCCTTCTATAACTTACCACCTTCTGGCTGTCTTTATTTTCTTCAATATTTCTTCTTAATTTCAGGGGATTAACATTTTTTTTTCATGACTTGGTTGTTTATTAGGCTCATTCGTTCACTGTGAAGCAAGATGGAGCCCTGGCATGTCATTCCTTAAGGCTGAGTCTTCCCGTGGCCCCAGTGTTTCAGTGTTGATAGTAAGGCTTCCTTGTGATGCGTGCAGAAGTTGTGGTGACCCTGAGAGCCATGCTGAATTCCTTGGGTCCTTACTGGGTCACTTATTCTGTTGGTCCTAATGCCTTGGTTCCTGATGGCATAGTTTGGCTCCATGTCAAGATCAGTATTTACTGCAAAACTGTCTAACACTACAGTTTACATTCACATGCATGTTCAGTTTTCCCCAGACCTCTGTCTTCTTCCTTCTCAAAGTCTGATTCTTCTTCTCAGGTATCAGAACCGTGGGCCTCCCTAGTCCACCTGACATGTCTGGAACTTTAAAGACCAGGATCCAAGTCTCAGTCTCCTTTTACCTAGATGATTGCTAAGTTCCTACATAAGAGTTTGAATGCAGACAGACTTGTCTGAGGAAGTAATGCTTATCTTCACTCAGTAAGCCTAAACACACAATCTGCACTACTAATGTGTGTTTTCTCAGAATAATATGCGAGTGCTTGACATATAACTAAAGAGGACACATGGGGCTGTGAGCTTGCTACAAGAATATTCCAAACCTCTGATATTTTTTTCCTTTTCAGAAGTGGTACAGTTAAGTCTTTGCGAGTCTCCTTATTAGAATTGTAACTGTCTCAGAGTCAAGTTACATCTTGCCTATTTCTAGTGTACTTCCTTCTCTCAACTTGTAAATTAAAAATAAATAGACAGTCCTGGCTTTATTCTGGGGGAAGACCCTATTTGGAGAAATACCTGGGTTCCATATTTTTGATGAATGTAGATTTCCCACTTGAAATATTTTTTAAGTTTTATTTATTTATTTTGAGAGAGAGACACTGCAAGTAGGGGGGAGGCAGAGAGAAAGAGGGAAGGAGGGAGAGAGAATCCCAAGCAGGCTCTGCACCTGCTGCGCAGAGCCTGATGTGGGGCTGGAACTCACGAAACTGTGAGATCATGACCCGAGCCCAAACCAAGAGCCAGACATTTAACTGACTGAGCCACCCAGGCACCCCCTTCCTACTTGAATTTCTTATCTTAAAACTTTTACTAATTGAGTATCTCAAAGAAGAATTTCAACTGGTTAAATTAGAATAAAAACTCATGTTAGGAAACAAAATTTAATTTTATTGTGAAATAAATTTGAATTCTAGCTTCCTAGTGCTTTTTCCTTTGAGACCTGAAAATGAGTGCTGAGGGTCATATTAGTGGCATCATTGCTTCCCTTAGCTAAGGGATCAATTTCAGTTATGTCATTGCCAGTTAAAGATGACCTTGCACTGCTAAAATATTTTCAGTGACTGGTGTCGGAGATGTCGAAGTTTTCAGCACTGTGTTTTACTCTCTGCGACTCGAGTTGGTCTCTTCTCAGTCCTTTGCCAATCCTGACCTTTTCTCTTTTCTGCAATCAGTTGAAAGCAAGGAGTTATTTCCTGTTTTCATCTTACTTTGCTCAAGCTATTGAATGGCTCTCGTACTTATACTATGTGAAAAGGGGTAAGGCAGCTAATATTCACAACTCCAACTAAATACCTTAATATGGTCAATTTTGTGGGTGAATAACATAGTACCATATCCTCTGCAATCCACATTAGGAAAGGGTCTCCAAGATGATCTTTACCCAATGGTTGTAACAGATGTGTGCCTTAGAAATTATTACCGAAATCACAATTTCATCAACATTGACCAGATTAAAACAATGGAATGTTTCCATTTTCTCTTTAATAGTGGCTTCATTTCTTTAGAAATAATCAATGGAACACTATATCATAACACCATCTCCCTTTGAGGAAGATATGATTGCATGGTGCTTTGTGATCATTAATTTTATGTGCCAACTTGATAGTGGGCCATAGGATGTCCGGACAGCTAGTTAAACGTAATTTCTCAGTGCATCTGTGAGGGTGTTTCTGGAAGAGATTAGCATTTGAATTGGTGGATTGAATAAAACACATGGCCCTCCCCACTGTGGATGTGCACCATGTAATCCTTCAGCACCTGGATAGAATGAAATGAAAGAGGAAGACTGAATTATCTCTGCCTGTCTACTGAGCTGAGAGAGACCTTGATCTTTTCCTGCCTTCCACGCTTCTGGTTCTCAGACCTTCAAACTATACCACCAACTCTCCTGGGTCTCCAATGTAAAGACAGTGGATCATGGGACTTTGTAGCCTCCATAAGTATATGAGCCAATCCCTTAAAATTATATATATTCCTTATACTATACATACATATTCCTTATAATTCCTCATACTGTGTGTGTACACACACACACACATATATCCCTTATATAATTCCATATATATATTCCTTATGTCATTCCTTATACTATATATATATATTTCTTATAATTCCTTATACTATATATGTGTTCCTTTTATGAGAGAATGTATATATGTGTGTATGTATACACACATATGTATATGTATGTGTGTGTGTTTGTGTGTATATACATATATCTCTACATGGAACTGTTGATGGAGATAGGGCTATTGATAGAGATAAAACTATTGATAGACAGGGGTGTGTGTGTATGATAAAATCTTCAGTTTCTCTGAAGAATACATGCTAAAAACCAACCTTTGGAGCAGACAAATCTGAGCTCAGTTTCTAATATTGACTCTTTTTTTTTTTTAATGTTTATTTATTTTTGAAGGAAGGAGAGACAGAACATGAGTAGGGGAAGGGCAGAGAGAGAGGGAGACACAGAATCTGAAGCAGGTTTCAGGCTCTGAGCTGTCAGCACAGAGCCCAACACGGGGCTTGAACTCACAAACCGCGAGATCATGACCTGAGCTGAAGTCAGTTGCTTAACCGACTGAGCCACCCAGGTGCCCCTCTAATACTGACTCTTAAAGTAACATTGCCAGTATGTCCCATAAATCTCTAACTTCCTAACCTGAATATATATATATATATTTTTTATCCTCATCCAGACGTCGTTTCTTATTCTTCTTCCCTTGCTCTGTGTCTCAGGAGGCTGACCTACATGGGCTACATCAAATGGACTGTAGACCTCCAGTTTCTGGCTAGGGCCAACTAACAGAGGAAATGGTAGGAGGGTCAGGGAGAGAGTTATGTTCCGTTATCCCATTTCTCTCCCTGATGACTGTGTGTCCTCCCACCTAAGGATAAACACCTATTGCACAGGGGCCTTTTCCTTTTTGCACTCAGTTACAACTCTCATGGTATGTAGGTATTTCCCCTCCCCTGACACTGTCTGGATCTGGGGGCTGCTGAGTCTTTTATAGTCTCTAGCTCTAGGATGTCTCACCTTTTTTGGAGGTGTGAAAGGGGTGTTTTTCTTTAACCTGCCAACACCTTTGTGTATTGTCCTTTTGTTAAACTCTCTTTGATTGCCTGTTTTAAGCATGCGAGGAGTATAACCTGTTCTACAGTTGTTCTCATATCTCTAAAAGAGTTGCTAATAATCTTAGAACTATGAGAATTGTATAAGACAATGCCTGCTGAGTGCATAGTAACTAAGTGGTATTTACTAATGTTAGTTTTTCATAATACAGGAGGTAAAACTTTTATTTTTGATCTGAAATAATTTAATACAACTTAACATTGTGCCATTCTGGGCACTCGAAGTAGCAGAGCTAAGAGAGCAATAGTTATGTAAAAGATCTGTTGGAGGAAACCTCTGTGAAAGATAAATGCACAAGGATAATCTTCAGAGCATATTTTGTGCCTGACATGTGAGAAGAAAGTGTGGAAAGGAAGATTAGTTGGATAGGGAGTTAGACTGTGGTCCTGTTCCAAGGACAGTTTTGGTAATGCCACTGGGGAGTCCTTGAACCAAGGCTGCCCGCTGTACAATTCACTCTTACTGTAGGAATGACCCTACACTAATATGCCCAGCTATATTCAATTACTGACTAGGAGGAACCTAGGGAGAAGTGAGGCATATGAGAAAACACATGGTGGGTGCAGTGGGGCAGTCAGTCAGTGCTACTTCTTGCTACCTGAGATTTATTTATTTATTTTTATTTTTTAAAATGTAATTTATTATCAAACTGGCTTCCGTACAACACCCAGCGTTCCTCCCAACAGGTGCCCTCCTCAATGCCCCTCACCCACTTTCCCCTCTCCCCCACCTGCCATCAACCCTCAGTTTGTTCTCAGTATTTAAGAGTCTCATATGGTTTGCTTCCCTCCCTCTCTGTAACTTTTTTCCCCTCCCTCTCCCCCATGGTCTTCTGTTAAGTTTCTCCAGATCCACATGAGTGAAACATATGGTATTTGTCTTTCTCTAACTGACTTATTTCACTTAGCATAATACCTTCCAGTTCCATCCACGTTGCTGAAAATGGCAAGATTTCATTCTTTCTCTTTGCCAAGTAGTATTCCATTGTATCTTCTTTATTCACATCTTCTCTATTCATTCATCAGTTGATGGACATTTAGGCTCTTGCCATAATTTGGCTATTGTTGAAAGTGCTGCTGTAAACATTGGGGTACAGGTGCCCCTATGCATAAGCACTCCTGTTTCCCTTGGGTAAATTCCTACCAGTGCTATTGCTGGGTCATAGGGTAGATCTGTTTTTAATTTTTTGAGGAACCTCCACAGTTTTCCAGAATGACTGCACCAGTCGGCATTCCCACCAACAGTGCAAGAGGGTTTCCGTTTCTCCACATGCTTACCAGCATCTATAGTCTCCGGATTTTTTTTATTTTAGCCATTCTGACCGGCGTGAGGTCCTATCTCAGTGTGGCTTTGATTTTGTATTTGTATTTTTCTGATGATGAGTGATGTTGAGCATTGTTTCATGTGTCTGTTGGCCATCTGTATGTCTTCTCTGGAAAAATGTCTATGTCTTCTGCCCATTTCTTCACTGGAGTATTTGTTTTTCAGGTGTGGAGTTTGGTGAATTCTTGATAGGTTTTGGATACCAGCCCTTTATCCGATATGTCATTTGCAAATGTCGTTTCCCATTCTGTCAGTTTCCTTTTGGTTTTGTTGATTATTTGCTTTATAGTGCAGAAGGTTTTTATCTTGATAAGGTTCCCATAGTTAATTTTTGCTTTTAATTCCCTTGCCTTTGGAGATGTGTCAAGTAAGAAATTGCTGTGACTGAGGTCAAGGGGTTGTTGCCTGCTTTCTCCTCTAGGGTTTTGATGGTTTCCTGTCTCACACTCAGGTCTTTCATCCATTTTGAATTTATATTTGTGTATGCCACCTGACATAAAAGTAGTGTATTTCTATAGCTCTAAATTATACTTTTAGGTGGAGTACCAAAGTTAGGTTGGCTAAAAAATAAGCAATGATGCTTTAAATATCTTATTGATATTGTCAGTCTTTGTATCTCTTCATTTGCCTACCTATTGGTTAGTGGTATCTTTTAAGAAATGTCTATTCAAGTCTTTTGCCCATTTTTAAATCAGATTTTTTTGAAAGTTTTTGTTTTTGAGAGAGAGAGCACGTGAGGAAGCAGAGAAGGATCAGGGGAGGGAGGAGGATCTGAAGCAGGGTCTGTGCTGACAGCAGAGAGCCTGATGGGTTCAAATTCACAAACCATGAGATCATGACCTAAGCCAAAGTTGGATGCTTAAACAACCGAGCCTCTAGATGCCCCTTTAAATCAGATTTTTTAACTGAGTTGTAGGAATCGCTTATATTTCAGATGCTAACTCTTTCTAAGACAAATGGTTTGCAGATATTTTCTTCATTCTGTAGTTTGCTTTTTCAGTCTGTCAATTGTTCCCTTTGCTTTGCAGAAGCTTTGGTTTTGATACAATCTCGGTTTGCTTTTGTTGCCTGTGCACTTAATGTCATTCAAAAGTATTGCCAAGACCAATGTCAAGAAGCTTTTCTCCTTAGGTTTCTTTCTAGGAATTTTATTGTTTTAGGTCTTCTATTTGTCTCTAATCCATTTTTTTGAGTTGAATTTTGTATATGGTGTGAGATAAGGGTCTGTTTTCTTTGATATGTAGATATCCAGTTTTCTCAGCACTTGTTGAAGAGATAATCTTTGCCTCCATAGTGTGTTCTTGGCACCCTAAGATCAATTGACTGTAAATGTAAGATTTTATTTATGGCCTCTGTATTCTGTTCCATTGGTCTATAAATCTATTTTTATGGACTACAGTACTATTTTTTATTACCCTAGCTTTTCCTAGAGTTTGAAGTCAAGAACTGTGATACTTCCAGCTTTGTTCTTGGTTAAGATGCTTTAGGTTTTTGAGGTCTTCCATTGTTCCTTAAGAAATTTAGGATTTTTTGTTTGTTACTGTGAAAAGTGCCATTGGAATTTTGATAGGGATAATATTGAGTCTGTAAGTAGTTTTTTATAGCACAGATTTAACAATATTCTTTTAAAAGAGGAACACAGAATATCTTCACATTCATTGGCCTTTACTGGGGTGAGGTACATTCGTTTCAGATTTTTTTTCCTCATGAAAAGATGCTAAATTTTGTCAAATGCATTTTTCTGTTGAGATGATTGTACATTTTTTCTTATTCTTAATATTGTTTATCTGTTTTACCTGTTAATGTGGTAGGTCACATTTTTGTCTATGCTGAACCATCCTTGTATCAGAGGGATAAATCCTGCTTGGTCATGGTGTATAATTCTTTTAATGTACTGTTGTGTTTGCTAGTGTTTTATGGGAGACATTTGTATCTATGTTAGATTTGGTAGTCTCTGGTTTTCTTGTGATAGCTTTGTCTGGCTTTGGTGTCAAGGTGTTGCTGACCTCATGAACTGAGCTTAGAAGTGTTCCCTCTTCTATTTGTTGCTCCTCAAAACGAGAGAGAAGGTAGGCGTTGAAAGTTCCCTTCCGATTATCTGGCACTGTGCTATGGGCAAGGGGATGGGGATATGGTTTTAATGTGTATCAGCTTTTCCTACTTGATTTAATGTGGGTATTTGCTCAGCTCCTTCTCATATAAAAGTCTCTCAACTAGTTTCTGGATTTCTCTGAGGGAATTGATGCATATGTAGCTGTTTATGTGTTGTGTCTGGAGTTTCCTTTTCTGCCATCTTGCTGACTCACAGATCCTTTCTATTCAGGACCTTTCTGTGCTAGACTCAACTGTTTGGAAGAGCTCTGCAACTGACATAAGTTTTAAAGAATAGTGAAAAAATGAACCTGACTCAAATTAAATTTGTAGACATGATCTCTTTGACCTCAGAGTTTAGGGTACTTATGGTTTTTCCTTTTTCTTTGTCTTTTTTTTTCCTTCTTTTATTTTTCCTCTTTTTCATCCTTTTTTTTCCCTTTTTATTTCTTAACTTCCTTCCTTTGATTCAACAAGGAATATACACCTAAGGGAAACTATAGGGATGTTTTAATACATGAACTTTATTTCTTTTTATAGAAATTTCTATAATTTCAAGAGGTGGAGAAAAAGCATTTCACAAAATTCAACATTTAGCTATAATAAACTCAATAAAGTGGATATAAAGGAAATGTATCTCAACATAATAAAGATCATATATGACAAGCCCATACCTAACATTTTACTCAATGGTGAGAAGCTGGAAGCTTTTCCTTTAAGATCAGGAATTAGAGGGGCACCTGGGTGGCTCAGTCGGTTAAGTGGCCGACTTCGGCTCGGGTCATGATCTCACGGTCCGTGAGTTCGAGCCCCGCGTTGGGCTCTGTGCTGACAGCTCAGAGCCTGGAGCCTGTTTCAGATTCTGTGTCTCCCTCTCTCTGACCTTCCCCCATTCATGCTCTGTCTCTCTCTGTGTCAAAAATAAATAAACATTAAAAAAAAATTTAAAAAGATCAGGAATTAGACAAGGGCGCAATCTTCCCACTTATGTTAAACACAGTATTGGAAGTCCTAGCCAGGACAAATAGGCAAGAAAAAGCATCCAATTGGAAAGGAAAAAGTAGAACTGTCATTATTTGCAGACAAAATATTATATAGAGAAAACCCCAACCAACAAATTCAATAAAGTTGAAGAATCAATAAACAAAAATCTGTTATATTTCTATATGCTGATAATATCAGAAAGGAACATTAAGAAAACTCATTTATAACTGTTTCAAACAAAAATAAAATACTTAGGGATACATGTAACAAAGGAAATGGAAAACCTGTATTTTAAAAACTATAGGACATTGATGAAAGAAATTAAAGATAGAAATACATGGACATATATGCCATGTTCATGGATTGAAAGAATTATTAAAATGTTCATTCTACCCAAAGTAATCTACAGATTCAATGCAATCTATACCACAATCCCAATAGAATTTTTTAGAGAAATAGAACAAACAATACTTAATTATAGAATCCTTAAAATTAGAACCATAAAAGACCCCAAATAGCCAAAGCAATCTTGAAGAAGAACAAAGCTGGAGCCATTGTGCTTCTTGACTTTATGTTACAAAGATAGAGTAATTAAAGCATATGGTACTACAGACACATAGATCAATGGAACAGAATAGAGAGTCCTAGAAATAGATCCATGTGTTCATGCTCATTAATTTACAAACTAAGAATACATAATGAGGAAATGACCATCTCTTCAATAATGATATTGAGAAAACTGTACCACTAGCTTATACGATACACAGATGTTAACTCAAAAGGAATTTAAAACAAACATAGATGCTAAGAAAATACAGGTGGTAAGCTCCTTGACAGAGGTCTTGTTGAGGATTGTTTTTTAAAAATCTGACAGAGCAAGAATGGCAAGAACAAAAATAAGGAAGTGAAACTACATCAAATTGAAACTTCTGCACAGCAAAGGAACCCATAAAAAGACAACCTACTGAATAGGAGAAAAATCTGGTAAGGAATTAATATCTGAAATACATAAAACTCTTACAAATCAATAGTGAGAAAGAAAGCAGACAAACCAAATTAAAAAGGGATCAGAGAACCTGAATAGAAAGAATAACAGAAAGCTTACAGGTCAATGAAAATGAGCTCAACATCCCTAATGATAAGGAAATGCACATCAAAAACACAATGAGGTAGCCATTTTAATATGTATGAGGTTATAATCAAAATATTGGAAATAACTAATGTTGGCAAGGATGTGGAGCAAAGAGAACCCTTGTGTACCTTTGGTGGGAATGTAAATTGGTGTATCCAATAAGGAAAACAGTATGGAGATGTCTCAAAAAAAATAGAACTACCACATAAACTAGTAATTTTACTTCAAATTAGTGTTGGTCTGATTTTAAAGGATATATGAACCCCTATGTTTATTGCACCATTGTTTACATGCCAAAATGTGGAGATAACTGAGGTGTCGATCAGTAGATGAATGGATGAAGATGCACGCACGCACACACACAAAATATATATAATGAATATTATTCAGCCATGGAAATGAAGTTTTATCATTTTTAACCATCTAGATGGAGTTTGAAGGCATTATGGTAAGTGAAATACAATAAAACAGATCATGTGATCTCCTATATGTGGAATCCAAAAATATACATATTAAAAAAAAAAAAACTCAATAGATACAGAAAACAGATTAGTGATTTCCAGAGGCAGCGGGTGGAAAGTGGGAGAAATGGGTGAACTTTTTTTATTTGTTTAAACGCATTAATTTTTTAAAAAGCAGCCTCAACTTGGTTTTCATTAAGTATTAGAGAAGTACTATAAAATGGTTAGCTCAGCATTTTTTTTTAAAGTTTGAGAGATAGTAAGAGAAGAGAGCCAGCAGGGGAGGGGCAGAGAGAGAGAGAGAGAGAGAGAGAATCCCAAGCAGGCTCCACACTGTCAGCGCAGAGCCCAGTGCAAAGCTGGAACCCATGAACCATGAAATCATGATTTGAGCTGAAATCAAGAGTCAGACACTCAAAGGACTAAGTCACCCAGGCCCCCCACCACTTTTCTTTAAGGTCAATATTTTCAAAGTATGATTCAAAGGCCTACCTCTGTGTGTGGATAACTTGTGTTACATAACCTAGTGTTACATAATAAAATAACTTTGAGAAATACTGGACTAACCAAAATTAAGCAGGTTTCTAGATTATAGGACTTCACTTATACTCTACTATGTTTTAAAAAAATTTTTTTTTCTTATGTTTATTCATTTCTGGAAAGACAGACAGAGCACAAGCAGGGGTGGGGTGGAGACAGAGGGGGGCACAGAATCTGAAGCAGGCTCCAGGCTCTGGGCTGTTCAGCACAGAGCCCAACATGGGGCTCAAACTCACGAACAGTGACATCATGACCTGAGCTGAAGCCAGACACTCAACCGACTGAGTCATCCAGGTGCTCCTACACTCTACTACTTTAATTCTCCTTCTAAAACTCAAAGAAGTGGGAATGCAAGGTGGTGCAGCCACTCTGGAAAACAGTATAGAGTTTCCTCAAAAAACTAATAATAGAACTACCCTAGACCCAGCAATTGCACTACTAGATATTTATCCACGGATTACAGGTGTGCTGTGTTCAAGGGACATGTTTATAGCAGCACTATCAACAAAAGCCAGAGTATGGAAAGAGCCCAAATGTCCATTGATGGATGAACAGATGAAGATGTGGTATATGTATACAGTGGAGTATTACTTAGCAATCAAAAAGAATGAAATCTTGGCATTTGCAACTACATGGATGGAACTGGAGGGTATTATGCTAAATGAAGTGAATCAGAGAAAGACAAATCATATGACTTCACTCATATGAGGACTTTAAGAGACAAAAGAGATGGACATAAGGGAAACAAAAATAATATAAAAACAGGGAGGGGGGGAATCCTGGGAAGATGGCGGCATAGAAGGACTCTGGGCTCACCACGTGTCCTGCTGATCACTTAGATTCCACCTACACCTGCCTAAATAACCCAGAAAACCGCCAGAAGACTAGCAGAATGGAGTCTCCGGAGCCAAGCACAGACAAGAGACCCATGGAAGAGGGTAGGAAGGGCGGAGAGGCGGTACGCGCTACACGGATTGACGGTAGGGAGCCGGGGCAGAGGGGCGGCCCGCCAGCCAAGCAGAGCCCCCGAGTCTCTCGCAAAAGCAGAGGGGCCAGATGGAGTGTGCTCGGACAGCAAGCGGGACTTGACATCTGGAAGGTTATAAGCTAACAGCTCTGCTCAGAGAGCTGGAGGGCTGGAGGACAATGGGAGGGAGAGTTGTTGAGCCCCTGACAACAGGGCCCAGCTTGGCGGGGAACACAGGCACTCGCCAGCGCCATCTCCCTCACCCATCCCCCAGCCAAAATCCCAAAGGGAACCAGTTCCTGCCAGGGAACTTGCTTGCACCGCACAAACACCCAACTCTGTGCTTCTGCGGATCCATCCCTCCGGCAGGTCTGACTCCCTCCCAGTGCCGCAAGGCCCCTACCAAAGCAGATCTCCAAAGGAAAAGTGAGCTGAGCCTGCCCTGTGCACCTTGCCAATCCACCCCAGCTAATATGCCAGATGCCCAGCACCACAAGCCTGGCAGTGTGCAAGTAGCCCAGACAGGCCACACCACCCCACAGTGAATCCCGCTCCTAGGAGAGGGGAAGAGAAGCTACACACCAGTCTGACTGTGGCTCCAGTGGTGGGCTGGGGGCAGACATCAGGTCTGACTGCAGCCCCGCCCACCAACGCAAGTTATTCAAGACAGCACAGGGGAAGTGCCCCACAGTTCCGCACCACTCCTGGGACTATCCAAAATGATGAAACGGAAGAATTCCCCTCAAAACAATGTCCAGGAAATAACAACAGCTAATGAACTGATCAAAAATGATTTAAACAATATAACAAAGTGAATTTAGGATAATAGTCATAAAATTAATCACTGGGCTTGAAAACAGTATAAAGGACAGCAGAGAATGTCTTGCTACAGACTTCAAGGGACTAAGGAACAGCCAGGAGGAGCTAAAAAAGGCTATCAATGAGCTGCAAAATAAAATGGAGACAACCACGGCTCGGATTGAAGAGGCAGAGGAGAGAATAGGTGAACTAGAAGATAAAATTATGGAAAAAGAGGAAGCTGAGAAAAAGAGAGAGAAAAATAACCGGGAGTATGAGGGGAAAATTAGAGAACTAAGTGATGCACTAAAGAGAAATAATACACGCATAATTAGTATTCCAGAGGAGGAAGAGAGGGGGAAAGGTGCTGAAGGGGTACTTGAAGAAATAATAGCTGAGAACTTCCTAGATCTGGGGAAGGAAAAAGGCATTGAAATCCAAGAGGCACAGAGAACTCCTTCCAGACGTAACTTGAATCGATCTTCTGCATGACATATCATAGTGAAACTGGCAAAATACAAGGAAAAAGAGAAAATTCTGAAAGTAGCTAGAGATAAACATGCTCTAACATATAAAGGGAGACCTATAAGACTCATGACCGATCTGTCTACTGAAACTTGGCAGGCAAGAAAGGAATGGCAAGAGATCTTCAATGTGATCAATAGAAAAAATATGCAGCCGAGAATCCTTTATCCAGCAAGTCTGTCATTTAGAATAGAAGGAGAGATAAAGGTCTTCCCAAACAAAAACTGAAGGAATTCGTCACCACTATGCCAGCCCTACAAAGATCCTAAGGGGGATCCTGTGAGACAAAGTACCAGAGACATCGCTATAAGCATGAAACCTATGGACATCACAACGACTCTAAACCCATATCTTTCTATAATAACACTGAATGTAAATGGACTAAATGCGCCAAACAAAAGACATAGGGTATCAGAATGGATAAAAAAACAGGACCCATCTATTTGCTGTCTACAGGAGACTCATTTGAGACCTGAGGACACCTTCAGATTGAGAGTGAGGGGATGGAGCACTATTTATCATGCCACTGGAAGTCAAAAGAAAGCTGGAGTAGCCATACTTATATCAGACAAACTAGACTTTAAATTAAAGGCTGTAACAAGAGATGAAGAAGGGCATTATATAATAATCACAGGGTCTATCCTTCAGGAAGAGCTAACAATTATAAATGTCTATGCGCCAAATACCGGAGCCCCCAAATATATAAAACAATTACAAACATAAGCAACCTTATTGAGAAGAATGCGGTAATTGCAGGGGACTTTAACACCCCACTTACAGAAATGGATAGATCATCTAGACACACGGTCAATAAAGAAACAAGGGCCCTGAATGATACATTGGATCAGATGGACTTGACAGATATATTTAGAACTCTGCATCCCAAAGCAACAGAATAGACTTTCTTCTCGAGTGCACATGGAACATTCTCCAAGATAGATCACATACTGGGTCACAAAACAGCCCTTCATAAGTATACAAGAATTGAAATCATACCATGCATACTTTCAGACCACAATGCTATGAAGCTTGAAATCAACCTCAGGAAAAAGTCTGGAAAACCTCCAAAAGCATGGAGGTTAAAGAACACCCTACTAAAGAATGAATGGGTCAACCAGGCAATTAGAGAAGAAATTAAAAAATATATGGAAACAAACGAAAACGAAAACACAACAATCCAAACACTTTGGGACGCAGCAAAGGCAGTCCTGAGAGAAAATACATTGCAATCCAGGCCTATCTCAAGAAACAAGAAAAATCCCCAATACAAAATCTAACAGCACACCTAAAGGAAATAGAAGCAGAACAGCAAAGGCAGCTGAAACCAAGCAGAAGAAGAGAAATCATAAAGATCAGAGCAGAAATAAACAATATAGAATCTAAAAAAACTGTAGATCAGATCAACGAAACCAAGAGTTGGTTTTTTGAAAAAATAAACAAAATTGACAAACCTCTAGCCAGGCTTCTCAAAAAGAAAAGGGAGATGACCCAAATAGATAAAATCATGAATGAAAATGGAATGATTACAACCAATCCCTCAGAGATAAAAACAATTATCAGGGAATACTATGAAACATTGAATGCCAACAAATTGGACAACCTGGAAGAAATGGACAAATTCCTAAACACCCACACTCTTCCAAAACTCAATCAGGAGGAAATAGAAAGCTTGAACAGACCCATAACCAGCGAAGAAATTGAATCGGTTATCAAAAATCTCCCAACAAATAAGAGTCCAGGACCAGATGGCTTCCCAGGGGAGTTCTACCAGACGTTTAAAGCAGAGATAATACCTATCCTTCTCAAGCTATTCCAAGAAATAGAAAGGGAAGGAAAACTTCCAGACTCATTCTATGAAGCCAGTATTACTTGGATTCCTAAACCAGACAGAGACCCAGTAAAAAAAGAGAACTACAGGCCAATATCTCTGATAAATATGGATGCAAAAATTCTCAATAAGATACTAGCAAATCGAATTCAACAGCATATAAAAAGAATTATTCCGTGATCAAGTGGGATTCATTCCTGGGATGCAGGGCTGGTTCAACATTCATAAATCAATCAACATGATACATCACATTAATAAAAAAAAAAAAAGAGAAGCACCATACGATCCTGTCAATCGATGCAGAAAAGGCCTTTGACAAAATCTAGCAACCTTTCTTAATAAAAACCCTCAAGAAAGTCGGGCAGAAGGAACATACTTAAAGATCATGAAAGCCATTTATGAAAAGCCCACAGCTAACATCATCCTCAATGAGGAAAAACTGAGAGCTTTTCCCCTGAGATCAGGAACACGACAGGGATGTCCACTCTCACCTCTGTTGTTTAACATAGTGTTGGAAGTTCTAGCATCAGCAATCAGACAACAAAAGGAAATCAAAGGCATCAAGATTGGCAAAGATGAAGTCAAGCTTTCACTTTTTGCAGATGACATGATATTATACATGGAAAATCCGATAGACTCCACCAGAAGTCTGCTAGAACTGATACATGAATTCAGCAAAATCACAGGATACAAAGTCAATGTACAGAAATCAGTTGCATTCTTATACACTAATAATGAAGCAACAGAAAGACAAAGAAGTGGATTCATTCCTGGGATGAATTCACAATTGCACCAAGAAGCATAAAATACCTAGGAATAAATCTAACCAAAGATGTAAAAGATCTGTATGCTGAAAATTATAGAAAGCTTATGAAGGAAATTGAAGATATAAAGAAATGGAAAAACATTCCATGCTCATGGATTGGAAGAATAAATATTGTCAAAATGTCATTACTACCCAAATCTATCTACACATTCAATGAAATCCCAATCAAAATTGCACCAGCATTCTCGAAACTAGAACAGCAATCCTAAAATTCATATGAAACCACAAAAGGCCCCGAATAGCCAAAGTAATTTTGAAGAAGAAGACCAAAGCAGGAGGTATCACAATCCCAGACTTTAGCCTCTACTACAAAGCTGTCATCATCAAGATAGCATGGTATTGGCACAAAAACAGACACTTAGACCAATGGAATAGAATAGAAACCCCAGAATTTGACCCACAAACGTGTGGCCAACTCATCTTTGACAAAGCAGGAAAGAACATCCAATGGAAAAAAAGACAGTCTCTTTAACAAATGGTGCTGGGAGAACTGGAAGCAACATACAGAAGATTGAAACTAGACCACTTTCTCACACCATTCACAAAAATAAACTCAAAATGGATAAAGGAGCTGAATGTGAGACAGGAAACCATCAAAACCCTAGAGGAGAAAGCAGGAAAAAACCTCTCTGACCTCAGCCGTATCAATTTCTTACTTGACACATCCCCAAAGGCAAGGGAATTAAAAGCAAAAATGAACTACTGGGACCTTATGAAGATAAAAAGCTTCTGCACAGCAAAGGAAACAACCAACAAAACTAAAAGGCAACCAACGGAATGGGAAAAGATATTTGCAGATGACATATCAGACAAAGGGCTAGTATCCAAAATCTATAAAGAGGTCACCAAACTCCACACCCGAAAAACAAATAATCCAGTGAAGAAATGGGCAGAAAACATGAATAGACACTTCTCTAAAGAAGACATCCGGATGGCCAACAGGCACATGAAAAGATGCTCAACGTCGCTCCTCATCAGGGAAATACAAATCAAAACCACACTCAGATATCACCTCACGCCAGTCAGAGTGGCCAAAATGAACAAATCAGGAGACTATAGATGCTGGAGAGGATGTGGAGAAACGGGAACCCTCTTGCACTGTTGATGGGAATGCAAATTGGTGCAGCCACTCTGGAAAACAGTGTGGAGGTTCCTCAAAAAATTAAAAATAGACCTACCCTATGACCCAGCAATAGCACTGCTAGGAATTTACCCAAGGGATACAGGAGTACTGATGCATAGGGGCACTTGTACTCCAATGTTTATAGCAGCACTCTCAACAATAGCCAAATTATGGAAAGAGCCTGAATGTCCATCAACGGATGAATGGATAAAGAAATTGTGGTTTATATACACAATGGAGTACTACGTGGCAATGAGAAAGAATGAAATATGGCCCTTTGTAGCAACGTGGATGGAACTGGAGAGTGTGATGCTAAGTGAAATAAGCCATACAGAGAAAGACAAATACCATATGTTTTCACTCTTATGTGGATCCTGAGAAACTTAACAGAAACCCATGGGGGAGGGGAAGGAAAAAAAAAAAGAGGTTAGAGTGGGAGAGAGCCAAAGCATAAGAGACTCTTGAAAACTGAGAACAAACTGAGGGTTGTTGGGGGGTGGGAGGGAGGGGAGGGTGGGGGATGGGTATTGAGGAGGGCACCTTTTGGGATGAGCACTGGGTGTTGTATGGAAACCAATTTGACAATAAACTTCATATATTGAAAAAAAAAAACAGGGAGGGGGACGAAACAGAAGAGACTCATAAATATGGAGAACAAACTGAGGGTTACTGGAGGGGGTGTGGGAGGGGGATGGGCTAAATGGATAAGGGGTATTAAGGAATCTACTCCTGAAATCATTGTTGCACTATATGCTAAGTAATTTGGATGTAAATTAAAACACATTAAAAATAAACAAACAAACTCAAACAAGTACTAAGTTCCAGGAATTCTACTCCTATCTATTAAATCAAGAGAAATGAAAGCATATGTCCACCCAAGTACTTGTATGCAAATGTTCATAGCAGCCTTTAAATAATATCCAAAAATTTTTAACAAACTAAATCAAGTGGGTGGATATAAACTCATAGTGGCATATTGATATAGAATACTATTCAGTAATAGGTAGGAGAGAACCGATATTGAAAAAAATATATGGATAACTCTCAAAATCATTATGCTATGGAAAGACAGGAGATAAAAGGAATATATATTTTCATTAATCCATTTACATGAAATTCTGGAAAAGTAAAAACTAGTCTATAATTATAGAAAGTATATCAATGGTTACCTCGGGTCAGGGTGCAAGCAAATGACTTTAAATGGGCGTGAGGGAACTTTTTGGGGTGAGAAAAGTGCTGTATACCTTGACTGGTGTAGTGGTTATAAGGAGCGGTTATACATTTGCCAAAATTTATATACTAGTATACTTAAAATGGATGTATTTAATTGCATGTAAATAATAGTTTAATTAAAAAATTTTTGAAAAAAAAACCTCAAGGAACACTGACTTTATTTGGTCAACAAAAGGTTGGCCTCAGAGTCGCATAACATGCCAGTATCTAGATTTATTTTTTAGCTTCCCAATTTGAAGGCTGGTGTGGAGAGGTAGTAACATGAACATAATTGCAAAACATCAGGCGATTGCAATAGGTGTGAATACCTACTTGCGATGTTCAAACAGTTAAAATGAACACAGTAATTAGAATACTCAAAATAACTTGTTTAGCTATCCCTTTCCTTGTAAACTAGTACTTTTAAGGTTAGGATACCTTGGCTGTCCAAAACAAACAAACAACAAAAAAACCTGAAGAGAACAGATTTCTGTTCTCTAGCTATAAAGATGAGGCCGATGCAAAAAATTATAAGCATTTAGAAACCATGTATTTAGCCTAAGGGGGGGAAAAGGTATTATGAATATGAATGTGAAAGGTGTTTGAGACGGGAGTAGATATACAGCCTCATGAGGCTGCATAGCGTGACTATATAATTGACCCTCTAACAAGGAATTTATAAGAGCGGGAGAGAAGTATTTAGAACCATGTCAGGATAATAAAAAATGAGGGGGGCTCCTACATGGCTCAGTTGGTTGAACATCTGACTCTTGATTTCAGCTCAGGTCATGATCCCCAGGTTGTGGGTCAATCCCTGCATTGGGCTCTGCACTGTCAGCACAGATTCTCTTGGGAGAAGTCAGCTTGGGATTCTCTCCTTCTCTCTTTGCCCCTCCCCTGTGCTTGCTTGCTCGCTTGCATGTGGTCACGCTCACTCGCTCAAAATAAACATTAAAAAATTAAAAAATGAATCTGTCCTTGCATATGTAGATCTTTCTTTGGGACATAAAGTTCAAAATGAAACTTTAGAACAAACTCAAAACATAGTAATATCATCTTTGTTTTTTAAGAGCTTTTCCCTGAATTAAAAAAAAATCTTTTTTTTAATGTGTATCAAGATTGTAGGGGAGACTAAGTTATTCAGAATCTTCATGTCTTTACTTTGATTAGAAATATATTTCTTTATCAGCCCACTTGTAAATGTGGGTCATTGGTAAAGGGGGAGGTGAGGAAGCATAGAAGCTGATTTTAATTTTTTTAAATTGTGTTGACAATATTCTCCTTCCAAGTTACTTCTGTGGCTTATAGAAGCTTTGTTCACTTTGATCCTGTGTACGAGAGCTACATTTGCATGTATTTTTATTTCAGAGTAGTGCACTTATTTATAATTATCATATTTTGTTTTTACAATTCCATTATATGGCCTGTGGATTCATGATTTGGGACTGTGTTCTGGTATTTATCAAGACTCTTCTGTGGACTTTGTATGAGCTACGTAATTTATTCCTCTAATGCAATCTGTGGAAAAATACAATAAAGCGCCAGGGAGGGGTGTGAGGAAGAAAGGCAGATGGCATGAATGATGTCTCATTTTTCTGACAAAGAATATAACAGGGATGGAAAATGATACACCGTGAATCCGTTGCGGTGACAAAGATTGTAATGAGAATTGGTATGAACATTACCTACTGCATTCTCATTACACTCTGTGGATTGTAATCTTCTCATCCTCCTCAGAGGCTGTACCCATCTTCCACTGACTGATGACTCTTCTATATAGCTCTGCTTCGATTTGCTGTAAAAATATTTTTGATATAAATGGACCATTAGGAAAAGCAAGAAATAAAAAATCTCAAAATTGATGCTGGAGCTTTAATTCTAGTGACTGGTCAAGAAGAGAGCTTTTATTTGCTAGTGTGAAAGGATATTAGTTGGCACTTCAATAAAAGCAGTGTTTGAATAAAAAATTGCCTTTATTCTGAGCAAATGAAGCCTGATGGTTGCGGTGTTTGCTGCACAAGACGCAGGTAGGAGGTTGGATAAAATAATAAAGAGAGTAGTTCATATAGAGTAAGTCTCAGGAGTTTAATTCTTAAAACTGCATTATGATATTTTATTTTCATTATAAGTTATGTAACATTATCTAGTGATACTTTAAAAGTTTAAATGAAGTTACAAATTAGTGAGAATTGTAATTATGGACTTATGTAGCAACATATACCATAAACTATAGAATAAACTGAACATGGTAGACCTGTTGTCCACAAAGACATATGACAGTTTTATTATGGAGACCTAAAAAATTTCGAAATCTGTTTTGAAAACTAAATATGGGCGCCTGGGTAGCTCAGTTGGTGAAGTGTCGGATTCTTGATTTCAGCTGGGGTCATAATTTCACAGTTCATGAGTTTGAGCCCTGCATTGGGCTCTGAGCTGAAGGCACAGAGCCTCCTTGGGATTGGTCTCCCTTTCTCTCTGTTCCTCCCCTTCTTGGTCTCTATCTCTCTCAAAATAAATAAAAGTAAACTTAAAATAACAACAATAACTCTTAACTTCCTTAACTAATGAAATATATCAGAAAACATCATTAAACATATTAAGCATAAAATACTACAAGCATTATGGAGCACCTGGGTGGCTCAGTTGGTTAAGCGTCCAACTCTTGATCTCGGCTCAGGGCATGATCTTACGGTTCGTGAGATCAAGCCCCTTGTGAGGCTCTATGCTGTCAGCCCAGAGCCTGCTTGGGATAATCTCTCCCCCTCCCCCCCCACCTATGTCCCCCTCCCATCCCTCCTCCCCTGCTCACTTTCTCTCTCAAAAATAAACATAAAAAAATACACTTCAAACATTACCGGGGTGCCTGGGTGGCTCAGTCGGTTGAGCGGCCGACTTCGGCTCAGGTCATGATTTCGCGGTCCGTGAGTTTGAGCCCCGCGTTGGGCTCTGTGCTGACAGCTCAGAGCCTGGAGCCTGTTTCAGATTCTGTGTCTCCCTCTCTCTCTGACCCTCCCCCATTCATGCTCTGTCTCTCTCTGTCTCAAAAATAAACGTTAAAAAAAAAAAATTAAAAAAAAAAAAAAAACATTACCAAGCTAGATGCAAAGCTTTTACATGGTGTTATCCGGCGTTGTCCTGATGTTCCAAACTCGTGTGATAAATCAAGAAAAAAAAAGGAAATGATACTGGAAATGTAGGTAAAGATACTATTACTTCAAGGCAACTCTTTAAGAATTAATGGGAATAGAAC
Organism: Neofelis nebulosa; assembly: GCF_028018385.1. Classification (NCBI taxonomy): domain Eukaryota; kingdom Metazoa; phylum Chordata; class Mammalia; order Carnivora; family Felidae; genus Neofelis; species Neofelis nebulosa. Next base: position 152,653,240 of record NC_080784.1, read on the forward strand.
CAAAACTAATAAAAAGGCAGTGATTGGTCCCCATATAATAGCCAAGTAATAACAAAGTACAAATAAAGTTATCCACAATGGCAATAAAACCATAAAACACCTAAAAGGAAATGACAAACTCTATATAAAATAGTTATAAAATGTCACTGAGTACAAAACAAGACTCCTAAGAAAGGAGAAATATAGTGTGTTTTTCAGCTGAAAATTTTGATTAGTATTCTGATATTATGGAAATATGTGACAGTTTAATTATATGTCTCACATGGTTAAATGTAGTAAATTAACTAATAAAAGTTTAGAAAGCATTTGTTATACTACATAAGAAATTATACTCTTAAACTACAATGACTAAAATGAGTTGGTATCTGGTCTGGAAATAAACAGATTAAATGTTATATGATAAAGCTGTTTCAAAGCTGGAGAAATATATAATTATTCGATAAATTGCTTTAATGCAGTTTGGTTTCCTGTTGAAACTACAACAAAATCCTATCTTAAATTAATCATAATACATTTCAGATTATGCTCCATCTCCAAATACAAGATCTAAAATTATGAGTGAACTCCTATAAGGTATAGCAGTAGATACCTTATAATCTTCAGGTATGATGTTAAAGCTGAAACTTTTGTATGGTGACACAATTAATAAGGGAGAAAACATGGGGAAAAATATTAGGTAACTCTGTTTATTACATATTTATCATAATCTTAAAGTATAATTATCTTGGTGAGGTCCATGGAAATAGGAAAATTGCTTACAGTGGAACACAAACTATTTTTTGAAGTGTGGATTAACAATATCTACCAACACATAACATTTCCAATTTTTAACCCAACGACATTATTTGCAGAAATCTTTTTTTAACTTTTTTTTTTTTTTTAAACATTTATTCATTTTTGAAAGACAGAGAGAGACAGAGCACAAATGGGGAAGGGCCTGAGAGAGAGGGAGACACAGAATCCAAAGCAGGCTCCAGGCTCCAAGCTGTCAGCACAGAGCCGGACATGGGGTTCGAACTCACAAACCGCAAGATCATCACCGACGGAGCCACCCAGGTGTCCCTGCAGAAATCTTTCTTAATGAGTATATTATCTCAGAGTGTCCAGTTGCCCGTGAAGAAGGGAGGGTTAAGCCATACCAGGAAGCATTGTTTTTAAATGTTCCCCAACTCCTCCCTGCCAAAGAGAGAGCACAGACATACAAGCAGGGGAAGGGCAGAGAGAGAGAATCCCTAGCAGACTCCACACTATTCAGTGCAGAGCCCAACACAGGGCTTGCACTCATGAACCTGCAAGTTCATGACCTGAGCTGAAATCAAGAGTCAGACACTTAACCAACTGAGCCACCCAGGAGGCCCACCAGGAAACAATTGTAAAACATAAGAGTAAATCTATGAGCATTGACATTTTGAAAATTCTAAAACCTATTCTTAAGTGGGTGGAGAAGTTTAAGAAGTCACAGAAATATAAAAAAGTTATCCTACTTTTGTGAACCATGGAGTCAAATATACAGTTTATATGTAAAAAAAAAACAATGGATTGTTTATATTTTGTATACTATTTTTGGGAGCAAGTATTTTATAACTTAAAATTAAAAATAATATGCATGGTATTTATATATTGGGTCTCATGGTACTTCCCAAGCTAAAGTTCTTTGATTTTTTTTTTTTTAACCCTTCACTTACAAGATAGATTTCATCTCTTTAACTTGCATGACCTTTCATCTTTGGACCAAGGCTGGATTTGTATATGTTACTGCCAATTATCTCATGTTCCATCAACATGGGGCTATTCTGTTGGGTAAACAAATCATGGAAATTCATCCCCCAGCACTCTGCTCATGTTATTCCCTCTGCCTAGATTTACCTTCTGCTTTACCTTAGAAATCTTCAGCATCAGTGTCATTTCTAATGCACTACCTCTTTTGAAGTTTTATCTAAGATCCCCGAGGCATAACAGAATCCTTAGGCAAATTATGTAGCACATCAATGCCTTGGTATCTGCATTTGTAAAACGGGAACATTATGTGAGACAGTATCTATTAAAAAAACAAAAACAAAAACAACTTATAATAGCTCCTGACACCTGGCAGGCACTCAGTAAATGATAGCTGTTATCAGCTATCCTTGTTTATATTCCTATAACACTAATTAGATTCTTTCATAGTGGCAGTTATTACCTTATATCCTATTTATCGATTATACTCTATATCTTCTATTGTAACATAAGCATACTTTGTGACTAACACACATCCTTGTATATTATTTGCCCTCAATACATGTTGATTGAATAAACAGGTAACTTGAATTTTCATATTGACAGAAAGCAGATGAAACATAGAATATTAAACAATAATGAACATGAAAATCCTGTATATAAGTATTTAAGGTACTTTAGAGGGCAAATCACAAAAATGTATTTTTTCTTGGGAAAAGTAGGTAGCTGATCAATGTGCTATTTAGTTACTTTAAAGCAGAAACTTTTTTTTTTTTTTTAACCTGGGCCAATACCTTTGTGGGTAGTCTCTCAAGGCATGTATCTCTATCAGGTTCCTGCTCTTTCAATAGAAGATATAAAACCTATTCCTTCCTGACCTGACGGTAGAAGCATGTGGCCCTGTATTTGACAAATAATACAAAATACGTACTCAATAGCTACACTGTTCTGAATAGAACCTCCAATGTACTTATGCATCCCACTTAAATGTTAAAGGTATAGTAACTGAGTTGCAGCATACTGTCTAGGAATTATGCACACAGCTCTTTAATACTCTATAATGCACCCATGGATTTATTCTGACCGTCACATAGCTGCAGAAGTTAATTATAATCTTTTGTTCTTGGGACCTTTACTCCTCCTCTGTTCTCCCCCAGAATACAATTGCTTTTAATAAATTGCACTTCAGTATACTGCATCAGCCTACACTGAGGTAGGATAGAAGAAGAAGCAGCCCCATGTCACTCCTTACTGTAGGCACTGTGAAGATCTTTTTGAGGATATTCATTATATTGAACTATATGCTGTTTTTTGAGAATGCAAAGGAGTAATTTCTTAGTACCTGGGACTGGGGAATAGTCCTGCTTCCCTTGAGTAGCTAGCATATTTATATTTGTAAGCAGTCTAAATCTAGAAACTCTATCTGCCTTTTTTTATTGGTTACAATAAGTTTGAAGCCAAATTATTGATCCTTGCGAAGGATTTTAAAAATACACTTTGTTAATAAATCTTGTTAGTAAACTTTTACATTGTAATGTATTTGCTGTAGCTATTATACTTACCTATAGTAAAACATGTTGATTTGATTTGAGTTAAATCATTTTGGAGGTCACATTTATACACATAATATTTCCATGTAAATATACATATCAGCAGTCACTAAATTTTGGTAAGTGTCCTGCCTCTTAGGAAGGTAGTAGACTTGGAATTTTAGAGAAAGTCAATGTCTGTCCCATGTCAAAAAGCCACTTAACAAAAAAAAAAGTTGACATCATGAAGTGCGATCTTAGGTTTCTAATAAAAATTCTTCCATTATTTGCTTCACCTTCTCCCTACAAAGATAATTTTAAAGTTCATAACCAATCATTTCTTAATATAAAATGGAATATGGACAAAATCCTGTCATAAATGTTGTAAATTCCACTTTTTATATGTAATACCTATGTCCTGGTTGAAATAAGAGTCTTATTGAATAGAGTCATATTTTATGTTTTACATCTTCTATAACACATTGCACAGTGCCATATGGGGTATTCAATATTTAATCTGGATTGAAGTTTCTAATGCACCCTTTTGATAGCCCAAGTCCACAAAATGGCCAAGCTAATTGGATGAGAGATAATTGAGTATTTTTAGTATATTGTTATTTTTTACTATATTATTATTTTTATTTATCATTTGGTCACTCTTGAAGGATCCATTGTTTTGACTGAAGCCATCAAATTCTCATTTCTGAAAGTTTTCAAATAGAACATAAATTTGGTTACATGTGGTAACTAAACTGTTAACATGGTAGAAACCTACATGCTAAGAACAACATTTTGGGGTAAATTATGGGTAAGCTGAAGCTGCATTTAGAAAAGAAAAAAAATAAAAAAAAATAGAGAAAAATAAGCAAAAAGACCATATGGCACATAAACTGATAAGAATTATGGCAATCAAGTTTACCAAGATTTCCAGTAATTTCTCTTCCTAGTTTCTATCCTTCATGAGCTTTCCAGTGAATTCCTCTTTCTTCTCTATTATAACTGGATTTTTGCTGATGGTAAGGCTACTAAGACATGAATGAAATAAAGCAATACTGGTGGGAGTTCTCTGGGGTATGCCTTTTTAGAACTAAGATCTCAGTCCACTTACAAAAGGCAACATGAACCTATGTGCAAAGAACAGAGTGAAAGAGGTTAACTCTCTTCTTGCCTTTTATTTAACCAGTCCCTTAGATGGAATATGTCATATTAATGTTAATTTGAATAGCATTATATATTGAAAATACAAAAGAAAGGAATGGAATTCTTAATTTTTTTGTATTTGATTAAGCATTGAATTAATAAAGCAAAGTGATTATTGAGGTGATCTAATATTAAGTAATTTATATATCATGGATTTTTTGGGGAAAATGTTGCTCAGTGAAATTTGATTCACCTTAACTGCAGGAGTAGCTAGACCTTCAAAACATCCAGAAAGACTTAAGTATCAATAATTAAGTCAATGAGAAATACCTGAAAATCAGTAGTTTCCTTATCAGCTCTGCTTAGGGCTTGATTTAGGATTTAAAGATTTCAAATTTCAGTACCCACTGTGGTTTCATTTCTTGTTTTCTCTTGAACAAAAGCATTTCTTCCAGCACGCCTGTGAGATAAGAATTTGAAGGGCTAAATGAATGCAGCAACTTCATCTTTATTGGTGGCACACAAGGTAGAGAATTGATTTTATTTATTGGCAAAAACAAAGTTACTCTTGTATGACGAGTAGAGAGAGATTTCCATGAAATACGTTTTGCTTTTAACCTCGTGCTTTGCTTTTTAACCACTGGCTGCCAAGCCAATCCCTCACTGGTCAAGGATCAAAATTGGGTTGATAGAAGTCATAGGTTTACTCTTAAAGAAATGAATTCAACGTCATTAACATTTTTATTTAAAGAGCCAACATAGTGAATTGTGGAGCTGTAATTAAATGAAGGAAAATGATTATTGATTTTATTGCATTCAGAAACTGCAAACACTTCAAAAGGCTATTGTAGTGTAGTCTATTGTCCTCTGCATGGTCCTGCCCACACCTCAGCTTTGCACAGCTAATTTTTATCTTCAATTATTTTATTGCCCAGAATAGAACAGCCCAGAGAAGTCTGTCATAGAAAAGCTGCCAATAAATTTCCCGAAAGATCTTCTAAACCTGTGAGGTAAATAAATATAAGATAGGGGAAATTTACTCATGTTATTCAGGGTGTTCAGGTTTTAATCATCTACATGTAATTTTTTGGTGAGATCAGTTATGAACAGTAGACTCCAGTCTCTTCCAGAAAAAACATCTCTGCTAAGATACCATGCCTATAAATATATTTTATACTTATCTACAAAGGCAATTTCAGTATCAGTGCTTATACTTCTATAAGCTTTATTGAAATTGATTTTTGTGTACATTTTTGATATTCATGTTGTGTAAAACTGGTACAACACAAAGTTTTGAAGTAAAATACATAAATATTTTTATTCTGTAATTTTGGAATTAGAGTGTAGTGAATATTCAGAGTATAATCAAGTAATATTAAAACTCATAATTTGAGGTCAAATATATACATCAAGCAAGATACTTAATATTTTGTTAGAAAATAAGTTGTTTCATTTACATGGTTAATGAGTGAAGAAGTTGGTTAAACAGAAGTAAAAACAATAAATATAAAAACTCATACACTGTCTGAAATAAAATTTATCCACATATATCCATGGACATTAATGATTTTTTTTTAATGATCAGGTGGTCTTTCTCTAAAATTACAGCAGTTCATTAAAGAATTAACAGTGTAATCAGAATTGGAGCATTCACTTTTGTAAAAAATTTCAAAGTGGAGGCTCTGATATTAGACCACCTGGGTTTAAGGACTGATCCTACCACTTATAGTCATTGTTTAATTAATTTTTAATTTTACTTTTCTGTTTTCCTTTTTAAATGTTATTTATTTTGAGAGAGAGAGAGAGAGAGAGAGAGAGAGAGAGAGAGAGAGAGAGAGAACATGTGTGTGAGTGAGGGAGGGCCAGAGAGGGGGTGGGGGAAAGAGAGAATCCCAAGCAGGTTTCACACTGTCGGTGCAGAGCCTGATGTGGGGCTCGAACTCACAAACTGTGAGATCATGACCAGAGCTGCAATCAAGAGACAGATGTTTAACTGGTTGAGCTACCCAGGCACTCCTCCTTTTTTTTTTTTTTTTTTTTTTTAATTTTAATAACACCCAGGGCAATATTGGTTTCAGGAGTAGAATTCAGTGATTCATTACTTACATACAACATCCAGTGCTCATCACAAGTGCCCTACCTTAGAACCTATCACCCATCTAGCCCATCTCTCACTCTCTTCCCTCTGTCAACCCATAGTTGATAGTTCTCTATCATTAAGAGTCTCTTGTGGTTGGTTTCTCTTTCTTCTCTTCCTCGACCTTCTCATATGTTCATCTGCTTTGTTTCTTAAATTCCAAATATGAGTGAAATCATATGGTATTTGTCCTTCTCTGGTTGAATTATTTTACTTAGCATAATACATTCTAGCTCCATCCATGTCATTGCAAATGGCAAGATTTCATTTGTTTGGATGGATGAGTAATATTACGTGTGTGTGTGTGTGTGGTGTGTGTGTGTGTGTGTGTGTGTGTGTGTGTGTGTGTACACCATATCTTTTTATCCATTCATCAGTCAGTGGATGTTTGGGCTCTGTCCATAGTTTGGGTCTTGTTGATAATACTACCATAAATATTGGGGTGCACATACCCCGTCAAATCTGTATTTTTGTGTCCTTTGTGTAAATAGTAGTAGTGCAATTGCTAGATTGTAGAGTAGTTCTATTTTTAGTTTCTTGAGCAATCTCCATGCTGTTTTCCAGTCTGCATTCCCATCAATGGTGCAACAGGGTTCCCGTTTCTCTGCATCCTAACATCTTTTGTTTCTTGTGTTGTTAATTTTAGCCACTCTGACAGGTGTGAAGTGGTATGTCATTGTGGTTTTGATTTGTATTTCCCTGATGGTGAATGATGTTGAGCATCTTTTCATTGGTCTGTCAGCCATCTGAATGTCTTCTTGGAAAAGTGTCTATTCATGTCTTCTGCCCATTTCTTAACTGAGTTGTTTGTTTTTTGGGTGCTGAGTTTGATAAGTTCTTTATAGATTTGGATACTAACCATTTTTCTGATATGTCATTTGCAAATATCTTCTCCCATTCTATAGGTTGCCTTTTAATTTTGTTGATTGTTTCCTGCACTGTGCAGAGCTTTTTATCTTGATAAAGTACAAGAACTATTTTTATACTTCATGTTTGCTTTTGTTTCCTTTGCCTTTGGCTACATGTCTAGTAATAAGTTACTCCAGCTAAAGTTGAAGAGGTTGCTGCCTGTATTTTCTTCTAGGATTTTGATGGTTTCCTGTCTCACCTTTAGGTCTTTCATTTATTTTGAATTCATTTTTGTATGGTACAAGAAAGTGGTCCAATTTTAGTCTTCTGCATGTTGCTGTCCAGTTTTCCCAACACCATTTGTTGAAAAGACTGTCTTTTTTCCATTGGATATTCTTTCCTGCTTTGTTGAAGATAAGTTGACTGTTTCGTTGTGGGTCTGAGTTCTCTATTCCATTCTATTGATCTGTGTGTCTGTTTTTGTGCCAGTACCATATTGTCTTAATGACTACAACTTTGTAATGTAGCTTGAAATCTGGAATCGCTATGCCTTCAGTTTTTATTTTCTTTTTCAACATTGTTTTCTGTATTTGGGGTCTTTCGTGGTTCCATACAAATTTTAGGATTGTTTGTTCTGGCTTTGTGAAAAATGCTTGTAGTATTTTGATAAAGATTGCATTAAATGTGTAGATTGCTTTGGTGGTATAGACTTTTTAACAATGTTTGTTCTTATAATCCATGAGCATGCAATGCTTTTCCACTTCTTTGTGTCATCTTAAATTTCTCCCATAAGTGTTCAACAGTTTTCAGAGTATAGATCTTTTACCTCTTCAGTTAGGTTTATTCCTAGGTATCTTACCATTTTGGTGCAATTGCAAATGTTATCTATTCCTTGATTTCTTTTTCTGCTGCTTCATTATTTTGTATAGAAATTCAACAGATTTTTGCACTTTAATTTTATATCCTGTGACTTTGCCGAACTCATGTATTCTAGCAATTTTTAGTGGAGTCTTTAGGGTTTTCTACATACAATATGATGTCATCTGCAAATAGCGGAAGTTTGACTTTTTCCTGGCCGATTTGTATGCCTTGTATTTCTTTTTTGTCTGATTGCTGAGGCTTAGACTTCCATTACTATGTTAAATACTAATGGTAAGAGTGGACATGTTTGTCTTGTTCCTGACTGTAGTGGAAAGGCTCACAGATTTCCCCAATGAGGATGATATTAGCTGTTGGCCTTTCATATGGCTTTATGATGATGAGGTATGTAGGTTTGTTCCCTCTATCCCTACCATAGTGAGAGTTTTTATCAAGAATGGATGCTGTACTTTGTCAAATGCTTTTTCTTCATCTATTGAAAGGATCATATGGTTCTTAACCTTTCTTTTATTAATGTAGTGAATGACATTGATTGATTTGTGAGTATTGCACCAGCTCTGCAGCGCAAGAATAAATCCTATTTGATCATGGTGAATAATTCTTTTAATGTACTGTTGAATTCAATTTGCTAATATCTTGTTGAGAATTTTTACATCCATGTTTATCAGGGATATTGGACTGTAATTCTCCCTTTTAGTGGGCTGTTTGTTTTGTATTGGAATCAAGATGATGCTGTCTTCATAGAAGAGATTTGGAGGTGTTCCTTTATTTCTTTGTTCTTTCTTTCTTTCTTTCTTTCTTTCTTTCTTTCTCTCTTTCTTTCTTTCTCTCTTTCTTTCTTCCTTCCTTCCTTCCTTCCTTCCTTCCTTCCTTCCTTCCTTTCTTTCTTTCTTTTTTAACACTTTGAGAACAGATATTAACTCTTCTTTAAATGTTGGTAGAATTTCCCTAGGAACCCATCTGGCCCAGGACTCTTGTTTCTTGGGAGATTTTAAAATACAGATTCAATGTCTTTGCTGTTATGGGTCTGTTAAAATTTTCTTCCTGTTTCAGTTTTGGTAGTTTGTGATTTGTCCATTTCTTCCAGATTGCCCAGTTTGTTGGTTTATAATTTTTCATAGTATTCTCTTCTAATAGTTTGTATTTCTGTGATGTTGGTTGTGATCTCCCTTCTTTCATTTTATCTATTTAGGTCCTTCTCTTTTCATTTTGATAAGTTTATCAATTTTGCTAATTCTTTAAAAGAACCAGCTCTTAATTTCATTGATCTACTCTACTGTTTTGTTGTTGTTGTTGTTTCTTTATAATTTCTTTCTGCTCTAATCTTTATTATTTCCCTTCTTCTGCTGGCTTTAGGCTTTATTTGCCATTCCTTTCCTAGCTCCCCTAGGTATAAAGTTGGGATGTGTATTTGGGACTCCTCTTGCTTCTTGAGATAGGCCTGAACTTCAATATACTTCCTTCTAAGGACTGCTTTTGCTGAATCCCAAAGGTTTTGGACTGTGGTGTTTTCATAATCATTGAGTTCCATGTATTTTTTAAATTATTTCTTCTTTAATTTTCTGGTTAACCCATTCATTATTTAGTAGGATATCCCTTAACCCTCATGTATTTGAGGGCTTTCCAAATATTTTCTTGTGGTTGACTCAAGTTTTATAGCATTGTGATCTGAAAATATGCATGGTATGATCTTGATCTTTTTGTACTTGTTGAGGGCTCATTTGTGTCCCAGTATGTGATCTATTCTGGAGAATGTTCATGTGTACTCGGAAAGAATGTATATTCTGCTTTAGGATGAATTTTCTGAACATATCTGTTAAGCCCATCCAGTCCACTGTGTCATTCATATCCATTGTTTCCTTGTTAATTTTCTGCATAGGTGATCTGTCCATTGTTGTAAGTGGGGTGTTAAAGTCCTCTAATATGATTGTATTATTGTCAATGAGTTTCTTTATTGTGTTAACAATCGATTTATATGTTTGGGTCCTTCAAATTGGGGGCATAAATATTTAAAATTATAAGAACTTCTTGATGGATAGATCCCTTAATTAAGACATAATGCCTTTCTTCATCTCTTACAGTCTTTGTTTTAAAGTCTAGTTTCTTATATAAGTATGGGTACTGGCTTTATTTTGATGTTCATTAGCATGATAGATGGTTCTCTATCCCCTCACTTTCAACCTGAAGGTGTCTTTAGGTCTAAAGTGAGTCTCTTGTAGGCATCATATAGATCTTGTATTTTTTTTTATCCCCTCTGATACCCTGTGTCTTTCAATTGGAGCATTTAGTCCATTTACATTCAGAGTGATTATTGAAAGATATGAATTTAGTGCCATTGTGTTAGCTGTAGATTTCATATTTCTGGTGATGCTCTCTGGTTCTTTCTAGTCTTTGTTGCTTTTGGTCTTTTTTTTTTTTTTTTTAACTCCACCACGAGAGTCCCACTTAAAATTTCCTATAGGGCTTGTTTAGGAGTTACAAACTCCTTTTAGGTTTTGTTTTTCTGGGAAAACCTTTGTTTTACTTTCAATGACAGCATTACTAGATAGAATATTCTTGGCTGTTTTTTTTTTTTTTTTTCCATTCAGCATATTGAATATATCTTGCCACTTCTTTCTGACCTGTCAAGTTTCTCTGGACAGATATGTTACGAACCCGATCTGTCTTACCTAGTATGTTAAGGACTTTTTTTCTCCTTGCTGCTTTCAGGATTCTTTCCTTGTCTGGGTATATTGTGAATTTTATTAGGATACATCTTGGCGATGGCTGGTGATGGCTGGCTTTTGTTGAATTTAACAGGAGTTCTCTGTGCTTCTTGGATTTTGATGTCTGTGTCCTTCCTCATATTAGGGAAGTTTTCAGCTATAAATTGCTCACATAAACCTCCTGCCCCTTTTTCTCTCTCTTCATCATCTGGAACTTCTATTATATGAACTATATTGTATTTTAATAAATCATTGGGTTCACTAAGTCTGCCTTCATGATCCCTTTGTTTCCCTCTTCTTTTCAGCTTCCTTATTTTCCATAATTTTATCTTCTCTATCACTATTTCAGTCCTCTACCTCATCCATCATCATCTTTATGGCCTCTATTTGTGCTTGTATCTCAGTTACAGCGTTTTTATTTTTGTATGACTATATTTTAGTTTTTACCTGTGCAGAAAGGAATTTTCTGGTGTCTTCTATGCTGTTTTTCAAGCTCAATTAGTATCTTAAAGTTGTTTTAAATTCTGGTTCAGACATCTTACTTATATCTTCATTGACTAAATCCCTGGTAGTCATTTCTTCCTGTTCTTTATTTTGAGGGGAATTTCTCTGTCTTGTCATTTTGGATGAAGAAAATAATAATAGTAATAATAATAATAATAATAATAATAATAGACAACAGAATGAAATAAAAATAAAAAATTAAAAAAAATAAAGGAAGATAGGCCCTAGGTTTGTTTTGGTCTGCTTGTTGAGAAAAGCTTGATAGAAAAAAGAGAAAAGAGGGGAGAAAAAAATTTTTTAATTAAAAAATGATAAAATTAAAAAAAAATCGTGCTCTTTCTGGTATCCATAAAACAAGAGAAAAATAACAAAAACAGAAACAACAACAACAAAAATAACCTGAACAAACCAACAAAAAACCCTCAATGAAGGTAGACCCAGTTTCCCCTAGAATTGAAACTTTGCAACATTCTATGGTGGGTAGACTAATCTCTTTGGAAGGGATTTTTGCTGGTCTTCTGGGGGGAGGAGGCTGCTTCTCTGATTCTCAGGCAGGCTGGGAAACACAGGGGCTTCCATTCTTTACTTGGTGGCACTGTTGAGCTCACTGGGGTCAATCAGTGTTTGTGGGCTAATGGTGAAAAGGGCTTCACCTGCTTTCTAGTCTCCAGAGCAGGAAGTTGATGTTCTCATACATGCACAGCCAACCCTCCTGTATCCCCAGCTTCCATCAGCTTCCCACCTTCCCTGTGTCTGTGTCCAAGCTGTTTGCCTCCCAGGCCATGCCTCTCCCCAAAGTTTTGTCTCGGACACAGCTGTGTTTCAAAACCCCACACTTCAGAGACATCCACATTTCCGACCCACAGTGGTTTTCTGGGAGAGGGTCTCAACATGCTGGGGTTGGTTTTTCCCAGTAAATGGTCATGCCACCACACGATGGCAGTGGCTCAGAGTTTATGGTAAATTGTAACACACAGCAGGAACCAGAGTTTGCTGCCCTCAGCCAGACTCTGTTTCTATACATGAGTGAACCTGGTAACTTTATCATGCCTGCTGGGTCTTTTGCCTGGGAAGAGGCCTTATTACCTATACCAAATGCACTCTGAGCAGGTGAACTGCTTCTCCCTGTGCAACCCAGGGGATCCTCAGACCACACTGCCCTCTCCCAGGCATCTGCCCTGCTTCATTCCTGGAACACCACCAGAGGCTGACCTCTGTAACTTCAGACTTGGTTCTCCACAATTTATTAAAAAAAAAAAAAAAAAAGGTATACAAACCCTCCCTCTCTTTTTTCTCCCTGTCAGTGGTTTTGGGAGACAGTTTTCTTGTACAGTCCCTTGTGTGTGTTTTCACTCTTTCTCTCTAGCTCCTCTCTGGGGAGTTCTGTCTTGTGTAAACCCAACGAGCTGCTCTCTCTCCCTTTCTCCTCTCTGTGAAAATGGCTGCCTCTCTTCTGTGGCACCACAGTACTTCTCTCCCCCAACTCACCTCTCTGCACCATGTGCCTGCTGCGTTCTCTCCCTCAAATTATGTAGATTGTTCTGTTAATCCTCAGATCGATTTCCTAGGTATTCAAAATGGTCAGATGTTGATCTAGCTGTGTTCCAAGGATAAGACAAGCCCAGAATCCCCTTACTACTCCACCGTCTTAACTCCTCCTCTTATAATCATTTTTTTAAAGTTTGTTTTGTCTGATAGAAGTATTGCCACTTTGGCATTTTTTTTTCCTCCTTCCATATGTGTGGAATATCACATCCCTTGACTTTTAACCTGTAGGTCTCTTTAGGTCTGATGTAAATCTCTTGTAGGCAGTGTATGGATGCGTTTGGTTTTTTTTTTTTTTTTTAACCATTCAGTTACCCTATGTTTTTTGATTGGAGCATTTCGACCATGTACATTTAAAGTAATTATTGGGGTGCCTGAGTATCTGACTCTTGGTATCGACTCAGGTCATGATCTCATGGTTTCTTGAGTTCAAGCCCCTCATCAGGCTCCATGCTGACAGTTTGGAGCCTGCTTGGGATTCTCTGCCCCCCTGTCTCAGTGCCTCTCCTCCACTTGAACTATCTCCGTCTCTCTCAAAATAATTATTTTTCCAAGTTTATTTATTGATTAGTACGTACTTATTGCCATTTTGTTGTTTTCTGGTTGTTCTTTGTTCGTTTTTCTCTTGCTATCTTCCTTGTGACTTTAGTGTTACAGTTGGATTCTTTTATTTTTGGGGGGAATCTATTACAAGTTTTTTGGTTTGTTTTTCCATAAAGTTTATATATAACATCCTAATTGTATGGCAATCTATGTTAAGCAATCTAGTGAGGGTTGCCTAAATTCAAACACTTTCTAAAAGCTTTACATTCTTATTCCTTATTCCATGTTTTATGCATATGATATATTTTTCATCTTTTTAACTTGTGAGTCTCAACTAATTTTTAGATAAAACTGACTTCACTATTTTTGTCTTTTAACCTTCATACTAGCTTTATAAGTCACTGGCATTATCTTTATTGTATATTTTCTTTTACTTATAAAGTTTTTCACTTTATAATTATTTTTTCAAATATGAAATTTATTGTCAAATTGGTTTCCATACAACACCCAGTGCTCATCCCAAAAGGTGCCCTCCTCAATACCCATCACCCACCTTCCCCTCCCTTCCACCCCATCAACCCTCAGTTTGTTCTCAGTTTCTAACAGTCTCTTATGCTTTGGCTCTCTCCCACTCTAACCTCTTTTTTTTTTTTTCCTTCCCATCCCCCATGGGTTTCTGTTAAGTTTCTCAGGATCCACATAAGAGTGAAACCATATGGTATCTGTCTTTCTCTGCATGGCTTATTTCACTTAGCATCACACTCTCCAGTTCCATCCACGTTGCTACAAAAGGCCATATTTCATTCTTTCTCATTGCCATGTAGTATTCCATTGTGTATATAAACCACAATTTCTTTATCCATTCATCAGTTGATGGACATTTAGGCTCTTTCCATAATTTGGCTATTGTTGAGAGTGCTGCTATAAACATTGCGGTACAAGTGCCCCTATGCATCAGTACTCCTGTATCCCTTGGGTAAATTCCTAGCAGTGCTATTGCTGGGTCATAGGGTAGGTCTATTTTTAATTTTCTGAGGAACCTCCACACTGCTTTCCAGAGCGGCTGCACCAATTTGCATTCCCACCAACAGTGCAAGAGGGTTCCCGTTTCTCCACATCCTCTCCAGCATCTATAGTCTCCTGATTTGTTCATTTTGGCCACTCTGACTGGCGTGAGGTGATATCTGAGTGTGGTTTTGATTTGTATTTCCCTGATGAGGAGCGACGTTGAGCATCTTTTCATGTGCCTGTTGGCCATCCGGATGTCTTCTTTAGAGAAGTGTCTATTCATGTTTTCTGCCCATTTCTTCACTGGGTTATTTGTTTTTCGGGTGTGGAGTTTGGTGAGCTCTTTATAGATTTTGGATACTAGCCCTTTGTCCGATATGTCATTTGCAAATCTCTTTTCCCATTCCGTTGGTTGCCTTTTAGTTTTGTTGGTTGTTTCCTTTGCTGTGCAGAAGCTTTTTATCTTCATAAGGTCCCAGTAATTCACTTTTGCTTTTAATTCCCTTGCCTTTGGGGATGTGTCGAGTAAGAGATTGCTACGGCTGAGGTCAGAGAGGTCTTTTCCTGCTTTCTCCTCTAGGGTTTTGATGGTTTCCTGTCTCACATTCAGCTCCTTTATCCATTTTGAGTTTATTTTTGTGAATGGTGTGAGAAAGTGGTCTAGTTTCAACCTTCTGCATGTTGCTGTCCAGTTCTCCCAGCACCATTTGTTAAAGAGATTGTCTTTTTTCCATTGGATGTTCTTTCCTGCTTTGTCAAAGATGAGTTGGCCATACGTTTGTGGGTCTAGTTCTGGGGTTTCTATTCTATTTCATTGGTCTATGTGTCTGTTTTTGCGCCAATACCATGCTGTCTTGATGATGACAGCTTTGTAGTAGAGGCTAAAGTCTGGGATTGTGATGCCTCCTGCTTTGGTCTTCTTCTTCAAAATTACTTTGGCTATTCGGGGCTTTTGTGGTTCCATATGAATTTTAGGATTGCTTGTTCTAGTTTTGAGGAGAATGCTGGTGCAATCTTGATTGGGATTGCATTGAATGTGTAGATAGCTTTGGGTAGTATTGACAGTTTGACAATATTTATTCTTCGAATCCATGAACAGGGAATGTCTTTCCATTTCTTTATATCTTCTTCAATTACCTGCATAAGCTTTCTATCGTTTTCAGCATACAGATCTTTTACATCTTTGGTTAGATTTATTCCTAGGTATTTTATGCTTCTTGGTGCAATTGTGAATGGGATCAGTTTCTTGATTTGTCTTTCTGTTGCTTCATTGTTAGTGTATAAGAATGCAACTGATTTCTGTACATTGATTTTGTATCCTGCAACTTTGCTGAATTCATGTATCAGTTCTAGCAGACTTTTGGTGGGGTCTATCAGATTTTCCATGTATAATATCATGTCATCTGCAAAAAGTGAAAGCTTGACTTCATCTTTGCCAATTTTGATGCCTTTGAGTTCCTTTTGTTGTCTGATTGCTGATGCTAGAACTTCCAGCACTATGTTAAACAACAGCGGTGAGAGTGGGCATTCCTGTCATGTTCCTGATCTCAGGGAAAAAGCTCTCAGTTTTTCCCCGTTGAGGATGATGTTAGCTGTGGGCTTTTCATAAATGGCTTTTATGATCTTTAAGTATGTTCCTTCTATCCCGAGTTTCTCAAGGGTTTTTATTAAGAAAGGGTGCTGGATTTTGTCAAAGGCCTTTTCTGCATCGATTGACAGGATCATATGGTTCTTCTTTTTTTTTTTTTTATTAATGTGATGTATCACGTTGATTGATTGCAAATGTTGAACCAGCCCTGCATCCCAGGAATGAATCCCACTTGATCATGGTGAATAATTCTTTTTATATGCCGTTGAATTCGATTTGCTAGTATCTTATTGAGAATTTTTGCATCCATATTCATCAGGGATATGGGCCTGTAGTTCTCTTTTTTTTTTACTGGGTCTCTGTCTGGTTTAGAAATCAAAGTAATACTGGCTTCATAGAATGAGTCTGGAAGTTTTCCTTCCCTTTCTATTTCTTGGAATAGCTTGAGAAGGATAGGTATTATCTCTGCTTTAGACGTCTGGTAGAACTCCCCTGGCAAGCCATCTGGTCCTGGACTCTTATTTGTTGGGAGATTTTTGATAACCGATTCAATTTCTTCGCTGGTTATAGGTCTGTTCAAGCTTTCTATTTCCTCCTGGTGAGTTTTGGAAGAGTGTGGGTGTTTAGGAATTTGTCCATTTCTTCCAGGTTGTCCAATTAGTTGGCATATAATTTTTCATAATATTCCCTGATAATTGTTTGCATCTCTGAGGGATTGGTTGTAATAATTCCATTTTCATTCATGACTTTATCTATTTGGGTCATCTCCCTTTTCTTTTTGAGAAGCCTGGCTAGAGGTTTGTCAATTTTGTTTATTTTTTCAAAAAACCAACTCTTGGTTTCGTTGATCTGCTCTACCGTTTTTTTAGATTCTGTATTGTTTATTTCTGCTCTGATCTTTATGATTTCTCTTCTTCTGCTGGGTTTCAGCTGCCTTTGCTGTTCTGCTTCTATTTCCTTTAGGTGTGCTGTTAGATTTTGTATTGGGGATTTTTCTTGTTTCTTGAGATAGGCCTGGATTGCAATGTATTTTCCTCTCAGGACTGCCTTCGCTGCGTCCCAAAGCGTTTGGATTGTTGTATTTTCATTTTCGCTTGTTTCCATATATTTTTTAATTTCTTCTCTAATTGCCTGGTTGACCCATTCATGCTTTAGTAAGGTGTTCTTTAACCTCCATGCTTTTGGAGGTTTTCCAGACTTTTTCCTGTGGTTGATTTCAAGCTTCATAGCGTTGTGGTCTGAAAATATGCATGGTATAATTTCAATTCTTGTGAACTTATGAAGGGCTGTTTTTTGACCCAGTATATGATCTATCTTGGAGAATGTTCCATGTGCACTTGGGAAGAAAGTATATTCTGTTGCTTTGGGATGCAGAGTTCTAAATATATCTGCAAGTCCATCTGATCCAATGTATCATTCAGGGCCCTTGTTTCTATATTGACTGTGTGTCTAGATGATCTATCCATTTCTGTAAGTGGGGTGTTAAAGTCCCCTGCAATTACTGCATTCTTCTCAATAAGGTTGCTTATGTTTGTAATTATCTTATATATTTGGGGGCTCCGGTATTCAGTGCATAGACATTTATAATTGTTAGCTCTTCCTGATGGATAGACCCTGTAATTATTATATAATGCCCTTCTTCATCTCTTGTTACAGCCTTTAATTTAAAGTCTAGTTTGTCTGATATAAGTATGGCTACTCCAGCTTTCTTTTGGCTTCCAGTAGCATGATAAATAGTTCTCCATCACCTCACTCTCAATCTAAAGGTGTCCTCAGATCTAAAATGAGTCTCTTGTAGACAGCAAATAGATGGGTCTTGTTTTTTTATCCATTCTGATACCCTATGTCTTTTGTTTGGAGCATTTAGTCCATTTACATTCAGTGTTATTATAGAAAGATATGGGTTTAGAGTCATTGCGATGTCCGTAGGTTTCATGCTTTTAGCGATGTCTCTTGTACTTTGTCTCACAGGATCCCCCTTAGGATCTCTTGTAGGGCTGGTTTCGTGGTGACAAATTCCTTCAGTTTTTGTTTGTTTGGGAAGACCTTTATCTCTCCTTCTATTCTAAATGACAGACTTGCTGGATAAAGGATTCTCGGCTGCATATTTTTTGTTTAGCACACTGAAGATATCGTGCCAAGCCTTTCTGGCCTGCCAAGTTTCAAAAGATATGATCAGTCACGAGTCTTATAGGTCTCCCTTTATATGTGAGGGCAAGTTTACCCCTTGCTGCTTTCAGAATTTTCTCTTTATCCTTGTATTTTGCCAGTTTCACTATGATATGTTGTGCAGAAGATCGATTCAAGTTACGTCTGAAGGGAGTTCTCTGTGCCTCTTGGATTTCAATGCCTTTTTCCTTCCCCAGTTCAGGGAAGTTCTCAGCTATAATTTCTTCAAGTACCCCTTCAGCACCTTTCCCTCTCTCTTCCTCCTCTGGGATACCAATTATGCGTATATTATTTCTTTTTAGGGTATCACTTAGTTTTCTAATTTTCCCCTCATACTCCTGGATTTTTTTAATCTTTTTTTCTCACCTTCTTCTTTTTCCATAACTTTATCTTCTAGTTCACCTATTCTCTCCTCTGCCTCTTCAATCCGATCCGTCGTGGTTTCCATTTTGTTTTGCATTTCGTTTAAAGCGTTTTTCAGCTCCTCGTGACTGTTCCTTAGTCCCTTGATCTCTGTAGCAAGAGATTCTCTGCTGTCCTCTATACTGTTTTCAAGCCCAGCGATTAATTTTATGACTATTATTCTAAATTCACTTTCTGTTATATCAGTTAAATCCTTTTTGATCAGTTCATTAGCTATTGTTATTTCCTGGAGATTCTTCTGAGGGGAATTCTTCCATTTGGTCATTTTGGATACCCTGGAGTGGTGAGGACATGCAGGGCACTTCCCTTGTGCTGTGGTGTATAACTGAAGTTGGTGGGCAGGGCCGCAGTCAGACCTGATGTCTGCCCTCAGCCCACTGCTGGGGCCACAGTCAGACTGGTGTGTGCCTTCTCTTCCCCTCTCCTAGGGGCGGGATTCACTGTGGGGTGGTGTGGCCGTCTGGTCTACTTGCACACTGCCAGGCTTGTGGTGCTGGGGATCTGGTGTATTAGCTGGGGTGGGTAGGCAAGGTGCATGGGGGCAGGAGGGGCAGGCTTAGCTCGCTTCTCCTTAGGTGATCCACTTCAGGAGGGGCCCTGTGGCAGCGGGAGGGAGTCAGATCCGCTGCTGGAGGTTTGGCTCCACAGAAGCACAGAGTTGGGTGTTTGCATGGAGCGAGCTATTTCCCTGGCAGGAACTGGTTCCCTTTGGGATTTTGGCTGGGGGATGGGCGAGGGAGATGGCGCGGGTGAGCGCCTTTGTTCCCCGCCAAGCTGAGCTCTGCTGTCCGGGGGCTCAGCAACTCTCCCTCCCTTTGTCCTCCAGCCTTCCTGCTTTCTGAGCAGAGCTGTTAACTTATGACCTCCCAGACGCTAAGTCGCCCTTGTTGTCGGAACACAGTCCGCCCGGCCCCTCCGCTTTTGCCAGCCAGACTCGGGGGCTCTGCTTGGCCGGCGGGCCGCCCCTCCGCCCCGGCTCCCTCCCACCAGTCCGTGGAGCGCGCACCGCCTCGCCGCCCTTCCTACCCTCTTCCATGGGCCTCTCGTCTGCGCTTGGCTCTGGAGACTCCGTTCTGCTAATCCTCTGGCGGTTTTCTGGGTTCTTTAGGCAGGTGTAGGTGTAATCTAAGTGATCAGCAGGACGTGCGGTGAGCCCAGCGTCCTCCTACGCCGCCATCTTCCAACCTCCTTATAATTTTCTTAAGTGTGATTATGACCATTTCTTTTCCACTTAAGTCTTTTTAACATTCCTTATAAGATTTAGTGGTGATAAATTCCCTTAATTTTTGTCTGGTATGTTCTTTATCTTCCTGTCAATTATGATTGATAATCTCACTGCATAGACCATTCTTGGTTGTATTTTTCTTCTCATCACATTGACTATGTCATGCTACTCCTTTTGCCAAGTTTCTGCTAAAAAATCAGCTTATAGTTTTATGAGGTTTCCCTTAAATGTAAATCTTTGCTTCTCTCTTGCTGCTTTTAATATTCTTTATCTTTAATTTTGGACATTTTGATTATGTGTATTTGTGTGGACCTCCTTGGATTTACTTTATTAGAGTTTTGTGTGCTTTCTCGATAGGGATATCTGATTGCTTCCCCATGTTAGGTAGGTTTTTAGCTATTTATTTCAATAAGTTTTGTCCTTTTCTCTCTTCCTCTGGAACCCATGCAATTAAATATTAGTACAGTTGATATTGTCTCAGAGCTCCCTTAACTTATCCTCATTTTTTAAAATTCTTTTTTATTTCTGCTTTTCAGTTTGGGTGCTTTCCAGCACCTACCTTGCAGATCTTGGATTTATTCTTCTGCCTCTAATCTGTTGAATCCTTCTGTGTATTTTTCATTTAAGTTATTGTATTCTTGAATTCTGGTTCTTTTTCATATTTTCTCTTCTGGAATTTCTGCTCATGGAGCCTATCTTCTTTTCTCAGGTGCAGTGAGCATCTTTATGACCATTACTTTAAACTTTTTATCAGATTGTTTATCTTTGTTTTTGTTTCCTTGCTTGTTTTTTTAGTTTGATCTTGTTCTTTTGTTTGGAGCATATTCCTGTCTCTTCATTTTGTTAGACACTGTGTTTGTTTCTATAATCAGATGGGAGAGCTACTTTTCCTAGTGTTGAAGGAATGGCCTTATGTAGGAATGTCCCCTGTGTAAATTGCATGTACCTGGCAGCATTGACTATCTCACTGGAATTGTTGTGGGTGCACACTGGGGTTCCTGGGGAATTCTTCACTGGGGCCACCCTATTGGGTTGACTAGAGCTGAAGGCTGAAGTGGGCAGAGGCGAGATGGCCCAGTCGTGCTCCACACAGGGGACACCCTACCAGGATGTCTGGAGCTTCAGCAGTTGCAGGCTAGGATCTCTGGTGAGTCATCTGGAGCTGAAGCAGATGCAGACCTAGTGTTTCCCAGAGTGATTTGTGTCTGTGTTGCTTTCGTGAGATGGCTGGACCTGTAGTGGGTGCTGTCCAGGATGTCCTGCTATACACTGTTGTAGGGCTAGTTTTGTTAGCATCTCTGGAGCTTGAGTGAATGTGGGTGCTGGAGCCTGCCTTAAAGGGATGGCTGGGGCTGGCATAGTTTGGGACCCCAGGGGTTCACTGAGGCAAGTGGCCGGCCCATACTCTGCTCTCATCTATGCTATTAAGTTGGAAGCATAGAGCACATTCTTGTAGCTTCCCTGCCATTGACAGGTGCTCCGAGGCTGTTTCTTTTAAATTTTAGTTGCCCTTTTAAACTGTGTGCGTGTGTGCGTGTGTGTTTTCCTTTTGCCTCAGGGTCAGTGAGTCTGCTCCCAATCCCTCAGTACTATCCCTCTCCACTGAAATGTGCAGCATCAAGGGTGGGACTCCTGTGGATTCTGTGTCTCCATCTCTCCTGCCTTTCTCTGTATGATCTCTCTGGTTGTGCAGAAGTTGTTCAAGTAGCCCTCTGTCCTTCTTCAAGAGGAATTCCTCGATTTACAGGTATAGATTTGGTGTGTCTATGGAGGAAGTAAGTTGAGGATCTTCCTATGTTTTTGTCTTTGACCCTTCCCCTTCTACAATGTTTTGTTGTAAAATTTTCAGACCTTACTGGTTTCGGACTCTTCTCAAAATGGTGTCACATTTCGATCCTTAAGAATTTGTAAGACTTTTTGTTGTGCTTAGGAACCTGTAGTGGGAAGAATAGTAACAGATGTGGTTGGTGCTTCAGATCAGGAATGTTTTCAGGAGCAATTAAGGTATTTAACTTATTTTAATAGGTTTATAAACACTATGTGCTCCTAAACACTTGAAAACTGTAAAGGTTAAAAAAAAAAACTGGCATCGTCTCAGAAAAGTGCAATGCTTCCACTACTCACAATCCCCTTGTCAGTTGAATAGCACTCAATGTATTCAAAATTATAGCTATTACAGAAGAAATTGCAAGTTAAATACAGGGAAGTGTGTGAACTATGTTGCTTAGCACTGTGTTGGTGAGAACTACCCATCCAACAAGACACTATCAGCAAAACGTTATAGAAACAGTTAAACCTGTGTCTCATTTGATATTTCTTTCACTTGAAAGTCATGACCATAACTTTAATGTCTTAAGCAAAAATTTCTATCCCTTTTGCCCCCAGATTAGTGGGTACCTATTAAATACCTATTAGTCTCTATGACCAGAATTTTGCTGAATGAGTACAAAGTATTGTCTGGTGATTAAAGATTGGTCTGTTTATACTAGCTGACATTCTTTTGCACTCACCTTTTTTTTTTTTTCCAAATAGTTTATACAGTCAGAAATTAGATCCTAATCTTCTTTGGATTTATTGAGTAACACAGAATTGGACACACTATCTTTTATCTTGGATAGGGAATACTTTTCTCTTTATCTACTATTTAAAAAAAATTGTTTTAATGTTTATTTATTTTTGAGAGAGAGAGACAGATTTTTGAGTGAGTGGAGAAGGAGCAGAGAGAGAGGAAGACACAGAATCCAAAGCAGGGTCCAGGCTCTGAGCTGTCAGCACAGAGCCTGATGCAGGGCTCAAACCCATGAACCATGAGATCATGACCTGAGCCGAAGTCAGACGCTTAACCGACTGAGCCACCCAGGCATCCCTCTACTACTTTCTTAATAGTGGCAAGAGGGGCGCCTGGGTGGCGCAGTCAGTTAAGTGTCCGACTTCAGCCAGGTCACGATCTCGCGGTCCGTGAGTTCGAGCCCCGCGTCTGGCTCTGGGCTGATGGCTCGGAGCCTGGAGCCTGTTTCCGATTCTGTGTCTCCCTCTCTCTCTGCCCCTCCCCCGTTCATGCTCTGTCTCTCTCTGTCCCAAAAAAAAAAAAAAAAAAAAATTAATAGTGGCAAGAGAAAGGAGGATAACGTGAATAATTACAATCTACAAAAACGTTGAGAATTTTCAAACTCTTTAAAACAATATTTTAAGTTCTTTTTTCATCAATGTTTCACCAGAACTGTCAAAAAAAGACATTTGGTTGATTGACCTTCACTTTCATTTTTGTTGTAGATAAACATTATCAGGAAATGGCTTGAAGACGAGTAATTGCAAAGTGAAGAGTAAATCAATTGTCATGATATATGAATTGGAAAATTGGCCCTATAATCCCAGAGAATTCACTGAAACTTGGGCAGTTAGTGATCAATAACGGCCATGGATACAAATGTACATGGTTTCAGGAAACTAGCGAATGAGACAATGTAAACTTGCCTCTTCCACTCATCCACAGACCCCTTGTTTTTAAATTATTTTATCATGGTGTATATCATATTGAGAACTTCTCTGGATAGTAAATTCCACAAATGCTAAGATCTGATTTTGCTTAGCAGTGTATTCTCAGCAATAACACTTTGCCTGGCACAGCAACTATATGTATATATATTTTAAAGTTGATTTATTTTGACAGAGACAGAGACAGCATAAATGGGGGAGGGGCAGAAAGAGAGGGAGACAGAGAATCCCAAATAGACTCCACACTGTCTGCATTGATGCCAGACTCGAACTAAGAACCGGTGAGATCATGACCTGAGCCAAAACCAAGAGTCAGATGCTTAACTGAGGGAGCCACCTATGTGCCCCAATATTTTCTATTAATATATTCCAACCCATAACAATAGCTTTATTCTCTACTAGGTGATTACTGTAACTTGTTTAACACTATAGAATAGAAAGTTGAATTATCACTTCTAAAATGTATCCTTACCTTTATCACTTTATGATGGAACCTAATTATTAAATTCATATTGATCCATTACAGAATGTACTAGTTCAATGTAGATTCTTAGGCACTAACATGTTTTCCTATGAGAACTTGTACATGGAGTTTAAACTCTAAGCCTCAGAGGTTTTTTTGTTTTTTGGGTTTTTTTTGTTTGTTTTTTTAAGATGGTGATCATCTTTTACTTTTATAATTGTCTATGTTAGGGATTAAATAGGCTTTATCTTCCAGAAATGTCCATATCAATGGTCCTTTTAAGCTCTTAATGGGTGCTAAGTATCATTAATAATAATGTTTCGGAACAAAAACAAATCTGGTCCTTAACTTTAGGATTCTTAATATTGAAGTACAGTAAAACCTGGATTGCAAGTAACTTGTTCTGGGAGTGTTCCATAAGATGAGCAAACATTTCTAATAAATTTTAACTTGATAAGTGAGCGAAGTCTTGCAATACAAGTAGTATGTGATGCCAAATGTCACATGATCATAACTGAGCCAATGGTTCCCTCTCCCTCCCTCTCCCTCTCTCTCTCTCTCTCTCTCTCTCTCTCTCTCTCTCTCTCTCTCTCTCTCTCTCTCGCTGTGGTATTGTGAGTGATCATTCTCATACTCAGATGTTCAGTCTCAGCCTGTGAGGTTTGGTAGAAATCAGTAACTTTTCAGAATGTTGGAAGGTGCCCACAACTTAGCACTAGTGTATTTTTTGTCACATCTAAGCACCTATGGACAGTCCTTTGCTTTTCCACACAAGAGTAAGCTTAGGAATGTTTTGCTTCACTCTAGGTCATGCTACCTGCAGATAGAGACCCTTTCCTCTGCAGCCTTATTGCCAGTTACATTAAATACATTCCATTGAGAGAATAGATAGCAGTGATTCTGTTAGTGATAGTGAAAGTTGTCCAACACAATAACCCTCCTCTCTCTTGTCTCCCTCACACCACCCATGAAAATTTTCAAAGGTAAAAGGCAGGTTAATTTGTTTATATTTCTTTATATTTTATATTTCATTTATTATTTTGTGTTATAGTATAATCACTATTACATGAATGTTTTTGGGTTGTGGAACAAATCATCTGAATTTCCATTTCTCTTTTAATTTTTTAAATATTTATTTATTTTTGAAAGAGAGTGTGTGAGCAGGGGAGGCGCAGAGAGAGAGAGGGAGACACAGAATCTGAAGCAGGTTCCAGTCCCTGAGCTGTCAGCACAGGGCCTGACACAGGCCTCGAACCCATGAACTGCAAGATCATGACCTGAACTGAAATCAGACGCTTAACCGATTGAGCCACCCAGGCGCCCCTCCATTATTTCTTATGGGGAAATCCACTTTGATATAGAAGTGCTTTAGATTATAAGCCTGTTTCCGGATTGAATTATACTTACAAACCAAGGTTTTACTGTACTTTAAACTGGTCTCAAAATATGCTTTTATTGGGCTCTTGCTGGCTACAGAACATACTTTTATATGATATAGATGACAATTATGTTCAAGAGTCAGAATAGGCCCTAACATGACATTTTAGTCACAGAAAGGAAGGAGTGGAAAAGCAACTGCCACAATGAAATTTCTATCTGCATTTTCTAATGTGCTTCAAGGAATTAAATACTTCAGGTTGTAACATTCTTGCTGAGATTCTTTATGCCACTTCTCATATTCCAAAAAGATCTTCAGGGAAAGTCACTTTGAGGGGCACCTGGGTGGCACAGCTGGTTAAACATCTGACTCTCTCGATTTCGGCTCAGGTCATGATTTCATGGTTCTTGAGTTTGAGCCCCGTGTGGAGCTCCAGGCTGACTGTGCGGAGCCTGCTTGGTATTCTCTTTCCCTCTCTCTGTGCCCCTCCCCTGCTGTCTCTCTATCTCTCTCTAAATAAAATAAGCTTTAAAAAGAAGAAAAGTCACCTTGAGTGTTTTTACTAATACTCTACAAATTGCCGTCTGTGGAAAATTGTGTATAAGATTGTTGAACCAGTCTTGCTGATGAGACACTGTAACTACATACTTCCCACATCACTGCTGATGTGGCTCAAGGAAAATCAAGCCTTGACCTCAGTATTTCTTGAGAAGAATGTTTGGCAGGTTTTCCATAGGGACAGGCTATGTGAGGCTAAATTTCAATGTTAACTTGGGATATAGAAGTGATCAGTCTTGGGAATATCTGATCCTGCTAGTCCTCAACATACAAAAGATTCAATGTACATCACATTGAAAATGATATGTTATTGTTGTTTGTACATTATAAGAGGTCAAGATTTATAATGGCAAAAGTGCAGTTTTTAAGAAATACTTATGGAAACCATTCAGCCAATTAAATTTCACTGGGAGGAGATATATAGAAATGTGAAATGTAGAAAACATTCAGGGGTACATTTGGCAATGAACCCTTGTTTTCTATTTTCTGGTGTACCATACTTGGAGAAGTCTATCAAAAAACAAAAATGTTCTTTTTATAGGTTCAAACATCTTATATTTTCAGTCTTGCCAACTGATCCTATTTATAGGACTGTTTCCACAATATTAAATAATTGTAAAATCACTAAGTTTGTAATATTTTGGGTATTTGAGCTATTATAAGGACATTAAATTGGGAATTTCAACATGGTTTTTATCAATATCCTAAATCTTACTAATTCTTAACAGTTTGCCTTATGTTTAAATTTAAATTATATTGACAATTACTGGGCATTTTAATAAGTTTTTCTTGTAGAATTGAAGGAGGATATATAAAAATCTAATGATAACTGAGAGAAGGTAGATTCAATTAAGATAGTATAAAAGAGGCCATTGAGATCTAAACCAAATGGAAACACTTTTTGTTGTTTGATCATTTGCACTTAGATCTGGGTTTTGGGAGTTGTGAAATTCAATCTGGTCTCTAATTTTGACTTTTAGTGGTAGGTAATTTTATTGACCTGTTTTTATATCTCTCAGATTCTTAATCTAACATCAGCTTTCACCTATTTTTATTAAATTGACTTGAGAAAGCACATAGGCATTTTGAATGATAGGTGATCATAAAGCATTTATAATAGGTTATAAACATGTTTTTGTAATTTACATTTTAATATGTATTTATAATTCATTTTAAAGTCCTGAAACAGCTCTACATAATAAAGAGCTGAGAAGTAGTCTAATTTCCTTCTCCTGCAAATGTTCAGTTCTCTGCTCCATATATTTAAATACATACCAAGAAAAATAGTAACTTCTGAAGATTTTTTCTTAAAACTTTCTTGGAGAAGTGAAATAGCAATGACAGCTAAATATTCAGTTTTCAAAAAATATTTCTTAGAGTTACATGCTATGTAGGGAATGAAAAGATTGAGAGATGAGATTTCAAAGTATGATTCAGTTATTTACAATCCTGCAAATAAGTTTTTATAGTCATTAAATCCATTTATTTCATCACTAATCTTTATATTTCCTTTAATTTCAAAGATACCAAATACAATTATTTTTAGTACAATCAATACTTAGTATTTTTGATGAGTCCAGAGTTGTACCATGTGATATAGAATGTTTGTCACCCAATAGTGTTCATTTCTTTAAAATCTTTTCTATTTATATTCTCAAACACAGATCTGATTTCTTTACAGATTTATTTTTGTGTTCTAAAGTCTCTATAAATGTGTAATATGTACTCTTTTTACCTGGCTGCTTTTGCATAGTATCATGTTGTAGAGTTTGTTTATAGTTAATATGTAGTGTATTTTTTTTTTTATTCTGGTAGTATTACATTGTGTGAACATACAAAATGTATTTGTCAATTTATCAGTTGATTGACATTTGTTTTGGGTTGTTTCTAGTTTTGGGGCTGATAGAAATAAATTTAAAAGTAAAATAAATAAAAGAATAAAGATTCTTCTGTTATAATAATCTCATTCTCAAAAGTTATTAGCTACTACTAAACCT
Organism: Neofelis nebulosa; assembly: GCF_028018385.1. Taxonomy (NCBI): domain Eukaryota; kingdom Metazoa; phylum Chordata; class Mammalia; order Carnivora; family Felidae; genus Neofelis; species Neofelis nebulosa. The sequence continues at coordinate 152,681,091 of NC_080784.1, forward strand.
AATAGATTACCAACTATACTTTTGAAGTTCTCAATATTGTCTTGAATTTTTTCTATCCTGATTGTAAGATTTATCAAAATTATTTCACAATTTTGTCAGTTTCCTTTTCTTCTAGCAGCTCATCTTTCTGTTCTAATTTTACATTTTGTTGGATATTTTTTTCATACATTGTTGAATATATTTATTGACTTATTAATATGTGGAAGATATGGTTCACTGCCTAAAATGGGTTGAAGGATCTGAGGATTGCCCTGAGTAAAGGGTTTACTTTGCTAAACATCAATTTGGGGGATGAGAAGACACAGTGTTTGTATCTTGATAGAAAGAGTAGTCACAGAAGGACTCTTTACATAAAAGAGATGTTTTTATGTTCTCTTAAACTGTTAAAATTTGATAATTCAGTCAACAAACTCATGTGCTAATCCAATGGTTCTCTCAGTAATCCTAGGGGACCTCAAAACCATTTCAGTAGCACCAAACTATACTAATAGCTATTGTATCCTTCACTGTCACATACTTGCGGGGGTGGGGGGGGGGCGGGGGAAGCCAGTACATTTAACAAAATTCTTAATGAAGTACTAAAAATGTTATTAAATCTCAACCCTGATTAATATTTCTACTTCTAATATTTTACATTATGAAATGGGAAGAACACAAGCCTTTTGCTGAATAACAAAGTACAAGGTTTGCCTGAAAGAAAAGCACTTGGGCCATCGTTTAATTTGCAAGCTTACCTAGTCACTAGCCTGGCAACTCATCTTTAAGAAATTCTCACTTGTGTGTTTTGGTGTACTACCAAATACTTTCACAGCTATCTGAAATAATAGTTTATAACTATTTTCCAACTGAATATGTACATGCATCTGCATATACTTTAAGGAAACAAATTCAGCAAATGAAATGCTGAAGCAGATATAAGGGGTCAACTATCTTAAACTGTAATTTAAAGAGATTTAGTTTTCTCACTAAATTGCTTAGGAGAACATTCTTTTTTAGAAAATGTTATTTATGTTAATATGCAATGGATTTGTTTTTGTTTAAAATGAGTAAATGTTTTTTAGAGTTATTAGTTAGAAAATAATAGAATAAATGCTAATAACTATAACCCACGACAACAAAAGCTCTTCTTGGTTCTGAATATTTTAAGGGTCCTTAGGTATCCTCATTATAGTCAAACAATTTAATTGATAGGGATATATCTTCTTTCACCTATTTGAATCAACAAACTATTTTTGACTTTGCCAATGTTTTTTTCTTTTTCTACGAATTCTATTATCAACTTATCAGTATGTAAAATTACACTTCTTTGAAAAGTAATCTTGCGTGAGTTATCCATTCATTGGCCCAGTATATTTATTGCCTACAATGTGTCAGGCTTGGTACCAGCTGCTACCACTTTGTTAAGCTTATGTAACCTCTTTCAACTTCACCCAGATGTTCCTCCTTACATTATAACCTGTATACCTGTTTTCACATCTGCCATTTCATTGGACACTAATTCACTAGTGACGTTTAATGTTATCAGCACTGACTTCATTTGACACAGGATATGTATACAATAAAGGTTTCTTAAAATACTATGATTACTATAATTTTGTCTCACTTTTCCATGAAGGTTTTACAGTAATTTCCATAGAAAATAATTTACATGAGATCTAGTAGGAAGCTTGTTGAGACCAAGAAAACCAGGTCACAGAAATATAACATGATCTATCACTACTGTTTAAGCAAAATTTAAAACACAAAATTTTTTATCTCTAAGTATAAAATAGTAATCTTAACTACATCCATGTAAATAGCTATATGTGACTACAGAAGCAGAGAGGATAGTGATGTAGCCACAAGGCAAAGTGTGCTGGCAGGCACCCAGTGATGGGTGAGGCAAGTAACAGATTATACCCTTGAGAATAGACTTAAGACTTCCTTTGTCTCTTGTTACAAGCTTTGGTGATTATGTAGCCCTGATGACCTCTTGATTTCCATCCAGTGAAACTAATTTTAGACTCTGGGCCTCAGAACTGTAGGAGAGTAAATTGTGTTTTAAGCCCCCAAGTTTAATAATTGCTTTTAGCAGCCATTGGAAACTAATGCAAATAAGGATAAATAAAATTCTGTATACGCTACATAGTGTTCAAATGGTGGTTAAAAGTGCTTGCTCAGATACACTGTCCATTTGTATCATCTTCAATTTCTTTCAGGAATGTCCTACCATTTTCAAAGTATAAATATTTCACTCCTTGGTTAAATTTCTTGTGTATTTTCTCCTTTTAGCTGCAATTGTAAATAGGATTGTTAATTTCTCTTCTACTTTGTGATTAGTGTATAGGATGTAACATTTCTGTATATCAATTTTATATCCTATAAACTTACTGAATTCATTTGTTAATTTTAACAGTTTTTTGAAGGGAATCTTTAGGGTTTTCTACATACAGTATTATGTCATCTGTAAATATTGACAGTTTTACTTCTTTCCTACTAGTTTGGATGTCTTTTATTTCTTTTTTGATTGTTGCACCTAGTACTTCTGGTAATACCTTGAACAAAAGTGTCAACAGCGGACATTCTTGTCTTTTTCTTGATCTCAGAGGAAAAGCTTTGCAACTTGCACTATTGAGTATAATGTTAACTATGGATTTTTTATATGTGGCCTTTACTGTGTTGAGGTGTGTTCCCTCTAAACCCACTTTGTTAACGGTTTTTATCATGAATGAATGTTGAATTTTGTCAAATGCTTTTTCTGCATCTGTTGAAATGATCATATGATTCTTATCCTGCATTTTGTAAATGTGATGTATTACATTGATTTGTGGATATTGCACCACCCTTGCCTCTCTGGAATAAATCCCATTTGATCATGTTGAGTGATCCTTTTAATGTATTGTTGAATTCAGTTTGCTAATATTTTGTTGAAAATTTTTGCATCAGTGTTCATCAAGGATATAGCACCATAATTTTTTATAGCCTTTGTCTGCTTTGGTAATGGTTGGCCTCACAGAATGAATTTGAAGAATTTTTTTCCTCTTCTGTTTTTTGCAGTAGTTTGAGAAGGATAGGTATGAACTCTTCTTTAAATTTTTGGTAGCATTCACCAGTAAAGCCACCTGGTCCTGGACTTCTGTTGGTTGGGAGTTTTTGTTTTGTTTTAACAGTTCAGTTTTGTTACTAGTACTTGGTCTGTTCAGATTTTCTATTTTTTTGTGATTTAATCTTAGAAGATTTTTCCTAGAAATTTATTTCCTCTAGACCTCCCGATTAATTGGCTTATAAATTTTCTAATAATTTCTTAGTTGTTTCATTTCTGATTTTATTTGCATTTTCTTTTTACTTGATGAGTCTGGCTAAAGGTTTATCCATTTTGTTTACCTTTGTAAAGAACCAGCTCTTGTTTTCATTGATCTTTATTTATTTTTATTTTTTTTCTAGTTCCTTTAGAAGTAAAGTTCTATTTTTGGGGATTTTTCTAGTTTCCAGAGGTAGGCCTGTATCACTACAAACTTCCCTCTAATAATTGCCTCTACTGTGTCCCAAAGATTTTGAAGTATTATGTTCCCATTTTCATTACCCTCTATTTACTTTTTTTTACTTCTTCTTTAATTTCTTTGATCCTTCAGTTGATTAGTAACCTGTTATTTAACCTCCATATATTTGCGGTTTTTCCAGCTTTCTTTTTGTGGTTGACTTTAAGTCACATAACAATGTGGTCAGAAAAGATGCATGTTACGACTTTTTTCTCGACTTGGTTAAGGCTTGTTTTGTGGTCTAACGTGTGATCTATTCTGGAGAATGCTCCCTGTACAATAGAAAGGAATATGTGTTCTGTTTTAGGATGGAACGTTCTGAATATAACTTAAATCCATCTGGTCCAGTGTGTCATTCAAAGCTATTGTTTCCTTGTTTATTTTCTATTTAGATCTGTCCACTGATGTAAGTGGGGTGTTAAAGTTCTCTACTGTCATTGTGTTATTACCAGTTCCTTTATGTTTGCTATTAAGATTTATGTATTTAGGTACTCCCATTTTGGATGCTTAAATATTTACAGTTGTTATATCTTCTTGTTGGATTTTCCCCTTTATTGTTATATATTGTCTTCCTTTGTCTCTTGTTACAGTCTGTTTTAAAGTCTATTTTGTCTGAGATAAGTATTTCTACTCCAGATTTCTTTTGACATCCATTTGCATGATATTTCTCTATTACCTCAATTTTAATCTACAGGAATCATTAAGGCTAAAATGAGTCTCTTGTAGGCAACATATAAATGGATTTTTTAAAATCTCTTTTGTCAACCTATGTCTTTTGATTGGAGCATTTAGTCCATTTACATTGAAAGTAATTATTGGTAGGTACGTGTTTATTGTCATTTTATTATTCTGTAGCTGTTTGTGAAGATTTTATTTGATCCTTTCTCATCTTTCTCTCATGGCTTGCTGACTTTCTTTATTTGAATTTCCTTCTCTTTATTCTTTGCATGTTTATTAGTATTTTTTTATATCTAGTTACCATTAAGTTTTTATATAACCTCTTCCGCATATAGCAGTCTATATTAAGTTGATTGTCATTTAAGTTTGAACACATTTTTACTCCTCTCCTCCCCATATTTTAGGGATATGTTGTTATATTTTACATCCTTTTACTTTTTTAGTTCCTTGACTGATTGCTTTTTTTTCTTTTACAGAAATACACATTTTCATTGCTTTTGTGTTTTCTACCTTCATACTGTCACTTTTGGTCTCTCTGTTTCACTCAGATTACCCTTTAATATTTCTTGTAGGACTGGTTTTAGTGGTCATGAACTCCTTTGGTTTGTGTTTGTCTGGGATACTCTTTCTATTCTGAATATTAGCCTTGCTGGGATAGAGTCTTCTTGGCTTCAGATTTTTCCCATTCAGCACTTGAATATAGCATGCCACTCCCTTCTGGCTTGAACAGTTTCTGCTGAAAAGTCTTCTAGCCTAATGGATTTTCTCTTGTAAGTTACTGTCTTATTTTGTCTTGCTGCTTTAAAAAAATTTTTATCACTATATTTTACCAATTAAATTACAATATGTCTTGGTGTGAATCTGTTTTCATTGATTTTGATGGGAGTCTTGGATGCCTCTTGGATTTGGATATCTGTTTCCTTGAACAGATTAGGGACATTTCCAGCCATTATTTCTTTAAATGAATTTTCTGCCCTCTTTTCCCTCTTGTATTATAGGAGTCCTAGAATAAGAATGTTATTATGTTTTGTGTCACAGAGTTCTTTAAGTCTTTTCTCGTTTTACCTAATTCTTTTTTCTCTTTTGTTTAGCTTCATTACTTTCCATTAGTCTGTCTTCTAGGTCACTAATTTGTTTTTCTGCATCTTCCATCTTGCTGTTCATTCCATCAAGTATATTTCTTATTTCATTTATTAAGCCCTTTATTTCTATGTTTTTCCTTATCTATGTATTAAGGGTCTCATTCATGCCTTCCACTCTTTTATCAAGTCCAGTGAGTATCCTGCCTTATTTTCATGAATTTCTCTATCAGGCATGTTCCTTATATCTGTTTTGCTTAGATCTCTAGCCATGGTCTTGTCTTATTCTTTAATTTGAAACCTATTCTTCTGTCTCTTCATTTTGCCTATGTCTCTGTACTGAGGAAGGTCCGCTATGTCTCCTACTCTTGAGAATAATGGCCCCATGAGGTAGAGGTCCTATAGTCCCCTGCCATGTGGTTTCACCTGTTCCCTAAGACCTGGAGGTGTCTCTAATATGTGCTGTGTGTGCTCTGCTGTTTTGTCCTGGCTGCTTTATCCTTTAGGCCAATCGACTACAGAGGCTCTCCTTGCCTACTGTGGGCAAGGTTTGGTCCCTGGCCTGAATGTGGTGCATTTTAACTAGGCGTGCTTGGATTTGCTTGTGAAATGAGCCCTGTTGCCAGTGCAGCCAGAACTTACTTGCCACAAAACTCTGTTGTCAGGAGACTCTGAGCAGGGATTTGGACGATATTCTAGGGGAAGGGGCCTGGTCTGTTGGTACTGAGGCAAGTATTACTGGGAGGATTGGTTCCAAGGGATAGTGCAAGGACGGGGCCCGGTGTAAGTTAGGTGGCAAGTATAGGGGCCCGGTGTAAGTTAGGTGGCAAGTATAGGTGTTGGGCTGTTTCCTGCAGGTAGACTTGTATTTATGCTGAGGCATGGAGGAGGGAAATGGTGCCTGTCAGTTCCATTGTTCCCAGAGGGGTCTCTGTTGAGGCTACTTCTCTTCAGATAACTGTTCCCATGCTGTATGACCCTGGGCTGTTTGCCCTGCTTTCTCTCTGAGAACAACACAATGCCCTCGAGGCTCTAACCCAGCCAAGCCCTCTGGCCTTTAACTCTCCAGACTTTAAGCCTTACTGGGTGTTTGAAATTTGGCCCCTCTTGCTTTCCAAGCCAATTGCTGTGGGGATTTGTTTTTCCCCATGTGTTCCCCTTTGTCTAGTCTGTCTCTTGCCCTTCTCAGTGACCACAATCCATTTCTCTCCCAAACACGCCTCTGCCCTTCCTACCCTCTTGGATGTGGCCTTTTTTCTACTTTTAGTTGTGAAGTTTGTTCTGCCAGTCTTCGGGTTAATTTCTAGGGTATTTAGGTGATTTGATAGTTACCTAGTTGTATTCATGGGATGAGGTGAGCTTAGGTGCCCCTACTCTGCCACCGCCTTCTTCAAAACTCAAATATTTTTGATTATTCATCAGACAGGCAATGTGTTAATGGCCAGTAATTTACAAGATTTTAATTCCTTTGTTTTTTTCATTCTGTATCATAGCTGCATTATTGATGATATCCTCTAAAAATTTTACACTTTCTCCAAAACTTATATTTTCTCCAAAAAATGTATATGGTCGCAAACCACAATATAAGATAACCACTTCATACCCACTAGGATGACTAAAATAAAGTTAGACAACAAGTGTTAGAAAACAAACATTGGAACTTTCATACATTGCTGGTGAGATTGTAAAATGCTGCAGCCACATTGAAAAATACTTTAGCAGTTACTCAAAATGTTAAATGTACTTATCCTATGACCCAGTACAATTCCAATTCTAGGTACATACCTATGAGAATTGAAAACATATATCAACACAAAAATCTGTTAATAGATGTTCACAGCAGCATTATTCATAATAGCCATGAAGTAAAAACAACACAAATGCCCATCAAATGACAAATAAATAAAACGTGGTATATACATACCATGGAATACTATTTGACAATAAATGGAGTGAAGTATTAATATACGCTACACCATGGTTGAGACTTGAAAACATATTAAGTGAAAGGAGCCAGTCGCAAAAAAAAAAAACGTATGTATACATTTATATATATGTCCAGAATAGGCAAATCCGTGGGACAAATCATGGTTTCTAGGAAATGAGGTGGAGTAGAACTAGTGATTGATGATAAGTATAGGATTTCTTTTAGGAGTGTTGAAACGTCCTTAAATTAGAGAGTGGTGGTTGTTGCACAACCCTGTGAGCATACCAAAACCCACCAAATTCTACATTTAAAAAGTGTGAATTATATGAATTGTAGCTCAGTAAAGCTGTTATAAAAAATGGTTTGGTTGGCAAATTTTTAATTTGTCCTATTAAACACACACACACACACACACACACACACACACACAGACACACAGGAAAAGTTCTGAAAATGTTGGTTGTTCTGTTGTGCTATAAGATCTTGATTCTGAGACTGAAGATGAAGTAATCTTATATATTTGTCTGACAAGGCAGGCATAAATTTTACTGAAGGCTGAGTATATAGGGAGGACCAACGTTCTAGTTTTATGGAAACAACTGCTTCTGTCTTTAAGGAATGAGAGGGAAAGTGGAGGTAGAGTAACCAGCATGATGAAGCCATTATCACCACTCACCCCAACACACACGTACACACACACACACACACACACACACACACCATAGATGACAAAACTAAATTTCAAAGAAATAACTGTCTCAAAGAATCGCAACTTGCAAACAAACCATGGCTACAATTTTGTATAGGAATGTTTAATAAATTATGAGTTAATAAGCTAAAGATAATGTTTTCATTATATTATGGTGACATTAAATCAGTGAGTGAATTCAGATATATTACTATGTGGCTGAAACATTTTAAGAACTTCACACTGGGGTGCCACGAGTGGCTCAGTTGGTTAAGCGTCTGACTTTGGCTCAGGTCATGATCTCATGGCTTGTGGCTTCGAGTCCCATGTCAGGCTCTGTGCTGACCCCTCAGAACCTGGAGCCTGATTCAGATTCTGTGTCTCCCTTTCTCTCCGTTCCTCTCCCGCTCAGACTCTGTCTGTCTGTCTGTCTCTCAAAAATAAATAAACATTAAAAAACAAAACAAAACAAAAAGAACTTCACATTTATTCAGTTATTTAGTTGTAAGACTATGGAGTATAGGCTTTATTACATTATCATCTCCATTACTGATGAGGAAACTAAGACACAAAAAGAATAAATAATCTGATTATAAGTAACTGGCCTAGACTATACACCCAAACAGTTGGACTCCAGACCATATTTTCTTCAACACTATGTTCTGATGCATCTCTGGCATCAGCGTTATGCCTATTTCCTAGGCACTCAATACATGTTGTTTTCTGTTTTTGTCTTTTGTTTTCCAACTAAACTAAATACACAAACCAATATATCTAATATCCCTTGCTTTCATCCTTAGTTGAACGAACTAATCTATTTCAGATTTTAGATTAAAAATGGGTGAATAATAATTCACTAAGATGGGTTTTAAAAGAGTGTTTCATTATCCTATAGTTTGTAAAATATTAAATTCTAGGTACCATGTGGGAAATTACTACCGCTCTTTAAGATATGTAAGGCTTTAAGAGCTAATCCCTGCAATGAGGAAGCTTGCTTAACTTTGTTTTAATCCAAACTTATTTGAGCATGTTTATTTGACCATCTATGCCTTGGGGGCTGGCTTAATAACCTCCAGAAGTAAAGTTTTCCAGAACACAAAGCCAATGTTAATATACCATAGTGGAATTAATTCTCAAAGTTTTCATCATAGACACCATTTACAAATGGGAAATATTTTAAATGCATTAAATATACATTTCCTGACTGTTGTTTGTTTGTTTCTAAATACATAAATATTGCCTATGTTCTTTCAAATAATTGTTTTCATGCTGTAGCCAGATGTCACATAGAAGTTGTCAGAATCTTATTATCCATTTATACTAAATAAGCAGAGGAGATAAATTTAAGTATAAAACAGCTACAATATTGTAATCTCCTGGGTATACTATTACTATTTGATAGAAGACACACAAATGTTTTCATGCAGAGCAGAAGGATCAACTCCTCTCTCAAAATATTTAAACTTGGAAGTGATTGAGATGTTTGGGAAATACATACCAATCTTTTATATGTGACATTCAAATTATGCTTTGTTAGAAATGTCTAGTTAAATGATTTACTGTCTGTACTTGATGATTATCATTTATTCTATTGTAAAAGCTTAAAAAATCTATTGTGAAAAGTTAAAAGTATGCAGTTTCCACTTTATCCAAATTTATTCATCTTTTAAGTCCCAACTATAATGCATAAAACTTGTAGAAATCCTTTTATGATTTCCAAACCAGGTGTATTCTCCCTCTCTAAAATTCTCTTAATGTACTTGTGACATCTGCCTGTTTCGACATGGAAATTAATTTATTTAGGTTTGTAATTAATAATCTGATAGATCATAAGCTCCTCAAGGGAAGGATCTATGTGTAATATAACCTTCTAGCTAACAAAGTGCACATCATATCTGAGAAATCACATGTGAGAAATGAACCAATGAATTAATTGAATAACATTGATAATCATGATAAAAAAATTGCTTTCTCTATCATCCTCAAAATGAATGTATTTGATTATTTCCTGTGAACTAGAAAAGGAAGATTTCCAGCGTTAATACTATATCCTCTAGAACTAGCTTTAATCATAGATTTATACACTGAGCTGACTAGTAAATCCCTTTTAGTATTGACCCTGTTTAGAGTAGTGCATCACTTTGGACAATTTCAATCTTATAAAGTACAACATTCAGCAGTGACATGTCAGAAAGACCTATCCTCTATTAGAAATAACAGCAGATTTATTCCAACATTTATCTAGTTTATGCAGATTGCTAGCCTATTTAGTCCCATATATGACCATCTAAGGTCTCAACATGCTACAGTTTATATCTAGATGAAGGAATCCTCTGAAATCAATTTTAAGATTGTTCATGAAGTTGCTGAGTTATCCTGATGAATGGTCAGGGTGTCATAGCACTGTCTCAAAATGCATCCATTTTTTTCCCCTACCATCAGCACATTGTAAAAATGAGAAATGAACCTCTTAGAAATGGATAGAATCAGAAGTAAACTCAGTATAGCAGATTATGAACAGGCTAGTTGCATGGGTCCAATTCCCTTATGAGTAAATGGATTCTTAAAAAATCAGCATTCTGAACTGATTTAAAGTCACGCTGGAGTAAAAGTATTTTTTAGTGTTTCTTTGGTGACTGTTATGTTCCAGACACTACTCTAGGTGGTTTATCTCAATTTTTACAACATTATATAAGAAAGACAATTGAACTATTCAGAAATAAGAAAAGTGAGGTTCAACACTGTGTGCTTACTTGGTCAAAGAGGAAAAAGTGAAAGAATTCCAGCCTATGTTGTACTTAATCCTGTGCTTACCATGGCCTTCTCACAATTTCACATTTTTTTAATTGTAAATGTTCATTCATTTACTTTTACCATAAGTGTAACTTTGAAATAAGTTATTTGTGGGAATTATAATGCATATTTTACATTCTGTAGCCCAGTTCCTGATTATATGTGTTCTAATGACTGATAATTCTGTTAAATATGTTTTCATTCTCAAGATTCTAGGTAGGATAGAACTGTGATTTCCTTTTACTTTTATCTGCTTTCACTTCCAGCACTAAGGGTTGACTTGGGATTAGCAATAACATTGCCAATGTAGATTTGGCAACCAAGAAGAGTAAAGTCAGTCAATTTACAGAAAATATTAATTCACCGTGTAACTATTGAATATCTACTGAGTGCCTATGGTTCAGGCACTCTTCTTATATCCATCATACTTGTACTCACAAACAGTTCCTGTTTTCTAGGAGCTCATTATACCAAAGGTAAAGGGAGCAGATATTGACAAAAGAAAATAATACACAGCATATCAGTAGTCACAAGACTATGTCTTAACTAGGCCTTAATTGGTGATTCCAAGATTCCAGATCAGAAAAATTTTAAGGGGCTCTCAATATAAAAGACAGCAATGTAGCATACCCTAGTAGTTAAGAGAGTTAGGTTCTGTGGTTTCAGTCTAGTTTTGGGACTGTGGACTACTTATTTGACATTTATAAGTCTCAGCTTCCTCATCTGTTAAATGATGATGATAAACTGAACACATAAGCCTGATAGAATTAAGTGTAATAATGTTTGTGTCTGAAACCTGATAAACAAGTAATGACAATTGGCAAACATTTATTTCATTCCCCTTTTTGGAAAATCAAAATGCATATTGTGATCTGAAAACTGAACCCTACAGTAAGATAGCTCTACTTAAACTTGTCTAACGTAGACTCATTTAACTAGGTTTTAAAGTTTCACATAAAATTTATTAATCTGCATAATTTTATTTAATGGAGCACATTTTGGAAAAATGCTGATTGAAATAATCTTCAAATGTCTGAATATAAAATGAAAACAGTGAATGCCCACAATGCATAAATATGTAGGTGTATTTATAATTTTTATATATGTTTTGATTTTAATTTTTATATATCTTAATATTTTACCACATTTAATTCAGTGTAGTGGGCAAGAAATAAAGACTTGGTGGCAGAAAATCCTGGGCTTAAGTTTTGGTGACTCTAGTTGTTAGTTGTGGGATTTTGAGAAAAGTACTAAGTCTCTCTGAGCCATGGTTTCCTCAATTACATAATTGAGGAAGAATACTATGTATTTCTGATGTAGGAATTTTTTAAAAAATTTTTTTAACGTTTATTAATTTTTGAGAGACAGAGACAGAGCATGAGTGGGGAAGGGGCAGAGAGGGAGTCACAGAATCTGAAGCAGGCTCCAGGCTCCGAGCTGTCAGCGCAGAGCCCGACGCGGGGCTGGAACTCACAAACTGTGAGATCATGACCTGGGCCGAAGTCGGACTCTCAACCGACTGAGCCATCCAGGTGCCCCTCTGATGTAGGAATTCTAATGGCAAGTAAGATAAAGAAGGATGTATCAGATAATACCTGCCATAAAAGCTCTTCAAAAACATTTAGCCACTGCTACTACTGATTTCAACATTGTTAAAATTACGTTGAGGACATATTCTACTGAAATTATTGATGCTTGCTCAACTCACAGTATTGTTACTTCCTATTACATATTATATATATATATAATCTCTTAAATATATTTATATTTGAGTTAAATACTCCATTTGAAATTATCAGCATTGAACTGTGTAACAGAATACAGAATGTGAATTACTTTGGCTACTCTCTCTGTATGCAGTTCCACAGATTGCTCTCTGCTCTGTATTGTTGTAGGAAAGTGATTTTTACCCAGAATGGTAAATGGAGCTACCACGTGGAGCTAACATCTGCTGACGCCTATAATCTGTGATGATACTAAGGAGACTATTCTTGCAGGAAAAAAAGAAAGAAAAAGGCAGACCTCTAGAAGTGGTTTTGCCCTCTATAATTACATCAACCAAATATCAACACTCTTAGCCTAAATTTAAAAGTCTATTCTTCCCTTGGCATGAAAGCAACCCACATGAGTTTTTTAGTCTATTAATTTTAATTATGGAAAATCTTAAGTGTTAATAATACTACTGCCCTTCCTACGCAAGAATGGTGTTAAAGAGTATGATTAGTGATGTATGTACATTTCAGATTACTTTCTTTTTTCCAGTTTTGTGGGTGATTTTGTGCTGATCCAGCTTAGCTCATTTCCTTTTGTCAGAAAGACCATGTAATGCACATAGCTTACGAGGGTTAAGGGTAATGTGTGGTCAGGGAACAGGACAAAGCAGGGAGAGATCAAAGCCTTGACCACTGCACTTCTGGCACACTGCTTAACATTGGAGCAAACCAAGTTCATTTTAAGAAAAAGAGCCAGCTGCTTCCAAATGGGAAGTCAGCAACACCTGCTCCTTTGCCCAGTAAATCAGTTGGCCCCTGATTAAACATGTTAATAGATTTTTTAAGGAAATTAAGTTGTTGGAAGTTACAAAAATCCTAATTCATAAAAAAGTAGATAAGGGTTTATATTTTTTAACTTGAAAATTATTGAATTTGAGCTGAGTCCAGCAGCTTCTTAAATATGAACAGACGTATTCAAGCATTGAGGGGAGTACCAGACTTTTTCATTATATTATGAAGTTGTCTACGTTTTCCCAGTGGCAAACAAAACAAAAATAGTGTTGGGAATCCTCAGCTATTCTTTCAAACCAAGAAGGTGAGGCCCAGTATACTGTTAAGAAAACAATTTTATCATACAAATACATTCCCCCTTTCCCTCAAGGTAACATTTAAGTGAACATTTCTACAGAACCTGTTTTTCCAAGTGCTGTTTTCTCTCCCACTGACCTTTAAGGGTATGCGTTATAAAAACCATGTTGGTCTGCATTATTTTCTTTAGAAAAATATCTGAAATTCAATAGTAATTTTAGTATTTTTGTCCTCAATTTATTGCCATCCTAAGTGTCATTCAAGCTCAGACCTATGACCCATTTGCCATTGAGTTTACTCCTAGTCGATCATGAAGTGACAATACATGGGACGGATTTTTCATTTTTCAAAGACCTTCTCAGTAACTCTTAGAGACAAGTTACCAGATTTAGTGGGGGAAAAAAAAGGAAGAACTGTGGAAATAGGCAGTGAAATATTCATTGTTATTTATCCATTTATTTAACATTTATTTACTAAGCCCCTTTCATTTCCCACACATTATGGAAGGAAATATGGACAAAACATGAACAAGATGTAAACTTTGCCCTCATAAAATCTAAAGTAGAGTAGTAATGGTAACCTCTTACTTAGCATTATTATTTTTAAGTATTATAAAGAATATATAAACAAAATTTTATGACCATACAGAGAAGAGCGGAATTATTTTTCAGCTGTGAAAATGTAAGGCTTGTTTCTTGCAGTAGGTGAATGCATAAACTGGCACATCTAAACAATGGAATATTATTTAGTGCTAAAAAGATAGGAGCCACCAAATCATGAAAAAAACATGGAGGAAACTTACATGAATATTACTAAGTGAGAAAAAAATATGAAAAGGCTGCATACTGTAGGAGTTCAACTATATGACATTCTGGAAAAGGCAAAAACTAGAAATTGTGAAATGACCTATGGCTCAGAGTTGGGGTGAAGGGATAAATAGGTAAAGCAGAGGATTTTTAAGGCAGTGAAACTACTCTGTATGATACTGTAGTGAGATAGATACTTATTATACACTTGTCCAAACCAATAGGATGTACAATGCTGAGACTGAACCGTTAGGTAGATTATGGTCTTTGGCTGATTCTGAGATGTTAGTGTAGGTTCATTAGTTTTAACAAATACACCGCTCTGATGGAGGGGGTTGATGATAGGAGAGGCTATGCACGTGTGGAGGCATAGAGTATATGTTCTTCTCTAGTTAAGAGAACAACATTGCAATTTAAGAACAGATAAATAATAGGATTATCACAATAATGTTCAGGTTTTAACTTGAGCTGTGAATGTGGAAATGGCCTGAAAGGATATGTAGGTAGGTGTAAAAGACATTTAGAGGGATAATACACAGGAAAAAGTAGCTCCTTAGGTTTGTGCAGTGAAAAAAACCAGAAGAAACCAAAGGTAAATATTCTTGTGCTGTTATTTAAGCATTCTGGTATTAAATACGTATATATCTAGTATTTTCTTTTCTATGGTTTGATCTATTCCTAAACACTGCATCATGTCTTTTTCTCATTAACTGCTTTGTAAGTCTGTATGAGACTTGGAATTCTGGAGTAGGTGTGTCAGGTATAGGACACATTGAATCCACATTCTTCGAAACTAGTGAGAGCAGCAAATGCTAACAAGTGAGAAAATTAAGATCCATCTAGAAAATGGAGGAAACGGATACCTTCACCATAGTGTGCTTGTGAGTGTTGCGTAGAGAAATGTATGTGAGAGCATTTTGTGAATTACCATGCAAACTAAACAATGTAAATGAAAATTATTAAGAAGTAAATAAGAAGTAGAGATGTTTACTTGGCAATGTTGGAAGAGCAGGATGGTAAAAACCGGGAGGCACTGCATAATTTTATTCAATTTTATGACTTGAATCTTGCAGCATAATAAAAAACCCCTGCACTCATCTACATTGGAAAGCTAAGAAGCCTGACTCATAGAACATAGTCTTTTTACTAAAGTCACAGAAGTTAGTACCAAAGCTTTGGTTAGAATTAGTTGGGTAATTTACAATCACATGCCCAGTTCTACTTCCCACTATGACTGTATTAAATAACAACTTAAGAGTGAAAGTGGTGAAAGGCCTAACATGTTTAAAATGCACAATAAACAAAACAAAATAGAATAGAGACAAGCAAGAATAGCATGATGTTACTATGGTAATCCAAGCCCTTACTATCTCCCCAAATTGACCCAAATTACTAATTTGGGACTAATTTGACCCAAATTACTGCAATGGCATTATGGCTACCACGCTGCCACCTTTCTCCTGAGTTTACCTGTCATATTTTGATAATATTCGACTTAATAAATAGAGAATCCAATTTGACTAGCCTGTACCTACATTTTCTACCTTAAAATATCAAAGTTCTTTCAACTGTTTTTCACCGCCCTCCCAAACCCTTTATTTAACGGTTGATGTGTTTGTAAATCTTCAATCTTAGTATCACTATATTTGCATTTAGTGCTAACCACACAAAAGGTGTTCAAAATTTTTTAATAGATTGGTTCAGAATAATTCCTCCATTTTGCATTAATAAAACATCTCCAGCAATGACTAAGATCCAAAATGGCCAAGGAAATCATGTATGTATTCTAAATGTTGGTTTATTCTCAGTTTTGTTTTATTTTGCCTGGAGTTTCATTCTTAGTCTAACTGAATTTTGAAAGAAGCAATAATTTGCTTTGCTATTACATGGAGCTAGAAGACTGACCTGTAGGTCTTAATTTGTTGGTTAATTTTATGTAAGCATTAAGGAAAATAACCAACGTAATTGCTCTTTTTTTACTCAGTGTTTTCCTGACCTAATTTGAATTAAGTGCCCTTTGTAAATTTGTGGTGGAGCCCCTCCCCAAGGAGTGTGGTGGAGGGCTTCTCAGAACAGAGGCAGGCAACTTAGCCCAATCAACTTCTATATATGTATGCATAACTCTGACATGACTCTGTAACTTGGATTGTGTCCAACCAGACTCTATGTGTCACCAAATATGGGATACAAAGAAGTGGAAGTTGCATAAAAGGCTACACCCTGTTGCACTCAGGGCTCAGACTTTTTGGTCTCTTAGCCTGCTGAGCCTGCACCTGCAAAAATAAAGCTGCTTCTTGGGAAGAAGAGCCTAAGTGTCTCGTCTTCCTGTGTGAGAAGCTTGTTATGGGTTCTGTGTCACTTGAGCATGATGAGGAAGAGCACAGCTATAGATTCAGAGAGATCCAAAATCACTGGGCAGTTTTTCTAACCTTTTAAACCAATATAAAAAAATAGGGACATTAGTACCTTTTTTTCAGGACTATTTTAATCTTCCTCAGCGTTCAAAGAATTACAGATAAAAATCAGTAAGCTATTGTGTCAAGATATAACATATAAAAATAAATGGTATTATAGACGAAGTCAGAAACATTTTTATTTTTAAATATAATTTGTCAAATTAGCTAACATGCAGTGTGTAAAGTGTGCTCTGGGTTTTGGTTTTTGGGGTAGATTCCCATGGTTCATCGCTTACATACAGCACCCAGTGCTCATCCCAACAAGTATCCTCCTCAATGACCATCACCCATTTTCCCCTCTCCCCCATCCCTTTTTCCCCACCCCACCCCCATCCACCTTCAATTTGTTCTCTGTATTTAAGAGTCTCTTGTGGTTTGCTTCTCTCCCTCTGTTTTAACTTTCCCCTTCCCTTCCCCCATGGTCTTCTGTTAAGTTTCTCAGAGTCCACATATGACTGAAAAATATATGATATCTGTCTTTCTCTGACTAACTTATTTCACTCAGCATATCTTCCAGTTCCATCTACATTACTGCAAATTACTTGATTTCATTCTTTCTCATTGCCAAGTAGTATTCCATTATATATATAAACCACGTCTTCTTTATCCATTCATCAGCTTATGGACATTTGGGCTCTTTCCATAATTTGGCTATTGTTAAAAGCGCTGCTAGAAACATTGGGGCACATGTGCTCCTATGAATCAGCACTCCTGTATCCCTTGGATAAATTCCTAGTAGTCCTATTGCTGAGTCCTAGGGTAGTTCTAGTTTTAACTTTTTAAGGAACCTCCACATTGTTATCCAGTTTGCATTCCCACCAACAGCACAAGAAGGTTCCCATTTCTCCACAACCTCGCCAGCATCTGTTATTTCCTGAGTTGTTAAATTTAGCCACTCTGACCAGTGTGAGGTGGTATCTCAGTGTAGTTTTGATTTGTATTTCCCTAGTAAGTGATGTTGAGCATCTTTTCATGTGTCTGTTGGCCATATGGATGTCTTCTTTAGAAAAGTGTCTATTCATGACTTCTGCCCATTTCTATACTGGATTATTTGTTTTTCAGGTGTTGAGTTTCATAAGTTCTTTATAGATTTTAGATACTAACCCTTTACCTGATATGTCATTTGCAAATATTTTCCTATTTCATTTGCAAATATTTCCTTTTCCTATCCCATCAGTTGCCTTTTAGTTTTGTTGATTATTTACTTTGCAGTGCAGAAGCTTTTTATCTTGATAAGGTCCTAATACTTCATTTTTACTTTCAATTCCCTTGCCTTTAGAGATGTGTCAAGCAAGAAATTTTTGCAGCTGAGATCAAAGAGGTTGTTGCCTGCTGTCTCCTCTAGGGTTTTTATGGTTTCCTGTCTCACATTTAGGTCTTTCATCCATTCTGAGTTTATTTTTGTGTATGGTGTAAGAAAGTGGCCTACTTTCATTTTTCTGCATGTTGCTGTCCAGTTCTCCCAGCACCATTTGCTAAACATTTTTTTTTTATATTGGATACTCTTTCCTGTTTTGTCAAAGATTAGTTGGCCATGCATTTGTGGGTCCAATTCTGGGTTCTCTATTCTATTCCCTTGGTCTATGTGTCTGTTTTTGTGCCAATACCATACTGTCTTGATGATTACAGCTTTGTGGTAGAGGCTAAAGTTTCAGATTGTGATGCCTCCCGCTTTGGTTTTCTTCTTTGATATTACTTTGCCTATTCGGGGTCTTTTGTGGTCCCATACAAATTTTAGGATAGTTACTTCCCGCTTTGAGGAGAATGCCAGTGCAAATTTGATTGGGATTTCACTGAATGTGTAGATTGCTTTGGGTAGTACTGACATTTTAATAATACTTATTCTTCCAAACGTGAAATGTTTTTCCATTTCTTTGTATCTTCTTCAATTTCCTTCATAAGCTTTCTATAGTTTTCAGCATACAGATCTTTTACATCTTTGATTAGGTTTATTCCTAGGTATTTTATGGTTCTTGGTGCAATTGTAAATGGGATAAGTTTCTTGATTTCTCTTCCTGTTGCTTCATTATTGGTGTATAAAAATGCAACTGACTTCAGTACATTGATTTTGTACCCTGTGACTTTGCTGAATTCATGTATCAGTTCTAGCAGTCTTGGTGGAGATTTTCAGGTTTTCCATGTAGAATATCATGTCTGTGAATTTTGATGCCTTTTATTTCCTTTTGTTGTCTGATTGCTGATGCTAGAACTTCCAACACTATGTTAAACAACAGTGGTGAGAGTGGACATCCCTGTTGTGTTCCTGATCTCAGGGAGAAAGCTCTCAGTTTTTCCTCATTGAGGATGATATTAGCTGTGGGCTTTTCATATATGGCTTTTATGATGTTTAGGTATGTTCCTTCTATCCCCACTTTCTTGAGGGTTTTTATTAAGAAAGGGTGCTGTATTTTGTCAGATGCTTTTTCTGCATCTATTGACAGGATCATAAGTTTCTTATCCTTTCTTTTATTAATGTGATGTATCATGTTGATTGATTTGTGAATATTGAACCAGCCCTGCAGCCCAGGAATGAATCCCACTTGATTATGGTGAATAATTCTTTTTATATGCTGTTGAATTCAATTTGGTAGTATGTTATTGAGAATTTTTGCATCTGTGTTCATCAGGGATATTGGCTTGTAATTCTCCTTTTCTGTGGGGTCTCTGTCTGGTTTGGGAATCAAGGTAATGCTGGCCTCATAGAATGAGTCTGGAAGTCTTCCTCCCATTTCTATTTTTTGGAACAGTTTGAGAAGGGATACGTATTCACTCTGCTTTAAATGTCTGGTAGAATTCCCCTGGAAAGCCATCTGGCCCAGGATTCTTATTTGTTGGGAGATTTTTGATAACTGACTCAATTTCTTCACTAGATATGGGTTTGTTCAAATTTCTATGTCTTCTTTTTTGAGTTTTGGTAGTGTGTGGGTGTCTAGGAATTTGTTTCTTCCAAGTTGTCCAGTTTGTTGGCATATAATTTTTCATAATATTATCTGATAATTGCTTGTATTTCTGAGGGATTGGTTGTGATAAATCCATTTTCATTCATGATCTTATCTATTTGGGTCCTCTCTCTTGAGAAGTCTGGCTAGGGGGTTATTAATCTTGTTTATTTTTTCAAAAAAACAACTCTTAGTTTCATCTATTCTACTGGTTTTTTTGATTCTATATTGTTTACTTCTCTTTTCTGCTCACTTTGGAATTTCTTGATTATTCCTTTAGATGTGCTGTTAGGTTTTGTATTTGGGATTTTTCTTGTTTCTTGAGATAGGCCTGGATTGCAATGTATTTTCCTTTTAAGACTGCCTTTGCTAAATCCCAAAGAGTTTGGGTTGTTGTGTTTTTGTTTTCATTTGTTTCCATATATTTTTAAATTTCTTCTTTAAATGCCTGGTTAGCCCATTAATTCTTTAGTAGGATGTTCTTTAACCTCCATGTATTTGGAGATTTTCCAAGCTTTTCCTGTGGTTGATTTCAAGTTTCTTAGCATTGTGATCTAAAAGTGTGAATGGTATCATTTGAATTCTTTTATACTTATTGAGGGCTGTTTTGTGACCCAGTATGTGATCTATCTTGGAGAATGTTCAATGTGCACTTGAGAAGAATGTGTATTCTGCTTTGGGATGAAAAGTTCTAAATGTATCTGTGAAGTCCATCTGGTCCAGTGTATCATTCAAGGCCATTGTTTCTTTAATGATTTTCTGTCTGGATGATCTATCCATTGTTGTAAGTGGAGTATTAAAGTCCCCTGCAGTTACCACATTCTTACCAATAAGATTGCTTATGTTTGTGATTTATTTTTTATATATTTGGATGCTTCCAAATTTAGTGCATAAACGTTTATAATTGTTAGCTTTTCTTGGTGGATAGACCCTAATTATGATATAATGTAATTCTTCATCTCGTTACAGCTTTTAGTTTAAAATCTAGTTTGTCTGATATAAGTATGGCTACTCCAGCTTTCTTTTGACTTCCAGTAGCATGATAGCTGGTTCTCCACCCCTCACTTTCAATCTGAAGGTGTCCTCAGGTCTAAAATAAGTCTCTTGTAGACAGCATAGATGGTGCTTTTTTTTAATCCATTCTAATACCCTATGTCTTTTGATTGAAGTCCATTTCAATGTTATCATTGAAAGATATAGAAAGATATAGATTTAGAGTCATTGTGTTATCTGTAGGTTCCATGGTTGTTGTGATGTCTCTGGTTCCTTGTAGCTTTTGCAGTGTTCCACTCAGAGTCCCCCTCAGGATCTCTTGTAGGGCTGGTTTAGTGGTGATGAATTCCTTCAGTTTTGTTCAAGAAAACCTTTTATATCTCCTCCTATTCTGAATGACAGGCTTGCTGATCAAAGGATTCTTGGCTGCATATTTTTCCTATTCAGCACATTGAAAATTTACTGCCACTCCTTTCTGGTGTGCCAGGTTTCAGTAGATAGGTCTGCTACTATTCTTATGTGTCTACCCTTCTAAGTTAAGGTCAGTTTGTACCTAGGTGCTTTCAGAATTCTCTCTTTATCTTTGTATTTTGCCAATTTCATTATGATATATCATGTAGAAGATCGATTCCTGTTACGTCTGAAGGGAGTTTTCTGTGCCTCCTGGATTTCAATGTCTATTTCCATCCCCAGATTGGGGAAGTTCTCAGCTATGATTTGTTCAAGTATACCTTCGGCCCCTTTCTCTTTCTTCTTCTTCTGGAACTCCTATGATATGGATATTGTTCTGTTTCATTGAATCACTTATTTCTCTAATTCTCCCCTCATGGTCCAGAATTTTTTAATCTTTTTCTCAGCTTCATCTTTTTCCATAATTTTATCTTATATTTCACTTAATCTCTCCTCTGCCTCTTCAATCCTGACACCACCCCCAGTTTACTTTTGCACCTCATTTACACCATTTTTTAATTCATAATGACTATTTTTTGTTCCTTGATCTCCCAGCAACAGATTCTCTGCTGTCTTCTATGCTTTTGTCAAGCCCAGCAATTAATCTTAGGACTACTATTCTAAATTGTTGTTCAGTTATATTGTTTATATCTTTTTTTTAATGTTTGTTTATTTATTTTTGAGAGAGAGAGAGAGAGAGAGAGAGAGAGAGAGAGAAAGAGAAAGAGAGAATGAGAACGAGCAGGGGAGGAGCAGAGAGAGAGGGAGACACAGAATCCGAAACAGGCTCCAGGCTCCAAGCTGTCATCATAGAGCCGGATGTGGGACTCAGAACTCACAAATTGTGAGATCATGACCTGAGCCAAAGCCAGATGCTCAACCCACTGAGCCACCCAGGCACCCCTGTTTATGTCTTTTTTGAGCAATTCTTTAGCTGTCATTTCTCCCTGGAACTACTTTTGAGGAAAATTCTTCAGTTTCATCATTTTGGCTATTTTTCTGTCCTTTATGTGCTCTAAACACTTGTTATGTGCCCTGTACCTGCAGGCACTACTATATTAAAGAGGGGTCATACACTGTCCAGGGTCTGGCCCTTCAAGGAGGTGTTTTTTTGGAGAGTGTTAGTTGCTCTCTGTTGTTGTGACTTTGGTTACTTTATCTCCCTACTCATAGTCATGTTTTGGACCTGCCACCAGGTGTGCTTCAATTTGTTCCTTGAAGTAGCCCTGGAAAGGAAAACAAACAAGAAAAACAGAAAACAAAAACACACATACAGGGGGGAAAAAAGCAAAAAAAAAAAAAAAAACAACCCAGAAATACAGCAACAAGTATAGAATAGGGTAGAGGAGGTGCTTATGTAAGAGTCCTTATCCCATACAAAGACAGAAATGACAGGGGCCGGGAAAAAGAAAAGAAAAGAAAAATTGACCAGACAGAGAAACTATTCAGCTTAATCCAGAGAGAGAGAGAAAGGAAAGGAAAGAAGATGTAGAACATGTATAAAGAGAATAGATTGAATATGTCTGCTTAAACCAACAACCAGAGTAACCATACTAGAGGAGGGAAGAGATATGGAGAAAAGGAAGGAAGTACGTGTATGTGTATATTTCTCTCTCTATATATATTTCTATGTGTGTGTGTGTGTGTGTGTGTGTGTATTTAGAGAGAGAGGATTGTCTGAGAATTAAATTGGGCAATGCAACAGTGCTGGTCTGGGGGATGGGCTGTCTGGTTTGTCAGTGTCAATCCAGCTGCAGTAGATAAGCAGCTACCCAGCAGAGGGGAGTGGTTTGGTGTCGGTGGGTCCTGCCTCTCCTGTGGGCCCACTGTCCCTTCCCTGAAGCCCCACCTTGTTGGTGATGGGGAGAAAAATGGCGACAGCCCAGTCTCTTCTTCACGGACCAGGTGTCCCAAACCACTCTGTTCAAGCCGTCCTCACTGTGCTAACGGTACAAACAAAGTGACTTGTCCTGCTCTGCCTACTCCCCTGCCTTCACTGGCGCTTGGCTGGGATTTAAACCCCGATGTCTTAAAGATTCCCACTGCCTGAATCCTGGCTCTCGGGAAGAGATGCCCCGCCGCCTCAGTGCCATGTGTGCAGTTTGTCCCACTCTGCCAACTCCCATGCTTCCCTGGTGCTCGGCTGGGACTTAAACCCTGATGTCTTTAAGGTTCCTACTCTGTCCCCGTTTTGGGGAAGTGCCGCCCTGTGCCGCTGATATATGGCCTGTGGCTGGTGGGCACAGGCAGCCTTTGCCCTTTGAGTGGGTATATACCCACAGCACTCCAGAGAGTGGATCGCTTTCTCCCAATGTGGACTGTTTCTCTGAACTAGTTACTGAGCCTGCAACTGGCTCCCCTCCTCCCAGGTGCGGGATCTGGGCAGCTGGCCCCAGTCTGGAGAAAGCCCCGCAGTTAGAGATTGGATCTTTCTCCACCCAACTTTGTGGTTTTTCTCTCCTCCAGATACTGTCCTACACTTTCCCAGCCTCTTTCTCTTCCCTTTGTCTCTTGGCAGAAAGGGATCCCTCCCCTCCCCTCTCCATTCCTCTGCCACTCGTTTGTTTTATCTCTCCCAGTTTGGGATCCAGGTACTTATGGCCCACCGGATTGTCCCCGTGGATCCTTGGAGGCATCTCTGTCACTTTGCCACCCAGACGCTTGGAGTTCAAAGTCCTTTGGCCTCAATACTGCTGTGTTTGCAAGACCAGGGAACTTCGGACCCCTCACTTCTTCACAATGTTGGCCCCCCCTCCCCAGAAACATATTAAATTCTTTTCCCCCAAGTTAAAATTGGTGACGGAGAAAAATTGGCATAACATATATATATATTTTCTTTTTTGCCTATATATGTTATGCATTCTCCAAAAAAAGATTAATCCCTAAAAAACATGTTCATACCATTGCTTTAAAATTAAAACAAACAAAACACCCCCCTCATTGGTTTACTAAGCTCAAAAGCAAAATGGGCTTTCTAATATGGGATACTCTTTCAGATAACTTATATTTCATGTATTTTTCAGCTGATATTTCACAAGGCTTTTCTGCTCATGATTCTGATAATCTTTCCACATTTTTACTTCCAAGAAACTTGCCAGAAGGGAGCAGGAGAAGATTGGCCGCTATAGCCAAAAATGTAAGAGCAAGTAGATCGTAGGGGAATCCAGCCAACCAGAGGGTGTTCCCATTAAATTGTCAAGTGCAGGTTATTTCAAGAGAACACTGAACTGCAGTGTAGATCTAGCATTTACCAAAATAAAAATGCACATGGCGTCAAGGATGTGACTGTAAATTATGGACTTACGGAAGCAGGTGATGTGGAAATTTCTATAATTCCCATTTTTGTCAGCATTCCTTTGAGAGCTATTTGTCTTGGTCTGCAACTTGATTGTGGTTTTTATCAGCCAGGATGAGCTCCTGTAGCAATGAACCCAACCCACAGTGGACAGATAAAAGCAGCAGAAACAATATCGAGGCTGATTTACACAGCACTTCTCATTTACATTCTTTACCTCTGCTCCGATTACCAGTGCCACTAATGTCACCATTTGTGAGGTGTTTTTTGGAGGCTTGCAGATATGAAATGGGTTCTGGAAGCCTCCAGGAATATATTTTAATAAGCTAAGGGAGAAAATAGTTATTAAGATAACAAAATGCTTTTGCACTGACACAATTAACAGGCATATTTTTTAAGCTGTTGGGGATAATAGCTGTTCTATTCATATAACTATCTTAAGGATACGAACTTTTGCTTTTACCTACAAAATGTGATTGTTTTATGCATGGGTGTGTGGGTGGAATGATGGTAGAGATAAAGGTATGTGTATTTACATCCACACTTTCCTGGAGTATTAAGTATACCCTAAATCGTAACATTAAATTAAAATTTTAAGGACAAATATTTGATTCATAGGTATATTTATATATTAGTAACTTTCAAATGAGAAGGTGTTTGATAAATAGTCATTTAGAGGCTGGATAAACCTTATCAATAATTTCTAGACAATGATTCTAAGCTGTTAAGGAAAATATTTTGTCTATGTATTTATTCCTTGACTGTCCACTAGAAATAAGGGAAGGTTGGAAAATGGGATATTAGATCTGTTTAAACATATACTAAATTAATAAACATATTTTCAAAAAAGTTTATAGACTAGTTCTTAACTCTCCAAGAAGCTGAGTGGATAAATATATTTAATGAAAGAAATATAATGTTAAAATATGCTTCTATTTGTGTTCATTATTCTTTTTATTTTAAAGTTGCTATTTTTTCTTTATCCCTTAGGGCTTCATTCCAAAAGACCAATTCTCTATTGGTATTAAAGTCATTCCCTGGCAGAAATGCAATGCTTAGGGGAACACATTAGCATTTCCTTCCCTACTAGTCTAGTTCAGTGGTTAAGAGCATAGGCTGTGGAGCCAGACTGCTTAGATTTGAATTTCAACTTTACAATTTAATAGCTGGGTGATTTAAAGCAAATTACTTAAACTCTCTCTAAGCATTCATCTTCTCTTTGGGGAAAAAATGGGAAAATACTTTCCTTATAGAAGAGGTATATGGTGAGGAGTAAAGCACTGAGCACAGTACCTGTCTCAGAGTAAAAACTAAATGAATGGGAGCCCTTATTATTTCCAAAATGTAATGGCATTCAGCAACCCCATGAGCAGCAGCTAACCAAGTATTAACTGTCTTGGTGACATTTAAAAGGCACGTGATGTCTACAAACATGTTACTGCACTGAGAATTATGATTGTGACCCATTTGTCTTCTCATCTAGAAGCTGATTTTTGGTGTTGCCCATTGCTAAATTCAGCCCCTTTATTCAAAGTTTACAAATTTACTAAGCTCTCATGGTTTTGGTAATTTTATTGACAATTTTAAAGGTCCTGTGGAGAAATCCTATTTAAAAATTCTACTTGATTCTTACCCAAGCCCATATTTTAAGTTTTTCTCCAGGAAGGGTTTATATAACCCCCATCATTGGCAACTGTCCTTTTCTTTAAACTTAACCCAGAGAACCAGAATCTCCTCACTATTGTCATTATACTGAGTAATTAAGACTAGATCCTGTTTCTACCTTTAAATTTTCTTTTTACCAATCATTTCATCTCCCAACAAAAAAAAAACCTTCCAATGGCAGATTCCTTTAGAATGTACTGATGGCTATATAAAAAAATCTTTCTCGGGGCTCCTGGGTGGCTCAGTCGGTTGAGTGACCCACTTTGGCTCAGGTCATGATCTGGTGGTCAGTGAGTTAGAGCCCTGCGTCGGGCTCTGTGCTGCCCAGCTTGGAGACTGGAGCCTGCTTTGGATTCTGTGTGTCTCTCTCTCTGCTCCACCCCTGCTCACGCTCTGTCTCTCTGTCTCTCAAAAGTGAATAAATGTTTTAAGAAAAATATTTCTCCCACCCTATTTCTCACCCTCCCTCCCCTTCTCTCTGTCCCTAGTATTTATTTCAATTTCTATTTAATTATTTGAGGCAAACACTTCCTTTGAATGTCATGTTTCCAACCTTTAATTCATAGACTCCATATTTGTTAAAGGAACAATTAAATGAGTCAGGGTAGGAATGTATTTCATAAACAAATTCAGAATGGAAACTTTACCTCAGGAAAACAATGTTTATATTCGGACACAGAACTATTTGTAAAACATAGGCTAATTATTATGCCTGGCCATGAGCATCATTCAATATAAGATTAAATTTCATAGATTTGAATACCTAGCATCCACATCCTCAAAAAATTTACTTTTACATTCATTCATCTGGGTTGTATTAGCATCAAAAATATATATCTTATTAGATCAATGATCCAGAGATTAAACTCATTATCTTTTGTGAAAGGAAATAGCTATAATTAATCAACTATTTTAAGCTTTCAGGAACATTAATACATTTACACACACACACACACACACACACACACACACACTCAGTGTTGAGCACTATATGCCTTCAATAAAGATGATCTATTAAGAGCTTACAGATATTGTTGATCAGAATATGGCATTTTACAGTTAGGTATCTGAGTTGTTATGATAATACATTAAAACATAATATTAAATGTCCCAAATCCATTACAAGACAATTCTATTTCTAAGAATTAAATAAGGCAGTGTATATTTTGAAATTTATAAATACATTTATAGTGATCTTTAGAAGAATCATGGACAGATTTTGCTAACGATCATTTACTATGGTTTGGGCAGTTTGAAATACCTACACTGTTAAGCCTTTAAAATTAAAACACCAAAATTTTAACATAAGATAATCTTTTTATAAAGCATATGAAAAAATAATTAGGAGATGAATTATGGCAAATTTGCACCAGGCAATGGTGTGTGAAACAGTCATACATAGGAGATGAGACTTTAACACCTGAGGAAAGAAAGGCAACATGGATTGGATTCTTACACATCCAGAAAATGCAAGAACAAGCTAAAAGTTACCTATGTTAAAACCATATTTAAAAAGATGTATAAGAACTACCAGTTGTCCTCCAGTACTTTCATCTGTGACTTATGGAAGCAACCCTTTGGTAGAGGATGCTCTGTGAGGTCTACCTGCCCCACAGCCAGAAGTAAACAGTGTTCCATTATCAATCAGGCTAGAACAAAGATGATGCATATGTTTTCGTTACTACAGTGATTAATTATTTTCACTGTGCCTTGGTTAATTTGCTCTGAATTATTGTACTTGCTCTCTTTTCACCAAGCTCATTTGCCTTCCTAACCGAGTACAGCACATAGACAATAACACTATGGTTCCATTAGTTCAGATGGCAGGTGGGCCTTAGAACTGAATCCGAATGGTAATAAGTAGTACAATTGAAAAAGACCAGTAGGGGCACAAGAAGAGGGGAAGAGGAAGAAGGGAAGGGACATTTATCCTTTTTAAAGGAAGCTTTGTGATTAAAGAAGAAAAAGACATAATGAGGCAATTTTATATATGTCATTTTTCATATGTAGAAACAACACAAAACTACTGGAAAAATAGATTATTCTCTGAGACTTAGAAGAACTTGGTCTAAAAACCCAAGAGTTTGTTCCTTATGGAAAAACAAGCCTCTTCTGTTCCTGTGCAGTAAATTTACCAGTAACAAGAGGAAATTAGCATGGAGATACTGGCTGTTAGCATCAGGATTTGATTTTTGCAAAGGATAAACAAGGACTTTTTATTTTATCTTTGCTTAATGAGCAAACTGGCTCCAAAGACATGCAAAACTTTTTCGGCATTGTGCCTACAACTTATGTCACAGCTTCAGGGAACAAGGTGTCAGCCCTGATGGTGCTCACACTAGGGACTTTATAGCTCATTCATTTCTGCCATGCTTCCCCCTCACCCAGGGTTACAGGGCCACAAGGGACAATGCACCCTTTGGACCATTTGTGGTTTATGAATTGTAAATCCAAAGAGAGGGAGAGACAGCTTGACTGAACCCAAATTATGTTACAATAGATGGTAATGAATGTCCTGTTTTAGCAGGATAATAGAACCCCTGCTTATTGGCAGTCATTCAGACTCGATCTCTCTCATCCATTTTCTCTCTTGGCCTTGACCCTAATCCAGCAATTGCACTTCCCCAGCTGCTCTTTAAGCTGCCTCATTAGCAGCGCACCATTGGGCAGCTCCCATGACAGTCATCCAATGGGATGAAAGTGACATGGGGCCAAAGACTGTAACTGATTGGCAAGCATTGCAATGAAATATGAGACAGGGTTAGATGAAGAAGGCTTTTGAGAGTGTTTGTAGAGACTGAACAGTTAAGGAATTTTAGTCACATGTTAACTTCACTATTCAGCTTCTTGTTTTCCTAAACTGTAGGAAAAAAGCCCACAAAATTCTTTATATATAGTCATAAAGGATAAATTTGGCATTAAATACATTTTTTTACTAAAATGTTAGGTTTATTTCACTGTATAATATAGATACTTTAGCCACAGAAATAGCTTAAATCCCATTGATATTTTCATAAAATTCTTAGAATAAGGTTGTAATTCAGCAACATGCTATTTTTAGAACCATTTAGAAATAAGCAAAAAATATCTACATCATTTGAGAAAATCTAGTGAATTTGTTATCTATTCTTTTCCTGTTATAAATCTAGTTTACATTTTTATAAATTCAAACAGAATGTAAATTTGTAGTAATAACTTGGCACTAAATTAACACAACTGAAAATAACTTTTTCAACATATATTATCTCCACATTAACTCTGTATCACAGAATTTATTCTAGTTATTGCAACATTCATGTAATACCCCACTTTAACTTCATTCTTATAACCTCCATGATATAAATTGTGTTAATGTTTATATTTATGTTGGTATTAATTCTTTTCATTGTCAAACTCCTCTACATCAAAGTAAGTAATTCTTTCCTCTGGACTCATAAAAAACATTTGTCATGTCTTGAAATTTCTTAGCTTCCAAATATTTAAATACTTACAGGCATTACCATTTTTATTCACCTGGTAATTTTTGAGTCTCTATAATGACCCAGGTACTATTCTGTAAGTCCCAGAACTATTCAAATTAGTCCAGTAGTGAACTTGTTTTCAAATCCTACCATTTGGTGGAAAAAGATATTTACTGGGCCACATAATAGAATGTAGTAAATGTGATGAAATGGGCATGACCTTAAGTGACATAGAAGTCTAGAAGAAAGCACATTAAGAATCTTTGAATTCCCCAGGAATGTACATCTGAACAAACCCTTACATTCATATATATAAGCTAACTGAAGGTAAGATTAGGTGAATGGAAAGTATTTCAGGCAGAGAGAAAACTATAAGGGCATCTAGAGCATGATTTTTTTTTTTTTTTAGTTTTTAACATTTATTTATTTTTGGGAGAGTACAAGCAGGGGAGGGTCATAGAGAGAGGGAGACACAGAATCTGAAGCAGGGTCCAGGCTCTGAGCTGTCAGCACAGAGCCTGACGTGGGGCTCAAACCCAGGAAGTGCGGGATCATGACTTGGGCCGAAGTTGGATGCTTAACCAACTGAGCAACCCAGACGCTCCTAGAACATGCTTTTTAAACTCTTGGAATGTAATGAACAGACATTATCAAGACAACTTAAGAGGTCAGGAGATATATACAAAGGGAAGTAAATAAAGTACAACTTTATGGAAATACAAACATGGGAATCTTCGTATAAGAAGACTTCATTGTGGGAAAGGAAGCATCATTGACAACCAAAGTCAGGTTCAGAGACCCAGTAGTTGCAGGAATATACATGAAGATTCATTCAGATGCTCTGTAATAATTCAACTACATTCCCTAGTCTTCTCTGTTTAGTTATCTTATTTGTTTATATGGTATCATTCTTACAAGTCTTGCAAGAGAGGAAGCATGATGGTTTCAGTATAACCAAAACCCTAGTTGCAGCTTTTTATAGCAATATAAGTCCTAAATTTATATTAGCTGCCCTTGAATCATATGTCCTTCCTTGCTTACATGAATGGTAACTAGGGAGAAGGTCAGAGAGTTGATGACTCAGTGGATTTTCAGGGTTAAGCTGCTTAAGGTTGAATCCTGCAGCAAGACTGTGGGAGGCACAGTTTTCTTTAGGAGGGATTATTGTTATAACAAGCCAATGAACGATGCTAGAATTCTGATAATTAAAGCCATGGAAGATTTCTATGATCTGTAGATCATGTGAGATTTATTTTAAAAAAAAAGTTTACTTAAATTTTATATTGCCAAGAGTTAAAATTCTATTAGTTACCTATATCATATTCTATTTCCCTAGTGGCAAGATAAGTTAATTTTCCTTTAAAAGTATATTCTGGGGCGCCTGGGTGTCTCAGTCAGTTAAGCATCCAATTCTCAGTTTCAGCTCAGATTATGATCTCATGGCTTTATGAGTTGGAGCCCCACATCGGGCTCCAAGCTAACAGTGTGGAGTGTGCTTGGCATTCTTTGTATTCCCCTCCCTCTGCCCCTCCCCTACAAGTGCTGTCTCTGTCTCTGTCAAAATAAATAAGCTTTAAAAAAATACACTCTATACATTCAGTGATTAAAATATTGTTTTGTGGTTATGTATAAGGTATCTGTCATCTTTCCC
The DNA here is from genome assembly GCF_028018385.1 of Neofelis nebulosa. Taxonomy (NCBI): domain Eukaryota; kingdom Metazoa; phylum Chordata; class Mammalia; order Carnivora; family Felidae; genus Neofelis; species Neofelis nebulosa. The sequence continues at coordinate 152,712,291 of NC_080784.1, forward strand.
TATTCTTTTATCTAAATTATCTTTCAGTTTCTAGTTAAACTTGCCCTCTCTAATGGAAGTCTTCCTTTATTACTCCATATTGAATCTCTTTATACCTATAATTTTCCCATTTATACAGCACTTAATGACCTATTTCATTTACTTTAATTATTTTGTGTATTCCCATATTTTTTCAACTCAAGAATTCTCAATAGCAAAGATGTTATACTTCACCTTGCTGCCCCCACAATGCATTGCAAATTTGTTTTTCATTTGGTAGTTGTAATAAATACTACTTTACTGAAGGGGTTGAATCTGATATAAAGAATTTGGGGATGACAAGATTGTTTCAGAAGCCATCTGAGGCCGAATAGTAACCTAATTTTTTGGGGTCCTTCAGAAATACATAGGTTTACAAACTATAAGCAGAAATGTTATTTTTTTTCCTAGATAGATCTTTTGATTTGACTTTAAAAGTTTTTACCAAACACTGACATCTCACTTGAACTTTCTTAAATAGGATGTCTCATTCAGCATAATGGCTGTTTTCAATAAAACATGCTCACTAATGACCACAGTCTTTCCTTAGTAAACTAGAACCATTTGCAATCAAAAGTCCCCTACAGCTTATTTCTTGCGTAATAAGAGTGAGTGCATTTGGGAATATTTGTCTGCTGACTCAAGGTCTCCAAAGCATAGTGAACTGCCAATATTGATATTGTGCCTCAGCCATTGTCAATCTACTTTAGGAAAAGAACTGCCTTCTCTAGTGCAAAGACAAAAACAGTGGGCGATTTCTTTTTTCCTAATAAACTTTGACTTGCTCCAAGTGAGATGTATGGCCTACATGTACTCCTCTGTGGGACTGAGAAGACTAGTAAAAGTCAAAAGAGCCTATTTTAAATATAATAAACCTAATTATATCCAAGTTATTTTTGAGTACTCATTTCACTATATGAAACTATCATTACATTTCAAAGTGAAACACAGCCAGTCACCCAATATCGTTGTATATATTTGCAAGAATTCAAATGACTTAAATGTCCAAATTTCCCAAGAAACATTTGTAACCTGCTAGACAATGTGATGGGAAATGGGAAAGCAAACAGGTATTATACATGACCTGCAACCTCAAGAATGTGTAAAGGAAAGATTATTTTAATAACTATAATGCAGAGTAAAATGTGATAAATATGCAGAAAATATTACTGGATTCATGTTAAAGAAAAATTTTGTGTGTGTGTGTGTGTGTGTGTGTGTGTGTGTTTCAGAAAAGCAAAAGATAATTTTTCCTGAGTGAGTCCTGAAGAATGTCTGGTTTCTCCAGAGTCCAAATAGCAAGAGAAGTTCCCAAAGAGCTCTGCAATCAAAGATGGAGATAAATGAGAGTTCTCATTGTATTAGCAGAGTGGCTTGGTATAGGATAGATGGAATGAACAGGCTGTGCTTTCTTGCCAAGTCAATTAATTATTTGGCTTTTCCTTCCACCTCTTATTTCTTAAAATCTGGTGTCCTAAAATGCATAGAAGTCACCTTTGTTTTTATTTATTAATGTTTGTTTATTTTGAGAGAGAGAGAGAGAGAGAGAGAGAGAGAGAGAGAGTGTGTGTGTGTGTGTGTGTGTGTGTGTACACATTAAGTGGGGGAGAAGTGGAGAGAGAAAGAGAATCCTCAGCAGACTACATGCTGTCAGTGCGGAGCCTGACCTGGGGCCAACACAGGGCCCCACCCGGGGCTCAGTCTCACAAACTGGATCTTGACCTGAGCCAAAACCAAGAATTGGATGCTTTGGACTGAGCCACTTTTTTTTTTTTTTTTTTTTTTTTTTTTTTTTTTTTTTTTTTTTTTTTTTTTTTTTTAAAGTCAGTTGGAGGCCTGTGTCTAAGGCAAGGAAAAGATTGCTAAGCCAGGCTTTGCAATTGTTCTAAAGGATTCAGTAGTTTGTTTTTTTTGTTTGTTTTTTTTTTTTATAGAGTCCAACCAGATTGTAGAACACTAGAATTTGTAGAGAATTTTGACAAAACTCTGGCTAGGTTAACAAGATGTTAAAAAGGGGAACTATCTTTTTAACGTTTTCATAGTCTTAAAATCAGATGGATCAACCAGTCTTACATTTGAAAATGAGTGCTGAGCACCCATCCAGTGATGGGACTCAATCATTCAAAAACATACAGTGCTAAAGAATTCAGTAGGCAATTAGAGAAATAGATTTTTTTGAGACAACTTTAGGTATGCTGATAGTGTCACCTTCGGATCTTTAACACTTATCCTTGCGAGGATGCAAATTCGTAACTGAAAATTTTAAAACAGCCCGTGCCTGGAACACCCTACCAGGCAACAAAACAGAAAAAGTCTGCATTTGGTTATTGATTAATTCCCACAAAATGGTGAGTCAAGGATACTTTTCTGTGTGTTGTGTATGGAACGAGTGCTGGAAGTAGAAGTTGTAAAGCTCTGTCCCAGAGGACCCCATCAGGGTTTTGGAGCACTCAGCAGAAAAGGATCCAGTAGTACTCCCAAATACCCAGGTGCTAAGTAAGAAATGAAGAGTATCCAGGAGTGATGCATTCTCCCGAATCAAAGGAACTGTGAATGAATGACTTATTTTGAAATGAATCTCCAAAGCGTTCATCAAAATAAACATAGGAACAAGAGCCTGCTTTTGACAGCTGTCCAGCCTACGGATCTCTGTAGCCAGCTCATGAAGGTACATGTCAAGAAAGATACTTTTCATGCCCATAACACTCCTACTTCCCCCTGTTTTAAATTCTGGAGGTGTTAGTGGTACCACTAGTCAGAAGATATGTAAGTGCTAATGGTATAAAGAATAGAACTAATAAAACCCATACTCTTTTCTGGCTTCAGGCTTCCAAAAGTGGAGGAAAGAAGAAGTTTAATTTCAACTAAAATTTGGAAGATTAAAAAAAATTGTTTTAAGAGTAAACATGTTGCTACTGATCTGTTGGGGGATTAATGGGACCTGAAGTCTTTTAGTACCTGAAAATGACCATAAGTTGTCGGGTCCATCCTTGATTCAACCAAAAGGATGGTGAAGAAGCAGGACACAAAATTCATATGAAGGTTACAATCAGGACAAAATACTAGTAGGTGTTAGGTTTTATCCTGTGAGTCATGTGGTTTCAAAATAATAGTTACATTTATTTTTTTTATTATTTTAAAAAAAAATTTTTTTTCAACGTTTTTTATTTATTTTTGGGACAGAGAGAGACAGAGCATGAACGGGGGAGGGGCAGAGAGAGAGGGAGACACAGAATCGGAAACAGGCTCCAGGCTCTGAGCCATCAGCCCAGAGCCTGACGCGGGCCTCGAACTCACGGACCGCGAGATCGTGACCTGGCTGAAGTCTGACGCTTAACCGACTGCGCCACCCAGGCGCCCCAATAGTTACATTTATAATAAGGCAAATTGATTATGATATATTAAAAAAAGCCAATGCCCTGCTCAATGGTAAATTAAAGATTTGAAATTCTGGTTATTGGAATATCAAACTAATGATGAATGTTACAGTCTATATAGAATACAGGAATCTCAAATGGAACAAGGACTAAATGAATTATTTCATTTGGTAATTCAGAATAATATGAAAGTGGAAGACGAGATTGTCTTAAAGTGGATAGGAAATAAGAAATTGAAGATAGATGTCAGTAACTCTTACTCTTATTCTTTTCTCATAAATGAAAAAAAGTCTAGGGTGTGGGGTTCCAGTGCAAGATTTTGCTTAGCAATGAATCAAGTCGCCTAGGATGTATCCTAAATGAAACATAGGTAGTAAGAGTAATATTAATCATGAGAGTGACAAAACCAGCTTGTGTTTATTGGTTGCTTACTATATTTCAGGCCCTAGGCCAAGTAACTTATTACATTATATCATGTAATCGTCAAAACCTTTGATCACTATTTGATGATTTGATGATGAAGCCTCAGAGGAGCTAAAGAGCTCACCCTCATTGACCTAATAAATGATAGATTCTGGATTTTATCAAGAAGAGTCTATTTGCATACTCTTAATTTCTTGAAAAGAAAAAGGAACATCACTTATTCTGAGGCAGAATGGAAAGAGAATCAGGTAGTGTGCATATGCGGAAGAAGAAAATAGAAAGATTTCATTCCTGAAGTTTAAATGTTGTGAAGGTCTATGGCATTCCTAAATCTGTGCCCAACTTATAATTTCTGTAATGCTAGGGATGGACCACCATGAACCCTGTTTTTCAAAAGGATCTGCTGGATCTATTACATGGGGGATCCACTAGACTGCAGAAGTACGCAGATTCTGATTTGGGGACTGACTGCCTCTTATCAGGGAGAGAAGGCCTATATATATGGCACCCAAATAGTACTATTCAAATACAATCTAGCACTAAGTGCTATATGTAAGTGATGAATCACTAAATTCTACTCGTGAAACCAATATTACACTGTTAACTAACTAGAATTTAAATAAAAAGTTATATATATATATATGTATGTGTGTATATATATGTATGAGTATACATATGTATACACATGTATATATGTATATACACATATATACACATGTATGTATATATGCATATGCATATACATATGCACATACGTATATATACACATGTGTGTATATACATATATATACATATATATGTATGTGTATATATATACACACGTATGCATGTATATATATACATATACATATATACATATATGTATATGTATATATATACACATATATACATGCATACATGTGTATATATATACACGTATGTGTGTATATATATGCGTGCATGTATGTGTGTGTGTATTTTATATATATATATATATATATATATATATATATATATATATATATAATCCAACCCACTGCCTAGTATGCTGTTTATTGAGAAGAGACTAATCCCAAAACTGAGAGGATGAATTCACTCTTTAGGAAGCTTAGTCCATTAATTTTGATATCTTGGATATCTGTGCTCATCTTGAGCTCTGTTTTACATAATACTGGTGGCTGGGTAAAATAAAAGGTCTGTACTTATGTCTCCTTCACCTATGTCTCCATATTGAAATGGTAACAGTGACACAGGCAACTCTTGCTGATTGCAGGTATTAAGTCATGGAATAGACATTTTCCCAGTGACGCCACCAAAAGGTGTTTGAGGCAGCAAAACTCTTGGGTGAAAGGGATGTATTATCACTCTTGTTACTGTCAGCTCTAACAGATAAGGAAAGACAATTGAATCCAGCTATGAGACTGGCACTGTAAAAGTTTGTTCATTTACTTTACAATATCCAAGGCAGGATCCAACTTCCATATTAGTCTGAAATAGTCCTAATGATCTATGTTTCTCGTAAGATAAGAGAACATAGTTAATATTTGTTATTTATTATTTACTACACAGTATGATATTCATTCTATTTAAAAATATTGTCTGTTCAAATTATTGTAAATCCTGTAATGTAGAAATTATAATTATCTTTTTACTTTGGTAAGAAAACTGAGAGGGAAATAATACTTCATGTAGTTAATAGAAGATAGGGCCTAGGTTTGAAAGAAGTTCTGTTTTACTTCAAATCTAGAGCTTTTTTTTCTTTGAGATGTCTTTCTTTTTAATATAATTTATTGTCAAATTAGCTTATATATAATACCCACTGCTCATCCCAACAAGTGCCTTCCTCAATGCCCATCACCCATTTCCCCTCTCCTTCAAATCTAGAATGTTTAATCAATATATTAAGATAATCTTTGGGTAGCAATGACAGTAATTACAGGGCAGATGTGACCTAATGATTCTAGGAAAAAGGAAGGTGATTCAACTGCTTGTAACTGACCTCCAACTGAAGCAAAATAGCTTAATTAGGACCAGGTCTTAACCTACACCTGAATGATTCAAGACTGGATTGATGAAAAGCATTGTTCCTCAGAAATTCTGTGACGTCTGATGGACACTAGGCATTGGGCTTAATGCTACATGATTACCTAGAAATTACCCATTGGTGAATATGGTCTTCTAAAACACTTCCCACTTGATCAGGATTGCCTCAACAGTGGGCTGTATCCAAACCCTGGGGTTGATAAGCCTAAGTGATTGACAGATATCTACCCTTATTTTAAAACTTATCTTGCAACGTCGGTGTGGCCAGACCTATGGATTACATGGTTTATAAGATAATTTATAGCTTGTCTCTCAAATACATACACATGTAAGTATGTTGGGACCTCATGCCATTATTTGTTACTGAGAAGCATTCCTTGTAGTTGATCTGTTTTGGATACCGCGCAAGACAATATTATTTACTGAAGCGTAAAACCAAAACTTGCAAAATGACTTCACTCAAAGTTTAAGATAAAAATGTTCTAGCCTAGGGGCACCTGGGTGGTTCAGTTGGTTAAGCATCTGACTTCAGCTCAGGTCATGATTTCACAGGTGCATGAGTTCAAGCCCTGCATCACGCTCCATGCTAGCAGCTCAGAGCCTGGAGCCTGCTTCTGATTCTGTGTCTCCCTCTCCCTCTCTCTCTCTTTCCCCCCCCCCCCCCGCCCCCGCTTACCCTCTGTCTCTCAAAGATGAATAAACATTAAAAAATATAAAAAAAATATTCCAGCCTATAGTTGAAAAGAATTACATAGGAACATCAACCTACTGAATGAGAGGATCCACATGTTTATATCTCTTGCCATTTCAGTGCCCTTGTAGTTTTGTAGTTCTGGGCGGTTCAGTTTTGTTCTCTAATGCATTGGAAGGGTCAACAGTATTGATAGGTAATAGAAGGATCTGAGAATGTACCTCATCTCAAAGCTGGGGAAAAAGGCAGTTGCATGTTCTTCCTGATACACAGCCTAGCTCCTCCCAAACTCTTGCATGTTTTTTTTTTCCTTTACTTTTCCATATACAGCCACCCTGTAGTGATCTCAAGTAGGTATCCAACTTAAGGGTGAATCGATTAAAATGTCAAATGTCTTGATATTTTAACATGTTGAGTAATTTTGTGCAGAGTCAAGGAAAGTTCCGATACCAACCTTTTCTTTATTATCATTTTCTTTCTTCGAATAGAGCTTCCACTGAATTGAAAAGAAACCCCATGTACCAAACGATATAGGGCACAAAAAGGAGACTTGTGCCTAACGATCTATACAGACATATAATCAAGTAGTAATTGTAAACCTAGCTGATATGTGAGTGGAGTACAGTGTTAATGAAATTTCACAGCAGTTCTGGTAAGATGGTGATGGTTATTAAAGCTGACCCCCTTCAGCAAAGTAAATTGCCTTAGGTTTTAATTTTATTTTGACAGGATCCTTTATTACTTTTTCTGAAATCAATATTGACACACAGCACACTGTAGAAAACGCTAAACAATGCAGTACTCTCAACAGTGAAAATCTGAACAACAGGTGGTTTATACTTTTAGTTGCTACATATATCATGCACTGCACAAAAATTATATGTGACACATTGAAAAAAATGCTATGCATGCATTAATGTCATTAAGTGCATTTACTGTAGGCTCTAACTTTATATCCAATAAATACAAAAGGCAGTATGATCTGTCACCACCTTTGAAGGCTTCCTTCAAATGGATGATTAAGAAAGGTTACTATAAGTTTAAAAACATTCATATATCCTGATCCTGCTTTCAAGTACAAAGGCAACTTTGAATGTAGATCTTAATTTTTTGAGATTTTTTTTAAAGTGAAACTCAGAGAACGGAATACAATATGATACATAAAATGGATCTTAAAAATTATTTTACTAATTGAGTTTTCACACGTAGAAATCTAGAGGTTCTTTAGTTAAATAGATTAAGGTTACATAGTTAAATGGAAATAACCAGAACTAATGTCTCAGATAAGTTTGCCACTCTTGAAACAAGAGTTAAACATTTCAACAGGCAAAACTGAAGATGGTTCAAAGGAGAATATAGGTATATTGTACATACATGTATATGTATTTGCATATTTCTGTGTATGTGTGGGCACCATTAACTTAGCCCCATGCATTCTGTTATTCCTATCACATTTCAAACAAGACTTCTAATTGACAGATCTAAGAAGGTCCACTTTTAAAAAAATTAATGTTTATTCATATATTTTGAGAGAGAGTGACAGAGAGAGTAGGGGAAGTACAGAGAGAGAGGGAAAGAGAGAATTCCAAGCAGGATCCAGGCTGTCAGCACAGAGCCCGCCACAGGGCTCGGTCTCACAATCGTGAGATCATGACCTGAGCCAAAATTGCCAGTCACCCAACCAACAGAGCCGCTCAGATGCCCCAGACTTTTTATACTCAGAATAAAGGATTTATATATTAAGATATACTTTTTGCAGTGACATGTGTTGCAAAAATGTTACTTTGACCACTGAGTGTCAAAGGACAAAAGCTCTGTGATAAGCAGATAAGCAGCTTTCCCAGTTGTTGCTCGTCTGGGTGAATTCTGCTTTTCCAGTGCTTCTCTACCCTTGTCACCACCACTTTCAACTTTCCTAAGGAAAGCCTTCAACTTTCCTTAGGAGCCTCCACTTGTTTAAGGTTGTTACCTGTAGAACTCTTCCAACAGCATTAATTTTTTTTCTATGAACTTCACTGACATATATCCTGTTCTCATTTACCCAAAGCCCTTTCAAAAAGCTCAGCAATAATTTACTCACATTCCGTTCTGTGTGCTCTGCTCCATTCTAACCCTCTCTAAATTCTGTACATCATAACTACGCTCATTCTCGGAAGACAACTCGTAGAGCAGTACTCAATTTAACATCTCTGTAAGTTTCTGTCTTCATTCATTTTCTTTAATGCTACTGCTTTGTAGCCTAGAGGCCCATACTTTTCCTAGATATTTTGTCATTTCTTTTGTGCTTCCACATTTTTGCATCTTGCCTTTTCAAGGGTTTATCTCTCTTTCTGTTCCTGATTCTGTATTTTTTTGTGTAGATGTCACTCTAAAAAAAATCTCCGATTTTGGTCTCATCTTTAATTAGACACTAGTGATTTTTTTTTTTTTTTTTGCTAGTAATTCCATTACAAAGCATCTGGGATAAAAATACACATAGTGATTAGAAACAACCACCCAAGAATGAGCTTGCTGTTTTGCTGGACAATGTCATGAAAGCTAGCAAGTGTTCTGGGATCACTTGTGAATAATTGGGTAGATTTCAATTAATGTAACTCAGACATTAAAATAAATTCTGGAAAAAAAAAGATTATGTACGAATATGGAAAATAGATTATATTGTCAGAAGCTAAATTGATTAGCTTGACTTCATGGCAGTAGGCAAATATAGAAATTAAATGGTGAATTATCCTAAACAATATATAATATTCTCATTCATTTTGTGTAAAGGCATGACAAAAAATCTTTAGAAGCTGTGAAGCACTGCCATTATATTTATGCTCACTAAGCAGTATACCATAATTATTTAACTACAGTTTCAATGTTTTCATGTATGCAGCATTGCTGAGCCATTAGAAACTCAGTATTATTGTGTTCTTTTTCAATTACCTGAACATCCCCTGGGTCCAAGAGGATGAATAAGTTTTCAAAGATTGCTGACTCTCTTACTCTATTAGGAATGATTGTATCTACTCTTTCCACTTATATGAACCTATTTTTATTGGTGTTTGTTTAGCGACTTTAGACTTTTTATGAAGTCAATTAATAAAAGCCTTTTAAAAATTTAAATATAATGGGCACATAGCTATTTTCTTCCCACTAATGTTATTCAACTCTTTATATACAAAATTAAGGTCACCATAATATAAACCATTTATTGTTTTATCCAAGCGATATTTTTGGTTTTTCCTCTATGACTGTAAGAGCCCCTGTTTAGTCACTCCACTGAGAATATACAAAGAATAAATAAGTTTAAATTGCAGCATGTGGGATTTAAATGAGAAATAAATATAATACTTTTTCACAGTAGACACTGTTAAATAATAAACCTTATTTGTGGTTATTTTGTTAACTGATGGACTATATGTATTATATATTTTACTCTGCTGCTAGTATTTAATTGGCTTCTGTTTGGAGGAAACATATGAACAAAATGACTCAATGTTAGCCTTAATTCAAAGACAAGTATGAAAACTTTATGAAAAATCAAGAATGAAAAATGTTTTTTTTACTCACCTAGATTTTTTTTTTACAATAATAGTTACATAAATGTTTTAGCCTTAGTCAAAATTCTTGAATACAAAAAATGACTAGAAAAAGTGAAGTATCTTCTGCTCTTTGACACGGGAATAATGCTTAAATAGTATCTACTGCTTAACATTACTCTGTGTCAGGCATTTTTAAACATTTTATACATATTGTCACATCTAATCATTTCAACAGGCTCTTTAGGTATGTCTTACACTGGCTTATAGGTGAGAAAAAGAAACTTCAGAGAGGTTCTTTCACTTGACTTCGGTTGTTCAACTAAGAATAAATATAAAAGAAATTAAAATTCAGATTTCTGATATCATCTTTGACTCTAGGAGAAAAGTAATAGAAAATAAAGAAATATGAGTTGAGGATATGGTTATAGTAGCTTCAAATGTATACACTTCTAATGCTGTTAAATGAATGGATCAAATCATATTTTGTTTTCGTATGCACCAGTTGCCAATTGCTGTTGAAATGATTAAATATGACAATATGTGTAAATTGCTTAAAAATTCCTGCCTGGAATTTTGAGTTACTCTTTGTGTGAGTTGTAAAATTGTGGTGCTGTTACATTATTTTGCATGTGACATTCCATTTGTCCCAGTACCACCTATTGAAAAGACTATTCTTTCCCCCATTGTATATTGTTGGCTCCTTTGTTGCAAATTAATTGCCCATTTATGTGTGGGTTTATTTCTGGGTTCTCAGTTTCATTGACCTATATGTGTGTTTTTATGTTCTATTACTGTAGCTTTGTAATATAACTTTAAATTAGATAGTGTAATGCCTCCAGCTTTTTTGTTCTTGCTAAAGATTGCTTTGGCTATTTTGGGTCTTTTGTGGCCTCATATAAATTTTAGTGTAGTTTCATTTTTATGAAAAATGCCATTGGAATTTTGGTAGGGATTGCATTGAATCTGTAGGTTGTTTTGGGTGGTATGGACATTTAAAGAACATTAATTCTTCTAATACATAAGCAAGGATATCTTTCCATTTATTTGTGTCTTTTTCAGTTCCCTTCAACAATGTTCTGTAGTTTTCAGAGTACTAATTTTCTACTCCCTTGGTTAAATTTATTCCTAGAAATTCTCTTCATTTTAATGCAGTTGTAAATGGGATTATTTTCTTGATTTTTTTTCTTTCTGAGAGTTCCTTGTTAGTATGTAGAAATACAGCTGACTTTTGTATATTGATTTTATATCCTGCAACTTTTTAAAATTTATTTATTAGTTTTAATAGTTTTTTGGTGTAGACTTTAAGGTTTTCTATATATAATAACCTTCCATCTGCAAGTGGAGATAGTTTTACTTTTTCCTTCAAATTTGCATGCTTTCTTTCTTTTTCTTGTGTACCTGCACCAGATTGGACTTCTAAGTACTATGTTGAATAAAAGTGGTTAAAGTGGGCATCCTTGTCTTGATCATAGAGGAAAAGCTTTCAGTTTTTCACCATTGAGTGTGATAATAGTTTTGGGATTGCTATTTATGGCTTTGAATGAAAATGTTGAGGTTCCTTCTCTCTATACCCACTTTATGGAGTTACCATGAATGGATGTTAAATTTTGGCAAGTGGTTTTTCTGCATCTATTGAGATGACTATATGATTTTTGTCATTTATTTTGTCAACATGCTGTATCACATTGATTTGTGGATGTTGAACTATCCTCGCCTCCTTTAAATAAATCCCACTTCATCATGGATATGATTCTAATGAATTGTTGGATTTTTTTATTATTATTTTCTTGAGGATTTTTGCATCTATGTTCTTCAGGAGTATTGGCCTGCAATTTCCCTTTCTGGAGTGTTGGTCAGATTTCGGTATCGGCATATTGGTGGCCTTGTAAATGAGTTTGGAAGTTTTCACTTCTGTTCTAGTTTTTGGAAGACTTTGAGAAAGATTGGTGTTAGTTTTTCTTTAAATGTTTGGTAGAATATACCAGTGAAGCCACCTATCTTGTTTTTGGCTTTTGTTTGTTGGGAGCATTTTGATTGCTGATTCAATCTCCATACTATTAATTGTTATGTTCAGATTTTCTATTCGTGATTCTATCTTAGTAGATTGTATATTTTTAGGAATTTGTCAGTTTCTTTTAGGTTGTTTAGTTTGTTGATGTATAGTTGTCATAACAGTCTCAAGATCTTTTTTATTTCTGTGGTGTCGACTATATTTTTTTTTTGTTTCTGATTTTATTTGAGCATTCTCTTTTTTTCTTCTTGAGTTTAGCTAAAGTTTTATCACTTTCACATCTTTTCAAAAAAATAGCCCTTAGTTTTATTGATCTTTTCTATAGAACTTTTAGACACTATTTTATTATTTTCCACTCTGATCTTTTTTTTTTTTTATTTTACTAACAAAGATCCTAAATGACTTTGGGTTTCCTTTGTTCTTCTTTTCCTGGTATTTTGAGATCTAAAGTTAGGGTGTTTATTTGAGATTTTTCTTATTTTTTGATGTAAACAGTCATCGCTATGAACTTCCCTCTTAGAACTGTTTTTGCTGCATCCTGTAAGTCTTGGTATGTTGTGTTTCCATTTTCATTTGTCTGAAGATTTTTTTCTTCTTTGATACATTTATTGTTTGATAGCATGTTGTTCAATCTTAACCTATTTGTACATTTTTCATTTTTTCGTTAAAATTTCTAGTTTCACAACATTGTGGTCAGAAAAAATATGCTTCATATTATTTCAGTCTTCTTAAGACTTGTTTTGTGGACATATATCTTGGAGAATTTCCATGTTTTCTTAAGAATGTGTATTTGGCTTTTGAATGGGATGTTCTGTAAATGTCTGTTAATTCCATCTGGTCTAACGTGGCACTGAATCCCAATGTTTCCATATTGATTTTCTGTGTAGATATTGTATCAACTAATGAAAGCAGGTAATGAATGCCCTTACTATTAGCTCTCTGTGTGTTTCCTGTGTTAGGTCTTTAATATTTACTTTATATTTTGAGATGCTACTGCATTGGGCACTTCATATTTATAAATGTTATATCCTCTTATTGGATTGACCCCTTTATTATATATAATGACCTATTTTTTATAACTTAATACAGGCTTTGTCTTTGTCTATTTTGTTTAAAACATATAGAGCTCATCTTTTTTTTTTATTTCCATGCACATTGGAAAATCTTTTTCCACTTCTTCACTTTTAGTCTATGTGTGTTATTAAACTTGAAGGAAGTCTTTTTGTAGGCACCACATAGTTGGGTCTTGTTTTGTAATCCATTTGGCACTGTATGTCTTTTGATTAGAGAAGTTAGCCATTTATATTTAAAGTAACTTTTGATAAGTATTTATGGCATTTTAAATTGTTTTCTGATTTTTAATTCCTTTTTCCTTCTGTCCTCTTTCTTTTTGATTTGATGACTTCATTATTTAGTCAATTAAAATCCAAATGACTCCAATTCTGTGGGTGACTGTCTCCTTCATGGTAATTTAGGCATCCACATTCCTTCATTTCATGAGGCCTCAGTCATCCAAGACCTCTGCATCTGGATACAAGTGAGGAAAGAAGTACAGAAAGCACACCCTTTTCTTATCACATATTCTAGTCATGTGGCCCCTTCTAATTTTAAGGTTGTGAGAGAAAGAAAGAAGGTAGGAATTCTAGTTCCTGGCTGAGCAGCCATTTCCCAGTAAAAATTTTGCAATATAGAATTGGACACACATATTTGTTGGAAAGTTAGCCCTTTCTGCCTCACGAACCAAGTTGACTGGTGGAACTTTTGGAAAACAGATCCAAGGTGGAGGGAGGCCAGGTAACCAGGTTTCTCTATGCGGTATTTAGTTACCTATACAACAGGAACCTTAATGAAAACATAAAAAGGGCAACCATCCAGAGTTAAAAACATTGTCAGTTTGAAGAATCAAGTATGAAGTGCTGTATACTTTATTTTATAGAACATGCTATTGTCAGGAGGTTTGTGTCCCTCCACAACTCATATGTTCAAAGCTTAACACCAAGGTGATGGTATTGGTAGAAAGGGCCTTGTAGAAGTGCTTAAATCATAAAGATGAAACACTCATTAATGGGTTTAGTGCCTTTAAAAGAGAGATCCCTAGACCTTTGTACTGTGTGAGGACACAGTGAAAAAGCTCTGCCTGTAAACCAGCAAGAAGGCCTCACCAAAATGTGACCATCCTAGCACCCTGATCCTGGGCTTCTTAGCCTCCAGAAATGTGATAAATAAATTAGTTGTTGTTTGTAAGCTACCTCTTCTGTAGCATTTTGTTGTAGTGTCCCAGACAGACTGACAAAACAGCAATAAAAATTATATTCAAGTCTTGTGGAAAATCTATGAAAGATCAGAACTTTATTATTTCATACAATAACATGAAATTAAGCAATTTTGTTTTGTTATCAATGATAAAGTGGTGACATAAATTGTTAAGTGTCTTCAATTCAATGCCTGATGGCATTTGTCATTCATTTATACCAGGACTCCCTTTTTCACATGACAGATAGCTCACTCATTATTCTAGGCCTCATTAAAAGGGAATGTTTGATTAACATAGCTGTTGCTGCTTTCACAACAACTAAATGTTGACAGTGATTTTTTACTTATAGATATTTGACAATTGGCATGATCCTTAAAAGTTCTCAGAATTTGCTGTCTTGGAAAGGTATGAAAAAGGTAAAAACCTATTTCAGGATATCATGCTCATCATAGTAGACTGAATTTATGCAAGCCTCAAAAAGAGGACTTTTTGAAAGCATTTCCCTCCATCCCTCAGTGTATTATTATTTTTTTTAATAAAAAAGACTTGATGCTAGTAATAACACTCCTTTAAACAATGTGCTTCTTGAGTTGACAATGCTGGTATAGAAAATTCATTGTAAAGCAGATTGCATGTCAGACTTTTCTAGCAGGGGCCTTAAGACTAAAGCAGGAAACAAAATCTTTTTTTTTTTTAATGTTTAATTTTGAGACAGAGACAGAGATGGAGACAGTTTGTTTATTTTTGAGACAGAGAGAGACAGAGACAGAGACAGTGTGAGCTGGGGAGGGGCGGAAGAAGAGGTAGACACAGAATCCAAAGCAGGCTTCAGGCTCTGAGCTCTTAGCACAGAACCTCACACGGGGCTCAAACTCCTGAACTGTGAAATCATGACCTGAACCGAATCGACGTTTAACCTACTGAGCCGCCCAGGCCCCTCAAGAAACAAAATCTTAAAAACGGGTGATTCCATGCACATTTCCTTCTTGGAGTTCTCTTAATTCCTTCTAGGGTCTCTGCTTTGGACTTTTCATTTCCTCCTGGGAAACCTACTGGAGTTGGGAATTGAGGGAATTGTTCTATAAATCAATAAACACAGAAACCGATTCAAAATTATTTAGAAGCTAAATGTTTCAGCCTTTTTTCTTAGCAAAGTCTTCTCTAGCAACCAATTCTGAAAATTGAATATACCTCACTTTATAGATTTTCACATATTCATTTTCAAATAAGCTGGAGATCCTTTTATAAATAACCATATTGGACTATAGGTTTTCTTCCTCAGCTAGCAAACATAGGGCTTTGTATTTATCCTTTCATTTCCCCAATCATGTAGACTGAATGTTATCCTACCTCAGACTATTATTGGTACATTTATATTTGCACTGTAAAGTCAAAGTCAAAACAGTTAATTTAAAAGGTCAGTTCATGAAGAATTATCTAAGGCATATAGTGAATAAGAGTCAGAGACCACGCAACGTCCCTGCTGGACCCTCCATCAAACTATACTTACTGTCACCATAAGGTTGTGCTCAAAGCAACGGCATTAAGAGACTGGGCTTGAGTCAGGAGAATTGCCAGCACGGATCTGACATACCTGTTGTGTACACACAGTAAACCAACAAGCCTATTTAATGCCACAATTTAACTATAACGCTGGCTTTTACTGTGCATAGAGTTTAAAAGTCTCTGTTTTTAGCAAAGTGCTTTTCCACTAAATAAGCATATTTTTTGGATATTCTTTAACTTATGGTATCCTTATGAGGAAGGCAAATGAGAAAGCTCATAATCTTTACCTTATAAATGGGGGAGGTGTCAAAAGGTGAGAAAGGACTCCTTCTATTTCATCCACTGTCAAACTAAAAATAGGGTTCATGTGAATATTTACTTATGATCAATGTTTTTTTCTCTACAATTGTCTTTCAATTTGGAAGGACATAAAGATCATAATCTATACATGATGTTCAATGTTTGCATTTGCTTGTATCCATTTTTTTTTGTCTTCAGAATTATCTCTATATCTGATCTTATTAATGCAATGAACACATACTAGTTTTTCACATAAAAGCTGTTAAAGGTCAGCTAATGAACAAATGCTTTGTCAAGAATTTCAAGAACAATGTGTATGGAATATTTACAATTATTTATAGAGATGGGACTACTTAAACACTAGTTTTTAAATTACATATTATGAAGCATAAAACCAAAGCCTTCTGGAGCTGGCTTATTTTGGTTCACAGAGCAGGTTATTAAATTTTCAGGAATTCTACAAATACAAACTGGTAGTTAGTAATAATACATGTAAGAGATCATGCATATTAAAATACATTTTATTAAGGGTAGTAAGTACTCAAAATTTGTTTCCTAATTAAGTTACTTACTTTTCTCCATACCTTTTGCATCTGCATGTTTGAAATACTAGAAGACCTTCTACTGAGTATCTCTTCGCAACTCCTCTTCCAGTGGTCACTTTGATAGCTTAAATCAGCCATGGTGGGAATCTGCCACTAGAATCAGAAAACTCTACAAATCAGGACTTGATTTGTTGTTTCATTCATTTTCTAAGCCAGGGGTCAGTAAACTACCACCTGTGGGTCAGCAGCCTGCTTTTATAGCTAAAGTGTTTTTGGAACCTAGTCACGGCTGGCTGCTTTTGTCCTTTAATGGTAGAGTTGGGTAGTTGAAACAAATACTGTCTGGCCAGCAAGCTTGCATTGTATACCATCTGCCCTTTGAGAAGAAGTTTGCAAAACCTTGGACTTCAGAAAGCAAAGGAAAAAAAATGTTAATTATGCAGTTGGAATTTAAAAGTGTGTTGTGGGGCGCCTGGGTGGCGCAGTCGGTTAAGCGTCCGACTTCAGCCAGGTCACGATCTCGCGGTCCGTGAGTTCGAGCCCCGCGTCAGGCTCTGGGCTGATGGCTCGGAGCCTGGAGCCTGTTTCCGGTTCTGTGTCTCCCTCTCTCTCTGCCCCTCCCCCGTTCATGCTATGTCTCTCTCTGTCCCAAAAATAAATAAAAAACGTTGAAAAAAAAAATTTAAAAGTGTGTTGTGACTTTGGTCATCACATTGTGAATAATACAAAAAAAATAAACTATTCTATTATTCAAAAAATTATTCAATTCAGCAAAAAAGTCCCTAATGTTAAGAGTGAAGTTCCAATGCATGCCATCTTTTACTTCATCTGGCTTATTAAAGTAAATAAAAATATCCACCAACATTGGTCAGAATGATATTAAACACTGGCAATCATAGTGCCTATGAAGTTAGCAAAAATCAACAAAAAACATACTAGGAGAATCAGTTGGCTATATGAAATTTAGAATACAGAGTACTGTAAATTTTATTATTTGTATATTGTATGCTGTACAACATTTTATCTGAAAAATTTATAATAAACAAATGCATTTGCATATATGTATATATTTTGGGGAGGATCAGGGCTATCATTTACCAGAACACCACTGCTTAAAGTTATGTGCCTTTACCTCTGTTAAAACTACTTCAGAGATACCTAATTGTATTCATTATTATGCACTAATACAATAATATACATACAGGGGAGCTTGGGTGGCTTAGGCTGTTGAGTCTCTGACTCTCGATTTCGACTCAGGTAATGATACTAGGGTCTTGGGATTGAGCCTTGTGTTGGGGTTGGTGCTTAATATAGAGCCTGCTTGAGATATACATTTATTCATTCATTCATTCATTCATTCTCTCTCTCTCCCCCTCCCTGCCTCCCTCCATCCCTCTCCCTGTCTCTCTCTCTGTCCCTCTCCCCCACCTGTGCTTTTTCTCTCTAAAAAAAAAAAATAATAAAATAAGTACTATCCAAATACCTAATATGTAGTTGTATTACGTATCATTTTTGTGCTACTCACAAAATAATTTTCAAAATTGGCTTTATAGGAGTTTAATTCCTTTTCAATTGAAGTTACTTGAAGAAGTAAAGAATTTGGAACTAAAATATTAGCAAAATTTATACACAGAAAGAACTTGATCATTACACTGTTAAGAAGCTATTACACCCATTGTAGTTTATGGAAAAATCACATTATTAATTTTGATATAACTTTCAATATATTTGTCAATTGTGTATAGAAAGGGAGCCCTTTTCGTTAGACTTCTTCTTTAGAATTATCAAATACCATTTGTCCTTTTCCATGTTACTCATTAATGATTAAATAAAGATATAAATAGCCTATAAGTCAACTGTTTAGTATATGATCCTCTGTAAAAACAGAAATGGAAAAACCCAACTTTTTTACAATCAAGAAACAAGGTTTTAGTCTTCATTTTTCACAAAACAGCAGAAATCACCTCAGTAATAGTTTTTCACTATAAAAACTGAATTACTTCCTCAATTTGTTAGAATTCTAGGTGGAGTCAATTTTACATTCATTGAAAGAAATTGAAGGAGACAGACTATAATCTAGAGCTGTATAATTTAGCATTTTGAAGAATTTAATATTCAGCATGAACTTACAAAGCTTGTGTGATGAGTATTTCAGTTTTTGAACAATGCCTTTGCAGTTGGATTGTGAATATGCTATTCCATAGTATATTTTGGAAATTAGGTTTCAAAGGTTTAATGAAAGTAAATTTCAGTATTGTCAACCACAGCAACAGAATGTAACAGGAGAAAAAGTCAAAAACAAAAACTAAAACAATGTAGTAATAAGTACAATTCAAAACACGTTATTCTAAACAGTTGGTGAAATGTATATCTGTGCATAGAAGTAACAGAATGTCAACTATAATTTCTGGGATGATCAGAGAAAATCAAGGAAGAGTAGAAGGAAACACCTGGAGAGATTGGACAACACAAGAGCAAATTAAAAGTAAATTTTTTTCCAAGGGGCAGTGGAGGCTATAGAGCTTGGAAGTGAAGGATTGCGTCTACAGGGATGTATGGGTATATAATTCAAATTTTGCTGAAGAATTAATGGAAGACATCGGTTCAGGAGTTCATATCACTTGAGAGATTCTTGGGGAACTGAGTTGACACAGGAGTTCCCCAGCCCGTTCCACGACTGTCACATGGAGTTTTCAGGACTGAGAACCAGACTTTATTTTGTCCTTTTGTGTTTGGTGGGAACCGGTAGAATCTGATTGGAGTACTCTATGTAGCCATCGGGGAGGCAAGGATGACATGAATGGGTGCTTCATATTAAGTGAGAAGGACAGGATATTTCCCAAGATTTCAAGTGGAGAACATGAATAACATTTGAGAGATGCCAAAATGAAAATGTGAAGATAACGCAGAGAGCATGAGGTGATGTCCAAAAGGGATTGAGTATCAAGGTTCAGATGCAGTAGCAACAGTGGATTGAAAACATTGGCTCACAACTGGACCAAGAAGAACATAAAGACTGCTAGAATTTTCTGGTGACTCATGCAAGTAATCATTTCAGTCAATGGAATCATTTAGGGAAATTAAAAAACCATGACACTCTGGCCATGGCTCAGAACAATTAAATTAGAATGGCTGGACATAGGACCCAAACATCCTTATTTATTTATTTTTTTTTAAGTCTCCAGATCCTTGCAAAGCGCAACAAGGCTGAGGACCTTGCTTTAAAGGAATTTAAAGAACTCTATGCTCATTAGAATCACCTGGGAGCTTCTGCATACCAATGTGATTCCCTCCCCAAACTCATCTATTCAGAATCTGTGGGGATACAGCCCCAGAATGGGGATTAGTTGAGATCCAGGATTTTGTAATTTAAACAGCAAATTACCATGTCTCATTCTTTTTCACTGGAGTGGTTCCATGCTGGGACAATATGAAAATTAGCCTCAGTAAATTGAGCAAACTATGAAGACTCAAGAAAACAAAAAACAAAAAACAAACAAAATAAACCACTGTGTACTTTATAAAAACTATCATACTCTTCTTCATATTTTAACTTTACAGTTAAGTTTTAAAAGTTTTAATTTGATTGCTCTGTGTGTAAAAATGTGTTACATACAGATTTTTGTTATTTTGTATTATAATTCTCACGCAAAAAACACATTTGATTAAAAATTTTTAATGCTGAAAGCATGACTATTTTTTAGTACCATGTAGTTAAAAGAGCTAAAATAGAAACTCCTTAAAACCCATTCAACCAAGCGGATTCAATCTCTTCATTCCCCATTTTGTAAATATTCATCATCATGAAAGTCAAAGCATGTGAGTAATACTGTACTTGAATACTCAGAAAGGAAATTGTTGCGTAAATAATTAATGTTCCAAAAGGTTAAATTTAATTTGAAAGTAGGTGATTTTCTCTTGCCAGGGTTACTGACACTGAAGGGGAATAGTTCCTGACAGACTTCCTTATCAAAGGAAAATTAATGCTATTACGACCTTTTTTGTGTCATGTAGATTTACCAATATAATTTCTAATAATTAATCAACTGTGAAGAAAGAAACCCTTTTTTTCACCTTAAAGTTGGGCAAGAGAATTTAGAGTATTTAGAGAATTTAGAATGGATTTTTTGAATTGACAAAAGACACTGTAACAGTACAGGCATCCTGAATGTTTTACTTGAAATTTTAGGAATAAATAAATAATAGAAATCAATATAGTAAGATTTTCCTTTCTGGGATAAATATACTCCTGACGTCATTTTAAGATTTTTTTAAATCGTTGTTTTAATTCACAAAGTTTATTTACAGATAAATGATTTATATCACTAAATTCAAAGAAAAATGCCATGAAATTGTAAGATAAGCCTCTAGTTAAAAAAAAATTACCTGGAGAAAAGGAATGCAAATGAATATTTAGCTCACTAATAATATCTGATTTACTGGTCCAATTATTTAGCAACACTGATTGTATCAAAGTGTATCAAAACTTAATAGCGAAAACCACTTCATCCAAATGTTAAAAATACATTTTATGTATACACTGAACTTCTGGCACATTTTATTACGTTAATAGAATTTTGACAGAAAATAATCAAAAACATTTGTCAGGTGTTAGGAATTTGATTAATGTAACATTAAAGAGTATGTCTTTTACCTTTCTCACTTAAAAATGACGGTTTCCTTATCCTTGGTAATTTTAAGTGTAAACAATGGTACACACAAAAATAATCATTAACCACTAGGGCTCATACCCATGGCCAGTCATTCTGGAGTGCGTTTCAGGGTGTAAAGGAAATGTATCAATTCCTTCATAATAAAAAATATTTCAAACAGAAGCTTATCTTCAAACAAGAGCGGTTGGTCTATAATTTTTTTGTTGACCTTAATTAAGTCACTTCCTAATGAAAATAGTCAATCAACATTGATTTAACCACCAATGAAAGTCTTTTCTGATTTTACAAAGTAACCCCTGAATATTTCTCATTTTAGTTGCACATTAGGATAAAGATGTACCAGGCTGAGCAGAAAGCTTTCATGATTTATTTTATATAAACCAATATTTTAAGTCTAGGACATTTTATGCCATGGAGGTGTATTAGGAATTTTGACCTGTACATGAGAATAGGAAATTAAGAGCACCATGTGAATGTGTCACAATACTCACTTGCAGAGATGAGAAGTTGCTATTTTGGACCTAGCACCCTTTCTTTGCCAAAACTAACTTCATGACGCATCTCACACTAAAAGAAATACGTGTGTGATCTGTCCTATCCTGTGTTAGTGGAATACTATCAATTTCACCTGGTAACTCTTTGCTGAAAGAAATACTAAATGAGTCTTGTCATTAAGACTGTTTCAATGTCCATATGAACAATATTTTTTAAAAAATTCCCTCGTTCTATTTCACTCACATTTGAACCAGTGAAACTACAGAAGTTTTCAGTAGCTTCCAATTTCTAAAACCTCTCTAAGGTCATTTTCAAATGGATGAGTTAGCAAACATCTCTGATATGTTATGTCCCCTTAGACTATCTATTCGCTAGTAACAGCTTGAGAGCTATGAAAATTGAGCAATTACCTGAGGAAATGCTTTGTGGAGCCATGACCTTTGTCCCTTGTTGTCTCCATGGAGACTAACAGAAAAATGAATCATGTGTACTAGCTAAATAAACATTGATAAATATTGTGGACAGAAAAGGGCAACCATGATAAAATATATCAAAAAAATTTTTTTCTAACCTTTTACTTATACGATTGGTAATTATCTACTTTATAGTTAGAAAAATTGAGGCCCACATCATGTCTTTTGGATATATATAGAATCAGATAGCAAACTAAGAAAAAAAATATTTTGAATCTCCTATAGTGACCTGTCTATTGGTTTTACAACTCTGAGTACTAGGAATAAATGTATCAATTATGTTTGTAAAGTGTTTTAACAAAATTATTTGCCACCAGATGTGTTTTTTTCTACTGTAATAATCTCCATCACATATGTGTATATAGCATCCCTTCTTTGATCGCAAAAGTTTATCACCATTACAATGTGAAGACCCCAGCTTTATCAGGAATCCATTTGAAGGGAGAAAGAAGTCCACCTACTCACTAAAGCAGGTGGCAATCCATAAATGTCAGATACTCAGCCTGATTTTTCTGTTATTCCTGTTCTCAGGATTACTAAAGCAGGAAAATATGAGCAGGTGCCCTCAAAAAAATAAGGAGTTTCTACTAGAGGGAATAGAAACGAAAGGTGGTTTATTACATTTTTATTAAATCCACTCTCTCATTGTCATTTGGCCAATTAGCTTTCAAAAGCTGAGAAACAGAAAACACTTAGCAAGTGTTTAAAGTGTTTGTCACGTAACACTTCTTCAGCTAAGCCACCTCAATTTGTATATGTATATGCATCAGGATTAAGGATTTCTGCAGTTTTCTAATTTTACGCGCTATTTTGTTTTCTCAGACCCTGCAAAGATGAACAATAACTATATAATTAGGCAAACTATAGAATACATTTGTTCTCTCTTTTCTTAAAAGGATCATGTAACAAGTGTCAAATATTGACTGTGTCCATTCATTTTTCTTCTTCACTCAGCTCGTCTTCCTCATCCCACACTGAGCTGAGCAAAGCAATGCAACTTACTTTCTCTTCTTTTAGCAGGAGTTGTGAATGTATAAATTAAGGAGTCAGTCTTCCATTATCCTGGCAGTCGTGGTATTCAACATTCAGAGATGCAGTCCAGGTCAAAAAATAAGAAAAGTAAACTATCATGAACATTTTCTCTAAAAAATCTGCTTAGTATAGCAAGATATAAATGATAAAACTTTCAAGGACCATTATTGCAATTGTGTTCTAAAAATTACAGTAAAAACAATCAAAAGATGAATTATTAGGTAAAATTTGTCTCTTGTCATACATCTCTATTTCATTAGAAAATCCTCTTTAAAATAAGTGGTTCATTCTGAATAGGGAAAAAATAACACTTGGAATAATTACATTTCAATGTAATTATTACTAGTTTTAAGATATTCTAAAAGGCACTTTGAGCACAGAGATTAAGGACAAAAATCATTCTAACCACCTACTTGATGATTCTGTACTAAAGTTCTTTGAGTGTTCCTAAGTCTATGAAAGAGAGCCCTATCAGGAGTATAAGCCAAAATTTCCGTTTCAATATTTTGCTTAAGACATTAGAATTAAAATTTACATCGTTAAATAAAACCCACCACCTTTAACAGTTATCAAAATGCTGTTGAAGCATATTCCTCTGGTCAGTTTTGTTTTTTTTCGTGAAGAAACATTGTTTTTGTTTGTTTGTTTTGCTTTTGTATTTGGAAGAGAGAGCGTAAGTGGGGGAGGGACTGCACCCACAGCAGCAAGCCCAGTGCAGGGCTCAAACTCAGGAACCGAACCACAAGATCATGACCTGAGCAGAAGTCAGACAGATGCTCAACCAACTGAGCTACCTAGGCACACCCACATTGTTTTTATTTACATACACAATTAGCATTCTTACATGTATTATACTAGTGACTTCACAAAGTGCATTAAAAGCCATGTATGTGGAAAACACATTCTTTCACTAAAATAACATTTACCGGGAAGTAGTGAATTTTTGTTATGGTTACAAACATTTTTTAACATCAGCATTACATAGTATATTTCCTTGTCCCACAGTGAGGTATAAATATTTTTTTTCCATTGGAGTTGACACACAATGTTACATTAGCTTCAAGTGTACAACATAGTTGTTCAATAAGCTTATACATTTATAACATAGTGATTGAACAAATTTATATTTTATGCTATGCTTACCTGTAACAATACCATTGACTACATTCCCTTTGCTGTACCTTTCTATCCTCATGACTTACTCATTCCATAACTGGAAGCTTGTATCTCCCAATCCCTATCACCCATTCATTATGTCCATCCCCCCATTCCTCTCTCCTCTGGCATCCATAACATTCTCTGTGTTTATGGGTTTCTGCTTTTATGGATTCCATGTATAAATGAAATCATATGATATTTGTTTTTCCCTGTCTGATTTCACTTAATGTAATACCTTCTAGGTCCATCCATGTTGTCTCAAATGGCAAGATCTCATTCTTCCTTATGGCTGAGTAATATTTCATTGTACACATGCACACACACCTTCTTTATCCATTCATCTATAGATGGACATTTGGGTTGCTTCCATATCTTGGTTATTATAAATAGTGCTGCAATAAACATAGGGGTGCATATATCTTTTAGAATTAATTTTCATTTTGTTTTTTGGCTAAATACCCAGTAGTGGAATTATTGGATCTTATGGTATTTCTATTTTTATTTTTTCAGGAATCTCCATACTGTTTTCTATAGCAGCTGTACCAAATTACATTCCCATCAATAGTGTGTAGGGTTCCTTTAGTTTTCCACATCCTCACTGACACTTGTTATTTCTTGTGTTTTATTTATTTTTTTATTTTTTTATTTTTGCTATTCTTAGAGGTCTAAGGTATGTCTTTGGGGGTTTGATTTACATTTCCCTGATGATTAATGATGTTGAGCATCTTTTCATGTATGTTGGCCATTTGTATGTCTTCTTTGGAAAAATAACTATTCATGTGCTCTGCCCATTTAAAGTTATATAAGTTCTTTATATATTTTGGATGTTAACCCATTATCAGATACACAATAGGCAAATATATATTTCCATTGAGTACGTTGCCTTTCCATTTTGTTGTTGGTTTGCTTTGCTGTGCAAAACTTTTTATTTTGGTGTAGTCCTGATAGTTTATTTTTGTTTTTGTTGTCTTTTCCAAGGAGACATATCAAGAAAACTATTGCTAGGGTTGATGTCAATGAGATTACTGCCTGTATTCTAGGAGTTTAATGGTTTCAGGTTTCACTTTTAGGTCTTTAATCTGTTTTGAGTTTATTTTTGTGTATGGTATAAGAAAATGGTTCGGTTTCATTCTTTTGCATATAGCTGTCCAGTTTTCTTAACACCATTTATTAAAGAGACCATCTTTTTTTTACTATTGTATATTCTTGCCTTTTTTGGCTTATATTAATTGACTATCTAAGTGTGGGTCTATTTCTTGACTCTCTATTCTGTTCATTGATCTGTGTATCTATTTTGTGCTAATACCATACTGTTTTGATTACTATAGCTTTGCAGTATATCTTGAAATCTGGTATTGTGATACCTCTAGCTTTATTCCTCTTTCTCAAGATTGCTTTGGCTATTCAGGGTCTTTGGTAGTTCCACAGGAATTTTAGTATTATTTGTTCTAGTTCTGTGGAGAATGCTTTGTGATTGCTTTAATCTATAGATTGCTTCGGGTAGTATAGACTTTTTAACAGTATTGTTCTTTCAACCCATTAGCATGAAATATCTTTCCATTCATGACATCTTCAATTTCTTTCATCAATATTTTATAGTTTTCAGAGTTAGTTCTTTTACCCCTGGGTTAAGTTTATTCCTAGATATTTTATTCTTTCTGGTGCAATTGTAAATAGGACTGCTTTCTTAATTTCTCTTTCTGCTAACTGTTATTAGTGTATAGAAATACAATCAATTTCCATGTATTAATTTTTTACCCTGAAACTTTATTCATTTATTACTTCTAATAGATTTTTGGTAGAGTCTTTAGGGTTTTCTATGTATAGTAGGTCATCTGCAAATAGTGACAGTTTTATGTCTTCCTTACCAGTATTTGGTTACTTTTATATCTTTTCCTTCCTTGTTTGATAACTGTGGTTAGGACATGCAGTACCATGCTGAATAAAGTGGCAAGAATAGACATCTTTGTCTTATCCCTGATCTCAGAGGAAACATTTTCACTCTTTCACCATTGACTATAATGTTAGCTGTGGGTTTTTCATTTATGGTCTTTATTATGTTATGTTCCCTTTAAACCCACTTTGTTGAGAATTTTTGTGGTGAATGGATGTTCAATTATGTCATGTGTTTTCTTCAACTATTTAAATTGTCATATGATTTTTTAAGTATTATTTATTTATTTTGAGAGAGAGAGTGTGAGTGGGGGGTGGGACAGAGACAGAGAGGGAAATGGACCGAATTTCAAGTAGGCTCTGTGCTGTCAGTGCAGAGCCCAACACAGGGCTCAAACTCACAAACTATGAGATCATGACCTAAGCTGAAATCAAGACTTGTATGCTTAAACAACTGAGCCTCCCAGGCACCCTGATCATATGATTTTTATTTTTTATTTTGTTGATGTGGTCTATCATATTGATTGATTTACAAATATTAAGCCATCCTTCCATCTTGGGAATTAATCCTGAATGATAGTGGTAATGTTATTTTTAGTGTATTGTTAAATATAGTGTACTAATATTTTGTTGTGGATTTGCATCTACATTCATCAGGAATCTTGGCCTGTAGTTTTCCTTTTTTATATGTCTTTATCTGGTTTTGGTATCAGGGTAATGATAAGTGGTAGAATTCACATATGAATCCATCTGGTTCTGGACTTTTGTTTGTTGGGAGGTTTTTGATTACCAATTCACTTTTGTTACTAATAATTGGTCTGTTGAGATTTTCTATTTCTTTCTAATTCAGTGTAGGAAGGTTGTATGTTTCTAGACATTTATTCATTTATTCTAGGTTGTTCAGTTTGCTGGCATATAGTTTTTATAGTATACTCTTAACAATCCTTTGTATTTCTGTGGTGTCAGTTGTTACTTCTCTTTGGGGTCCTTTCTGTTTTTATCTCATAGGTCTAGCTAAAGTTGTATCAATTTTATTTATCTTTGCAAAGAACAAGATTTTGGGGTGATTGGCTGGCTCAGTTAGTAGAGCATGCAATTCTTGATCTTGAGGTTTTGAGTTTGAGCCCCACATTGGATGTAGAATTTAGTTTAAAAAATCCCTTGGTTTCATTGATCAAATTATACATGAACAGTTTAATACATTTCCCATTCTTTGAAACTAAAAAAAAAAAAAAAATGTCAGGATGAGGAGCTATACAAACATTTGGAGCTGTGGACTCGGGGAGCTGAGTACCTCTAAGCCTTGTACATGTAGTGGTCTCTCCCAAACCAGATAAAAACTTCACTGTTGAAAAGTGACAGTGGCTTGGTAGGTACATTAGGAAGAGAGGTGAGGTCGTGCAATATGTGGGGAATAGACTTTAGGATTCCAGAGGTAGGACAATTCTGGAAGATTGGGCTCAGGGTAGTACGGTGACATGGTTTGCTCAAATAAATATATATAAATAGTAATGATATCAAGGAAGTAAAATAATATTTAAGTTGGTGGAACTAAACTGCATAAAGTAGTTATCAAAGTTGTCTTCGCTAATGAAAGAATAGCTTATAAAAAGGTCTTTGCATAACTTGTAGGTAGAGTCCCTATAAGCCATTAATATTTTTATTTTGTTTTGTGGCTACATAATTTAAGAAAAAAAATTTTTTCAAATAATTATAGTTTAAACCTGGGAAATAATTATTCATTTACAAAGTATAATAGCATATATTTTCTTATTTGCATATAGCACCATGTTTCTGTCCCTAAATCTAACAGAACCCTTTAATATTTTAATAGGCACAATATCACTTATTTAGCAATTACTAAGTACCAAACACTGCATTAAACATCTGGCAAATAATTCTCACGTAATATATCAATAAATCCTCATGTAAAACTTAAGATGTTAATAATTATTATCCTCATTGAAAATTAAATATTTGAATTTGGAGAGCTTAAGAAATTTACCCATTTCATTTAGATGCTGATTGTTGGAGGCATGACCCAAACTCAGACCTATCGCTCCAGAATGTAAATGCTATACAATTTGATATTCTGGTTAGAAAAGTTTTGCTAAGAATAGATCCTCAGGATGCTTCTTTAGAAAGAATTTCATGGGAAGAGCAAGATGCATATTCTTTAGAGAATATTGCCAAGATTAATTACCTCAAGAAATTTGTAGACCTTTTTTACGCACTTGAGTTCTGCAAAGGAATTTGACGATAGAACTTTTTATTTTTAAAAAGTTTAAATGAATATTTAGTAGAAAACTTTATCATTTTGAAATGATATAAAGTAATGATAGAAAGGAAAATGTAGAATACAGTAAGTAGTCTCATGTAATATTCACAGTATAACATTGCCTGCAGTCAGAATCTTCTGTGATGGATACTATTCCAGTTCACTAATTCCTGGAGAAAAACAGAATATCTTGGAAGCTGTAAAAGAAAGGAGGAAAAGGGGACTATCTGAGGCTGTCATATTGACAGTGATTATAAAAGTTAGATGTAATTTGAGTACTGCCGAAGACATGATGGTGTTTTTTTAATAATTTTTCCATTAATTTTACATTTGATGATATTATTGCCTTAACTGTTTGATTTCATCATTTTGAGATATTATAATCTTGAAGAAAAAACTAAATACTTTGTTTAAATTTCAGGAATTTATGTCAGCATAACTATATCGTGTATTATTCTGTTACAGTAGGTATACCAAACCTTGGCCCAACAGATCTTAAAATATTTTTCCTCCATTTTAAACCTTTTTACATCCAAAGTGTGGAGGATATAGCAGAGGAATATGTACAAATCCCCATTCCACCTATTGTGGGTGTTTACAGTGACAGACTCTGTCAGTCACAAGACATAAATAACAGAATCCAGAAATGCTCTTGAACTCCCTTTGCGAGGAGTAAAACTTGCTATTAAATGAAATTAGATTCTCTCTAAA
This sequence comes from Neofelis nebulosa, assembly GCF_028018385.1. Lineage (NCBI taxonomy): Eukaryota > Metazoa > Chordata > Mammalia > Carnivora > Felidae > Neofelis > Neofelis nebulosa. The sequence goes on from NC_080784.1 coordinate 152,741,678, forward strand.
TCTTAGCCAAGTCTTTATTTCACCTCTGAGAAATAAACTAGCTAAAAAAGAAACATTTATGTTCACAAAACTGGGTTACAGTGTCAGCCCATTGACATTCAGTCTTCCTCATAGTCATGGTTGTTGCCGTATAGTCGTGCCCTGGTAATTAATTTTCTTGTTAGGTCATAAGGGAGCACTTAAGGAAGAGCTGTAGTAGTTTGCTCCCTTGTACACTGGACAGATAAATCAGTGATCATGGATTATTTTTAAGCCTTTTAATGTTCATTTTAGAAGTAATGCCACACTCAAGAAAGATTTTACGTTTCTTTCTCTTTGTTTGAATTTTTCATCAGTAATAAGCCAACACTCAAAATTACATTTAACACACTCTTGCAAAAACAACAAAACAAAAACTTGCCATACTTTGGTTTTGTCTTGGTCTGGTCTTTGGCCTAAAAAGGATTCTAAAGAAACTACAATTCTCTTCTTGCCTAGAGATGAAGGCAGATGGTATTGAGTACATTTAGTTCTTCAACAACAGTTTTCTATAGCATTAGCAGTAAATCTACCATTTGCAATCTATTGTCTATTTAAATCTATTTAATCTACATTTAACAAGACACCTCTTATTCTTGTGAGTTAATTAAAGAGTTAGTAACTATTAAAAGGATACTAATTGAAATGCAATAAATAACCAAGTTGGTGTGTAATTAACCAAATTTACATAAGTAATAAACACAGTATTGCAGGCTTCCAGAATCAAGTTGAACTAATGCTGATAGTCTAATCTCATACAAGAGCAAATATCTAGGCTTTAATTAGCATAAAACAAAGTAGCTGTGGCAAATTAATTGTATATAATTTTTTTTAAGTAACTGCCAAAGAATAATGCAACTATGCCTTATGTGGTCTTTTAACATCATGGTGATCCCTATTAAACTTTCAATGTCTCTTTTCAGGAAGAGAACAGGTTCAGATAGGGGGCAAAGGATCACTCCCACCTTCATAGGATTTGTCATTCTCTCCAGCCACAACAATTGGTTACTTTTTGCATCCCTAGTTTACCCTTCATATGCCCTTCCGTACTCCATCTCCTACATATCATCATCCTCAATTTAAGAAATGTTTCTGTAGGACTTTCACAGCACATTCTAACTTAGGAGATCTATGCCCCTTGCAACTCCCTAACTTATTATGGTCTTGTGCATTTATGATATGATTTCATAGAAAATATATAGCTCATAGGTCTTAACAGACTTTTGAAAATAATCTCTTTTTTCTCCAGTGTGTGTGAATCTGCCTATAAAACACATTAATGCATCATAAAATGAATCCTAAAACTCCATCTGTGTGTTATTTTGGTGATGTAGCATGTCTTATTCAAGTAAATGGCCATAATATATTCTAAAATGAGGATAAGTGGAAGAAAGATAGAAGCCAATAGTAAACCAAAGTACTTTAGTATTTAGTGTGTAGTTATAGAAGAATATTTGCTGCTGTGAGACTTGTTGAGTATATTCATGGTTTTCCTTCTTTTTGCTAAATTATAAGTCTCCAATATGCAGGCTAAACAGAGTCTCTGTTTATCTCTGAAAATGTGGTATTTAGAGTGATTTTTTAGTAGTTTGTGACTCATGTGCAAATATTCTCCACTTAAATTCTTCTTGAATGTTTTCAGTTGCTTGGAAGAAAAATTAAGAATTTTTCTTTTAAGAAAAGTTTGTGTTATAATCCTTATACTGATATAAGACCATGTTATAATTAATAAATCATAATGTTAAAATTCACAAAGATTTCTCTGATTTAATTCTAAGGTTATTGCTTTTGTGGTCTAGGTAATCAGTCTTCACTCTCATTGATATTAAAAACAAAAACATTGGGTTAAAAAAATCAGATAAAAAATAACCTCTAAGAGTAACATGGATTTGGATAAAAATAAAATAGAAATAAATATGATTATATTCTTATTAAGAAGTAAATAATAGTAGCACATCCACCAAATATATTGGTGGTTTCAATAGTAAAAATAATTCATTAGAAGGGGCCAGCTAACATGTTTATTTCCAAAGAATCTGTAGTCTTTAAAAGAAATATTTAAGGAATAACAGCATTATATACTGAAAACACTTTTTTTAACTTTATTTTGAGAGTGAGAGAGAGGGAGAGCGTGCACGCAAGTGTAAGTGGGGGAGGGGCAGAGAGAGAGAGAAAGACATAGAGAGAGAGAGAGAGTGAGAGAGAGAGAATATCCTAAGCAGGCTCACAGAGTCCCACGAGGAACTGGGCTCGATCTCATGAACCATGAGATCATGACCTAAGATCATGACCTGAGAAGAAACCAAGAGTTAGCCACTTAACCAACTGAGCCACCCAAGAGCCCTTGAAAACCCTTTTTTAACAGTCTGGTTTAAGCCTTGCAAAAGGTTTCTGCTACTACCATTAAAATTACAAACTTTAAATTGCCATTGTGTTCACCTGATATGTAATAATGTAATGCAGGGAAGCATTATCTTCATTCTAAATATATTTAAGTCTTTATAAAATAATAAAGACAAAACATTTAATGGCAACAATAGGTTTTAGGGCTTTCTGTTAAACGTGAGAATAATTTGATCATTTTTCTGAATTATGTTCCCTTCTTGTTTGGTTTCTCAACAGCATTTTATATGGAGACATTTCTTGCTATGGCTAATAACTTGTTTTGCAAATAGCCCTTTTTTCAAATTATAAAGATTGATTATACAATTGAACAGTACAAATATTCATATATTTAGGTGTCTGTGAAATTGTTTTTCACAATGTTGAGTAATCAAGTTGACAGATTTGAGTGTGTGTGTGTGTGTGTGTGTGTGTGTGTGTGTGTGGCGAGCGTGTGTGTGTGTATGGGTATATAGCTGTGTCATGCACCCTGTCAGTTACTGGTATGGACTCCATGAAGGTGAAGGCTCTTTGCTCACAATCCATAAACCATATATCCAAGCTATTCTAATTCTTCTCATTTCTTTCCGTTGTCTGGAAGCTTGCATACACTAAGCTAGGGACTCTAAAGCTATGCTTCTGCTGCATATAGATGTTCTGTTATTAAAATTTACACAAGGAGTATTTTCCAAATTCATGGAGAAGAAAATAAGAAATAGCATTTTCTAAATTAAGTGTTATTTCTTAACCCTTTGTCATCTGCTATAAGAGCTTGCAGCTACATAGTGAAGGTTAGGGTAATGAATGCTAACAGAAAAACTGAAGGCATGTTTAGAACTGTAAAGCATTTTGTTAGACCAAGTGTGATTTTCATTTGCCTTTATGTAATATTGGCCCTTTCCACTGGTAAAAAATGATTTATATTTTGAATCCTAAAATCCAATGTCAATATTTCCTAGTGTTCACCAAAGAATGCTTTGACTTCCAGACGCTCAGCCACATGAACACTGAGAATATCTGCACTGAGCTTTTAATTTGACACTTCCTCAGTCTCTTCATTTTCTCCTGTTTTCCTCTCTCCAGAATGCTGACTTACATTCTTGCTGTTGGGGATTGAAGTGAAGTAATTCTACCTATTGTCTCCACAGCCAGCTCTAACTTAACTGTTCTGCCCAAGGACAAAATGTAAGCATTCGCCCTCATACCCAATTCTCCAGTAAGGAAAACTGTCTGAAAATCACTGCCTGCCCCTCCCCCAATGTCTGCTGCTATTTTCCTCTTCCAACACAGAAGGTATCTTAGATTTTCTGGGAACAGACTCTGAACAGAGATTTGCATGCACAAAGCTTATGAGGGATACTCTCAGGAATAACATCTGTTGGGAAGGAAGCAGGAATGTAGGGAAAGAAGAAAATTACAGTGTGGTTGGAATAATGCTATTGGAATAATGGCCTTAGCATTATTCCTGCATGGAACTCTGGAGTTAGGGTGACCATCAGAAATGTCTCAAATTGAGGCATGAGCCTGGGGTGATTTACTGTCCCTTCTGATGGCTCATTGGATGACTGCCAGTCCGAGGGAAGCATATAACCTTGGGTGAGGTCACTTTCACCTTCCAAGGTATTCTAGCAGTGCAGGCAAGAATGCCTTCTTCCCAAAGGTAGGTTGTATGGGTGATGAACCAAAGCATTCAACTGACTACTGACTAGAGTCAGTCACGAAAATTTGCTGGCCTTTCATTTTCCTAATTGCTATGACATAGCTTTCTATGTAAAGAAGTGCCATTTTGTTTTTAACCATTAAAGTCTTTTAAGACAAATAGTTTAAGGTATTCAAATAATTAGTTTCAATCATTTGTATGTAAGTATACAGATAAGGATAGATAAAAATGTGGAGATAATCTTATGAAATAAATACTGGCATTCTGAAAGTGATTCCCAAATTCAGGTTATAGCCAATAACCAAATAATGTTGCATCGTGTGCAGAATAGGTGAATTTTTTTTTAATTATAAATGTTTTATCCTCACAGATTATCTAGATCAACTAAGTGTTATAAATGCATTTTCTTATTCTTCTCTGGCCTGAAGCAAAGGAATATAAGAAAATATCAAATATTACTTATATCTCAATACTAATTATATTGAGCTATAATATGTGTAGGTAACAGGAATCATTGTTTTCTATCTGAGAAGTGTTTACTTGGAATCAAAATTGGGGAAAACTACTTAGTATTATAACAGGATACATGGGATGCCTGCATGTCTTAGTCCTTGAGCATCTGACTCTTGATTTTGGCTCAGGTCATGATCCCAGGGTCTTGGGATTCAGCTCCATGTTGGGCTCTGCACTGAGTGGGAAGCCTGCTTGAGATTCTCTCTCTCTCTCCTCCTGCTCCTCTCCCCTGCTCGCATGCTCTCTAATATGTTTTGTTAAAAAAAAAAACACAAAAAAACAAAATCAGGATAAGTAAACCATAAATTTATTCTTAGAACTTTTATAAACCTTATTGTGAGAATTAAAATTTTGTTATAACTTTCAATCAAAATTGTTGTTTTGATTGCACTCTGTTTAGATAAAATCTATCGCCACTTGTGTCTATTTTGAGATCTATTGTTATTGAGGAAATCTTATTATATGACCACATTTTGAGGCATAACTTTGATTTGTACCATATTACTTTCTCTTCCTGTACTCCTATAGCCAATTGAGAATTCTATCTCAATATAATAAAGCAGATTCCATCATTTGTAATGAAATAAACCTGCTATGGGTTTTATTGAAGTGAGGATAAATCCTGAATATCCACTTATGATTCTTACATTTATTCACTCAAAAATATTTATTATTCACCTATTATGCACGTCACATTTGGCCTTAATCTGTTGGAATATTTGGAAGTCTACTGAAAAATTATATATCTCAGAAAGGTCAGTGGAACTGATGATTAATAGATTCACTTTATAGAATATCCAAATTAGCTATTTCTAATGTCCAGAAAATATAGAAATTTAATAAATTGAATTACATATACTTAAGTATATAGTGTCAAATAATTTCTATTGTTTAGCCACCTATTGTATCATGTATTTGGTTTGTAAAAATTATCTACACTGGAAACACTGGTGAGCAAAGCATTGTATTAATTTGTGGTGGCATCTCATTCATACTGTTTTAGGCAAAAGGTATTCTAAAAAGGTGAACAATTCCAGAAAAATAGTAGTACATTCGCAGTTTAAAGTTTTGCCACAAGTCAAAACTATTAAAGCCTCAGACTGTTCACTCTAGTGTTAAGGTGAAGTTGGAACAGTTACATAGTTTTTCAGGCATTTTGGAGCAGTAATCTAGTAGTTCACTGCTTGAATATTGAAGTGTCACTTCTGGGAGTAACAGTCCTACTGAGTCACATCTTATAATTGGAAAAGCCCGACTCCTAAGTCAGAAACACATTTATGTTACATTTTCAATGTGTTTGCACTGGCAGTTATAGAACTTAGGAAATTTTATGTTCTTGTACAATTTATACAGGTAATGGATTTATTCATCCTCTTTTTTTTTCTTTTTATATGTAACGTTGATTTAGGTGATACCATACATTTAGGCGTATTTTTAATTCTATAGCAGTCATTACTCTAGCTTTAAGAAAGAAAGAGCAGACAATTTATGTTCAAAAACTCAGATCATAATAGGTTATCTTTTACATTTTGAAAGACTTTGTGAGTTTTCACCTGCCACAAATATCTACAAATGCTCTGTTTAACACAAATGTATTCTGCAGTGGGCAAATTTGCACATTCATGGGTTATGCACAAATCTCCTATGAAATACGGAGACTACCTGTCTCTTTCAGAAAAGGCTGCAACCAGTTTTCTCTCCTTGTCATCCCTGGGTCTGAAATAGCAAATGGAAATTAATTATTTTCAATGGATTATTACCTTAGAATAATAGATAGAAATTTCAATGAGTGAAAAGAACCCTTGGCTGAGAAAATATCGTGGCTAGGGGTACCTGAGTGGCTCAGTGTGTTAAGCATCCGACTTTGGTTCATATCATGATCTCACAGTTTGTGAGTTTGGGCCCCATGTCAGGCTCTGTGCTGACAGTTCAGAGCCCAGAGCCTGCTTTGGATTCTGTGTCTCCCTCTCTCTCTGCCTCTCCCCTGCTCGTGCTCTGTCTCTCTGTCTCCCTCTGTCAAAAATAAATAAACATTAAAAAATTAAAAAGAAAATATTGTGGCTAGGGAAATATTAATTATTCTAAATATTATGCTTTATCAAAAGCACATTCATAAACAAGTAGACAAATTTAGAGAGGTTAATAAAAATTACTAAAGATATGCTTTGCAAATTTACTTTAGTTAAAAGGGTCCTATCTGAGTTAAGTACCACGTCACGTAGAGGACCCTGAATCCGACCTTAATTTAGGATTCTATACTCATGAGCAACTCCTGAAATAGACTACTTATTTTAACTGGTAATTATACACACACACACACACACACACACACACACACACACACAAAATAGTGATATTCTAGTGAAATAGAATTCTTGTGTACAGGACCTACCTTGTGTTATATAATTAAAGTATGCTGTGTCATCATTCTGACTGTTGTGTTGTAGTTGGGGCTCATTAACGCAAAACATTGCTCAAGGTATTTAACTTCTGAGTTTTGAACCTAACTGAAAAGAATAATTACAAATGCAATGTGTAAATGAGGTAGAATCATGTTCTTCTGAGTTTGCTTTGCTTAATCTATTTAAAATTTCTGTGAGTTGGACTTGCCCAAACGTTAATCATAAAGAGGACAAAACACTCTCACAAGCCGAAAAACATTGTAATTTATAAAAAATAATATGATGCCCATAGGGGACTAACCTTAAATCAATGCCAGGTTGGGTTTCAAAATATTTTTAGCGTGTTTAAGTTGTACAAGATTTAGATGCTTTGCAGAGACATAATAAAAGATGACAGGTTAATTAAATATTGGAGATGCGCCAAAACACAGATCCCTCCTCATCACAGGGTTCAGCAGGTGCTTCCTTCTCAAGTGTTATATCTCAGTTGTAGGGAAGTTCACAAACTAATTAGGATCATGCTGGATGACTGGTTATTACTTGAATAACTTGGTATTCAGGGTTTAGGAATATTAACATGATATAACACTGGAGGAGCATGCAAACATTTACTAATAAAGTTTGTATTAACCCACACAAGTGCTATGCTTGTTTCTTTGTGTGTTTTTTGTTTTTTTGTGCTTTTTTAGAAATTTCACTTAAAATGAGCAGAAATAGCACATGGGGAAACAAAGATACAAAAATCTGTCTCACAAAAAGCAACCAAAAGTAAATCTAAGAGATCATTATTTCCTAAACTTGTGATGACGTGGTTAAGGGGTTGTTATATTGCAGGGTTAGCTTTGTCTGAATATTATCAGTTCCTTGATGATTTTTTTTGATAGACCAAATAATCTAAATTATAATCTTGTTTACACTAGAGTATCAGAATTCTAGGAACTTCTTAGAATTTTCTAATCAGATTATCTCCATTTATATTTTCTTTTTTATCTGTTTATACACTCCCACCTTCCACAGATGAAGATCTCTTTGAGGAACTTCATCTTTCATGTTTGCCAAGAAAATCTAGTATCAGAATAATTATAAGAGAAACTCGTTAAGTATTTAAGGTAAATTAATAACAGATTACAATGTTAATTATAGATCACTTACTTCAATGTATAATTTTTATATTATTGCAATTTATAATTAGTAACAGATTATGTAAATTGAATTTTTAGTAGGTTAACTTTCTATGTTTTGAACTCAATTGCCTGAGGGTATCCAAACACATCTTTATTCCTCATACAGAATCTCTTGTAAATCCTGTATCTGTGGATTTTCAGTGAATCACACATACAAACACATACTATAAACACTGATTACATTTTTATAACCTTTTTCTTTTCATTCTGAAGTGCAATCAAGTCTCATTTCTGTGCACCCAACCCATGCCATATAAATAAATCTATATTAATGGGACACTTTAAAATAGAGTCATAACAAGAAAGAGTAAATCACACAAAAAGTCATTTATATTTACCATTTAGAATCTCTTCACTCAAAGGCATGCATATTTTATAAGGAAACCATAACTGCACCAGATATTGGAGAGAAAATTATGACTCTGCTTGACCATGTGGTACCAGACAAATGTACCAGTTTTGGGTCCCAAAATGGTGAAATGCCTTCAAGCCAATCTGAAAGAAATAATAACAATTTGAAATAATGTGTGCTTAGTTTTCATTTGTACACCTCTGAGTACACTATTAATTTTGTGGTTAAAGGGCTATTACAGAAAAGAACAGAATGAAGTAATATTCAGCAGGTGCTAGACAATATGTGCACACGATAAGCATCAGGGAGCCACCTGGGTTTGTCTAACTCCAGCCAAATCAATCTTTTATCCAATAATGAAAGATGATTCAGACATAGAGGGAAAGAGAGCACAGCATTGTCTATCATTCCTAATGCAGTGATATACTTTTAGTGCAGATTAACTATTTGAAATCTCTCTTCCTCTCGCTCTCCATATACATATATTTATATACACAGATACATATATATGAAAATATCAATCTGTATAAATATAGATAACTGTATTTCTTTTTTTTTTTTTAATTTTTTTTTCAACGTTTTTTATTTATTTTTGGGACAGAGAGAGACAGAGCATGAACGGGGGAGGGGCAGAGAGAGAGGGAGACACAGAATCGGAAACAGGCTCCAGGCTCCGAGCCATCAGCCCAGAGCCTGACGCGGGGCTCAAACTCATGGACCGCGAGATCGTGACCTGGCTGAAGTCGGACGCTTAACCGACTGCGCCACCCAGGCACCCCTAGATAACTGTATTTCTACAGGCCTTCTTTGAAAGTTGAAATGTCCTAAAAGGAACTGGCTAGGCTGGATACAGCCTTTCTTTTCTCTAGTATTGAATTAAGAAGGAAAATATGTGTCATTCCCCAAGCAATAACAATCAATAAGCATTTATAGCATGCTTATTAATATTTTTGAGCATTATTAATGGTGGCTAGATCTGTGTAATTAGTGTCAGGTTATAGAATTAATTTATTTGTTCACCAAAGATTTAGGGAGTTTAAGCTGTGTCTAAGAGAGTTGCTACTGTGTGGTACATGGGATTCAGTTAATTGTGTCTTAGTTTCTTTCCTTTCATTTACAAAATAGAGACAATAATAGCTCTATTTTTTGAGGTTGTTTAGAAAGATGTAATAAGCTGATACAAAGAAAATTCTTGGAAGAATGTCTATTAGCACTTAGTAAGCACTGAATATATGGTAGAATACAGATAACATGCTATTTTTTTTGTTTTGATTAAAGAGATAAGCTCTAATTTTTTTTTATGTTTATTCATTTTTGAAAGACAGAGACAGAGCACAAGCAGGGGTGGGGCAGAGAGAGAGGGGGACACAGAATCTGAAGCAGGCTCCAGACTCTGAGCTGTCAGCACAGAGCCCGACGTGGGGCTCGAACTCACAAACTGCAAGATCATGACCTGAGCTGAAGTCAGATGCTCAACCGACTGAGCCACCCAGGCACTCCAAGAGATAAGCCCTAATTAAATCTTATACCAAATGCTGAGGGTCTGTCCAGACTTCTTCGTTTATTAGATACTATTTAAGTGGGAAAGACAGGTATTTACCAGGGGTTAGAATATTTTTTCCCTGAAATAATATTACTTTGATAGACATGGACTTTTAACTCTGTGAAGGCATTCTTTGCAGTGGGAAAGAAGAGCATGATGATTTTTAAGATTATGGCTTTGCCAATTTTTTTTTTTTTTTTGGTCTTTTCTATGGTCAGCAGCTTTTTTCTCCCTCAGATTATAGAAGAGGTAGCACACATCTCTGATATTATTTCACAGGTGATAATGCTGTTTATAAACCATCGGTGAGAAATGGTTGAATACCAATGTACAGTTTGCCTTACTTGTAGGAGGTATGAGAAAAGGTTAATACAAGGGATAAAAATGCTGTTTCCAGTATCCCAGTGGGTATTAGAGCCGAGCAGCTGAATGCTCTCATCCTTGGTAAGAAGCATGAGACTTGAGACGTAATAAAGTTTTATGATTTTGGTAAAATCATTAAATTCTCTGGGCCATTGTGTTATTATCTTAATGATGAAGACACTAGTTTAGTAAGGTACCATTGAGTACTAAAACGTTAGTATCTGTTCTGGTACACTTTTTGTAAGCTAAAAGAATGTCTCCTTTTACAGTTTACTGCAGTAGATGTGGAGTGACAATCATTCCTATCATTTTCAGTCTTTGAGTAGACAACCCTTATATAGAATTTTAAAAGAAAACGTGAAATATTCTCCATATTTCCTAGTCATGTCAACTATAAAGTACTTTAAACTACTTCAAGGAAGTGGCAGGTGCAAAAGTTTCTGATACTGTTCAGCTGTAGGACAGAAATGTTTAACTCTTTGGAATATCAGTCTAGTTTTCTGAGTTCATCATAAACAAACTAAATATTTTTATGAAAAGTGTCAATAAAAATCCCAGAAATGGTTGTGTTACCAAACAGTGTGGAGCAGATGATATATCAATATTTAATTTCCTACTGCATTAGATCTCCGCCTCCAAAGAAAATTATAAATTACTATAGATGTTTTCTGAATATGTGCAGCTCCATTCTTCATTGAACAAACTAAGTTGAAGAATGTAGCTTGAAGTATATTGAAAAATTTAAAAAAAATTATTAGGGGAAGAAGAGAATATTTTTTCCTGGTCTAAAAAATGTATTTAGAGAATATGCATCAATTTAATCTTTAAACCAAATTTATTACAAAATGTGCTAAGGCAGTGAACATGTTTTAAACGGTGTTCGTCTTTTTAAGGCGGGAAATAAGTTGCATTTACAATTTAATTCTAATCCATTTGGTTAGACAAGTTAAATGTGAGAATGTAAATAGAGAACCTGAAGAGAAGAGGAAAAAATCTCTTTGGAAACAGGCTATTTTTTTGTACCACTCTGTTAATTTGTCAAGACAAGGGTGTGAGCAAATTCAGGGTCAGAATGATTTATGGTGATTCATTCATTTTAATTATCTTTCTAAAGTTTTGAATAAACACTACTCAAACTCTTTTGGTCTTCTCTTTTTGGTTAATGGGCCTTTTATAAGAACATTGCATTGTAATTAAGTGATCAAATTCAGGCTGCTACAATAGAAAAAGCCATAAACTGCTTTCAGATTTCAGGAAGTGCAAAATCATCTCATTTCCTCTGACACCATAACTTTTATTGTTTGATTCATGCTTCTTCAACCTTTCTACCTCGTTTCTAAAACAGACCTTAGGTAACACTGAAAAAAAAACAAAAACTAGAATATATAGAAAACTAGAAACAAAGAGAAGATTATTTCTGGGAGGATAATGAGAATCAACTGAGATTCCAAAAGAAAGACACTTGGTCATGGAGAAGAGGACAATAAAGAAAAGCTCAAAAATATTGCTCATTTATTTCAACACTATAGAAGTTTTCAAATCCAGTTTTATTGCTTAGGAATGAGCATTTGAACCACAAATAATGGTCCTTTATTTTTAGAAGGTATCCAGGATTAGATATAACAATGCCTTCATGTGCTTCAAAGTAACTTATTCCCCCAAGCAATCATGATAAATAGAAAAGCCCACCATCATCTGAAACATTTAACTCTTCTATTGAGTTTCCCAAGTGTGTGCTCATTTTCCCCAAAGTAAGATTAAAAACAATTGTATGCAAACATTTCTGTGTCTTACACTATTCTAGTTTCTCTGAGGTATAAACAATAAATTTCCCCAGTGCCTCACTCATTTCCAGATCTTATTCCAAAAGAGTGCACAAACTAATTAAGAAAAATGCATTTATTAAAAAAATCCTGGGAATTTTTTGTTATCTCAGATGAGCACAGTACTTTGCAACAATTAAAAGCCTGCTTCGACCTGCATTAAAAGCTTTGCTAAGGGGCGCCTGGATGGCTCAGTCTGCTAAGAGTCCAACTTTGGCTCAGATCATGATCTCACAGTTCATGAATTTGAGTCCCGGGTCAGGTTCTGTGCTGACAGCTCAGAGCCTGGATCCTGGAGCCTGCTTTCGATTCTGTGTCTCCCTGTCTCTCTGCCCCTCCCCTGCTTGTGCAAGCTCTCTCGCTCTCTCTCTCTCTCTCTCTCTCTCTCTCTCTCTCTCTCTCTCAATAATAAACATTTTAAAAAATTTAAAAAAAACTTTGCCTATAGTAGCATCATATACTTTGTTACTTCCAACTGCTTTGATTTGAGCATATATATTTTAAAAATTGATTCCTGAAAAGTTTGAAAGTCTAGAAGAGGGGAAAAACCCATTATTAGCCTTAGAAATTCTATTTCTATCATTTTAAGGGTTAAATGTAAGATCTTTTACAAAGATAGACTCAGAGTCAAGGAAGTAAACACTGATTCAACTACCAGTAATCCAAAGTGGGGAAGAGCAGAGAAATGCCTTCAAAGCACAGACTAAAATCCCTTAGGGAAAAAGAAACCATTGAGATTTAGCAGTTCAGAAGAACTGCATATCATGACAACTGAAGATACTTGTGGTTCTTCGAAATGAAAAAACATTTCTTAGTTTTCTTACTAGACCAATAAGCAGTAGTCTAAACAGAAGTAGCTGAAGCTAACTCATTTGCATTTCCTTACGGACATGTGTGTGTAAGTCTGTTCTTAAGAAAAAAAATAAGAAGATGAAAGAAAAATTAAAATCTCATCTTAACCATGTATCTTCAGATATTGTGCATCGAAAGGTACAAACCTCATGAAATGTTTCTGCGGGATATGTTATGACAAAGAGGTTTTAAACTCCTCAATGTAACTGACAACGAGGCAGGTGATTAAAAAGGAAGGAAAGACTATAAGTTACAAGCATCATGAGAGAGATACTCAGATTTCATTAATTTACACATCTTTCTTTCCATGTTTCTCCTTGCCCATGCTGGCTCCAACATGCTGTGCCCAGACAAGGACTAATTTTCTCACCGCTCCTTACATATAGGTGAGACCATTTGAATATTTCTCTCTTAATGACATTTGAAGTGAAGGAATATATGACACTTTGAAGCCAATGATTTTAATTATTTTCAAGCCTCTTCTTCTCATTTTAAACTCACCTATGTTGGTGTTGGGAATCTCAGGTGGATACCCTACACTAAAATTATGACGAGTTGCTTATATTGTACATGAGCATTATGTCACTGGGAAAATTATTTCTTGAGTCACTTCAATGAAGTGGCTACTGATGATGACTTCCATGTAGCAAAGCTACAGCCTGAAGATCTGCTGCTTGATCTGACAGAAGTTCTGAATTTGGGGGCTTGTGACAACTTTATTTCTCACTTTAATTAATAAAATTGCAATCTGTTTTTTTTCCTTCAGTCTCCACTCTTTAGTTAGCATAAGACAGTCCCTGAGGGACTGATTATCCCTGAAAATAGAAAGAAGGGCATCCCTGAGCTTCTAAGGCAGAGAGCCAGATGCAGCCAGCCTTCTCTTTGATCATTTTATTATAATTTACATCTTCATTCATCCTAATCATTTTTAAGATGGGATATAAATGTGTTTGTTTCCAAGTAATCCATCTTTAGAACCCTAGTTTAACAATCTCTGCCTTTCTTATAAAATGTTAATGTTTTATTTTAAATCAAATACTAAGTTATATTGAGTACATTTGACCAGAAAGAAATTTGTCATACTGGTACATAGAAATTTTTGAGGTTATTAATAAATACATAAGTTGAATGTGATTCACTTTTTCTTGGAGGTATGTGTGGAATTCTGCATCTGCTTTTTTTTTAATTTTTTTTTTAATGTTTATTTATTTTTGAGACAGAGACAGAGCATGAACGGGAGAGGGTCAGAGAGAGAGGGAGACACAGAATCTGAAACAGGCTCCAGGCTCTGAGCTGTCAGCACAGAGCCCGACGCGGGGCTTGAACTCACGAACCCACAAGATCATGACCTGAGCCGAAGTCGGACGCTTAACCGACTGAGCCACCCAGGCACCCCTGCATCTGCTTTTATATTGAAATCTTACACAGTACATCCCCATATTTGGAAGATGTCATGGTGAAAGTGGTGGACAGAATAATAAACCCTTAAAAATATGCTAAACACAATCCCTGGAATGTGTATATTGTTTCTTTACATGGCAAAGAGTCAAAGGGCCTTTGCAGAAATGAATAGGGATATGTATTCTGAGATGGGAAATTATCCTGGATTATCCAATTGACCAAATCTAATCACATGAGTCCTTAAAAGCACAAAACTTTCTTGGCAGAGCTTAGAGACAGATGTGACCATGAAGAAGGGTCCAAGAACTGAAATAGTGCCTTTGCAGATTAGGGAAGGAGAGCCCAAGCTAAGGGATGTATAGATCTCTGGAAGCTAGAAAAGGCATGGAAACAGGTTTCCCCTAGAGCATTCTTGGGACGGGGTAAACACAGCCATCTTGACATCCTGAAATCTGTGGGGGACTTTTGACCTTCAGAAATGTAAAATAACAAATTTGTGTTGTTTTAGCTGCTAAATTTCTGGTAATGTGTTAGTATGGCAGTAGAAAACCAACATAGTAAATAATTTACATAGATTATAAGGAGATACTTGTGAAGGCACCATGTCATCTTGAAGATGAAGGACAAGAATAAAACAGAAGAAGAACTCTCAGAGAACCAACTGCACAAATAGCATATCATGGAGTCTCTTAGGGGAGTCTACATCTCACTAATGACTTTTAAAGGAGCAGTATCATTTGTACACAAAGGACACTCTTAACGGGACAAAGATGGTATGATCTCAAATTTGGGAAAAGCATGAAGTTGAAGGATTTTGGGTGATAAAAGAAGATGCACCAAGTATGAAAATATTTAAAATAGGATGCCAGCCTGTTTTTTTTTTTTTTTCTCACTGATATTCTTACCAACAGGACAGTAGACTAAGTATCCATGATCCAATTAAAAGAAACCTGGAAGTCTCACTCACTGTTCTCCCACTGCCTGGTCTCTGCATCCACTGCCGCCACCTCCACTTCCACCAACGGCAATAGTAGAGGAGATTGCTGGGCTGGTCATTGACAATGGCTCTGACAAGCTCAAGGCAGGCTTTGCTGGGGATGATATCCCCTGGCCATTTTCCCGCCCATGGTTGAGTGCCCCGGCAACAGGGCATTATCGTGAGCAGGGACCAGAAGGACTCCTACATAAGTGATGAGGCCCAAATCAAACTGGGCATCCTGACCCTCAAGTACCCCACTGAACATGGCATTGTTACCAACTGGGATGACATGGAGAAGATGGCACCATACCTTGTACAATGAGCTGTGTGTGGCTCCTGAGGAGCACCTCATGCTGCTGACCGAGGCCCCCTTGAACCCAAAGGCTAGCCATGAAAAGATGACTCAGATCATGTTCCAGACCTTCAAGACCCTCGCCATGTACATGGCCATCTAGGCTGTTCCCTCTTCGTATGCTTCTGGCCACGCCACTGGTATTGTCATGGGCTCTGGGGATGGGGTCACCCACACCATGCCCATCTATGATGGGTATACCCTGCCCCAAGCCATCCTGCATCTGGACCTGGCTGGCTGCTACCTGATGGAACCACCTCATGAAGATTCGTGGGTAGCTTGACTACAGCTTCACCACCACCACCACAGAATGGGAAATTGTGAGTGACATCAGGGAGAAGCTCTGTCATGTTGCCCTGGATTTCGAGCAGGAGATGGCCACTGCCACCCCTTCATCCTTCCTGGAGAAGATCTATGAGCTGCCTATGTGCAGGTGATTACCATTGGCAGTGAGTGGTTCCGCTGTACTGAGTGCTCCTCCAGCTCTCCTTTCTGTGTATGGAGTCCTGTGGTATCCACAAGACCACCTTCAACTCTATCTTGAAGTGTGACGTTGATATCTGAAAGGACTGCTATGCTAACATGGTGCTGTCTGGTGGGACCATCATATACCCGGGCATTGCCAACAGGATGCAGAAGGAGATCACAGACCAGCCTGATGAAAATCAAGATGATCTCTACTCCTGTACTTAAGTACTCTGTGTGTATTGGGGGCTACATTCTGCTGTCTCTCTTCCAGCAGATGCAGATCAGCAAGCAGGATTGTGATGGGTCTAGCCTCTCCATTATCCATCACAAATGCTTCTAAATGGAGGACATGTGTAGCATTTGCTACATGAGTGAATTCTGAGGTATACATTTGCCCAAATGTATACACCTCATGCTAGCCCCATGAAACTGGAATAAGCCTTTGAAAATAAACTTGTCTTTGAAGCTTGTATCTGATATCTGCACTGGATTGTAGGACTTATTTATTTATTTATTTATTTATTTATTTATTTATTTATTTATTTTGCATGTGAAAATCCGGTTTTCCTAATACCATTTAATGAAGATACTATCCTTTCCCCACTGAGTATTCTTGGTTCCCCTGTCCACTATTAATTGCCCATAATTACTCTTGGGCTTTTCATTCTGTTCCATAGAGTCTATGTGTCTGTTTTTATTCCTATACCATACTGTTTTGATTACTATAGTAATTATTGTAGAATAATTTGAAACCAAGAAGTGTGATGTCTACAACTTTATTCTTAATATTGCTTTACATTTCAAGGTCTTTGCTGGTACCATTTGAATTTCTGCAAAAAATTCATTGGGATTTTGATAGAAATTGCATTAAATCTATAGACTGGGGTAGTATTTTTTTAAAAATAATATTAACACTTCTGATCCATGAACACAAAATATCTATTTGTGTTTTCTTCTATTTCTTTCATCATCTTATATTTTTCAGAGTTGAGATCTTTCTCCTCATAGGGTAAATGTATTCCTAAATATTTCATTATTTTTTGATGCTTTGGTAAATGGGATTTGATAGATAATAGATAGCAGATATTTTTTTCAGACATTGTTGTTGTATAGATACATAAGTGTTTTTTGTCTGTTGATTTTGTATCCTAAAACTATACTGAGTTTATTATTCTATCAGTTTTTCTGGTGGCATTTTTAGTATTATCTACATCAAAGATCATGTCATCAACAAACATACAAGGTGACTTTTTTCTAATTTGGATGTCTTTTATTTCTTATTCTTGCCTAATCATTCTGGTTAGGACTTATGGTACTATGTTGAATAAAAGTGGCAAGAGTGGGCATCCTTGTCTTGTTCCTAATCTCAGACGGAAAGCCTACAACCTACCATCATTGAGTATATTAGTTGTGGACTTGTCATGTGTGGTTTTCAATATGTTGAGATATGTTTATTCTATACCCAATTTTTTTGAGAGTTTTTATCAAGACAGGATGTTGAATGTTATCTTTTAGCGTATCTACCCAGATGATCTTATGATTTTTATCTTTCATTCTATTAATGTGGTATATCACATTTATTGATTTGCATATGTGAAACTATTCTTGCATCACAGGGATAAGTCCCCTTTGATCATGACATGACCTTTTTCATGTGCTGTTGAATTTGGTTTGCTACTATTTTGTTGAGAATTTTACATCTATATTTATCGGGGATATTGGTCCATAGCTTTATTTTCTTGTAGTGCCCTTACCTGGCTTTGGTATTAGGGTAATGCTAACCTCATAAATGATTTTGAAAGTGTTCCCTCTTTAAATTTTTGGAAGATTTTGAGAAGGATTAGCTTTAATTCCTTAAATGTTTAGAATTCACCCGTGAAGCCACTTGGTTCTGAGCTTTTCTTTGTTGGGAAATTTTTGATTGCTGATTCAATTTCTTTACTTGTTTATTGATATGTTCAAATTTATATTTTTTTTCATTATGCAGATGTGGTAAGTTGCATGATTCAAATGTGGAAAGTTGTTTCTAGAAATTTATCAATTTATTTTAAGTAATACCATTTGTTGTCATAATTATTCATAGTAGGTTGTTAGGATTTTTTGCATTTCTTTTATCAGTTGTAGCATCTTTCATTTCTGATTTTACATATGGAAGTACTCCTTTTATTTTTTCTTGGTAAGTCCAACTGAAGGTTTGTCAATTTTTGTTTATCTTTTCAAAAAAACACCTCTTATCGTCTTTTATATATTTTTTCTCTATTCTCTGATCTTCTTCCTTTTGCTAACTTTGGGTTTATTTATTTATTTATTTATTTAGTTGCTTGAGGTTTAAACCTAGGTTATTTGAGATCTTTCTCTTTTTTTAATGTAGTCATTTATTGGTGTGAAAGTCCCTGTTAACACTGTGTCTGGTGCATCTCATAACTTTTGTTATGTTTTGCTTTCATTTTTTTGTTGCAAGATATTTTTTGGTTTCCCTTTTGATTTCTTCTTTGACCCATTGGTTGTTTAGGAGTGTGTGTAATTTTCACATATTGCAGATTTTCCAGAGCTCTTTTTGTTATTAATTTCCAGTTACACACCATTTTGGTCAGAAAAGAGAACTTTGTATGATTTGTTAAATTTGTTAAGATTTGTTTTGTTACCTAACATATAATCTCTCTTTGAAAATGTTTTATGTGCACTTAAGAAGAGTATATATTCTGCTTCTGTTAGATGCAAACTTTTGTATATATCTGTTAGGTCTATTTGGTCTAAAATATGGTTCAATTAAAACATTTCCTTTGTTGATTTACCCATTGTCAGGAGTGGGGAATTGAAGTGTCTTACTGTTATTGTATTGCTATCTACTACTCCCTTCACATCTGTTAGTACTTGCTTACTATATTTAGGTGCTTCTGTGTTGGGTATGTGTGTGTGTGTGTGTGTGTGTGTGTGTGTGTGTGTCCTCACAGCTGAAGTGAGTCTTTTATAGTTAGGTTTTGTGTTTTTTTGTTGTTGTTGTTATTTGTTGGTTGGTTTGTTTGTGTTTTTTGTTTGTTTTAATCCATTCAGCATACTATGCCTTTTGTAAGAACTGTCTCTCTCTTGCCATCTTGTTCATTGTTTTCTAGCTGATATGTGGTTCCTTTGTTTCTTGCCTCTTGCTGTCTTCCTTTGTAAATTGATGATTTTCTTTAGTGTGGTATACTTTGATTCCTATGTCTTCTTTTGGTTATCCCAGGGCTTACTTGAAACCTGATAGAGATATAAAGGTTTACTTTCAGCTGATGACAACTTAAGTTTGATCACACATAAAAACTCTACCCTTTTACTCCCCCCTACATTTGTTGTCAAAAATTACATCTTTTATATCATGTATTTATTAATATTTTTATAGTTATTGCTCTTTTAATTTTTAATGTTTATTTTTTGAAAGAGGGAGCATGATTGTGGGTGGGGCAGAGAGAGAGGGGGGGACAGAAGATCTGAAGCAGACTCGATGCTGATAGCAGAGTGCCTGACGTAGGGCTTGAACTCACAAATCTTGAGATCATTACCTGAGCTGAAATCAGATGCTTAACCAACTGGGCCACCCAGGTGTCCTTATAGTTATTGTTCTTTTAAATACCTTTGTTTTTTAATTTTTATACTCGAGGTATGTGGCTAACACACCACCATATTTCACCATTAAAGTATTCTGAATCTAACTATATACTTGGCTTTACCAGTGTGTTGTATATTTTACACGTTTTTATGGTACTAATTACTGTCCTTTCGTTTCAGCTTGAAGAGCTCTCTTCAGCATTTCTTGTAAGGAAAGTCTAGTGGTGTGAAATCCTTTAACTGTTGTGTGTTTAGGGATGTCTTTATATTGCCTTCATTTCTGAAAAACAACTTTGCTGAGTATTCTTGGTTGGCAATTTTCTTTCTTTCTTTCTTTCTTTCTTTCTTTCTTTCTTTCTTTCTTTCTTTCTTTCTTTCTTTCTTTCTTTCTTTCTTTCTTTCTTTCTTTCTTTCTCTCTTGTCTTTTAGCACTTTGAATATATCATTGTACTCACCTGGCCTGCAAAGTCTTTGATGAGAAACTGATAGCTTTATAAAGGTTCATGCAGGTGTAAAGATGGAATGGCTAACATGTGTGAATCCAGTGGTGCAGGCCACTAACTGGAGATAGGGCCGAATTCAGGCCCACAAACAGTTGTGAGGGTTTTTCTGTCTATGTGCACTTCTAAGGCTGCAGGATGTAACCATGAATGTGTATACAAGTGGTGGAGGCCAGTGACAGAATTCAGGCCAGTGGCATACCGAGCTATGGCTGGAGGACTAGTGCCAAAAGTGTGCACATGATGGTAGGGGTCCACCCTTGGGGACTGGCATTTAGCACTTGTGCAGTGGCAGAAGCCTGGGCTATCTGCCTGCCTGTTTGGATCCCAGGTTTTGGGAGGGGTTGGGGGAGGGCCTGGGAAAGATTTAGATGGTAGTGTCTGCAAACATGTATACCTGTGAGCCTAAAACTGGTGGAATCTGTAGGGGCTCTGTAGAGGCTGTGCTGGCTATTGGTTTCTTCAGTGGCAAAAGACCCTGGGGTCCTCTGAAGAGCAGGTCACTGGAAATTGTGGTTACTTCCACTGCATGGTTGTTACTGGTAGCCCCTGTTCTTCCTTATTTCCAGCTATCTCTGTATATCTGATAGTTGCTGGTCTCTGGGTGGGGTGAAAACTAAATGAGTTTTTCCTATAGTGCCCTGAATGGCTACAGAAGCTAGTCATTCACCCTGCATTCACTTTTCCAGTGGTGGGAGGGAAATCTTTCTAGCTGGCTTGTTCCTTCTTGGTGTTAAGCAGTGTGAGTCTGGGTGATGTGATGATGCAAGCAAAATGAAGCTGTTCTGCCTTTTTTTGTGTAATTATTATCAGGTTTTTTGTTCTATCATTCCTTTTTTTAAAATTTTTTTAACGTTTATTTTTGAGAGAGAAGCAGAATGTGAGTGGGGGAAGGGCAGAGAGAGAGAGAGAGAGAGAGAGAGAGAGAGAAAGACACAATCCAAAGCAGGCTCTAGGCTCCAAGCTGTCAGTATAAGGCCCCAAATTCCAACATGGGACTCGTACCCACAAACCATGAGATCATGACCTGATCTGGAGTTGGATGCTTAACCAACTGAGCCACCCAGGTGCCCCTGTTTTTTATTCTTAAGTGGACACCTTTGCTCTCCCAGAGCTGTTTTTGTTTATAGAAAGCTATCTTAAATTTTTATCTTTGGGTGGGAGTAACAGAGGCTGGGGTTTCCTAATTCACCATCTGGTGATGTCATACTTCTTGATTATGTTTTTTTCTTTCATGGAGTTTTTACCTACCCATGTGCCAGTGCAAGTTGCTCAAATATAGTAGCTTTATCACGTACTTTAATATTTACTAAAATAAATGACCCTGATCATCATTCCAAAAGATTACTACCTGTCTTTTCTTTTGGGAGGTTTATGGATTCAGGTCTTTAATCCATTTTGAGTTTGTTTTTGTGTATGGTATAGGAAAGTGGTCCAGTTTCATTCTTTTGCATGTAGATGTCCAGTTTTTCCCAACACCATTTATTAAAAATACTATATTTTCCCTGTTGGATATTTTTGTCTCCATTATAGATGAATTGACCATATAGGTGTGGGTTTATTTCTGGGCTCTCTATCCTGTTTTATTGATCTGTGTGTCTATTTTTATGGCAGTACCATACCATTTTTGTGGTTAATTGGAGCCTTTTGTGATTCCACAGAAATTTTAGTATTATTTGTTCTAATTCTGTGAAGAATGCTGTTTGTTTTTTTTGAGAATGATTGCATTGAATCTGTAGATTGTTTTGGGAAGCATAGATTTTTTAATATTACTTGTTCCAATCCATGAACATGGAATATCCATTTGTTTGTGTTGGCTTCAGTTTCTCTCATCAGTGTTTTACAGTTTTCAGAGTTAGTTCTTTTACTTCTTTAAGTTTATTTCCTAGATATTTTATACTTTTTGGTGCAATTATAAATGGATTATTCTCTTAATTTCTTTCTGCTAATTGTTGTTAGTGTATAGAAACACAACCAATTTCCATGTGTTAATTTTGTATCCTGAAACTTTATCTAATTTATTTATTGTAGTAGATTTTTGGTAGAGTCTTTAGGGTTTCCTATGTATAGTAGGTCATCTGCAAATAGTGACAGTTTTACATCTTCTTTATCAATTTAGATGCCTTTTATATCTTTTCCTTTTCTGATTACTATGGCTAGGACATGCAGTACCATGTTGAATAAAAATGGCAAGAATAGGCATCTTTGTCTTGTTTCTGATCTTAGAGGAAAATACTTTCTGTATTTCACCACAGGGTATGATGTTGGCCCTAGGTTTACATGTATGGCCTTTATTATGTTGAAGTATGTTCCCTTTAAAACCATTTTGTTGAAAGTTTTTATCATGAAGGGATGTTTTATTTTGTTGGGGCTTTTTCTGTATCTATGAGATGAACATATGGTTTTTATCCTTTCTCTTGTTAACATGATGTATCATATTGATTTGCAAGTGTTGAACCACCCTTGCATCCTTGGAATGAATCCCATTAGATCATGGTGAATTATTTTTTTAATGCATTATTGAAGTGGTCTACTAAGATTTTGTTGAGGATTTTTGCATCTATGTTCATCAGAGATATCAGCCTATAGTTTTGGGGTTTTTTTTCTGTTTTTTCCTTTCTTGTCTTTCTTTTTAGTGTCTTTGATTTTGGAATCCGGCTAATTCTGGCCTTGTAGAATGAATTTGAAAGTTTTCCTCCCTCTTCTGTTTTCTGGAATAGTTTAAGAAGAATAAGTATGATCTCTTCAAATGTTTGGAATAATTCACCTTCAAAGCTGTCTATTCCTGGACTTTTGTTTGTTGGGAGTTTTTGATTACCAATTCGATTTCATTACTTGTAATTGCTCTGCTCAAATTTTCTATTTATGATTCAGTTATGGAAGATTACATGTTTCCAGGAATTTGTCAATGTCTTCTAGGTTGTCTAATCTGTTAGCATATAATTCTTGTTAATATTCTTTTATAGTTCCTTGTATTTCTGTGGTGTCAGTTGTTATTTCTCCTTGATTTTGATTTTGTGTCCTCTCCTTTTTTTCTCTTTTCTTCTTGATGAGGCAGCTAAAGATTTATCGAGTTTATCTCTTCAAAGAACCAGCTCTTTGCTTCATTGATTTTTTTTGTTGTCTTTTTGAGTCTTTGTTTCATTTATTTCTGCTCTAATCTTTACCATTTCCTTCCCTCTACTTCCTTTGGGCTTTGTTGTTTTTCTAGCTCCTTTAGGTGTAGGGTTAGGTTGTTTATTTGGAGATCTTTCTTGTTTTTTGACACTGGTGTGTATTACTATAAACTTCCCTCTTAGAACTGCTTTGGCTATTTCTCACATTTTAGACCATTGTGTTTTCATTTTCCTTCATGTATTTTTATATTTCCTTTTTATTTCTTCAAATGTGTTTAGTAGTATGTTGTTTAGCTTTTACACGTTTGTGGGATTTTTTCAGTTTTTTTTCCTTGTATCTAGCTATTCTTATGTGTTATTCTGCATAAGGCATTTTAGAATAATTTTGACATCTTCAAATAATTTTAAAAATTATAATTACTCTTGGGGTTTTGATATTCTTCAAAATACAAATGTGCATCCTATGTGTATGAAGGAGGATTCATTCTAATTGTATACTGTGACATTAGAATTAGCTATCATACATTCATTTATTCATTTAACTATTGTTAAGTGCCTACCACATACCGTTTCCTGTGCTATGCATTGGGAATACAAAATAATGTAAACCTGTGTTTATGGAAGAAACAGAGAGGAAGAGAGATAGGAAATAAAACAGATAAATATATTCTACATATATTTGTCAGCTATTCCCACAATAATAATTTATGAGTTGCCATAAGACCTGGTGGCTTATAACAATAAATAATTGTTTTTCTTGATGTTTGGTCTGTCAGTGGATTCAGATGATTTTTCTTCAGGGTTCGTGTAGCCTGGGCTTGACTTGAGGCTGCAGATTGGATTCTGTCCCACAGGTTTCTTCATTCTCTTTTGACTAGAAACTGCTCAGACATGTCCTCCTCCCAGAATTTGGGAGTCCTAGGGACAAATCGAACCTCAGACTTGTGCAAAGCTTCTGTTTACATCACATCTATTTACATCCCACTGGCCATGTTAGGTCAGATGGTCAGAGAAGGATATTTTGCCTTAAGATACTTGACAAGAAAGTAATCCATTGAAATGTGTTAGAAGATGATAAATTGTATGGTTAAAAAAAACTGAGCAGGGGAAATGGTATTGAAGGCTTTGAGGGATTAAGTTGCAATTTAAATCATGTTGTCTGAATAGTCCTCACTGAGATGGCATTTAAACATAGATCTGAGGAAGGTGAGGGAGTTCTCTATGTGGATACCTCAAAGAATAGCAATCTAGACACAGGGATCACCCTACGCGTAGTCCTAAGGTGTGTATTTGTATACCATTTCAAAAAACAAAAAGTACATAGAATGATTGGAGTAAAGAAAGGGAGGTAGAATGAAGTAGGATAGGAATTAGAGATTTAAGTGGAAGCCACATCTTTAGAGCTATGTAGGTTGTTGTGAGGGCTTTGGCTTCTACTGAGTTGAGGAACCATGGCAGGATTTGATCAGAGGAGTTACATGATCTGATTCACTCTGACTTAAGTGCCAAGATGAGACTGTAGGGGAGTACGGGTAGAAGTAGGAAGACCAATTAGGACACTATTGCTGGAGTCTAAGTGAGAGATGATGGTGGCTTGGACCAAGGTTGTAGCAGTGGAGATGAAATTATATTTTGACAATTTTTTTTTTTTAATTTTTTTTTTTTTCTTCAACGTTTTTTTTTATTTATTTTTGGGACAGAGAGAGACAGAGCATGAACGGGGGAGGGGCAGAGAGAGAGGGAGACACAGAATCGGAAACAGGCTCCAGGCTCCGAGCCATCAGCCCAGAGCCTGACGCGGGGCTCGAACTCACGGACTGCGAGATCGTGACCTGGCTGAAGTCGGACGCTTAACCGACTGCGCCACCCAGGCGCCCCTATTTTGACAATTTTTATGTTTAAAGGTATGCTCAAAACTTGCATTGATTGAAATATGTAAGAAAATGGTTTGGAAACACTAAAGAGTATTACTGAAACTACCTACAGTATGATAGACTGTATGGAATACATTTTGGCTTTCTCTGCGATTGATCTCTTATTGGGTTCTCACCAATTCACAACTGCCAACCCTCTATATTTTAGTATCAAACTACTTACAGCTAATTGAAAATCTTTTATGCAACACATTTCTTCATGCCAATCCCTATGATATTATATGCCTCAGTGAATGTAATACACATGGTTTCCACATTCTGTAAATTTATCCTCTAATCTGGGAAAGAAACAATACACAAATATACAAACTTTTATGTAAACGTGAGTTTAGAGGAATTCTCTGAAAGAAATTAATGGAGTGATAGTCAAATGTGTGCAAAGTATGTGCAAAGGGACATCAAGAGAGGCAATATCTATGCCAGGGCCTAAAATTTGAAAAAAACGGCCAACTTTGCAAGGAACAGGAGGAATAGATTCACCATTTACACAGAGCCAACAGCTCTGGCCCTGAAAAATGTGCTAAAGTATATGCCTGATTTTTTATAAATGATAATGCATAAGTGTATTTTATTACTGGTTTAAACTTGTACTTCATACACTAACCAATTTGGTACCTATTAAGAGAAGAATAAAGAATCACTAGACCATTTTTTTGCACATTAAAAATAATCACTATAGTCACATTTGTCTCAGAATTTAACAAAGCTATGTTCTCTTCATGAAATATTATATCCAGGATATATCTTTAAAATTGGGAAAAATTAACTATTGAAACTCACAATTACTTCATATGATATTGCCATAAATAAAGCCAGTTTTATATGGTATTTATGAGCATAGGCTTGGAAGCTAACCAGACTGAGTGGAAAGCAGGCTCTGCTCCTTATTAGTGGGGTGACCTGGAACATGTTACTTAATCTCTAGGTGTCTCAGTTTCCTCATCAACAAAATGAGGGTTGTTGTGAGCATTATATTTATACATCTCAAATCTGTCATCATGCCTGGCATATGGAAAATAATTCATGAGTTATTTTTATAGCTCGTATTATTATTACATAGCCCCATATCTAATTAATTTTAATAATGTAAGCTTTATAGCATGTGAGAGAACCCAATGGGAAATGATTTTAGAATATTAACACATTGTGAATGATAGCATAAAAAGTATTCTCTAGAGAGTTATCTAGGGAGTGCTATAGCAATAACCATAGTTTGCTTGAACTATTCAAGTTTCTCTTCGATTTTGGGGTAATCCTAGATATTTAATAGTAATTATTTTTTTATTTTTTATTTTTTATTATTTTTTTATTTATCATAGTAATTATTGAAGTTAACAGAAAATAATTCTTGCATATAACCCATTAAATATTAAATGAATGTACCAAATATTTCTGGGTCAATTAACACATAAGTCTCTATTTCAACTATAGGCAGAGGTGAAGTTACTTCTAAAAAAAATACGATGCAATCATAAAATGTCTCATCCAGGGTAAAAGAGAATTTTAAAAATGTCATTCTATATCTTACTCCACTTTCAAATTATGAGCTGTATTTGGCAAGTCAAAGAGAGTCTTTTTTTAAGTTTATTGATTTATTTTGAGAAAGAGCATGCACACACCTGTGAACAGGTAGGGACAGAGAGAGAGGGAAAGAGAGAATCCCAAGCAGGCTCCTTACTCTCAGTATGGAGCCCGATGTGATACTCAAACTCACAAACCGTGAGATCATAACCTTAGCCAAAATCAGGTCAGGCATATAACTGACCAAGCCACCCAGGGGCCCCAAATCAAGAAGAATCTTGAGCAAAAGTCCTAGTGGACAAAACTACAGTAAAGAAGGTCTATATATAACACTGCTTTATTAATTGTATTTAAAGAAAGGAGAGATATAATTATTAAATCCAGTAGTGGGCAAACTCATCTCATCTAGATGCTAGAACTTTTTTGGATAGTAATCCTTTAATGTACCTTGCCATTTAAATGTGGTATTTCTTAAAATAAATAAATAAATAAATAAATAAATAAATAAATAAATAAATGTGGTATTTCTTAACTAGTTTCATTTTCACACATTAGTTCTAATAAAAAAATTGTTAAAGTTATTTAACAGTGTTAAACCAAGTGTTTTAGGGGCTACAAAATAGAAGTATGGCATGAGGCTTGTCTTCAAAGATCCCTGAGTCTGTTAAGAGGGAAGAGGCATATCCATGGTGAAGTACAACGTAGGTTTCATGAGAAATGCTTTAGAGGTTCACGGGAAAGAGATTAACATTCTAACAAGGATTTAAAAGCATTGAAATATGAATGCCTTGTGGGACAGAGAGGTGAAAGAGTAGTCTATGTGGAAGATAAAGGTGCATATATTATATTACACTTAGATGCATTCTTTTTTTTTTTAGACTCATTCTTCATATGCACAAGGAAGTATACTCTGCTATGCTTTTGAACTGGAAGACTCTTATACACATTTTCCAATGTTCGATACAGATAAGGATATAGAGTAAAACAATTTAAAAACAAAAAAACAACCAGAGAAAAATAATTTTAAAAAATAGGGCAAGAGTGACAATAGATGGCAAAGAGGTTTTGTCTCATTGTAAGTAAGACCACAGGGAAGATGGAGAAGTACTGGGTTGGAAAATGCTGGCCATAGGGCTCAGTCTTGGCAGTGTTCCACCTGATAGATCACAACTGATATGGTGGGTAGTAGTAGCTGTAGAAGCTGATCTTCTGACTTCCAAGGGAAGCTGGAATTCAGACTTGGAATATAAAACATCTCAATTTTTACATTTTTTATAGTGTATTTATCTTGAGAGAGAATGAGAGAGAGAGACAGAGACAGAACAAGTGGAGGAGTTCCAGGGAGAGAAAGAGAATCCCAAGCAGGCTCCTCACTGACAGAACAGAGCCCAATGCAGGGCTCAAATTCACGATCCGTGAGATCATGACCTGAACAGAAACCAAGAGTCAGATGCTTCACCAACTAGCCACCCAGGCTCTCCAAAGCATCTCAATTTTTAACAGTTGGATCAAGCTATTAAAAATTGGAGAAAAAAAAAGTCTGAGCCACACAAAATGCCTATGCTGGTTGAATTCAGCTAGAGTGGGAAGCGATTTGCAGTGCTCCCCGAAGTAATGTTTTATTCGGTTTTGAAAAAACAGTAGAATTTTTACCTCAGTGATCATTTCTAAAAATCTGAATTTGGCTCAGGTTCACAATAAATACAATATAAGACAAGAACTGTCAAGGTAGTGCACATTTATATAATTTATTCTTTCCTTAAAACCCTTCTTTGCTATGGAACTAAGAAAGTGCAGACAATGACATGGATACGTTTGCAAATGTGAGAATATATGATTCTAAATTTGTGCTCTAATACCTTTACCAAAACCATCAGCGCCCTACGTAACAAATTTATGAATCCATTAGTGGGTGCCATTGCCTCCCAGAAAGAATTTCTGGGAGTTATTAGATATAAAACTTTGCTGTTGCACAAAAGGTGATAAAACATTTACTTTCTAAACCATGGGGACAGTCTACTCACGACAAATTGAAGCATACGGAGACTCAGAAGTATTAACTCTGTAAGTTGCACTATTTTCTTTATAGACTTCTTTCCATAAGCCCTAGTTTGAAATCTCCTAAGTAGCTGGAGATGAGATCAACAAGAAATCTCAAGGTTCTCCAATAATCAATCATTTTATATGTTTCTCTTCCATATTTCCTTTTTTAAACGCTGTTTGGTTGAGAATATAATTTAAAGAAATCCTATTTTCTCATTCTCAAGGAATGAACATGGAAATAAGTGAAAACATAATTTTGAAATCTTTGCCTGGAATATCTAATTGACAGAAGGCAAAATTTTCTTTCACAAAATGTCTTTTCTCTGGTGGCATTGTATCATGATTTCTTATTTAAAACTGTTTTCCAAGGAACATTTTTCATATGAGCCATCACCATAATTCTGTTTCAATGCCTCAGCATCATTTTCAAACACTGACTGATACATAATTTAAGGATGGTTTTACTTAATTTACTGGGTCTTTTTTTCATTTCCTAAAAAATATATTTTTTATTTTTTCTTCTTAACTTCCCCTTTTACTCGTATGCCTTTTCTGTCTCCTCCTTTCATTGTATGGGAGCATGTTCCCTTAACCTCACCAAACCCTTGAATTTAATAGATCCCCCAGAAACCTTCCCCTTTTACTTCTGGCTCTCCCGGGACCGTATTTCATGGCAAAACCCTATTAGCTTATTTTGATGTTTTTATCTTTCTGTGATTAGGAACCAGTCCATGCGGCCAAAACAGACAATTTTCTGAGGGCACTAAGTGGGTTTTCAGATCTCCTGTGAAGAGGAATGAGCTTCAATAAAACATTAGGCCACTACCAAAGTTGACTGGCTTGAGCAATGTAACATCTTATGTGGTTCCTGCCTTTTACTGTAAGTTTACACTCCTATGAACATTAACTCTGCCCAGCTGTAGTGCTTTAAGTGAAGGTTTGCACGCAAATATGGCCTCCACGAAAGTTACCTCAGGCTAAAGTACTTCCATCATCGACAAAATTAAGCGTCACACTAGGTCTCTGGTGGTTTAGTTGGCCTCAGATTCAGTTGTGGCTCATGTTTTATTAATGTGGTGAGATTGTCCTTTATTTTCAGCCTCCCACAGCAGGTGAGCTTGTCATATTCACTAAGAGAGAACGAGAGAAGATTGCCAACCACTTGCGTGAATTGTTTCCACAGCTCTTAATTTCTGTTGAGAGGCACGCAATATAAACAAAGTTTTACTTAACTGCTGGAACATTTGTCAAGGATTTGATACACGCAAACCTCCATTTCTATACTATACTATGAAAACACTGCAGAGTCGCTCCTCTGAGTAACCCTGTGCATGCCAAGAGGAATCCCAGAACTAAGGTCTTTGAACACATCCTCTGGCAGTAGCTAGTGGAAAGAAATCTGACTACCCAGAAAACTAGACAGGTGGCCTGGAAATAAGTTAAAAATCACAGTCGGTAGTGTAGAAAGGTTCTGGTCCCTACAGAGATTTAACTTGTCTCCAGCTGAGTTTTTTGTGGTGGATGTGTGTACGTGCGCGTGTGTGTATATATGTGTGCATGTGTATTGGGTATAGAAAATAGAAAATCCTTAAAGTTATAAAGGTGTTAAAAGCTAAGATTTTTAAGTTTCCAGTGTGCTAGGCAAATCCTCAAATTTTATTTTATTCTCTGTAACCAACATATCAGTGAATGCAAAGATTATCTTTCCTGTCGACTAATAGAAATTAAAAAATTTTGCGGGGAGCCTGGGTGGCTCAGTTGGTTAAGTGTCTGACTTTGGCTCAGGTCATGATCTCGTGGCTGGTGAGTTAGAGCCCCGTCTGCTAACAGCTCAGAGCCTGGAGCCTGCTTCAGATTCTGTGTCTTCCTCTCTCTCTGCTCCTCCCCCACTCATGCTCGCTCTCTCTCTCTCTCACTCTCTCTGTCAAAAATAAATAAACATTAAAAAAAATTTAAAAAGAAAAAATTTTTAAAAATTTTCAATAATTATGAGGAGAATCCTTACTGTGTTTAATCCCTATTGGTATAAGCATTCATCTTTTAAAAATATTTACTGTGATTGCAATTTTTTTCTTAAATTTGAGAAGACCTATAGTTTAAAAGAGCAAGGTTACAGATTCTATATTACAAGTAATGACAATTTGCTGATCAATGGATTCTGTATATTAATCTAATTAGCTAGGTAATATGAGTTGAGAAAATGACCCAAGTGCATCATTTCTTTTTTCTTGAAATTGCAATACAATAAAAGACTTTTGTGAAAAACATAGCATTGAATTTAAAATTTAAACAGTATGTTTACTTTCTGTTCACTTTATTTTCTCTGAAAAATGTTGCAGTCTTGGAACTCAAACTATTCTAAAGGTTGTATGGATACAACCATAATCCATAATGTAAGTCAGGGAATGCTTTCTTCAGTATCTAGTATATTAATCTATTCATTGAATAATGGAAAAAATAGTTACTATTAGTGCTTTTAAAATATTCTGCCCTCAAATTATCTAGTTTGGCTGCAAATGCAAGTATGTTTACAACTTTTTTAGTCTGACTATAAATGACTATAAATTAAATGAGTATTGCCAAACTCGCCTCTTTTTTTTTTTTTTTTAATTTGCGCTTGGAAATCCTTATCTATGATTTCTAATTGTGTTTTGATTTACTTACATTTAGTCAAAATTTCTAGAATAAACAAATGATATGTAGAAGCTGAAGTTCATGTCTGAAACTTATACATATGAAATGCTGCTGTGTATATATATATATATATATACACACATATATATGTATATATATATGTATACACATATATATGTATATATATGTATACACATATATATATGTATACACATATACATATATGTATACACATATATATGTATATATATGTGTATATATATATTAGTGATCTAGAACTGATGTTAAAAATCTCATTACTATTTTCACAACATTAAAGTGGTTATCTTTTTAATTGTCACTTGATTATTAAAATAACATATGCCTTTTAAAGAATCATGACATAATTCTAGTATTCGGATATACATATTTTGTATTCTTCTAATTAATGCTTTAATCTATTTCCTTTATATTTAAATATAAAATTATTCTTTTAAATGGAGAGGTGATTGTTTTAACTCATGAGTTAAAATAATGTGAACAAAATTATCTAAAGAAACAAACAAAAAGAATACTGTACTTTTAAAAGGACCATCAGTAGTTTCAAATGCAATGCATTTCCAGGTAGAAGATTACTATTTACTGTGCTACAGAGAAGTCTTTCAGGTACCTAATCCATAATCTGACCTCAAAGTAGTTGCTTAATCAAGCTTAATTTAGAACCATTGTGTCGATTCCTGCTCATCAAGGTGTATCTGACATCGCCATTCATTGTTTGAAGAAGAGCATGTCATTCTTTGAGGAAGAACATGTGCTCTGGAATCATACAGACATAGATTTAATTCCTGTTCCAGGTCTCACTGGGTAAAGAACATTGGGTAAGTTACTTAAATTGCATTCATTTTCTCCATCTATAGCGTAAAGATATTAATAGTTACCAGCTTTAACAGCTGCTCTTTTTATGACAACACATACTAACATAAGGTGCTAGCACTTTACGGTAGATTAAATTCTGAAGGTGTTCCCCCAAGATTTCTGTTCTTAAACACTAATTTAGTTTCTGTTGTGAAGGGACTTTGCAGATGGAATCAAAATTGCTAATCAGCTGGGGCACCTGGGTGGCTCAGGCAGTTAAACATATGACTCTTGATATCGACTCAGGTCCTGATCTCCTAGTTGTTAGATTCAGCCCTGCGTTGGGCTCTGAGCTGAGCTTGGAGCCTGCTTAGGGTTCTCTCTATCCCTATTTCTCTCCCTGCCCCTGCCCTGCACTCTCTCTCTTTCTCTCAAAATCAGTAAGTGGACATTAAAAAAAATTATTAATTGACCTTAAAATAGGGAGATTATACTTGATTATCCAGGTAGACCCAATATAAACACCTAGGTCCTTTAAAGTAGAGAAGTTTCTCTGGCTGGACTCAGAGAAAGACTACATTTTTGGGTGGGGTGGCAGAAGAGAGATAATAGTGCCGAAGAGGTTAGCGATTCCGAATGTGTGGACCAGCCTTACTGTTGCAGGAAGGGCCACATGTAAAACATAACGAGGAATGTGGGCAGCCTCTAACAGGAAAGTCAGGCCCTGCGGCTGACAGGGATGAAACAGGGACCTCTCTCCCCTAGCTGCAAAGAAGTGAATTTAGCCAACAAATTAAATGAGCTTGGAAGGAAATTCATCCCTACAGTCTTGGGATAAGAAGGCAGCCTTACTGACATGTTGACTTCAGCCTTGTGAGACTCTATGCACAGCTGAGCTGTGCTTCTCCTGGACTTCTGACCCACACAGAATGTGAGATAATAAATACCTGTTGTTGTAAGCCACCAAGTTTATAGTAATTTGTTACAATTGCAGTAGAAAACTAACATGTACTTATTTGCTAAGAAGAAGTAATGGCAATGTGCAGCTGTTGGGAAGCAAGGATGTCTTTATTGATTGATTTGAATACACACATAGTGAAGAAACAAAGGCATTAACAGATGACATACAAATATCGAGGAAGCTAATGCATGATAAGGTGGAAAACATTAAAACCAACTTTCAGAGAAAGTAGGTGAATTTCTTCTCTCTTTCAAGCCTACCATGGTTACACAGACAAAATCAGGCAGGAATAAGGATGCAGTTGTTGAAGCTATTTGATGTGTCCTGAAAGTAGTTAAGCAGATTGCGCACAGGGCCTCGTGTGAGGAAAGCCACGGTGAGAGTTGAAGCTGGCTCAGAAAGAAAAGGGAAGGGAATGAAGATAGATGTGGTGCTGTGTTGAATAAAGCTTTCAACGAATTGATGACTCAAGAAACAATTCTAGTGCACATTGCTGTTTATGGAGTCATAGCTGATTTTGGCTTAATACAGAACTAGACTACCGATGTTGATAGTTTTTCTCCCTGGTGATCCATGTGGTTAACTCCCTCACTTGCCCTTGGTTTCTGTTCAAATATCACATCATGAGTGAGACCCGCTCTGATACTCTAAAGAAGCGTACCGTCTGTACCCCACTTCTGACCCCTCTTTATAACTTTATTTTTCTCCATGGAACTCATGAAGAAAACATTTACTTGTTTATCTCTTTCTTCCATTTGAATGTCTGCTTCAGGAACACAGGAAGCATATTGGTGCACTGTTCTGTATCTAGCATGTAGACAATTATATAATTTGCTCAATGATTGAGTGGATGAAAGAGAAATCTAAACTCTCGATTTCGGTTTGAAATACTCTCCTCCATGTTGTCAAAGTACTTCCCTGCATCATTCTGCTTGAAGCTTTCCAAAATGAAAATAAGTGAATCTGGATCAAAGTCAATTAAAATTAAAACTCATTAAAATATTTCTAGAGAAATTTTGTTCAACAGTCTAATTAGTGAGAATGTTTTCATTATTTTTTTTGGTATTAGTAATTTTAGCCATCTGTTTAGAGAATGCTTTTCTTTATTTTGTCCACTGTAAATTTAATTATAAGGACAAATGGTTCTATCCTAATACACTAGTGTGTTTCATGCCTCTTGTTATCATCAGCACCATTTGCAAATTATGTGTTTTTTAAATGCAAATTCTAATCCAATTGAGCTAGGTGGTAATGGTGGATCCACACTTTCATTTAAGAGAAGAGTTTATTTAGAAACAATGGAGTTTAAAGAGCTACTCCGTGTCAAGCAGTAGGATTAGCATTTAGTGCACCAAACTAAGGAAAATAGCAAGGGACTAATGTTTACTGAGTAATGAGAAGGCAGGTAAAGTTCTCAACTTTCTACTAAAAGAGCTAGTGTACATATTTCATTTTTTGTCCTATAGCATTGTTTATTAGCACTGTCTAATTTTTCTTATTGTTATGTGGCTAAACAATTTTAGCCACATCAAAACAGAGAGAAGAATTCAGATGTTGACATACCTGGGAAGTTTATCATGTCACATTTTTGAACCTTAACATTGTGGTCTTTTTTACTACATAGTTTCACATTTTCTTTGAAATATAAGGCTAAATAGCAACAAGGATTATTTGCATGAAATGAGTCCCCTCTGCGCAGTACCATCCATAAACAATGCATATGGTTCAATAATGCAAGTTGAAAATCAGGGTCCCATTTTAAAAAATTTTTTTTTTAACATTTATTTATTTTTGAGACAGAGAGAGACAGAGCATGAACGGGGCAGGGTCAGAGAGAGGGAGACACAGAATCCGAAACAGGCTCCAGGCTCTGAGCTGTCAGCACAGAGTCCGACGCGGGGCTCGAACTCACGGACCAGTGAGATCATGACCTGAGCCGAAGTCGGCCGCCTAACCGACTGAGCCACGCAGGCGCCCCCAGGGTCCCATTTTAAGATGATGGCAGGGTAACACAGGCTAAAATCAGTTCCTGCCATTTAATTAGATTTATTTTTATGAAAAGATGCTCAAGATTATTTCACTGGAGATATTATTTTAAGTTTTCTTCTTGAGTGCCATAATTATTGACACTGTTTTCAGCTAACCACAGCATTTTGACTGAGAAGTAATTCTACCATCACATTTCTGTCACGTGGTATAACTAATAGGCTCAATTTTTCCAGCAAAGCGAGTTAGATGTGTAAAAACAATTCAAAGCCAGTAAATGCAGTTCCTTGGAAACATTATAAGGAAATGTCACACAATAACATTTACCTGCTATGTTTTATTCTTTAACCCTCAAGCACTTTTGTTGTTTCCTGAGCTGAGATTAGTAACTTAAAAAGCTTTTATTAAACATGTACAATCTAAATGAAACACTCAACCAACTGTAAATTCTCTCAATTAGACTTCCTGCAAATGACAAGCGAGTGTGAATGTGCAATAAACCTTTGAATACCAGTGATTTAGGGCCAAGTAGCACTAGAGGATTTCTAGCAACAGATTGAATGCAATTGATTGTGTGGTAAAAGGCAAGAAAAGTGTGTGGTGGTTCCTTGTTTGCCCTTTCATTCCTTAAATCAAGAGAGGATACTTGAAATGCAAAATTTATATTAATGTGCTTTGAGCAACAACTTAGGGCACAGAAAAGACACAACCACTCCTAGGTTAACAGTTGCATTATTTCAAGTCACCAGACCTCAACTCCTTTTGAGCAATATAAGAATTACTTGTAGATAAGAAAAATTCATCCAACGTGTCATTTATTTGCTTTTTGTTTGTATGGAAGAACAATTTATGGTATTTCTTTATGGACCATAATAGACTTGCTTTAGACTCTCTGATGATAGAAGCTTACTGTATGTAAAGGAACTGCTTTGGTCCACATTAGCAGTTTTAAAATTTGATGGTGACAGCCAAACATATCTGCCTAAATATCCTATTTGACATTTATATTTATTTTCTGGAGTTCTGTATTTAATCTCCCGTGGAGAAAATTTTGGGACCTGTAAAATTTGTAGCTCAGTGATATGGTCTTGAAAAGTAAACAATATTTGCCTTTTAAATAGGAAGACCACAACAACAACTTTTAAAAGTATTCTATTTTATTTTGCAATATGTATATTTATCTTTAAAATACAGCACTTAAAATACAGCACTAAATTTTTACTATTTATGTATGCACACATCATACCAGGTTACATGGTGACAGCAAACAGTCCCAAATCTATGCGACTAAACAGTTTTCATTCTGTTTAATTCCTGTACTAAAAAACTATGAGTTTATCTGAGCAAAAATCATGATCTGGCAGTGCTGAACTAGAAATGGTTAGGAGCTCACTACTGGCAGGAGCTCTGAGAGACCTTTATAGAAAAGTGATGGAAGCAGAACCAGGAAATTATGATTGGCTGTAGTTTAAGCATTTGCCTTATATGGAAAAACTTAGCTGGCTATATGAGATTGGTTGTCCTTAGGTTTTGATTTCTTAACCTTGCAGGATATACTGGCTTAGATTTTGGTTTGCTTATGTAGGCTACAGAGGCATTAAAGCCACCTCAGTCTAATGGCCTCTTTGTTTAATTAAGTTAACAATTCTCATTCATGCTGGATGTCCATTAGCAGACAGAAACGGGGCATCTCAAACATGGTCACTTAAGGACCTAGGCTGATTGATCTTAAAAGCTGGTCATTACAGTTTCAGAAGGAAAGGAGGAAAGTGAGCTCTGGCAATTCTCAGTCCAAAGGTAATAAATAGATGCTGTGTTCACTTTCAACCAACAAAATGGCTGGTTTGCTTGTTTTCAATTTCCAGAAGACAGGTGAAATATTTCAAAATGCTACCTGACTTTATGGTTCTTTCTTAGCACAGTTTTCAAATCAACCACAACTGACATTGTGCTACTACATGCAAAGGTGATAAGTTGCCAAAATCGTGTACACATATTGGTAAGAATGTTTATACACTGACAATCTTCGGCTATTCTGTACTGAAGTTGTATCAATTCGCTGTTAGTAAAATAACTCTAAATTACAAAAATTTACAACTTCAGTGACATGTAAAAGTAAACAATAAGCTCAAGTATATTTATTTCAATAGTAAATGAATAAACAACAAAGTAACACAGGGGTTGGCAAGCTACTGCCTAATGGCCAAATAAGGCTTGAAAACTATTTTTGTATATCTCATTAAAACTAAGAATGGGTTTTACATTTTTAAATGGTTGAAAAAAACAAGGGAAAATATTGTGCAACCCATGAAAATAATATAAAATTCAAATTTCAGTCTCTAGGAGTAAAATTTTATTAGAATTTAGCTATGGCTGTTGGTTTATGTTATCTAAGACTATGTTGTACAACAGCAGAGTTGATAGTTGGTATTGAGACCATATGGCCCCGAAGCTGAAGATATTTACTGCCTTTTCCTTTATGGAAGAAAGTTCCTTGGCCCCTGAGCTAAAAAAATATATATATATCAGCTGACTTAGCTTGAGCTTGCCTGAGATGGCTCTCTTCCACATGTCTCTCTCCTTGTAGAACGGGCATATTCCTCTCATGGCAGTGATGACAGGCACGACTATATTTCGTAAAGATATCCTGGAATATCTTCACAAACATATAGAGAAAATTTGGCAATAGAAAAATTTGAAATATCTTATGTCTGACAGAATTTAGATCAAAGATGCCAAAAGAAAAAATAGATCTCCTGGAATAACTACCATATTTTGAATGATTAATGTGTCACAGACACCTGGTGCATATTTTCGGGTTTAATTCTATGCATTGAGATACAAGATGTATTATAAAATTTCCACAAATTTTTATACCTAGTTAGGTAAAAAAAAAAAAATAGGGTTAGAACTTCAGGTCTGTGTGCAATAGGCATGACCCTATGTCGTGGAAAGCACAGGAGAGTTCGAGATTTTGTGTATTGTCCAGCCTAATGATCAGTAGTTCCTCTTTTGTTCACAAAATTGCCTGGTTTGGATGATAAATTAGATGGTCACTCTAGTCTGAGTCCAATGCTTTCAATTGTGTCTCCTTGTATTAAAACAGAATAGGAGTCTAAATGTAAAAGCCCTGCACAATCTACCAACCTTCCTTTTGTCCTTAGCCAAAATGAATTTATAAAAAACTTATTTTAGAAATAAAATCCCTCATGCTCAGGATTTAGGCCCTTTATTTCCATTTTTAGAAGGGAGGGACTTTTCACCACAGTGATCTCAGCATTGTGGGATTCCTTTGAGTTCCTGCACATGTTGAAGCATTATTTTCTTATTCCTTTGGCTTCTGGATATGATCAATCTTGTGTTTTGGAACATTTTTTATATACTTCTTTGTGTTTGTGTTTTGACATTATTAGAGTTGGTCGTATGTGGTTTATAGAACATACATTCAGTAATAGGAAATAATTTGGGGAGACTTTCATACTAAATCTGATTTTGACTATTATCTCATTAGAACAACTGATCTCTCATTTTTCTACATAAATCAAAGTGGGATATACATAACACAACAAATGTATAGTCATAACCAAATATTGTTAAATGTAAGACAATGGAGAAATATGGGGTTTGTTTACCTGATTTTCAGTAATAGAAGTTAGAGCTTGAATTACTTACTAATTTAAAGTGTTAACTAAGTCCTTAAGCTTAAGAGTTTACAATTACAGTAAGTGTAGAAATTTTACTACTTTACTGCCTTCTTTGAATGTGTGTTAGTGTTAGTTTTTCTGGCCCCAAACCTGATCATATGCAGAGACCGGTTCTCAATTAACATTTATTGACTAACTGACTGACTGATTGATTGACTTAATGCACAAACTCAGTGAACTTGGAAGGTAAATTTGAGTTCTTTTATTAGAATTCAGTGATTAATCTGTTTATATATAACATTTTGTTCCAACTTTTTGAGACGGAAGTTTTACCAATAAAACCATAGTGATAGATCATATAAATTAACATAAGCAAACAGAAAATATAGTCAATAAAATTGAAAGATTTCTTTTAAAAAGTCATGGGAATATAAACAAGAAAGCTTCTCAAGTGGATGCTGTACAGAGAAATATCAGGTTCTATGTTTTAAATTTTTTAAATGTTTATTTACTTTTGAGAGAGATGGAACACAAGTAGGGGAGGGACAGAGAGAGAGAGAGGGAGACACAGAATCAAAAGCAGGCTCCAGGCTCTGAGCTGTCAGTACTGTGAGATCATGACCTGACCCTAAGTTGGACACTTAACCCATGGAGCCACCCAGGAGCCCCTCAGGTTCTATTTTTTTAAATAAAATATTTGTGTCTCATATTTAAGAAAGGATATAATGTTTTCCCCTTAGCAATTATGGCTAATAATGAACTCAAATTTGGAAAAATAGCCAAACATAAATTTGAAAAAAAACTTATATTTCCCATTTGAATTATGTATAAGCGTAGACACTCTGCTCTTACAGGGCTATAATCTTGAAAACACCAGTGGTTGGAAATCTTCAGGTGAAGAACAGATCTTATGTTAACTAGGAGTGGAGGGGCTACAAGGTAAAACTATGTAGGTGTATGCACTTAAAGCATATACTGGAAGAACTGAAAGGCTATTTCTGTGTATTTACTAGATTAATGTGTTTTTTTCAATCACGGACAATGCATTCTCCAATGCATTCTCCATTGTCTCTTTCTTGATTGCACAATCATAATGGGAAACAATATATTAGGTTCTCTTTGATGAAAGGAATCTGAGGTGAAAATAGATTCCCTTGGATAAAACGTGCATGTGAGAGTGTACGCATATAACCATGTGTAGCATCCCTCAGTCACATTCATCTTGAGGCAGTTCAGGGAGTTGTCGCTGCTTAAATTTGTAATTTTCAATATCACATAGAGAGCGATTGCAAACACTTTTTTTAAAAATGTTTATTTATTTTGAGAGAGACAAAGTGCAAGTGGTGGAAGGGTGGAGAGAGGGAAAGAGAGAATCCCAAGCAGGTTCTACACGTAGTGTGGGTGTGATATGGGGCTCGATTCCATGAACCATGAGATTATGACCAGAGCCAAAATCAAGAGCCATTTGACTGAGTCACGCAGGCATCCCCATTATAAAACCTTTTTAATGGATCATTAAGAAAATATAAATCATATCCATGATTCTCAAATAAGTCAAGGCTGGAGATAATGAGCTTTAGTTATGTTTCTTTTTGTTATCTTCAGATCATTTTGTCATTTTTTGAGCAGGTGATCCAGGTAGCTCCCAAGTCACTGATTGTCAAATTGACTGTATGTGAGAATTCTGATGTCCCTTCCCACATCAACTTTATTAGGTTTTTTTCTGTGGCGGCTTGGTCATGATGTTTGAAGTTTTCTAGGGGATTCCCATGTAAACCAGGGTGGAGAACCACTGAAGTAGAGTTCTGTTAGAGAACATTATTTTTCTTAATCTTTAGTTATCCTCCCCAGAAGGATGATAGAACTAAAATTTAAATTCAAGCCCTTGAAAGAGAAGTACAATAAAGAGAAGGGTGATGGCATGCATGCTGGCACATATCTTCTACATTTGATAAAGCAGTCTGGTTGGTCTCCTTATGATACAAACCACTGGGGAAGAACACACCAGTGAGGACTCCTGAACCTTGGCTTCCTTGCTCTGTAAATCTGGGGCCTTGGCAAGACCAGAGTTAGTGCCATATAGAGAGGAGACTGAGAAGGAGCCAGAATGGAGACCAACACTGAGAGTGAGGGTATATTTTTGTTTGCTTGGTTTTCCTAATTCAGAAAGAATTAAACTTCAGGAAATAAAAAAAGAGTTTAAAGATATATGAGATTCTTTTCTCTTTTTTCTTATCCTTGAAACTGACCCTGGGGCACCTGGGGGGCTCAGTTGGTTGAGTGTCTGACTTTGGTTCAGGTCATGATATCACAGTTGGTGGGTTTGAGCCTCACTACGGGCTTTGTGCTGACAGCGTGGAGCCTGCTTCTGATTCTCTGTCTTCTTCTCTCTCTGCCCCTCTCCCACTCATGCTCTTTCAAAAGTAAACATTACAAAATAAAAAATAAAAAAAAAAAACTTACCCTGCAAGAGAAGCAAGCAATAGAAATTAATTACATCATTTATTAAGCATACATTCATGCATGTCATGAGTGAGATATGAATCAGATATATTGCCTTTTTCTTAGAGTATATAAAAAATGCACATAAATAACTTTAATACTAGAAAGAAAATACTGTTACAAAAGTATTATATTTTTCTATTTTCTCTCTAAATACTATTAATATTTTAATATTTCCCTAATGATCAGCAATTCTAGATCTGTCCTATCCATATTCTCCAACACTACTTTCAGACAAAAATGAGGGCAGTAATAACTAATATTCTAAAAAGAAATAACCAAAAAAAAACCCCAAAACTATCCCAATATTTTGATACCTAAGTCAAAAAAACAGAAGCATTTGGTTTCAAGTCCTTTGTGGAGTAACCACTACAAAAGTCTGAAAAACCATCAATAAGTAGGGATAGAGGGAACATATCTCAACATTATAAAGGTCATATACAAAAAACCCACAGCTAATATCATCATCATCAATGGAGAAAAACTGAACTTTTCATCTACAGTCTGGAACAAAACAGGGATGTCAAGTCTTACCATTTTTATTTTTAAAAACTTGTTTTAATATTTATTTTTTTTGAGAGACAGAGACAGAGTGTGAGTGGGAAGGGACAGAGAGAGAGTGAGACACAGAATCCGAAGCAAACTGCAGGCTCTGAGTTGTCAGCACAGAGCCCCACGTGGGGCTCAAACTCATAAGCTGTGAGATCATGACCTGAGCTGAAGTCAGAAGCTTAACTGACTGAGCCACTCGGGAGCCCCAAGTCTCACCATTTTTATTTAAAATAGGCCTGGAAATCCTAATCTCAGCAATCAGAAAACAAAAAGAAACAAAGGGCATCCAAATTGGCAAGAAAGAAATCAAACTTTCACTATTTGCCAATGACATGATAATATATGTAGATATGTACTTCTATACACCAACAATGAAGAAGGATAAAGAGAAATCAAGGGATCAATCTCATTTACAATTGTACCAAAATCCATAAGATACCTAGGAATAAACCTAACCAAAGTAAAAGATCTGTATTCTGAAAACTATAAAACAATTTCGAAAGAAATTGAAGATGACACAAAGAAATGGAAAAACGTTCCATGCTCATGGATTGGAAAAGCAAATATTGTTAAAATGTCTATATTACCCAAAGCAATCTCCACATTTCTTTTTTGATTCTATCTTTTTATTTTTATTTATTTATTTATTTATTTTTAAATTTTTTTTTTCAACATTTTTTATTTATTTTTGGGACAGAGAGAGACAGAGCATGAACGGGGGAGGGGCAGAGAGAGAGGGAGACACAGAATCGGAAACAGGCTCCAGGCTCCGAGCCATCAGCCCAGAGCCTGACGCGGGGCTCGAACTCACGGACCGCGAGATCGTGACCTGGCTGAAGTCGGACGCTTAACCGACTGCGCCACCCAGGCGCCCCCATTTATTTTTTTTAATCTATGAAATTTACTGTCAAATTGGTTTCCATACAACACCCAGTGCTCATCCCAAAAGGTGCCCTCCTCAATACCCATCACCCACCCTGCCCTCCCTCCCACCCCCCATCAACCTTCAGTTTGTTCTCAGTTTTTAACAGTCTCTTATGCTTTGGCTCTCTCCCACTGTAACCTCTTTTTTTTTTTTTTCCTTCCCCTCCCCCATGGGTTTCTGTTACGTTTCTCAGGATCCACATAAGAGTGATACCATATGGTATCTGTCTTTCTCTGTATGGCTTCTTTCACTTAGCATCACTCTCTCTACTTCCATCCACGTTGCTACAAAAGGCCATATTTCATTTTTTCTCATTGCCACGTAGTATTCCATTGTGTATATAAACCACAATTTCTTTATCCATTCATCAGTTGATGAACATTTAGGCTCTTTCCATAATTTGGCTATTGTTGAGAGTGCTGCTATAAACATTGGGGTACAAGTGCCCCTATGCACCAGTACTCCTGTATCCCTCGGGTAAATTCCTAGCAGTGCTATTGCTGGGTCATAGGGTAGGTCTATTTTTAATTTTCTGAGGAACCTCCACACTGCTTTCCAGAGCGGCTGCACCAATTTGCATTCCCACCAACAGTGCAAGAGGGTTCCCATTTCTCCACATCCTCTCCAGCATCTATAGTCTCCTGATTTGTTCATTTTGGCCACT
The DNA here is from genome assembly GCF_028018385.1 of Neofelis nebulosa. NCBI lineage: Eukaryota > Metazoa > Chordata > Mammalia > Carnivora > Felidae > Neofelis > Neofelis nebulosa. The sequence goes on from NC_080784.1 coordinate 152,785,371, forward strand.
CTGACTGGCGTGAGGTGATATCTGAGTGTGGTTTTGATTTGTATTTCCCTGATAAGGAGCGACGTTGAACATCTTTTCATGTGCCTGTTGGCCATCCGGATGTCTTCTTTAGAGAAGTGTCTATTCATGTTTTCTGCCCATTTCTTCACTGGGTTATTTGTTTTTCGGGTATGGAGTTTGATGAACTCTTTATAGATTTTGGATACTAGCCCTTTGTCTGATATGTCATTTGCAAATATCTCTTTCCCATTCCGTTGGTTGCCTTTTAGTTTTGTTGGTTGTTTCCTTTGCTGTGCAGAAGCTTTTTATCTTCATAAGGTCCCAGTAATTCACTTTTGCTTTTAATTCCCTTGCCTTTGGGGATGTGCCGAGTAAGAGATTGCTACGGCTGAGGTCAGAGAGGTCTTTTCCTGCTTTCTCCTCTAAGGTTTTGATGGTTTCCTGTCTCACATTCAGGTCCTTTATCCATTTTGAGTTTATTTTTGTGAATGGTGTGAGAAAGTGGTCTAGTTTCAACCTTCTGCATGTTGCTGTCCAGTTCTCCCAGCACCATTTGTTAAAGAGACTGTCTTTTTTCCATTGGATGTTCTTATCTGCTTTGTCAAAGATTAGTTGGCCATACGTTTGTGGGTCTAGTTCTGGGGTTTCTATTCTATTCCATTGGTCTATGTGTCTGTTTTTGTGCCAATACCATGCTGTCTTGATGATGACAGCTTTGTAGTAGAGGCTAAAGTCTGGGATTGTGATGCCTCCTGCTTTGGTCATCTTCTTCAAAATTACTTTGGCTATTCGGGGCCTTTTGTGGTTCCATATGAATTTTAGGATTGCTTGTTCTAGTTTTGAGAAGAATGCTGGTGCAATCTTGATTGGGATTGCATTGAATGTGTAGATAGCTTTGGGTAGTATTGACATTTTGACAATATTTATTCTTCCAATCCATGAACAGGGAATGTCTTTCCATTTCTTTATATCTTCTTCAATTTCCTTCATAAGCTTTCTATAGTTTTCAGCATACAGATCTTTTACATCTTTGGTTAGATTTATTCCTAGGTATTTTATGCTTCTTGGTGCAATTGTGAATGGGATCAGTTTCTTGATTTGTCTTTCTGTTGCTTCATTGTTAGTGTATAAGAATGCAACTGATTTCTGTACATTGATTTTGTATCCTGCAACTTTGCTGAATTCATGTATCAGTTCTAGCAGACTTTTGGTGGAGTCTATCGGATTTTCCATGTATAATATCATGTCATCGGCAAAAAGCGAAAGCTTGACTTCATCTTTGCCAATTTTGATGCCTTTGAGTTCCTTTTGTTGTCTGATTGCTGATGCTAGAACTTCCAGCACTATGTTAAACAACAGCGGTGAGAGTGGGCATCCCTGTCGTGTTCCTGATCTCAGGGAAAAAGCTCTCAGTTTTTCCCCGTTGAGGATGATGTTAGCTGTGGGCTTTTCATAAATGGCTTTTATGATCTTTAAGTATGTTCCTTCTATCCCGACTTTCTCAAGGGTTTTTATTAAGAAAGGGTGCTGGATTTTGTCAAAGGCCTTTTCTGCATCGATTGACAGGATCATATGGTTCTTCTCTTTTTTTTTATTAATGTGATGTATCACGTTGATCGATTTGCGAATGTTGAACCAGCCCTGCATCCCAGGAATGAATCCCACTTGATCATGGTGAATAATTCTTTTTATATGCTGTTTAATTTGATTTGCTAGTATCTTATTGAGAATTTTTGCATCTATAGTCATCAGGGATATTGGCCTGTAGTTCTCTTTTTTTACTGGGTCTCTGTCTGGTTTAGGAATCAAAGTAATACTGGCTTCATAGAATGAGTCTGGAAGTTTTCCTTCCCTTTCTATTTCTTGGAATAGCTTGAGAAGGATAGGTATTATCTCTGCTTTAAACGTCTGGTAGAACTCCCCTGGCAAGCCATCTGGTCCTGGACTCTTATTTGTTGGGAGATTTTTGATAACCGATTCAATTTCTTCGCTGGTTATGGGTCTGTTCAAGCTTTCTATTTCCTCCTGATTGAGTTTTGGAAGAGTGTGGGTGTTTAGGAATTTGTCCATTTCTTCCAGGTTGTCCAATTTGTTGGCATATAATTTTTCATAGTATTCCCTGATAATTGTTTGTATCTCTGAGGGATTGGCTGTAATAATTCCATTTTCATTCATGATTTTATCTATTTGGGTCATCTCCCTTTTCTTTTTGAGAAGCCTGGCTAGAGGTTTGTCAATTTTGTTTATTTTTTCAAAAAACCAACTCTTGGTTTCGTTGATCTGCTCTACCGTTTTTTTAGATTCTGTATTGTTTATTTCTGCTCTGATCTTTATGATTTCTCTTCTTCTGCTGCGTTTAGGCTGCCTTTGCTGTTCTGCTTCTATTTCCTTTAGGTGTGCTGTTAGATTTTGTATTGGGGATTTTTCTTGTTTCTTGAGATAGGCCTGGATTGCGATGTATTTTCCTCTCAGGACTGCCTTTGCTGTGTCCCAAAGCGTTTGGATTGTTGTATTTTCATTTTTGTTTGTTTCCATATATTTTTTAATTTCTTCTCTAATTGCCTGGTTGACCCACTCATTTATTAGTAGGGTGTTCTTTAACCTCCATGCTTTTGGAGGTTTTCCAGACTTTTTCCTGAGGTTGATTTCAAGCTTCATAGCATTGTGGTCTGAAAGTATGCATGGTATAATTTCAATTCTTGTAAACTTATGAAGGGCTGTTTTGTGACCCAGTATATGATCTATCTTGGAGAATGTTCCATGTGCACTCGAGAAGAAAGTATATTCTGTTGCTTTGGGATGCAGAGTTCTAAATATATCTGTCAAGTCCATCTGATCCAATGTATCCTTCAGGGCCCTTGTTTCTTTATTGACTGTGTGTCTAGATGATCTATCCATTTCTGTAAGTGGGGTGTTAAAGACCCCTCCAATGACCACATTCTTATCAATAAGGTTGCTTATGTTTATGAGTAATTGTTTTATATATCTGGGGGCTCCGGTATTCGGTGCATAGATATTTATAATTGTTAGCTCTTCCTGATGGATAGACCCTGTAATTATTATATAATGCCCTTCTTCATCTCTTGTTACAGCCTTTAATTTAAAGTCTAGTTTGTCTGATATAATTATGGCTACTCCAGCTTTCTTTTGGCTTCCAGTAGCATGATAAATAGTTCTCCATCCCCTCACTCTCAATCTAAAGGTGTCCTCAGATCTAAAATGAGTCTCTGTAGACAGCAAATAGATGGGTCTTGTTTTTTTATCCATTCTGATACCCTATGTCTTTTGGTTGGCGCATTTAATCCATTTACATTCAGTGTTATTATAGAAAGATACGGGTTTAGAGTCATTGTGATCTCTGTATGTTTTATGCTTGTAGTGATGTCTCTGGTACTTTGTCTCACAGGATCCCCCTTAGGATTTCTTGTAGGGCTGGTTTCGTGGTGACAAATTCCTTCAGTTTTTGTTTGTTTGGGAAGACCTTTATCTCTCCTTCTATTCTAAATGACAGACTTGCTGGATAAAGGATTCTCGGCTGCATATTTTTTCTGTTTAGCACACTGAAGATATCGTGCCAAGCCTTTCTGGCCTGCCAAGTTTCAAAGGAGAGATCAGTCACGAGTCTTATAGGTCTGCCTTTATATGTGAGGGCACGTTTATCCCTTGCTGCTTTCAGAATTTTCTCTTTATCCTTGTATTTTGCCAGTTTCACTATGATATGTCGTGCAGAAGATCGATTCAAGTTACGTCTGAAGGGAGTTCTCTGTGCCTCTTGGATTTCAATGCCTTTTTCCTTCCCCAGTTCAGGGAAGTTCTCAGCTATAATTTCTTCAAGTACCCCTTCAGCACCTTTCCCTCTCTCTTCCTCCTCTGGGATACCAATTATGCGTATATTATTTCTTTTTAGTGTAACACTTAGTTCTCTAATTTTTCCCTCATACTCCTGGATTTTTTTATCTCTCTTTCTCTCAGCTTCCTCTTTTTCCATAACTTTATCTTCTAGTTCACCTATTCTCTCCTCTGCCTCTTCAATCCGAGCTGTCGTCATTTCCATTTTGTTTTGCATTTCGTTTAAAGCGCTTTTCAGCTGCTCGTGACTGTTCCTTAGTCTCTTGATCTCTGTGGCAAGAGATTCTCTGCTGTCCTGTATACTGTTTTCAAGCCCAGTGGTTAATTTTATGACTATTATTCTAAATTCACTTTCTGTTATATTATTTAAATCCTTTTTGATCAGTTCATTAGCTGTTGTTATTTCCTGGAGATTCTTCTGAGGGGAATTCTTCTGTTTGGTCATTTTGGATAGTCCCTGGAGTGGTGCGGACCTGCAGGGCACTTCCCCTGTGCTGTAGTGTATAACTGGAGTTGGTGGGCAGGGCCGCAGTCTGACCTGATGTCTGCCCCCAGCCCACCGCTGGGGCCACAGTCAGACCAGTGTGTGCCTTCTCTTCCCCTCTCCTAGGGGCGGGATTCCCTGTGGGTTGGCGTGGCCCGTCTGGGCTACTTGCACACTGCCAGGCTTGTGGTGCTGGGGATCTGGCGTATTAGCTGGGGTGGGTAGGCAAGGTGCACGGGGGCAGGAGGGGCAGGCTTAGCTCGCTTCTCCTTAGGTGATCCACTTCAGGAGGGGCCCTGTGGCAGCTGGAGGGAGTCAGATCCGCTGCCGGAGGTTTGGCTCTGCAGAAGCACAGAGTTGGGTGTTTGTGCAGAGGAGCGAGCAAGTTCCCTGGCAGGAACTGGTTCTCTTTGGGATTTTGGCTGGGGGATGGGCGGGGGAGATGGCGCTGGCGAGCACCTTTGTTCCCCACCAAGCTGAGCTCTGCCGTCCAGGGGCTCAGCAGCTCTCCCTCCCTTTGTCCTCCAGCCTTCCCACTTTCTGAGCAGAGCTGTTAACTTCTGACCTCCCCGAAGCTAAGTCGTGCTTGCTGTCAGAACACAGTCTGTCTGGCCCCTCCGCTTTTGCCAGCCAGACTCGGGGGCTCTGCTTGGCCGGCGAGCCGCCCCTCCACCCCGGCTCCCTCCCGCCAGTCCGTGGAGCGCGCACCGCCTCGCCGCCCTTCCTACCCTCTTCCGTGGGCCTCTTGTCTGCGCTTGGCTCTGGAGACTCCGTTCTGCTAATCCTCTGGTGGTTTTCTGGGTTATTTAGGCAGGTGTATGTGGAATCAAAGTGATCAGCAGGACGCGTGGTGAGCCCAGCGTCCTCCTGCGCTGCCATCTTTCCTCTCTCCAGCAATCTCCACATTTAATGCAATCACTATCAAAATACCAACATCGATTTTTCGTAACTAGAACAAAAAATCCCAGAATTTGTATGGAACCATAAAAGACCCCAAATAGCCAAAGCAATCTTGAAAAAGAAAAACAAAGCTGGACGCATCACAAACAGACTTCAAATTATATTACAAATATAGATGAGTTTGTATTCTTAGAATCTTATGTGTAGAATCACTCAGTGTTCTCTCTCTCTCTCTCTCTCTCTCTCTCTCCCCCCGTAATCTGGCTTATTTTCAAGTAGAATAATGATTTTTAGATTGTTCCATATGGTTGCTTACTTATCCATTCACTGTTGATAGATATTTTGACTGCTTCCATTTATGGGTCTTACTAATAAACCTGCTATGACATTTGTGAAAGAAAAAACAACAAATAAGTAGTGATCAAGACAATAGGGCACTGGCACAAAAACAGACACATAGATCAATGGAACAGAAGAGAAACCCCAGAAATGGATCCACAACTATATGGTTAACTAATCTTTGACAAAAAAGGAAAGAATACACAATGGAAAAGTCTTTTTAACAAATGGTGTTGGAAAAACTGGACAGCAGCCTGCAAAGGAATAAAACTGGACCAATTTCTTACATACAAAAGAAACTCAAAATGGATGAAAAACCTTAATGTGAGATAGGAAATCATCAAAATCCTAGAGGAGAACATAGGCAATAACTTCCTTGACATCAGCCATAGCAACTTATTAGAAATGTCTCCTTTAGTAAGGGAAACGAAAAAATAAACTATTGGGGCTTCATCAAGATAAAAAGCTTCTGTAAAGGGAAGGAAATAATCAACAAAACTGAAAGTCAACTTATGGAATGGGAGAAAATACTTGCAAATGATATATCTGGTAAAAGGCTAGTATTCAAAATATATAAAGAACTTATAAAAGTCAACACCTCAAAAAACAAGCCATCCAATTAAAAAATGAACAGAAGACATGAATAAACAATTTTTCAAAAACATGAAGTTAGATGACAGACACATGAAAAGATGCTCAACATCACTATCAGGGAAATACAATTGAAGGCTACAATGCACTATCACTTCCCACCTGTCAGAATGGCTAAAATTAACAGCACAGGAAACAGGTGTTGGGGAGAATGCAGAGAAAGGGGAACCCTCTTACACTGTTGGTGGGAATGAAAACTGGTACAGCCACTCTGAAAAACAGTATGAAAGTCCCTCAAAAAGTTAAAAATAGAACTACCCTGATTCAGCAATTGCACCTCTAGGTATTTACCCAAATGTTACAAAAATTCTGATTTGAAGGGTCACATGCACCCTGATGTTTATAGCAGTATTATTAATAATAGCCAAATCATGGAAAGAGCCCAAATGTCCACTGACTGATGAATAGATAAAGAAGATATGGTATTTATATAGAATGGAATATTACTCAACCATCAAAAAGAATCAAATCTTGCCATTTGCAATGACGTGTGGGGCTAGAGAGTGTACAGCTAAGTGAAATAAATCTGTCAGAGAAAGGCAAATACCATATGATTTCACTCATGTAGAATTTAAGAAACAAAACAGACATAAGGGAAAAAGAGTAAAAAGGTGGGGGGCAAACCAGAAAACAGACATCGAACTACAGAGAGCACGGGGATTATTATCAGAGAGGAGGTGGATGGGGGCATGGATTAAATGGGAGATGGGGATTAAGGAATTCACCTGTCATGATGAGCACAGGGTGATGTATGGAAGTGTTGGATTGCTATATTGCACACCTGAAATTAATATTACACTATAGGTTAACTAACTGGAATTTACATAAAAACTTGAAGCTAAAAAAAAATTAAAATGTCCAATTTTAATATTCACTCAGCATTATATATATAATATATACATAAAATAATATAAATATATAATTATATATATAGGTCATATCAACAAAATTGTAACTTTCTATAGTTTTTAAACTCCAAAGAACTTAGAAATTATTTAGGAAATCTTTTTATTATTTATTTGTTTTATTCCACTCACATTGGAAAAGTATGACTTTTGTGATATTAATTTCTGGCACAGAGTTAAAAACTCAGGGTCTTAGCATTCAGTTTTGTCTTATTTTATTTATCTCATGATTGTTTTCTTTGAACTGTAAGAGAAAGATCAACCAGATTATTGTTTATTATCTCAACATAAATGTCAGAAACCTATCTGTTTCAGACCTCAACATACAAATTGACGTATTCACAAAAGTAAACATTGTTAAGGGAAAATTCTAGAATATGAAAAATTTGTCAAGTAAATATTTAAGAAAAGTTTACCCATTATAAACATTGAGATTCATGGATTTATTAGAAATTAGAGCTATATGAATACAAACGGTTTAAAACATTTTAACGAAAAGAACACAGCTGCATCAATAGATTAAAAATACAGCATCACAGCTTATAAAAAATTTCATAGTAATAAATATAGCTAAGATAACTATTTTTCACATAATTTAACATTTCGTTAAATACTCTGGGAGGTTTTACAAGCAATTTTTAGAAAACAAGAAAAATAGTAGGGAGTATTGCCACATGGTACATTCAAGGAAATGATACAGGGAGACAAAATAGAAATCCCAAAAATCATACACAGACAAAATCAAACTCATTTAACAATATTGAGAATAAAACTATTTTGTTATGTAAAATTGATTAGTTTGAAATGTATATATTAAGTATATTTTTATAGTTTGAAATTGCCTGGTTTCTGGAAGGCAGAAGTTGGAAAATTTTGGGAAGGAGGTTCGAGAGAAAGCATGAGATGAAGTAAAATTATCATTGTTTTCCAAGTCTAGCAGATGATACATTAAAAATTATGTCCAAATTAACCTTTCCAGATTTATAGTAATTATAATATGCAGATTTTCATGTTTACCTGACTGAAAGTCTAGAGGAATTGGAGATTAACACAGACTCTAATATACATTATTTTTGTCAGCTGGGAAAGATATATGGACAAAGGGAAACTAATTCATAAAACAAAAAGACTTCTCTTTTTCTATTTGTAAGTGAAATAAAGTAAATTTATGTTGTGTCAAGTCATTTTAGACAAAGTGAATTGGGAAAGAAGTGAAAGTAAATGATCACTTCACAGATGCCTGAAGTTCACATGAAGTACTAAGATTGTGTGAAAGCATACTGAAAATCACCCTGAGTTCTGTTAAATGTTTTTGCTAGCATATTAAAAATAAATAAAAACCTGTCAAGAATGTTTGTTAAGTGGAACTCTGATATTCATGATCTTCCCACTGGGTTTAAATATCACTCTCTATTTCTGAGGTGCTCACTTATTATATAAGCAGCACATTAATAGAAAGACATTTCTTTAACCATTCAATTTTTGTGCCTGAAATCTTACATTTAAAAAAAAATCTTAAAGATAATGTTTTAGTAGTAAACACCACAGGTTTTTTCTAAATTAAGATAAATAAATCTAAATAAACCATGGCCATGGTGTTCTGTGTATAATAATAACATACAAAATAATGCCATGCAAATATATAGGTTTTTGAAAGCCCATGTTTCTTGCTTCCCAGAAAAGAAAGATTAACATAATGTATTTCTTTAAAAAACTAAAAACAACAACCAACTAAACTGGAACTTAAAAAGAAATCCCGAATAAATCATAAATAATTACATCCATTGCTTACAGATTACCTTTATGAATTACCTTTTGCTCATCCAAATTTGAAAATGTTGAGTAACACTTGCCTAAGAATTTTATTTTTGTAAATGTTTATTTTTGAGAGCGAGAGAGAGAGAGACAGACAGACAGAGAGAGAGGCGCGCAGGCACAGAATCCAAAGCAGGCTCCAGGCTCCGAGCTATCAGCATAGAGACAGAAGTGGGGCTCAAACTCACGAACTGTGAGATCATGACCTGAGGCAGTCAGACACCTAACCGACTGAGTCACCCAGGCGCCCCTTTCCTGAGAATTTTAAAAGAAGTAGTTTCTTTAGTTTTTATTTTCATTCTAGTTAACTTACAGTGTTATGTTAGTTTCAGGTGTACAATATAGTGATCCAATGATTCCATACATTACTCAGTGTTCATCACAGTAAGTGCCCTCCTTAATCCCTATTACGCTTTATCCCATCTGCCCACCTAACTTCCCTCTAGTAACCACCAAAGTGTTCTTTAGAGGTTACAACTCTGTTTTTGATTTGTTTCTTTCTCTCTTTTTTCCCTTTGCTCATTTGTTTTGTTTCTTAAATTCCACATATGAGTGAAAGCCCATGGTATTTGTCTTTCTCTAACTTATTTCGCTTAGCATTATACTTTCTAGCTCCATCCATGTCATTGTAAATGGCAAGGCTTCATTCTTTTATATGGCCGAATAATATTCTGTGTGTGTGTGTGTGTGTGTGTGTGTGTGTGTGTATGTGTGTGTGTATACACCTAATTATACACATACACACACACACTCCTTCCTTATCCATTCACCAGCTGATGTATACTGGGGCTGCTTCCATATCTTGGCTATTGTATACAATCTGCTATAAATATAGGGGTGAATGTATCCCTTTGAATTAGTGTTTTTGCATTCTTTAGGAAAATACCCAGTAGTGTGATTACTGGATCATAGGTAGTTCTATTTTTAACTTTTTGAGAAACCTCCATACTGTTTTCCAGAGTGGCTGCATCAATTTGTATTTCCACTAACAGTGCAAGAGGGTTTCCCTTTCTCCACATCCTCGCCAGTACTTGTCGTTGCTTGTGTTGTTGATTTTACCCATTTTGACAGGTATGAGGTGATATCTCATTGTAGTTTTGATTTACATTTTCCTGATGGCTAGTGATGATGAACATCTTTTCATGTGTCTTTTGGTCATCTGTATATTTTCTTCGGAGAAATGTCTGTTCATATCCTCTGCCCATTTTTAATTGGATTATTTGGTTTTGGGGTGTTGAGTTGTATAAATTTTTTATATATTTTGGATACTAACTCTTTATTGGATATGTCATTTGCAAATATCTTCTCCCATTCCATAGATTGCCCTTTAGTTTTGTTGGTTGTTTCCTTTGCTATGCAAAAGGTGTTTTTGTTTGTTTGTTTGTTTGTTTTCCTTTTTTTTTTCCTGATATAGTCCCAAGAGCTTATATTTGCTTTTGTTTCCCTGGCCTCAGGAGACATATCTACAAAAAAGTTACTTTGGCTGATGTCAAAGAAATTACTGCCTGTGTTCTCCTCTAAGATTTTATGGTTTATTTATTCATGGTTTCAGGTCTCACATTTAGGTCTTTCATCCATTTTGATTGTACTTTTGCATATGGTATAAGAAAGTGTCCCAGTTTCTTTCTTTTTTTAGGCTGCTGTCCAGTTTTCCCACCACCATTTATTGAAGAGATTGTCTTTTTCCGGTTAGATATTCTTTCCTGCTTTGCCAAAGAATAATTGACCATATAGATTTGGGTTCATTTCTGAGTCTTCTCTTCTGTTCCATCGTTTTTGTGCAAGTTCCATACTCTCTTCATGACTATAGCTTTGCAATTAACTTGAAGTCTAGAATTGTGATGTCTCCAGCTTTGCTTTTCATTTTCAAGATTGCTTTCGCTATTCGGGGTGTTTTGTGGTCCCATACAAATTTTAGGATTCTTTGTTCTAGTTCTGTGAAAAAGGATGTTCATATTTTGTTAGGGATTGCAGTACATGTGTAGGTTGCTTTGGGTAGTATAAACGTTTTTTTTTTTTTTTTTTTCAACGTTTTTTATTTATTTTTGGGACAGAGAGAGACAGAGCATGACGGGGGAGGGGCAGAGAGAGAGGGAGACACAGAATCGGAAACAGGCTCCAGGCTCCGAGCCATCAGCCCAGAGCCTGACGCGGGGCTCGAACTCACGGACCGCGAGATCGTGACCTGGCTGAAGTCGGACGCTTAACCGACTGCGCCACCCAGGCGCCCCTAGTATAAACGTTTTGACAATATTTGTTCTCCCAGTCCATGACCATGGAATGTTTTTCTACTTTTTTGTGTCTTTAATTTCTTTCATCAATGTTTTCTAGTTTTCAGAGTATACCTCTTTCACCTCTTTGGTTAGGTTTTTTCTGTGTATCTTATTTTTGGCACAATTGTAAATGGGATTTTTTCTTAATTTAACAGAACTAACTTTGAAGCTAGTCACAGGATTCTTTGTTTACAAAAATCTAATTTGACCTAAAAGCGTTTGTTCAGTCAATGATTTCAGCAATATTTTACTGGTTTATATTGCAGAAAAATTATTTTATGACAGTGTTTTTGAAATTTTTACATTAAACTTTAAAATCGCTTCAGTATTTCTAAGTATTGAATATTGAATACTCTGAATTTCAAAGAATTCTTTTGTTATTTCTCTTGATTGTTCATCTGAAATTTCTTACTCTTTCTTGTCATTCACGACATGGCTGTTTTTGAAGATACAAACCTTTCTTTAGATAGAAAAATGTAGTTTTCCTAAGAAAAATTATAGGTTTATCATATTTCAGATTCAATTTTAACATTATAAAATTTAAACTGGTTGGATCTTGATCTCATTCTTTTTTACTGAAATATTTGGTTTATAACATTAAGGTAAAACACAGTTGTGTTATTCTACACAATAAGTTTAAATTCGTAATATTGATTACACCCCAAATTTAAACTGCTAAATAATATTTACTATTTCTTTGTGCTTCTAATTTATTTCAAAGTCATTTAAAGTAATTTACTTCTGTATGTGGCTATGTCTCCTCCTTGATATAAAGTTGAGTTTCTTTACTTACTTTTTTCAATTTTTTTTTGGTGAAGGGGGCTTTTGTAAATTAAAATTTTCTTTGTGAATATGTAAAATATTTATATATTTTCTAAACCAAAACTACAGTAACAGGGTGTGTTTCGAAAAGGCACCCTTCCATCATTGCCTCTTCACCCTGTTCCTTTTCTTATCCAGAGATAACAATTTTTATTAAATTACAAGTTCAGTGAAAGGTTTTTCTTTATCTCTTAGTTTCAATTATGTTTTTCTTGGGATTTTACAGAGGAATAAATTTAATATTAGCCTGAGTTGGTGAAGAAATTGTTAGGACTAAACAAACCCCTTTTACTGAAGTTGAAAGTTTTCAGCTGAAATGGTTTCCATATAGGCCAGTGTTTTTCTTTTTTTCTCCTCTCCCTGCTTGTCCATCCGGCCTTTCTAGATTAGATGAGTGGTTTTTTTGCTTCTATTCTTCTTCATATATATTAGCTGTTGCTACTGGAAGGTGTTCACTTCATTTCTATTAGGGACAGAAATCCTTTCAACAGGAAACATGACTGAGAATAGCTGTGTGATTCCATTTACCATGTGAATATAACCCCACAAGCTAGACTTCACCTTGCTATTCTCCTCACCATTGGTCATGATGGTACCTTGATCAACAAATTTCTCTTAGTTTGTGTATTAGAGTCCTCCAGAGAAATAAAACCATAGTGGATTTATATAAAGAGATTGTAATAATTTAGCTCATGTTTTTATGGAGCCTGAGAAGTCCCATGATCTGTTATCTGCAAGATGGAAACCCCACAAAGCCATTGGTGTAATCCCAGTCCTATTCCCAAGGCCTAAAAACCAGGGGAGCTGATGGTGCAAATCTCAGTTCAACGGCAGGAGACTGATATCCTGGCTCAGGAAGGCATGAAAGAAGCAAAAAGGGGTGAATTCCTCCTTCATAAACCTTTTTGTTCTATTGGAGCCCTCACAGATTGGATGATACTCACCCACATTAGGGAAGACTATTTTAATGAGTCTACTCATTCAAGTGGTAATCTTACTCAGAAATACTCAAAGTCACAACCAAGAATATTGTTTAATCTGGACATCCATTTCCCTTGTCAAAGTTGACACATAAAATTAACCATCACAATTTATCTGCTTCCTCACTCTAGACTCAGCTTTATAAATGCAGGGGCCATGTTTAATGTCTTCCTCATTCTGTTCCTTTTGTCATACAACGATCTCCTTCACACTGAAATTCAAATACTTTCTTGGGAGTAAGCAGCTAATATTAAATATACAAACTCCTTATGAAGAAGTATGAAGATATAGGAGATGAACAATATAGCAAAAATATGATTTTTATGTTACTCTTATATGCATCATTTTACCTTAAGTATATATATACCTGAGGCATACCCATATCCCTATACTTTTGGCAACAATCACACTTTCATAAAACTTACTCATTTCTTTTCTAAAAATCTATTTCTTTCCCAGTTTTTGAAATTTTGCTTATTAGAATCATGAGTTTCTCAAGTTACAGAGTTTCCCACATCCAGTTATTTACCAAGTGATACTGATTCTATTTTCAGATTATCTCTTCAATCATTTTTTTTATGTATGCCTGTTTCCCCTGACTTAGTTTGGATATCAATTCTCTTTCCAAATCTTTTGTCCAATCTCTCTGTAGTGGCCTGTTTTGTTCTTCCATACACCATAATGAAGCTTGGATTTCTTTGTATAAAATATATCTTTCATATCACTCTTTGGTTAAGAAAAAGTATGCTTTTTAACACATAGGATTATGTCTAATATCTTTAAATTGGAAGTTAAATCTTGCAGATTTTGTCCCTATCTACTTGTTCAGTTATTTTCTATTTTGTAACCTATGTTCCAAGCTTTGTAAATCTCTATTAATTTCCTCTATATATGATGATCTTACCTTTAAGTCTATACTTTGCCTTTAATTCTTTGCCTTTAAGTCTATACTTTCTTCTGTTTGAAAAACCCTATGTTGCTCTCTGCCTAAAAGATATCTACTTATTTTTCACTTTCAAAGTAAATTATTATATTCTACTTTGATGATGTCAGATCCTACAAAGAATTAGTTGCCTCATTTTCTCTAACAATGATATAAACAAGAATAATTAGACTTTTATGTGCCATTTTCTTTCCATCGTGTTTTTATCAAATTCTTAAAACCACTCTTTTTCAGGTGATAAAGCTGAGGTTCAGAACCATTACTTAATTCAGCCAAGAGAATATAAGCTCAGTCCCTACTACTTAATGAACCCTTTAAAAAGCACCTCAATGAGTGTATTTGTAAATAATTCTTCATATTTAGATACACATTAATTCTCACCATACTGTTCATTTAACTCTCTTGCTTCTCATCTATTTGCTTATCTCCCTGAGAAGACCTTCATCCTCATTACTTTTTTTACTTTATTTCCACTCTAATTTCTCTGAGATAACCTGAAAAGGAACAGACCTTCTCCTTTTATCTATTTATTACTCTTAAGCATATCCAGCATGAGTTCTTTGTGTCCATAAGCAGTATAGTTGTCATTAATTACCCTGTCCAATTCTTGGTCTTCTATTTTCCACCTACTCTTGGCTTCCAGGATCTGAGTTCTGATCTCTTGCTTGAGTTAGAGTTACATCCCTTCTGTCTCTCTTGATTTCTTATTTACTTTATATTAGTAAGTGTATAGGCTACATATGGCTAAGGATGTAGTAAGAATGAGACCTAGACATCCTGGGTGACTCGGTTAAGCTTCTGACTTTGGCTCAGGTTATGATCTCGCAGTTCATGAGTTCAAGCCCTACTTTAGGCTCTCTGATGTTAGCACAGAGCCAAATGAACCCACTTCGGATCCTTTTCCCCCCTCTCTCACTGTCCCTTCCCCGCTTGCATGCATGTGCTCGCTCTCTCTCTCTCTCTCTCTCTCAAAAATAAATAAACATTTTTAAAAATATCATTCAGTAACCAAGATCCTTTATAAATCTGTCCATACTCCAAGGTATTGTCCTGATCTGCATGGTCCAAGACAAAGTACTACCAGGTCTGTGTTCTAACATTTTTTTCCAGGGGAAATAGTGCAATGCAATGATACATCAAAAGTTGCACATACCGCCTCTGTTCATATACCATTAGTGTGGACACAGTCATATGACCATATCAAACTGAAAGAGAGGTTGTAAAATACAGTCACCAGGTAGAGCGTCTGAAGGAGGAAAAGAGAATAGAAACTTAAAATTGGTTACTAGTGTGCACTACATTTATCTATTATTTATTGTGAAACCGTGCTAATTTAACATATATATATGTTTATTTCATAGAAAATTCTACACTTGAACTAGAAAGTCCTCAGTTTGAATCCTAGCACAACCATGAAACTCTTTGTACTTTGGAAATGACATTTTCTGTGCTATATTTTTTATGACTGAAACTAGTTTGTAGAAATGTTATCCATATACATTAAGTTAATCTTAATGTATTATCCACTGCATACTTCAGAAACATCATGCATGGTGACCAGAGAAAGTACCCTTAACGTTATGTTCATTCATTTTCCCAACAACTCATTTTTATTAAAGAGACTATCCTTTATCATTAAAAGGGAAAGTGATTGAAAATAATAATGATAAATGTTTTCTTACTGAAAAGAAGAAAGAATGGATATTGCAATAACGTTTAAAGAAAAAAATCCAAAATTACCGCTATTCGCATGACCATATGATCTCTCCCATAGACTTGTTCTGTGATCTTGAGCTTTTTTGTCTGTCCTCTCTTGGCCTCAGTTTTCTTATTTACAAAAACTTGATGATCTCCAAGTTTCTTTCCTTTACTAATGTTCCTGATTCTCTTTAGTTAAAAATATGTATTTATTAAACATTTTTTATGTGTAAGAGACTATATGGCATTTTTATTGCAAGGCAGTTTGATGATGATGATGAACTGTTGAATAAAACAGACCTATATTCCTCTGCTGAGAAGCTTACATTCTAATAAGATTGGTAATAAAAATTAAGGGAAAATAATGATGGGGTAATTAATATCAGAAGACATGAAAACCAGGCTTAGAAGAAAGAAAATGGATATATTTTTACAAATCTATGGTTTTCAGTAACATAAACTGTTATATACATAGTTTCTCATATAGTTATATATAGTTATGTATATAGTTTATTAGGTATATATTACCTTGGGATAATGTATAATTAAAACACAGCTTACATGTATCCCTAATGAATTTACTCAGCCTACTTTATCCCACTTCTACTCCTTCACCTACCTAAAAAACACATTACATAATTTATATGGAGTAGTATAGAACTCAAACATAATCTCCTGCATCTTCTTACTCTAGATGACTTTCTATAAAAGTGCTCAATGACACCCAGACAGATATTACATTTGTTTATTTTTTTAAATTTTTTTTCTTTTTTTTACATTTAAGTTTATTAATGGTGATATTAAGCAGTCTTTTGATACTAAATGATACTAGAAATAAAATAATTATTCTCTACTGAGGCTACATTCTGCCTATAAAAATATTTCATCTATGAAAACACTTGGCCTCTATAGCATCATTGGAGGATATTAGTCATGTGTGCCAGTAAAAAGGTCATAGCACAATAAATTTTAAATACACATGTTAAGTATAATTTGACACGGTTCAATATCTTAAAATATGCATTTTGTTATATCTTTATTCCAAGGCACATCTCCAGCTTTGAATTACTAACTGAATAAGTGAAAAAATTATTAACTGCCATGTAGTCCTTTTCAATTAATCCACATTAACTTTCTAACCTTAACGTCCATTGAGAGGTACCCACGTATACGTTTTCTGTTTGTCACTTAATCTTAGTATCTCATCTCTAAATTTGCTTATCATAATCACAAAAACTAATCTTTATGGAACTCCATGTGTGCGTGCTAGCTACAGTGATAAATTATTTTTTAATCCTCATCTAACTCGATGAGCTAGGTTGTTGTATTATAGTCACTTAATTATGACCAGAAAGTTAACCCAAATTAATGGTTATCATTATACAGAATAACTATTTCTAAGTCTATTTGACAATGCTTAAAATGCAAGATTTCTCTAAGAGGCATAGTGCTAACATTATTCTGTTTTTTTTTTTTCTAAGTATAGAGGACCATCTGCTAATTCAACAAGGCTGTTATATATTACCTTTCCCCCAATTCTGTTATATTCATGTATATATGAATATACACACAAAAGCATTCATTTAAAGTCAGTATACTACATCTATTACTTACATATAGAATATTTTCTAGTGATAAGTCCTAAGAAATTCTTAAGCACCCAAATAGCTTAGAGTTAAGACCACCAGCTTTTAGCAGTAAAACACCAGTTGAGTGAATTCTGTCCAGTTTTATTTTTGGTTACTTTCTTCTTTTAAATGTTGACTTGTGTTATCTGTGTAGATATTCATTGTAGATTATTGGGAAAGTACAGAAAACTGTTAGTTAAGACGTGGTCAATGCTCTTTGAGAACTGATAGTGGTGTCTTAAACAATGTAATAATCATACTCGTCTTTTCTAAAAATTCTGAAATGCCAGATGAGTCGGAGGGAAAGAGGTATCTTCTATACTGTTAGGCTACCATCCCCTAGGTTGTTGCTGTCACCATGTCTCATCTAAATAAGACTGAATGTCAGAAAACATACTTGAATGGGTAGCATTTTATTTTCAGGAATTATTAGACAGTGACTTTCACCATCTGCTGCTATCTTACTGGACAAAACATGGCAATTTTGAACTTACCAGAGTCTTGCTAATGTGGTGTTTAAGTAGATGGTCATGCATCCAGCTAAAATTATCAATGTTCTAGTATTAAAAAAAAGAAAAGGAGAGTGGGTATTGGGATCAGTAATCACTAAAGAAAAGTATCTCTCTGAGATTTTTAATGTTAATTTTGGATTAGTGTGATTAATGATGAAATAAATGTATGGAACATTAATTATTCCACAGTGTGGAGGTTTTAAGCTAGATCCCCAAAAATGCAAATTCTGGGTCAAAATATGGCAAACAAACCAAAAAAGTTAAAATCATGCCTAAATATGTCTCATAAAGATAGTACTAGTTTATGCTTAAACATAATTTATGCCTGAAAACTATGATATATTCCAGGATTTATTTATAACTTTGCAAGTGTGATAGACAAAATACTTTAAAACTGCACATTAGTTTCACTTTTAAGCATGATATATTTCTAAGTGAATTGGCCAATTTCGTTTGCTCTACACATTGTCTCCTTATGCATCTTCTTATTTTATGTAGAATCTAATGTTTCTTATGGAAACTTCATATATATCGCGGAGAGTAACACTTCACTAATAATGTTACTTTTAAATATTTTCCTAGTTTGATCTTTACTTCTTGTTTATTAACTTACTGCTTTTCTATGTTTTAGAACTTTAAAAGCTATATGTTTTCAGTACTCAAATCCATCAATAATATTTTTCAAGTGTCTTATCCTCAGTTATATTGAGATGTAATTGACATATCACCACATAAGTAAAGTGTACAGCATAATGATTTCACTTACCATTTCACATACCATGAAATGATTACTACAGTAAGTTAACTCTGATCACCTCATATAGATACAGGGAAAAAAAAAGAAAATACATTTATTTTTCCTGGTGATGAGAACATTGAGGATTTACTCTCAACAACTTTTATATATGCCGAACAACTTTTACATATGCCAAACAGCAGTGTTAACTATAGTCATCATGTTGTACATTACATCCCTAGTACTTGTAACTGAAAATTTGACCACCTTCCTCCATTTCCCCCTTCCCCACCCCTATTTCTGGTAATCACAGATCTGATGTTTTCTATGAATTTGTGTTATGTTTATCTATTTATTTATTTTTAAATTTCTAACACAGAAGTGAGAGCATACAGTATTGGTCCCATCCTCTCTCTCTCTCTCTCTCTCTCTCTCTTTCTTTTCTAGAAGTTTGTACCTCTTAGTCCCCTTCACATATTTTGCTCACCTTCAGCATCTCCCAGCTGTGGTAACCAACCAACACTTTGTTCTCTATAAGTTTGCTTTATTTTGTTTGTTTGTCTTGTTTAGATTCCACATATAAGTATTTGTCTTTTTCAGATTTATTTCACTTAGCATAATACTCTGTAAGTCCATCCATGATGTCACAAATGGCAACATTTCTTTCTTCTTTAATGCTGAGTAATATTCTGAGGCACAGGAATCCCTTGAAGATGCTACAAGTTCAGTTCCAGACCACAGCAATAAAGTGATCTTTACAACAAATATTTTTTCTGGTTCCCAATACATATATGAAAGTTCTGTTTCTACTGTAGACTAGTAAGTGTGCAATATCATTATGTCAAAAAAAATGTACGTACCTTAATGAAAAAATACTTTATTGCTAAAAAATGGTAACCATCATCTGAACTTTCAGCAAATCATAATCATTGATCATAGATCACCATTACAAATATAATAACAATGAAAAAGTTTGAAATATTACAAGAATTATCAAAATATGACAGACATGGAGTGAGCAAATGCTGAGAACAAAATGGGACTGATAGACTTGCTTGAGAGTTGCCATAAATCTTCAATTCGTAGAGAAGGCAGTATCTACAAAGTGCAATAAAGTGAGTACAATAAAATGAAGTATGTCCAGTGAAGGAATGCATATATACATACATAAATACATACATACGTATATCATCTTTATTCACTTATCAATGGACACTTAGGTTACTTTTATGTCTTAGCTATTGTAAATAATGCTGCAATATATATATAGATATAGATATAGATAGATATATATTGATATATATATATAGATATATATTGATATATATTGATACATATATATTGATATATATTGAATTGATATTTTTGTTTTCTTCAGATAAATACCCAAAAGTAGAATTGCTTGAACATATGATAGTTGGCTCACATCTTTTCATGGCTTGTAAGTTTGAGCCCCACATTGGGCTCTGTGCTGAGAGCTCACAGCCAGGAGCCTCTTTCAGATTCTGTGTCTCCCTCACTCGCTGCCCCTCCCCCACTCACTCTCTTGTCTCTCTTTGTCTCTCTCTCTCAAATTTACTTTATTAATAAAATTTAAAAAATTTGATTCACTAAAACAGCAGACCTTTGGAAATCTCTATTTACAAGTCATAGAAGAATCGAAATCCAATACAGTGTCTTAGCACAGGCTGCTATAACAAAATGCCATGGGCTAGGTGTCCTAAATAGCAGACATTTATTTCTTACAGTTCTGGATGTAAGTCTGACCTGAGATCAGAATGCCAACATCATTAAATTATGGTGAAGTCATCTGTCTTGCAGATGGCTGCTTTCTTGGTGTATCCTCAAATGGTGAAGAAATAGAAGAGAGAAGAAAGAAAGCAGGTTATCTGGTCTATTCTTTTTGGGCACTAATCTCATCCTGAGGACTGTATCCTCATGACCTCATCTAAACCTTATTACCTTCCAAAGGTCCCACCTCCAAATACTATCACATTGGGAGTTAAGACTTCACCATGTGAATTTTCGGGAAACACAGTCATTAACTACCAGAAAATGTACTCAAAATATAATTGTTCCAAAGATTACATATCAGTTACTATGGCTAAAAATGTAAATGGCCTCAAGCCCAGGACCTGGACATGTTAGATTGCCAGGGTTTGAGCCCAGGCTGAGGGTGGCTGGATACCTCAGGCCCGGGGAGTTCTGGATCAGTGCCTGCGGGGCTGGCTGTAAGTACACCCAGCCGAGGGGCTCACAGAGACCCAGGAGGTTCAGGGAGCATTAGTGATCTATGTGTGTTTTTCCAAGGCACCTAATAAAAAACTTCTTCACAAAATGGTTAATATGATTACGTGAAACAGAAAATGGCAAGCACGTGTCTGTATTAGAGCTCCTTGGCAACATTCTTATCATCCCTCAAGCCACCCTTGGTGGGAGAATAAAAGGCAGAAACATGCAGTATCACTCTAACTCTGGAAAAGCAGAAGGGTTAAAACTTTATCCACAATTTGTGACTCTGTGTGAAAAGGAATTAGCTGCTAACAGCAAGACAGCTGAAGCCACGGTTGTGGCAGGAACAGGATACTTACCTGAACAAACAGGAGTTATAAAGCTGGATACCAGTGGACCATATACACACCTAGATTAGTTTTGAAAAACTAAGTTAGCTTCTGCAATTTTTGTTTCAATTTTTTTTTTTAACGTTTATTTATTTTTGAGACAGAGACAGAGCATGACCAGGGGAGGGTCAGAGAGAGAGGGAAACACAGAATCTGAAACAGGCTCCAGGCTCCGAGCAGTCAGCACAGAGCCCGACGCCGCGGGGCTTGAACTCACGGACTGCGAGATCATGACCTGAGCCGAAGTCGGACGCTCAACCGACTGAGCCACCCAGGTGCCCCTGCAATTGTTTTGTGGTAGAAAATGATCTCAACTCTAATTATTTTCTTCCCCTTCTTTTTTTTTTTAATGTTTATTTTTGAGAGAGTGAGAGAGAGTGTGAGAAGGGGAGGGGCAGAGAGCGAGGGAGACACACAGTCCAAAGCAGGCTCCAGGCTCTGACCTGTCAGCACACAGCCGGTTGCAGAGCTTGAACTCACAAACCGCGAGATCATGACCTGAGCTGAAGTCAGACGTTTAACCCACTAAGTGACCCAAGTGCCCCATTCTTCCTCTTCTTCTTGAATATGCTAACCTGCAGCAATTTTAGATAAGAAAATCCTGGGTCCTATCCATAACTCTGTAACCTGCTAATTGGATGACCTTGTCAAGTCGCAAAACACTGTGTTAGGTAGACATGAGCAAGGAAGGATAAAGCAGGTGCTGGCCACACCTTTGGAGCCACCCTGAAAGTTAACAGTCAAACTTTCAGAGCTACCTCTAAGGGCTAACAGAACAGGAAAGGCCTTGCCACAGAGCTGGCTCAAAAGCCACAAGGGGACTTAGATGAGCATGTGCTCAAAATGTGCACCTTGCCCTTAAGTACTTTTAAGGTGACAACAAAAGCTCATAAGACACTCATAAATACACAATACATAAATAAATGCAAATAGAATGCATCATGGGTAGGTGCATGCTGAGAAGCCATAATGTCATATAACCACCAGGTGTCAATCAAAAATATCAATAAAGCCAAATTCACATGTACACAAAACAAGCTTAAAAGGTTGTAGGTAGAGCTTCTTGGAGCCATTGCCATCCTTCTTCTGGCAGTGGTCTGCTTTTACTCTTGCAAGTGTATTCTACTTACCTACTTGATAAACTCTATCTCCCCATTCTGATCTGGGATCTCCAATTCTTTGGTACATC
Source organism: Neofelis nebulosa (assembly GCF_028018385.1). Taxonomy (NCBI): domain Eukaryota; kingdom Metazoa; phylum Chordata; class Mammalia; order Carnivora; family Felidae; genus Neofelis; species Neofelis nebulosa. Next base: position 152,807,717 of record NC_080784.1, read on the forward strand.
TGGGACAAGAACTGAGTGACCCAATGACAGCTGGATCTCAGTCACCTTTCGTCCTGCTTTCTCTACACTTTCATTTGATAATTTGAACACTGCTTTCTATTCACTTTACAGTCATTGTGGGAATATTCTTAGGTGTATTTAAGTATTTTGCAGTGAATAATTTTGTTCAGTCAAGAAAAAATATATTTCTTAGACCCTCAAGTGTGTGTAGTATATAATAAAAATAACTATTTGCCTTAAAATTAGGTAAAATCCTGCACAAACTGAAAAAAAAATTCAACGGCCTTTGTTCTCACAAAATGCACAGACAATACTTTAGGTCTTGTGTAATACTGTAGAAGCATCTTTATTACTGCCTAAGTGATTTACAGTCTTGTGATATAACCACCACTGCTTCAGTAAACAAAAGAAAGCCATTTCAAATTCAATTATTAAAATGCTAACATTAGTTTGGGATGGAACCAAACAGAAAATCATTTGTGTCCATGGCTTAAAAGTAACATTATCCACAGTATGAAGTAACTTGAAACCAATATGGAGCCAAATGTAATGAAATTGAATAACTTTATTTTTCTTGATGGGTTCCAAGCGTCGTATTTTACCAAATTCAAAACTAAACTAGTCCCACCTGAGGCTTTTCCAGGAAGTGTCCCCTTTTAAGCTCTTATTTTGGATAGAAATAGAAGGGTGAACTATTCCTTTCTACAGTTAATGAGTAAATGTTGTTGAGTGCCTCCTATGTACTATTCCAAACACATGTGTAGCTTGTCTTATACACAGTTCTTTCTCTTCCATCTTTTCCTCCTCTTCCTTTTATATAGTGAATTCAGTGTGCTTTAGTCTTTCATTTCTTAATTTCTTTCTCCCCATTACTGCACTCTTGGTATCCCTTTGAACACCAAGTTCAAAGACAACAAAAAAAGTTCCACTGGTGTGTGCTGCCTATATAGAAAAGAAAAAGTAGAGTAAAATAATTTTCCATTAAAAGTGATTCAACTAATAACTCATTTTCCATTAAAGAGGACCCAAGCAGGTCTAAAGTCTGAGGTCTACTTGTCATCTGTTTTTCTATCTACAGTTGATTTGTAGGGAAATGTTTTCTAGCCCAAGACTTGTCTACACATTGAGAACTCCTCAATTAAGTCATTAGTCTACATTTTTTCCCTGACATTTACATTTAAATATCTAACTACCTACCTAGTGTATCTATATGGATTCTAACAGATACCTCAAGTCTGCATGTCTGAAAGTTCAGTTTTTGGTATTCATACCTCTCCCCACAATAGAAACAAACAGTGTGCCCCTCCCATGGTGATTCCTATCCCCTTAATGGAATTCCAACTTCATCATTCTAAGTGAACAAGTAAAAGTCTTAGAATCATTCTTGACTTTTCTTTATCTCTCACATATAATCCATGAGCAGATGGTGTTAGCTCTCCCTTCAAAATGAATCCAGACCCCTGCTTCTGACAACGACTGAGATAAGGTGGTCTAGTCCTATACCAGTATGTAAAGCGTTGGAAAAGTGAACAAAATATGACATAACTATTTTCAGATATCAGAAAATAGGAATTATAGGAATGTATCCCTTATTGAAAAAGAAAAATGTATGAGACTTATGTTTGCTCAGGATGTTGGCCTAGAAGGGATTTCTATACAATATGGCAACAGAAAATACAAGCAGAACATATGAGTCTTACTGAGATGTGAAAACAAAGATAGGCTATTGGGGAGGCTGAGGAAGCTGAAATTATCAGTAAGATGTACTGGATAAGAGAAAGCTATTGAGGAAAAATTCTCCATACATCTGCAGAAGAGTACCTGGAGTCTTTGGCTGTATATGTATATAATATACAAGTACAGAAAAACATCAAATACTGGGGAAATGTAATCTCAAAAACCTACAGAACTCAAACAGAACAGGGCGATGTTAGACTTCCATGAACCAGAGTGGGGAGACCTCACTGAATATTCAGGGCAGTCAGTTGAGACCTAGAAAATTCCTGCTTTATATAGACAGCTAAATCTAGATACTCCACAATATATCATTCACAATAGCTAGCATTCAGTAAAAATTGCTAGCAATATAAAAAGCAGAATACTATGGACAAAATATGTAAAATAGCTAAAGGTTAATGAAGTGAGGAAAACTTGATTGAACATGCTGGCTGCATGAAGTTGATGAAAACTGAAAATACCTGAATACTACAAAAGTTAGAGTGCTATTTATATAGGTTTCTCTACCTTAATGTGGGAGGTAGGGTGGGGAGCAATGGGTTAACTTTTTTTCTTCTCTTTAGTTAAATAAGTTGAGGGAAAAATCACCACTTAACAATCTCCAAAAACTTAAGAGATAGAAGCATTAAGAATCAAAGCCTACTAATAGTACAAAGAAGGAAGACAACAATGTTTCCTATAGTCTGGCCAAAGGGACCTAACCTGAGTCTGAACCAGTCTATGGATCGAACTTCAAATTTTCAGGAAATACAGGGACAAAGGAACATAATAAACTTTACCATAAGTGTGCAATTAGCAAAGATCAGACCGTGGGAAATTTTACAGGGCAAGATCCCTTAACCCACAAGCTGTAAGTAAACAAAAGGGATGGAGGAGGAATCTAGAGATTATAGGAAACTTAAAAGATAAATTTTAAAATGTCTTAATATAAAACTAGAGTTGTGATATAATAAAAGAATATTCATTTGGTCTTTGCCCTGTTTCCTGGCACAGAGCTTTTAAGACCCTTGAAATCTCCTGAGTGCTGGAAGGGTCTTTAGTATGTTACTGAGAAGATTCTTAGCTGAGAGGTCTATAGATAACTTTAGGATGGGGGCTGGTCACCAGAGGAACCAGCCATGTAATCACCAGTGGATTGGAACTTTTGGCTCCACACCCCACCCCAACACACATTAACACACTCCACAGAAGACCAAAAAATGCTAGCAACTGATTTAATCACTAATGGCCAATGATTTAGGCAATCATGCTTAAACCCTAAATTCTGCGGTTTGGAGAGTTTCTAGGTTGGTGAACATATACACATATGAGGAAACTGACATATCCCAAACTCCAAGGGGATGGAAGCTGCTATGCTTGAGAGACTCCCAGACCTTACGCACTTTATGTCTTCATCTGGCTCTTTATCTTTATCATTCATATAAACAAGTAATAGTAAATTTAAAAAACCCATAGGACTCAAATATTTTTTAGATCTTAAGTTTATAGGTATTTTATTTGTTTGCAAAATAGACTTTAATTTTTCTCATAATTACCTTCAATGTTAGTATCCTCCAAATTGTTTTCACAATAAATAAGACTGTCAGACTTATTCACAAAAAATAAGACTATTAACAGCTTTTAGTTCAAAGACTTCCAGGCATACTTTGTCAAAAAATTTTTAAGATGGAGCAGGAACATGGCTGTAAGCTAACACATGCCATCAGGAATATCCACACTATTTAAAAATGCCATGAAGCACCAACATAGTTGTGTTGAATGGATACTGAGTAATTGATTGAATGGTGCGGTGTAAGCTTAGCAGAAGAACTGTGCAAAAGCCATAGAATCAACTCTTGTTCCTATACATACTTTCTGACCAAATTGGAATCAATTATATGTGGAATTGGCTGCCACCCAGTCTTTCCTTCTCTGTGCTCTTTTCTCATAGTTATATTCTCCTCGCATGCACTTGAATTTATCACTATATAAATCTAATTTTGGTTTATGTGTGTATTCAACACATACTTATGAATGCTTAATAGATAAGAACCATCGCATAGTTGCCTCTGTGCTCCTGGAGACTTGCACATGAAATGAACTCATAAAAACTTCATGGAATGAACAAATCATAGGACTTCACAGGTAACTTGGCGCGGTGTAAAAAGGGCCTTCCTTCCCTGATCTACTGGTTGACGGTAGAATTTCGATGTGCTCTTTAAGCTTTTATTCTAAAACCTAGACATCTGTTGAAATATAAAGACATTTAGATATGTTAATCTGAAGGTAGGACAAAGCTAGAAACAGAATATATTAATTAAAATTTTGTATGGAGATTGTAGAGTCCCGTGCAGTTCTAAGAAAGAATATAGAAAGATCCCAAGTACAGTTTACCTAGTCTCCCCCGATGGTAACCTCTTCGAAAACTGTAACATGGTTTTTTTGTTGGTGTTTCACTGGACTAGTGCAGGTATTGACAGAAAGATGTTTCTGCTGTTAGGCTATCTTGATCTGGTCTTTTGCTAGAGAAAACAGGCTTTTCTTGGAGCTTTATTGATCTGTGTGTGTCCAGTTTGGCAGTTCCTGCAGTCCTCATCTGGGGTATATGGAGTAAGAAGGAGACCCAGGGGACTCACTGCTACATGTGCCTCATGCCCTGTCTCTAGGCAGTCTTCCCACTTCTTTCCACCTTTTAGAATTTACCTGTGCTTGTTTGTTCTGTTATGTCCAGGGTAATTATGACTGGAAGGAATGGAGTTATTGCATATTGGTGAACCAGAATATGCTTTTATTTTATTTCATTTTTGTCCTATTTATTTTTGAGAGAGAGAGAGAGAGAGCATGAGCAGGGTAGGGGCAGGGAGAGGGGGACAGAGGATCCAAAGTGGGATCTGTGCTGACAGCAGCAAGCCCAAAGCAGGGCTCAAACTCACGAACTGCAAGACCATGACCTGAGCTGAAGTCAGGCGTTCAACCAAGAAAACCACCCAGGGGCCCCTTTATTTCATGTTTTTATTTATGAAAATGAGAGAGCGCAAGCAGGGGAGGGGCAGAGAAAGAGGGAGACAGAGAATCTGAAGCAGGCTCTGTGCTGTCAGCAGAGAGCTCAACGTGGGGCTTGAACTCATGAAACATGAGATGATGACCTCAGCTGAAGTCTGATGCCTAATTGACTGAGCCACCCAGATGCCCTGGACATATTTTTAATATGTGTCAGTAAAATGGGTTTTGTAACCTATGGGAATGAAAAAGCTACAGATGGGATTAACCTGGGTTTGAGGAAAGAGAACATGTAGGCTATGCACCTATGAGTGTAGAAGAGGGATTGCTTATGGGAAGCATACAGTATAAGGAATAAAGAAAAACAAAAGACAAATTTGGATCACCATGCACCTTTTCCCTGAGGGATAGGCACAAGATGCTAATATTTCTGAACACTCAGAGGTTCTTGGGAGCACTGAATATACAGACAGTAATTAAGAGACCTACTATAGGGACATAATTTAATCCAAATGAACTGAAGAAACATCATATCTTTCTTCAAAATAGAAGTGAGATTATAATTTGGGTATCTATAAAAAAACACTTAGCATTAAATGTATTTGTAGAATATAATGTGGAAAAGGAAGGGAGAAAAAGAAAGAAACATTTGTTAGAAATTTCTAAGTATTGAGTCCTGATATAAATACGTTCTTGTCATTTTGAGAATACTGCATTGATATTTACTAAAAGCTTTTCTTAATCCTTTTTTGTTTGTTTGTTTGTTTTTTTTGTAAAAAGTTACACTCAGGGGCCTTTTATTTAGGCATGCTGAGGCAATATATCTCATTGCCTTGCCTACCAAAATATGCCTTCAATGACCTAAAAAATGATATCAATATTAACTGACACATCTTAAAAGCTTGAAAGAGACATTGCCATTCATAACACACAGCACTGTAATACTTTATTTATTTATTTCTAGAGAAAGAGAGAGAGCGTGTGAGGCAGGGAGGAGCAGGAGAGGGAGAAAGAGAGAATCTTAAGCAGGTTCCACACCCAGTGGGAGCCTGATCTCAGGACCCTGGGATCGTGACCTGAGCAGAAATCAAGAGTCTGATGCTTAACTAACTGAGCCATCCAGGCACCTCACAGAGCAATACTTTTAAAGTGTATTTCTTATCCATTTTTCTGTTCCAAGCTGCACTGGTGACATTGTGGCATTGTTTCCTGTCCTTTCTCTATAACCCTGCAGTCAGGCTCAGTCTCTGCCAGATCTCACCTTTCTTCTCCAATTAGCTCATTACTCTCTCCATTTTTAAATCAATCAAGCCCATTCTTAGATGCTTTCAAATCCCAAACCCCCAACCCAAACCCATTATGTATTATCAGATAACTAACCTGAAATTTAGCTAAAAGAGATTTATTTCTGGTTGTCAGACTGAGGGCCAACAATATGAAATAAATTTTGGGTTGTATCTTTTCTTACCAAATTGGAAAATATATGCTGCTTTTCTTTTAGATTTTGTAAGAATTGGAAGGTTGTTAGTCATGATGAGGTGTGAATGTGTAAATCAAATAGAAAAATGCGTATTTGTTATTTGAGGCAATTAAACTGGCATGACTGCAGATATAATCAGATTGGCAAATCCTCGTTAAGGAAGATCACTCATCTATCACGATCAGAGACTTAATTACTATTTTTTAAAAGTGCTAGGGCATCTCTGATGTTTTGAGGCTGCTTAGTGAACCGATGATCCTGACAATTTTTTCCCATTTTTAGAAAAAAAAAATGTTTAAGCCTCTTTGCAATGCCTTTCCAGTCTCATCATCGGAGAAGTGTAAGACCTGACTTCCCCAGTGAGGACAGGGATGATTCAGTGTTTATGGGAGTTCAATCAAGTTGCTTTATATAGCAGTGGTAGAAAACTTGGATGAATTATGAACTGTGGCTGTCTAATCTGATTATTCCACAGTCCAAAATTTTGTAATTGATGGGATGTTATGATTTTGTTTATAGGCAAGATTTTGATATTTGATTCACAAAAGCTCTTGTGCTGTCATTTATAAAGGAAATATTCATAAAAATAATAGCAGAACCAAACTTTAGTATTCTCAAAGGCATAGTATTTTAGTGAATAAACCATATTGAAAAAGGGAAGGAAAATAAATCAGTTTATATGTGATTTGGAATGGCTATTTTATTGAGATAAGTATAGATGGAAAAATAGTTTATTATAGCTATGTAGAAAAATTATCTTCTTCAAAATAGAATTTTTAAATATGAAAATAGTGATATAGCAAATGTTTATTGTGACTTTTCCAAGTAGTGGACAAATCTTGAAATTTGACATCAAAACAATATTTGTTTGAGGGTTGTCTTGCTTAATACTTCTTTCAGATTCAACATTTCATATATAAGATAAATATACTTAATTCACCCATTATTGTGGGAAATGAGATAATAGATGAAAAATTCCTGAAATAAAATACTTTTAATATATTTTAATAAGCTTTCCCCAGCATAAACTGTTCATGCACTAAATTTTCAATCCTTATTATGCCACCTGAAATTTTTTACCCTTAGTTTCTAAATCCCATGAGAAACTGAGATTCACAGATGAATAATGATATTGCTAAGATCACAAATGGATGACAGAGGTGGGATTTGAAGTCCTGTCATATGAGTTCTTGTCAAGAACTGATACCATTGCTCAAAATCTGCTTCTAGTAAATTCAGGTCACGTCATCATCCTTGATGATGTTTCTCCTAAATACGGTTGCCACATGCTTTATCAATGGATCTTACCTCATAGCTTCTTTTACTTTTTAGCCTTTCATTGTGCATCTTCTTAAACCTTTGAGTTTCCATGTTTAATCTGAAGTATAAAGCAAGATAACACTCAAATACTGTTTTTGTGCCACATTCCAAGATTTGTCTGCTATTTGTCTGTCTTTGAGTTTCTGTCAGGATTGCTTTCTCTACTTCAGTATCGAGGCTGCAGCAGGCTGTACAGCCATACTTTGCACAATAGAAACTTATGCTGAATATTTACTAAATTGGACTGGATTTGATTTTTCAGGAAGCAATACGTACATTAGCTAAGAACCCAGGCTCTGTAGTCACATTTCCAGCTTTCAGAGCTTATCTCACTTTATCATATCTCTTGTATTACTAAAGATAAGTCACTTAACACCTTGGTGCCTCAGTTTCCCATCTGTGTCGTGATGATAATAATTATACAATAATATACCTAACTTGTAGACTTAATGGAGGATTTAAATGAGAGAATAGATGAAAAGAGCTTAGAACAATACATGCCACATAAAAAGTGTTCCTTAATCTCTCTATTATTACAATTGTTTTTACTGCTTATCAACAGAAACCAAATGTTGTTAAGCATGCATGCCAACTTGTATAAGGAGTAGGAATAACATTTTCTCCTTTAGATGGAATTATAAGAGTGAAAGGGAAAACGTACACTTAGGAACTTAGGCACATGTCTAATGAATCAAATCGAAACAAATGCCCACTGCGTGTAGATGTTAAAAGAGGGCATTGTGTTCCTCCTGAGACATTTAGCTCCTGCTCTGATGATGTCTCTGTTCTACTAACTACTCAAGAGTAGCATGGTTAAATAGCACAGTTGTCTTCATGAAATAAAGGGGTGGACACATACTTTTAAAAGTGACAAAGAAATCACTTGTAAATCACAGCTAAAACTCCAGAAGATTTGGAAAACACGAATTGTAGCTTAAAATATCATAATGACTAAAACCAGCTTTTGTTGTATCCACAAAGTATACCTTCCTCAAAGTTTTGCCACCTACATTTTTGAAATTCGTGGACATTGGTTTCTAGAAAGAAAGAAAAAAAAAACATAACACAGTGTTCCCAACTGTAAAACTTTTGAAAATTGCAGTTATTTAAAAATTAGACTAATGACAACATAAAATCAGATTTGAGTAGGGACATCTAAGTTTACCCTTTAAGATGATAATATATTGTGAGAGAAAATAGATCTTATTTATTGATATATTATGTAGTAAACAATAAGATCACTGAAGAATACATACAAAAAAGTTCAAAAATGAAGTATAAGCTTAATGGTATTCTCCTACAAACATTAAAATAAATTGTAGTAGTATACATTTAAGGTTTTTTTTTTTTGTTTTCCTCTTTCTTGGTAGTAATTGAATATGTACTGTAGGTCGGTAATGTTTCCAAATGGATCGTGACTATTTCCTGTTGGCCTCTTGGCTGAGATCAAGTGTTATATGTTGTCTCTAGGGACTCTAGCCTGCACAACCCAAGAAATAGACTGTTATTTAATAAGCATTTAGCATCTTTTAACTAAAATGATGGTAACCAATATTACACTAAGTGCTCGATTATTTATGAGGAATCTGCTCAGTAAAGATGCTCAAGGCATTAGCTTCGATGAATCTTCATCATTTCCAACTATGTCAGATAGTAATCACACTCTATTTCTTTTCATCCTTTTACCTCTTGATCATTTTGCTCCTTGACACCTGATTTGATAACAAAACCCAGCTAAATATAGCTTAAAGCCTAAGTCCTACTGGTTTGGAAATACTTCACTCTTTTTCCTTTATGCTATCAAGATATTAATGGAACACCTATTGTATTCACTGTAACACTTTTTACAGACTGCTTGTGAGAGAGGTAACTCTATAGTGCATAGTAAATGGATACATCAGCCGTGTGTGTGTGTGTGTGTGTGTGTGTGTGTCCCTACAGAGTGCCAGAGAAAACTGAGAGGATAATGAACTTTTAGGTTCCCATATTTCAGCAAATGATTTTCTTGCCCTCCTCCAACTATCAATACTCAGGTATATTCATTTAAGATCTACTCTTCTATGTGATGCAGAGACTGATAACTCCTTACCCATTGTTTATTATCCTTTCATTGCTAAGAGAAATCAGATATTGTTGGAAAGAGGAAATTGGCCCCAAAAATGGAATATATCTGCTATCCTCCTATGTAGTTAAGATTACTATTTGACACTGTCTTCACCAAAGTGTTGTATATACCAAGCTGTTTCCTGGGGTTTCTGGGGAAGCACTTTAAAAGAGAATATAGCTGACCAATGTTGACTATTGGCCACTCATAGTTCTGCTTCCTTCTGTTGGGAAGACAGCTGCCACACTCCTAGCTGTCAGAGTGTGATTGCTAGGATTTTCCCTGAGGATGGAAGAGCAGAAAAACAAAAGGAGTTTGGATGTTTCTGGAATCATGGAGACCCCACTGGCCCAGGGTTGTCTGTCTCCAGATTTACCATTATGTGGCGTATTCATCATCAATTTTGTTTAAGTCACTCCTTCAACCAAGAAATATCATTCTTAATATACACCTTCCTAAGAGATTTATATTTTAGAAAGCACTTTGGAAGAACATAACACATTAGTATCTGAAGAACTTGATTAGCCTAAACTTTAGATTTCAGGTTATGATATATGAAACTTAACATATTTTGCAGTTCCACTAGTTGCCCTTATTAAACATATTTAAATACATGGAAAACCTTATCCTTGAAACATTGACTATTACTGTTTGAGGATTAATCAATTCCTGGATTACTAACCCTGACAAGCTATATGATTCCATGAGAGTAGAATCCATTTCTATCTTGTCCAAAATATCCCTAGGGCCTATCAAACAAGTTAACACATAGAAGATTCTGAATAAATATTTTTAAATGAATGAATAAATTAATGAAAAAGTGAACAAACTCATATTGTTCCCAAACGTGAACAACACTTATCAAACTTAAGTCATTCTTCTTTGATGTTAAAGAAATTTTGTGCATGTTTTCTGCTCTTTAACTAGCAAAGCCCTGCAGCAGTCATCCTCCAGATACAGACTTTTTGTTTTCTGAGGTGTCTTCCTCCCTTCTTGTCTCTCTTTTCTCACTTCTTTTTCTCCCTTTTACCACGTCTTCCATTTTTGTCTCTCTCCAGTTTATTTTGTTGATGTCCCTCACCAGCCCATTCGCTTAATGCTCCCAGCCTCTATCTTTTCAGCGAGCTCTGTACTCAAGATTCTGATTTTTTGAACCATGAAGATAGAGTGAATGTCGACGTGTATTGACTCTTTTCGCCAGAAATATAAATCCACTGAATTGTTTCCCATGAAAAGTTGCCTACCTCCCCCCCATCTGAACGCTAGTTTTCTTTCCCACAAAAGCAGAATTAGTTTGCTGATTAGTTGGTGTAATCTAGCCCTCATATGAGCTTAGAGGTATAATCAAAGCATCTTTTCATACTCGAATATTGCATTTTAAACCCACTTAACACATAACAACATGCAAAGATATAAAAAATGATCTTACATAGCCCCTTAAATATTAGATTGCACATCTCACTGAAATTGATTTTCAATACCTTTTAAGTTCATGAAAAGTGGATAAACTACTGTGGCCTGTTTAAAAAAAAAGTCAGAAAAACTGACTAAATTCACTGATCCTAGGTAGATTAATTTGGACTATTCGTCTTTATATTTTTAGCTTGATCTTGAGTTTTATATATATATATATATATATATATATATATATATACACACACACACACACATATGTGTATCTATATATATACAACCCCTCCTTACTCTGGCCCTGGTCAATTAGATTAAGTACTGAATTAAAATTTTTATATAATTTTTTACTGCATTTATTAGGGTCTCTTAGATGGAAGTACTGTCCAGATAGGGAAATAAAAGACTTTCTGTTCTTTGGATTCACTGGAAATCTTTGCTCATATAAACATTTCTGAGATGCAGGTTATCACCTGACCTTAGTTAATCCTTGAGACATACCAACATCCTAACTGCAGAGTTTATGCAGAGAAGGGAGACCACCTGATTTTTTAAAAATGTGTTTCAAGTGTCAGCTTTTGGCTTAATATCTTTGAGTGGCTCCCAGGTTAAAGGGACATTTCTGTATTTAGATTATGTATGGCATATGGGTTTGAGGAGATTGTTTAAAATTATATCCATCACATAACTCTCAGAAATTAACAAAGTGAAAAAAATTATAATAACTTGGATGGCACCAACTGTGACCTTATCAACTATAACAACAAGGTAACCTTCTCTGAGAGGCCAAGTCCTAGAGAAACTGCCAGAGCCCAGGCCTAAGGATAAAGTGAGTACAAAGTATATTAATTATGGAGGCATTTGATGTTTCCTCAAGCTTCTATAGGTGTTCAACAAAATGTGAATACCACCCTTCTGTTTTGATGTTTAAAATCTTCTTTCAAGTATCTAAATGCATAGTTTTATCTTTCTCATGAAGTAAATTAAAATTTGAATATTAACTATAAAATTCATTTTGGTGTTTTTATACATATAAACTACATAAAATGGAGGAATAAAAAATATTACAGAAAGTAAATTCAAGTGGAAAGAGTATGATAGTAGTCAAGAAAGTTCCAGTGCTATGTGCTTTTTTGCACATTTTATTATATTGAGATCTATACATTTTTTTAAATTCAGTTTGTAAATAAAATATGATTATAATACAATTATGTCTCAGAACTAGAAGGGAGTTTAGAGATAATTTTTAGCATATCTGTGACAGAAAATTCCCATTTTTGATAGATAGCACTAAAGTTAAAACTAGAATTCAAACCATTATAGTAATAATTCTCTGCTTTAAAAATTTAAAAATTTCACATTCAGCCAATTACTGTAAATCAAACTCTAGTTTACCACCATAAATAAAAAAGAAAACATTGTTGGAGAAAGATTTACTTTTAAAAGTTTTTAGGGGTCACATGATGGCTCAGTTGGCTAAGCAACCAACTCTTAATTTTGGCTCAGGTCATGATCTCAAAGTTTGTGGGATCGAGTCCTGCTTCCGGTTCTGTGCTGACAGCTTGAGATTCTCCCTCTCCCTGTCTCTCTGTCCTTCCCCTGCTCACACACACAAGCTCTCTTTCTCTCTCAAAATAAATACACATTATAAAAAGGGATTTTAGTAAGTAAAAAACACGGCAACATGAGGATGGCTTAAATCTTTTATTATTTTGCTTTATTAATGGCAAATAGAAATAAAATGACTGTATTCTAACATTGCTCAAATTGTTTTCTCTTTATGATCTTTTTATCATTAAAATAGAGCTTTACATTTATATACCACTTTGCAGTTTATTAAAATAAGAATTTGCAAATCTCTTTCACATTGTTATTGTTTGTTAAATGAGATTATATATCTGACAAATACTAATACAGTAAAACCTTGAATTGCAAGTAACTTGTTCATTTTGTGTTGCACAAGACAAGCAAACGTTTCTAAAAAAATTTAATTTGATAAATGAGCAGTGCCTTGTAATACAAGTAGTATGCGATACCCAAAGTCATATGATCACAACTGAACCAATGGTTCTCTTTCTCTCTCTCTCTCTCTCTCTTTCTCTCTCTCTCACACACACACACACACTGAGGAATTGTGGGTGATTGTTTCCCATGCTCGGATGCTCAGTCTCAGGCCTCAGTGTTTGGCAGAAATCAGTGATTTTTCAGAAATTTGGAAGGTGCCCACAACTGGAACTAGTGTATTTGTTGTCACTTGGAAGCACCTATGGACAGTCCTTTGCTTTTCCATACAAGGGGAAGCTTAGGAATGCTCTGCTTCATTCTAGGTCAGGCTGTCTGCAGATAGAGATCCTTTCCTCTGCTGTCTTATTGTCAGTTAGGTTAAATACGATATATGGCAAGAATTTATTAATCTGTACTGTAGTCAACATTTGTGTGAGCTCATACAATGGCCCCAATGGAGAAAAAGATTCCATTGAGCCAATAGATAACGATTCCATTAGTGATAGTGAAAATCGTCCTACACAATAACCCTCCTCTCTCTTGTCTCTCTCACACCAGACATGAAGGTTTTCAAAGGTAAGTGTTGATTAATTTATTTTTGTTTATATTTTGTATTTTATTTGTTATTTTGTATTATATTACACTATTATAATATTTATATGAACATATTTTTCGGTGGTGGAATGAATCATCTGAGTTTCCATTATTACTTATGGGGAAATTTGCTTTGATATGCAAGTGCTTTGCGTTACAAGCATGTTTCCACAATAAATTATGCTGGCAAACCAAGGTTTTACTGTACTTACAATTATAGTTGAAATAGGGGTGCCTGGGTGGCTCAGTCAGTTGAGCATCTGACTTTGGCTCAGGTCATGATCTCACCGTCTGTGAGTTTGAGTCCCGCGTCGGGCTCTGTGCTGACAGCTCCGAGCCTGGAGCCTGCTTCCAATTCTGTTTCTCCCTCTGTCTCACTGCCCCTCCCCACTCATGCTCTGTCTCTCTCTCTCTCTCTCTCTCTCTCTGTCAAAAATAAATAAACATCTAAAAAAATTATAGTTGAAATAGATAGAAATATGCATAGCAGATACTATGTATACGTGTGTGTATATTTTTAATTTTTATATTGACTTCAGCTGTTAAAAAGAAAATCCAGGAAAGTTTAACTGACAGGAGCAAATACTTAGGGCTTACAATTTATACATCTCCTAGAAATAATTTTTTCTAACTGTCCATAGAAAGATACAGGTGACCTTCTGCTGGCTGAGAAATACACGTCTAGTACCAGTAAATTTAAGAAACTTTTAGACTTTCGGAAATAAATTAGACTAAATAGAGGAGGAAAGAGAGATGCATAACTCAACCAACAAGTCAAGTAACAGCAGGAAATTAACAGAAAAGGGAATCTCTTTATGGAAACAGAAAAATTATCTATATTTCTGACAAGAGAAGCTTCTGGTCCCATATTTATGACTACCTTGATTCTACATTATGCCTTTGGCTAATTATAGTAGAAAACACACACATACATATAAGGGAAATAGACACTGGAATTAAAATAAAAAACAAAGCTAAAAAAAAATAAAATATATAAGATTACTTAGGAGACTCACTCTCCCCAAAACAAGCATGTGAATTTTAAAAATCATTACACTTTTTAAAAAATGCTTTTTTGGAGAAAAAAAAAAGCAAAATGAAGAACTTTATTTTCTAGATTTATCCACTTCAAAAGTATAAGCTGCTTCAGAAAGAAATGTAATTCTTTATTTTTTTAAATTTTTTTAATGTTTATTTCTTTTTGAGAGACAGAGACAGAGAGAGAGACAGAGTGTGAACGGGGGTGGAGCAGAGAGAGAGGGAGACACAGAATCTGAAGCAGGCTCCACGCTTTGAGCTGTCAGCACAGAGTCCAATGCAGGGCTTGAACCCACGAACTGTGAGATCATGACCTGAGCTGAAGTTGGATGCTTAACCATCTGAGCCACCCAGGCATCCCAGAAATATAATTCTTATTAGGAGAAAGGGGTGGGGGGGAGAAATCTTCAGAAATGTAGCTAACATGCAAGTCAGCTGGAAAGCTTAAAAAAAAAAAAAGGTTGTTTTTACTTAGCTATAGAAACACATCTTTGTTGCAAAATCATTATAATGTTAACTAATTTCTGAACTAAGCAAGGAGAAAATTGCAGGCAGAGCACCTGTTGGCAGATTTTACCAGCTGATTGACTCCTTTCTGCAATTTCAGAGCAATAAAGCCTTTGCTACTAGATTATTTCCAGAGTAGACTGGTTATTTCCTTAGTGGTACAATAATCAGTCCAGAGGAGCTCTGCTCTTAAGTTTTCAAGCAGGGAGTGTTGTGGAGAGCTGAGATTTTGCTGTGGGGTCTGTGTGTGTGGTACGTGTGCACGAGCTGGTACGTGTGTGTACTGTTGGTGAGGTGAGACTGGAGCTCTTTCATTATGATGAGAGTGATAGTTTTGTTATCATGGAAATCTCCAATGTGGTCATTTTTTTTCCTTAGCATATTTGAACATACAAATACTTTATACAGTTCCTTTTCTTTCCTTTCCTTTTCTTTATACAATCTCTTTTCATTTTTTTAATTTTTCTATTTATTTTTAATTTTTTTAACGTTTATTTATTTTTGAGAGAAAAAAAGGCAGAGTGCAAGCAAGGGAGGGGCAGAGAGAGAGAGAGAGAGAGGGAGACATAGAATTCGAAGCAGGCTCCAGGCTCTGGGTTGTCAGCACAGAGCCTAACCCAGGGCTGGAGCACATAAACTGTGAGATCCTGACCTGAGCTGAAGTCGGTCACTTAACCAACTGAACCACCCACTCATGGCTTTAATTTTTTGTTAAGCCATGGCAACGTTAAGAGACAAATATATATATTTAGACAAATTTTCATCTGATCCATAATCAATGAACCATAGACATAATTAGGAGCAATGTCAGCCCTGGGGCTAAAAGTCTAAGTTTTTAAAAAGTATTCCCTGCAGTTTATGTCACTTTCAATCTGCAAATATCTAAAATTTCAAAAACTTCATATGTGTCTGAACTTTGCTTTTAACTCTCGTGTCATGCCTGAAAATATCTTTTTTTATTTATTTTTTTAACATTTATTTATTTTTGAGACAAAGACAGAGCATGACAAGGGGAGGGTCAGAGAGAGAGGGAGACACAGAATCCGAAACAGGCTCCAGGCTCTGAGCTGTCAGCCCAGAGCCCGATGCGGGGCTTGAACTCACGACTGCAAGATAATGACCCCAGCCAAAGTCCGACGCCCAACTGACTGAGCCACCCAGGCGCCCCTGAAAATATCTTTTATTAAAACATTCCTAAAACTTGCAATAAAGATCTAGTTGCAAATACAATTTTCCCCCGTCACTCATTACATTCTCTAAGATTAATAAAATAGAATTCATATTTTGTCACATATTCTCCCAAAATTGATGCAAGTGGAATGCTCCACTTATATGTTATATGCTTTATAAATAATACATTTAATATTAGTTTTATATAGTTATTATTTTAATATATGTATTATCTCATATTGTGTGGGTAGATTTAATAATTTTAAGGTAAATAATATTTTGAAAGTTTAAGTTATGGAAATCAAGTGTTTAGCATATTTTTTCTACATTATAAATGATTATATTAAGTTTACATGCCTTATAATTACTTTTAAATTCCAATTTTCTTTGGCTGATTTGCTCTGAAAATTTACTACTATAAATGGATAATAAAATTGTGCATTATTGATTATTTGCATTTAAAAGAAATGAAATTATCTTCTGTGCAATTTTTCTCCTTAAAACAATAGGTTGAATAGCATAGCCAAATGAATAAACTCAATATTTCTTGCAATTTCTATAAAATTAGCAAGGCTTAAAAATCTATGTGTAGATTGGTATTACCAATCATATATAAAAATAAGACAGTATATAATGACCAAAGGTTTGCAGGAATCATATATAAATGATTTTGTAATCTTCCTTCCTGTCACCTAAGCCCTAATGCTCTACTGCATATTTGTAATATAACAAGTTGTTGTCCTTGGAATAAAGTTCTCATATATGATACAGGTATTGGAGTAAATTTTAGTTTGTAGGAAACATACTACTTTCCGTATATACTAAGTGTGTCAACTTAATCAAACGCCTCTATTAGATACAGTTCGTTGGCCTCAGAGAGGTAGACCCTCACAATGTCAGCAAAGACCTAAGTGGCAAAACTAAGCAAGATCAGAGAAGTGCCACCACTGATACTAAAGCCTTTTTGCAGCTCCCTAGGTTGTGCTTACTGTTTCCTGCCTTTGCTATTCCAGCAGGTGGAAACGTTCCAATGCTCACCGTTGCTTGCTTTTACTTTTAACCTTTAGTGATAATGCTGATGTTTATTTCATTTTAGGCTTTCATAGTACTGACCCATGAAATTTTGATACAGAGCATCATGGGTAAAAGTTAATAAATATTTCTCATTTCTAAGATGGTATTTCTGCAACAATGTAATATTTGTTACAGAGTAGTTAAATGGCATTCAATACATATATATCCCCTGCCAGATGACCTTAAAGGAACTGTATCATCTGGTCCCAATATACTTTTCTATAAAAACCCTCACAGGGCACCTGGGTGGCTCAGTCAGTTAAATGTCTGACTTTGTCACGATCTTAGGTTGTAATCTCAGGGTTTGTGAGTTTGAGCCCCTCTCAGGCTCTCTGTTGTCAGCACAGAACCCATTTCAGATCCTCTGTGCCCCTCTCTCTCTATGTACCCTGCCCCTGTTTGTGCTTTCTCTGTCTCAAAAATAAACAAACATTAAAAAAAAAAAAAAACAACCCTCACAAATTCCCTTCAAGAAACAAATGACAAATAAGGACAGTTGTCATTCTGCAATCACCATTAACATCTATGATCTTTCCTTTTCTCTGTTATTCATTATCTCAACTTTAAAGCTCAAATGTCACATTCTTCATGATTCTTTACCTGATATCCACATCAGAGTTAACATTACTCCAGTTGGTTTTCCCGTAAACTTACACTGTATCATTACATGGTTCATGATGCCTCGAATTACACCTCCTTGTCAGTCTTTCATGCTGATGAGACATTTACGTTCTGCCCCATTCCCATCCCCTCATTCTGGTACGTAGCCCAGTGGCTTAGAAATTGTAGTTGCTCCCCAAAGAGAGATCGATTGAATCACTGGAATCCTCTCATAAGTAGGGATGTTGACCCGATTGAATAGTACCTTTGATTTCATATTCAGTTTGTTAGCTCTATAAGAGCATACCTTAAATGTTATGGAAAAAAAGTTTTAAAAATTATTACATAAACACTTTTAGTTTCATCAATGCCATTCTGGCTGCTCTGAAACAAAGTGCCAGAGAGACCTCAGTATTAAGATAAGGAGAGATGAAATTTCAGCATAAACTATCAGGGTAATATAGTGGAGGAGCAAGCCCAGGGGCAGAAAATTTAGTTTGTAATTATAGCTCCAACATGACTGATGTTGGTGAATCTCTCCAAGTTGCTTATACTGCCTCAGTTTGTGTGTCTTTGGTAAAATTAAGGTGATGTATGAAATCATTTGTCAAAGTCTTGCCCCATCTTGGTTTGACAATTTTAGTTATGAATAAAGGCAAACAAAAGCACTTGAATTTTAAACTCTTAATATGTAAACAAAACTAGAGCAACAAAAACTCTTGCAACTAATTCTGGGGAAATTTATTGAATTAAATAATCATCTATCCTGGCTTTTTACAGATAGTCCTCATTTATGACTCTGTCCTCGTGTCCCATCTAGTTTAGCATTTTGTTTGAGTTTGAGTTTGTTTTAATATAATGAAGTACTGTTAATAATAATTATAGAAGTCAGAATGGGTATGGTAGATTGTCATTACAGCTCCTACCAAGATCTCCTCTAGTAGTGTGTATGATGTCTATGCTCTGGACAGAATTTTTGCTTTTATCACGTGAATAAATATTAAAGAAGATCAAAAATAGCCTGTCACTTCCCAAGAGTCCAAGAGGTAAGGTAATTGAAACCTCTCCTTTAAGACCAGCAGTACAGGTGGTCACCTGAAAAATAAGTGCGTTCTGATTCATGTGACCAGTCTTGGCTAGTAATAAGACAGGACAGCCCCCCTCAACCATTTGAAGCACAAGCCAGCTGCGCTATGTGCCAAGACCAGCAAGACACACGGCCATATCAGACTAGTTTTTGACAGAGTCACTGGAAACCTAAACAAGTATATTAGGCATGAGTAAAATACATGGGAAAAATATAAGTTAAGTAGTCTTGCCTTTGAATGTACGGCCTGAATGCTTTTGCCAGTTTTTGCAAGGTAAAAATCTCAATGCTGTTCATTTCCTTGTTTAGTGACCCCCGAGTGTTTTTTATTTTGTTTTATTTTACTTTTTAAAATAAACATTTATTCTAGGGTGGATTTAGGCTTACAGAAAAGTTGTAAAGGTGGTACAGAAAATTTGCAGATACCCCACACCCAGCTTCCCCTACTAGCAGCATCTTATATTAGTATGAGACATTTGTCACAAGTAATCAACTGATATTGACACATTATTTTTTAACTAACAGCCATACTTTCAGATTTCCTTGGTTGTTAAATAATGCCCTTTGTCCATTCCAGGATTCCATTTGTGATACCATTATCCACTTACTCATCATGTCTCCTTAGTCTTCTCCTGGTTGTGAAAGTTTCTCAGACTCATTCTCTTGGGATGTCTTTGGCAATTTTTCAGGAGTACTGAGATTGGCTAGAATGTTTCTTACTTAGGATTTGCCTGATGTCTTTTTTCTTTTTTCTCATGAGTAGATTGGATGTTTAGGTTTGTGAGAGGAAGACCATACAATGCCATTTTCATAATATCCTATCAAGAGTACCTACTATCAACATGACTTCTCTCTAAATTTTTTTATCGAAGTGTAGTTGACATACAATGTTGTATTATTTTCAGATGTACAACACAGTTATTCAACAATTATACACATTACCTGTGCTCACCATGATAAGTATAGTTACCATCTGTCACTAGACAAAGTTATTATAGTATTATTGACTTCTATTAATGTTAATCATAATTATGAGATAGCTTATGTTAGGCTTTTCCACTATAAAGTTTCTCTTCGTTATCTCTTTCCACATTGATTTCTTTGGAAGGAGGTCACTTAAGGAGGAGTGAAATGTTATGTTTTATCACCTTGAGGACAGAGTGTCTTCTGCATGCAATACTTGTCTATTCTCCTATATTTGTGCATTTAAGCACTTATTTATATCAACATGGGCTCCTGCATATTTGCTTTATATGTTGGATTTATTTACTTAGTTACTCAAATTTTTCTATCTTTGGCTTTTGGGAGCTCCTTTTTCTTTATGGCACACCACCATTACTGTTTTTCACTGTTTCCTTACTTTGTGCCACTATAGATCCTCCTGGCTCAGCCTTTATATATCCTAGCTCAATATTAGAATCAGACATTTCTCCAAAGAGCTTTGATTCCTTATGTTGGAAAATGTAATTAAAAACCAAGATCTAGGGGCGCCTGGGTGGCGCAGTCAGTTAAGCGTCCGACTTCAGCCAGGTCACGATCTCGCGGTCCGTGAGTTCGAGCCCCGCGTCAGGCTCTGGGCCGATGGCTCGGAGCCTGGAGCCTGTTTCCGATTCTGTGTCTCCCTCTCTCTCTGCCCCTCCCCCGTTCATGCTCTGTCTCTCTCTGTCCCAAAAATAAATTAAAAACGTTGAAAAAAAAAATTAAAAAAAAAAAAAAAAAAAACCAAGATCTAGGTGTTAGGTGTGTTTATTGCTTCTGCAGCATCATTGCTTCTAGCAAGTCTCAGAGGACAGAGCAAGGACATATATGCGTATACTAACTTATATTTACGTATATGTATAAAATGTTTATAATATTTATAAATCGTGTATGTGTATCCATCTGTATCTACATTGAGCTAAACATGAGTTCATACTGCTGTCTTCAATTCTATTGCCTAACCATATAAATCATTATTCTTGATTTTAACTTTCTACTTCAGCAGTACAAAATCTGGCTCCCACCATTCACCTCTATTTACTTAATTTTTAATTCCAATATACAAATATAGTAGCTTTTGAAGTATTAGCTCACACTTCCATGGGAAATACTTTTTCAACCACAGTACATTTCTTATGTTCAACTCCTTTTGCTTTTAGTTTTACAGACTCCATGCATTTCCAAAGTTACTTGGCTCGGCACCTTTGCTCCTTATCTCTTAGGTAAGGATCTTTCATACATTTGTGATACAGGTTCTTTCATCACAATCTATATTCAATCATTGGATACTCTGACCTTCTAAAAGACTTTTTACATTTATATGCATTAGGTTCATTTTTCTGTTGTAAAGTGCTATGGGTTTTAACACATGTCATGTATCCACCATTAAAATATCACAGAATAGTTTCGTCGTCCTAAAGTATCCCCTGTGCTTTACCAGCTCAACCCATTCCCCACTCCCCACCATCTGGCAACCACTCATCTGTTTATTGTCTCTATGGTTTTGCCTTTGTTAGCATGCAGCCTTTCCAAATTGACTTCTTTCACTTAGCAGTATGCATTTAGGATGCATCCACGTCTTTGTATGGCTTGATAGCTCAATTCCTTTTTATCACTGAATAGTCTTCCATTGCATGGAGGAACAACAGTGTATTTTTCCATTCATCTATTGAAGAAAATCTTGGTTGTTTTCACTTTTTGGAGATTATGAATAAAGCTGCTATAAGCATTCACATGTATTTGTCATATAGACATAAATTTTAAAACCAACTGGATAAATAAGTGGGCACGTGATTGCTAGATCATATGGTAAGACAATGTTTTACTTCGTAAGAAACTGCCAAACTGTCTTCCAAGTTTTGCAGTCCTATCAGCAATAAATGAGGATTTTCTATTGCCCTGCATCCTAACAATTGAAATTGTCAAGTTTCTGAATGTTAGTCATTCTAATAGGTGTGTTGTGGTATCTCATTGTTTTAATTTGCATTTCCTTAAAGATAAATGCTATTGAGCAGGTTTTTATATGCTTATTTGCCATCTGTGTATCTTTGTGTTGATGTGTCTATTCAGATTATTAGCTCATTTTTAATTGGATTGTTTTTTTATTGTTGAATTTGAAGAGTTCTTTGCATATTTTGAATATAATTCTTTTATTAGATATGTGTTTTGCAAATATATTCTCCCAGTCTATGGCTTGTCTTTTCATACTCTCACAGTATCTTAGGCTGAACAGAATATTTAATTTTGATAAAGTCCAATGTATTGATTCTTCTTTTTCATGGATCTTGTTTTTGGTGTCATATCTAAAAAGTCATCACCAAACCCAAGATCACTTTGATTTTCTTCTTACATTTTCTTCTCAAATTTTATGGTTTTGTAGTTTGCCTTTATATCCATGACCTATTTTTAGTTAATTTTTGTAAAAGGTATAAAATCTCTGGGTTCATTTTTGTTGTTGTTTCATAGACCTACAATTATTCCATCATCATTGGGTGAAAAGATTATCTTTATTCCATTGAATTGTTTTTGCCCCTTTGTCAAAATAAGTGAGCTGTATTTGTGTGTCTCCCTTTTGGCTTTATTCTGTTCCATTGGTATATGTTAGTTCTTTTGCTAATACCATGCAGTCTTGATTACTTTAACTTAATAGTAAGTCTTGAAATCAGGTGGTATGAGCTTTATTCTTATTTAATATGGTGTTAGCTATTTTAGATGTTTTGTCTCCCATATAAATTTTAGAATCAGTTTGTTGATATAAAATAGCTTGTAGGGGTTTTGATCAAATCTGTTGATCAAGTTGGGAAGAACTGACATCTTAACAATATCAAGTTTTCCAATCCATAAACAAGAATATCTCCACTTTTATCTGACTTTTTGATTTTTTTGTGAGTGTTTTATAATTTTCTAAAGATTCTATAGATACTTTGTTAGATTTATGTCCAAGTACTTCAGTTTTTTTGGTGCTCTTATAAATGTTATTTTTTTTTAAATTTCTAATTCTTGTTGTTTATTGTTGGTATATAGTAAAGCAAATGGCTTTTCTATATTTTTTGACTTTTCTCTATTAACTTTCCATCCTACAAACATGTTATACATCCTTATTAGTTTAACAAGTTCTTTTGTAGATTTGTAAGGGTGACATAGATAATCATGTTATTTACAAATAAAGGCAGTATTATTTTTTCCTTTCCAATTCGTAGAGAATTTATTTTCTTATCTTGCTGCAGTAAGAAAGGACTTCTGATATGATGTTGAACAAGAGTGGTGAAAGAGGACATCATCGCCTTCTTCCCAGTCTTGGAGAAAAAAAAATGTGAGTCTCTTAATACATATAATATTAGCTGTGGTTTTTTGCAAGTGTCCTTTAGCAAGTTGAAAAAGTATCCTTTAATTTCTAATGTGGTGAATTTTTATAATAAATGTTAGGTCTTGTTAAATGCTTTTTATCTATCAGTTGATCTGATCACATTTTTATTTGTTTATTCTTTGCCCTGTTGGCAAGATTGTTTTGCATTGATTGGTTTCTGAATATTGAACCAGACTCTCATACCTGGATTAAATCCCAGTTGGTACTTGGTATGGTATAAAATTCCTTTTACACAGTGTTGGGTTGCTTTGCTAATACTGTGTTTAGTATTTTTGTGTCTATATTTATGAGGAATATTAGTCTATAGTTATCCCTTTCTGTAATATGTTTATTTTGGCCTTAGGATAATACTAACCTCATAGAAGAGTTAGAAAGTGTTTCCTCTGCTTCTATTTCTAGAAAAGACTATGGAGAATGGTATCATTTCTTCTTAAGTTTAGTAGAAATCACCAGTGAAACCATTTGGGCTTGATGCTTTATTTTTTTTTCCTAAGTTACCAATTATTGATTCAATTTTTAAAAATAGATACAGCCTTCTTGAATAGCTATGTAGCTATTTAAATAGCTTAATATTTAAGCTTAAATAGCTCCTCCTCAGGGAGCATCTCTGTCTTGCAAAATCTTTCAGCTGTAATGTGCTGCTGTCATAATGGGATATTATTGGTTTGTGGTAAAGTGTAGATAGACAATAGATAATATTCTATATTCGTATGATTAAATCTTAGTTTTAGTGGGCTTGTGTTTCTGGGACATGACCATCAGAAATGTTTCCTTTGGTGATACAAAAAGGCAAGGGGAATACATTTCCAGAACTTTTATTTTGAGTTCTTAAATTGAATGAAGAAAAAAATCAAGTACTGATAATGACTAAATTTCTATTTCAGGCGTCTGATGAACTGATGTAAAACTGGTATCATTTAAAACTTTGTGAAGTTTCTTATCTCCTAATGGGGTCAATAATTAACAGTTATTACTTCACTTGGCATAAGTATATGTGAAATTAAGAAGTCATCTTACAATATAAACAAAGTCTTTCTCTACCCAGTGATATAAAAACACACTTTTTGCAGAAGAACAGTTCAATAGTTTTTACTAAACCAAAATGTAATGAACTAAAAAGACCTATGATTTGGCAGCACCTAAATTATAATACACTTAATGCTTCATCCAAAAAAAAGATAATGTTTTGGAGACGTCTGTCAGTAAAATTATTATTTAAAACAATTTTTTAATGTTTATTTATTTTTAACAGGGAGAGACAGAATGTGAGCAGGGGAGGGGCAGAGACAGGGAGACACAGAACCCGAAGCAGGCTCCCGGCTCTGAGCTGTCAGCACAGAGCCCAACATGGGCCTCAAACTCACGAGCTGTGAGATCATGACCTGAGCCAAAGTCAGATGCTCAACTGACTGAGCCACCCAGGGCACTCAGGTCCCCTTGTCAGTAAAATTATTTATCAAAGGAATAGAGATCGAATACAATACTTGCACAAATATTTTAGATAGAATATTTAAATATTTTTCTTTGAAATAAATTAGACTTTAGGAAAGTTCTCCATTTAGGTTAAATTGCTATGAGCTTATCAGACATCTTAGCTCCTAGCGAAACAATATATATTTTTTTTCAATTAACAATGTTGTGATCTACAGAGAAGTGCTAATTGAAGATGTACACTTGTCATTACCCAGTAAATGCAACTTTGAAGAAGATAGTAGACACGATTTGGTGGGAGGAGGGGAAAGACATAAAAATCCATTTATCCAAAAAAAAAAAAAGGTGCATTTTTCAGAAACCTTTTTCTAAAACTGACACAGTATTGGGGAAACAGCCCTGACAGAGAAATTGATTAAAGTATGTGAATATACTAGATTATTTTTGGTCTAAATTATCTTCTGTTTATTTAAATTCTAGTTAGTTTACAGTATAATATTAGTTTCAGGTGTACAATATAGTGATTCAACACTTCCATAGAATACCAGGTGCTCATCACAAGTGTCTCCTTAATCCCCATCACCTCCAGTAACCATCAGCTTGTTCTCTATAACTAAGAGTCTGTTGAGGCTCCTGGGTGGCTTAGTCGGTTGAGCGTCCAACTTCAGCTCAGGTTCACGACCTCGTGGTTCACAGGTTCAAGCCCCTCTGTGCTGACAGCTTAGAGCCTGGAGCCTGCTTCGGATTCTCTCTCTCTGCCCCTCCCCCACTCATGCTCTATTTCTCTCTCTCTCTCAAAAATAAATATAAACATTAAAAAAAAAAAGAATCTGTTTTCTGGGGGCATCTGGCTGACTCCGTTGGAAGAGCATGCAACTCTTGATCTCGGGGTCATGAGCCCCACACTAGGTGTAGAGATTACTGAAATAAATAAATAAACTTTTAAAAAGGTCTGTTTTCTAATTTGCCTCTCTCTCTTTTTTCCCTTTGCTCTCTTGTTTTGTTTCTTAAATTCCACATATGGGTGGAATCATGTGGTACTTGTCTTTCTCTGATTAGCTTCTTTCATTTAGCATATTACTCTCTAACTCAATCCACGTCATTGCAAATGGTGGTCTAAATTATTTTTCATGTTCTAACAATTATTTCAAGGCTCAATTTTTTCCTTTAATGTACATGAATGTTAGAAGAAATTTTCGTTTTGAAATTAGATTTTGAATAGAACTATTTCATAGATCACCAATAGAATCATTCAAGTGAAAAAATATTTAGAAAAAATGCAATTTTTACTATTTTGACACTCTCCACTATATAAAGAGTTTGTAGAATAAATTATTCAATTACCCTATTTATTGAGGATATATACAATGAAATCTAAAAATGTAGTTGCAAATAATTTTTTCGTTAAGATCTAATATTTAGTCTTATGAAACTATTAGGAAGTACAGATTACACGGTAATCTCTGTCAATTACAGTTATATCTCCCAATAGTTAATGCACATCCTCTCAGGATTAAGACACTTTTGTTTATAAGCATTCTAGGTTATCAAATACAGAAATTACTGCTTTCCTTTCTTTGAATTTATCTGTGTCAACTGGGACTGCAACAGTGAACACAGATTCACATCTTTGTAGCAAAAATAAAAATAGAAAACAACGCACTCTATGTTTAGCATAATTCATGCTTATTTCACAATCTGAACTCTATTCCAGGTACAAAATAGGATCATGTTGTGAGAATAACTTGCACTTCAGCTCTTTGAAGGTTGTAGTATATAAATGAACAAAGTAGTTAACTAGACTTGGAACCTCCTTTCACCTGAAAGATTAACACTTTGTATCTTTGTAAAAATACTATCTCCCACACTAAGAAGATTAACATCAGTACGTACAGGGGTGGTCCTTCACCACCAAAGGACAGAGAATTTCTAGCACATGTCTGCACTCATCCACCAAAAGAGGAAGAAGAGACATGAAGTTAGGATATTTTCTTCTGCTGCACCATGCTTCCTTGTGAAGCAGATATGCAAACATCCAAACTTTTGGGTGCCTCTTAAGTATTAAAGTAGAAGAATTATTGGCAGAGAGACCAAAGGCATCGGGGATGTAAAAAACTGAAGTGCACCATCCATTTGAAATGCCGTGAGTAATGTGCAGCCTGCTGATGGTGATGGATGATGATAGCCCCTTAGTCTGCACTAGCCACTTGGCTGAAAGGCAAATCGGGAATGCAAGGCAAACTCGGAGCTAGGCAGGCCATCAAAATAAATAAGTAAAAAGAAAGGACACTAAAAGGCAGTGGGTTGTTAGGATGAAGGGTTGTAATAAATGATGATGTCAGTGATAAATTGAGGTTGCTTATGCCATGGTTAGAATTTCAGGGAGGGAAACAGATTGGAAAACTCAGCACTACAGTTTTAGAAACCAGTTTTCAGAGTGCCAAGGTTCAGAAGCGAAACTTCTATGAGAAATGCAAAGCTAAAATTTTGGTAAAATCAGAAGATATAAATTAGTATCTGTTTTCAGTTATTTTCAGATACCAGAGAAGGTTGATTGTCAAAAGAAAGGTCTGTATCAGAAAATCAGGATAAACTGTAGTCAAAGTTCATTAGTCAGAGTGTGATTTCACAAGCCTTCCCTGGAGAAGTTTAATGGCTTATATACTGCTGGCACTAAACTTCTGTGACCCCTACTCACTCTGATCTCAGTGTTTCATATATGTTGTTAAGATGCCCTGGAAGGTATTTTGTTCTATTCATTCATTATATCAAGTTGGTCATATACTTGCTAAACTCTGTCTCTGTGTTCCTACCTATGTGTTGGTCTTTGTATCCATTGCTAATGAAAAAAACATTCTCTGCCTTTAAAAAGCTTTCCATCCTGGGTAGTGACTTAAAAAAAGTTTTTATGGTAATTTCAACAATTGATTTTAGAATGCTTGAGAGAGAATGAAATCGATGGGTATCTTTAAAAATTATGACCTTTCTAATACAGTAGTTTTTGTGTTGAAACGGCCCTCCTGGATAAGTGGGTACCTGGAGGCCAGTGATCTGGATACAGACGCAGGGAATTGAAGACAATGGGTCTGGCATCGGGGCAGGATTTCACAAGTCTTCAGTTTTCATGCCGTCAAGAAAAACCCAAAGATGATGTCATACAAATCAAGAGCCTAGCAAACAGTCTAAGGAAAATCACATCTGAGGAGAAAAAAATGGAAATAAAGCAGTAAGGGAGAAATTAGAGACACTAAAACAGAAAAAAAAATTGAATTTTGGGCATAGGGTAGGAGGCAGAGCTAGGACGCATCATTAGAGAGTTGTCATGTGCCTGTGACCTCACCAATAGGTGCAGAGAGAACTTTGAGGGGCACCAAATGGGTTCAGTTGAGGATGTATCTTTTTTTAAGTGTATTTATTTATTTTGAGAGGGAGCAAGCACATGAGCATGTATATATGCAGGGGAGGGGCAGAGATAAAGGGAGTGACAGAATCCCCGACAGAACCCGACATGGGGTTCAGTCTCAAACCTTGAATTCATGACCTGAGCCAAAATCAAAAGTCAGATGCTTAACTGACTGAGCCACCCAGGCCCCCCCAGGTGAGGATGTACCTTATCTATATAATAGAGGAGTCCTTGAGGCAAGATTTAAATGTCTATGTATAAATTTCTTAAATAAAATAAGCAAAGCCTAAATTAAAAACAAAAAAACTTTAACATTGGTAAATGTTTTTCTCCTTCAGTAAATTTAACAGAAGTAAGATATAACAAATATGTTAATTTCTGCTTATATTGTTTCATCTTGATTTAATTTTATTGTACTTTTATCTTAATTTTTCAGATGCACCCCAAATCATATAGAAGTAGTTATATTTGGTGTTTCTCCAACATATCCTTTGTACAGCTTTGCTCCTCCTTTCATCTATTTGCATCATTTTTAAAAAAATTTTTAAAGTTTATTTAGAGAAAGTGGGCATGTATGTGCAGGCACAGGGGAAGGGCAGAAAGAGGGAGAGAGAGAGGGAGAGGGAGAGGGAGAGGGAGAGGGAGAGAGAGAGAGAGAGAGAGAGAGAGAGAGAGAGAATATATCCCACACAGGCTCTGTGCTGTCAGCTCAGAGCCCAACACAGCGCTCAATCCCACAAACCGTGAGATTGTGACAGGAGCCAAAAACCAAGAGTTGGTTGCTTAACTGACTGAGCCACCCAGGTGCCCCTGTATGCTCAATTTGGACCAATATAGAAACCACCCTATTGCAGATTATAAGCCCCCCCTCCCCCCATCTTTTGAATATATGCAGCTTGGAATTTTCCTACTGCTGAAGGGTCTAGTGTCCCTGAGGCAAGCCCTGGTGGTATGTATGCCTTATGCTTTAGGCTTCTTCTAGTCCCCACTATGTTCATTAAATGTTTTTCTCTTTAAAACTACCCTTGCTGGAACTGAAACTGTGACTTCAATCTTAGATTATGTGACTGGCTTCACAGAGGTGATTCTGATGTGAAGGTTGGGAGAACAGCTTTGATCCCCACCAAAAACCCAATCAACTTTGGCCCTCCCCAAATTACTTCACATAATCTTTCCAGTACAAAAAATCTTGACTAAAAAGTCTTCTAATGCCCCCATCCAACCAAACGCTTACACCTTGCCTAATTCATTCCAGCTGCTCAGTAGAAATTGAATATTATTTCATACCCTGAAAATATAATAATTTTGCGTGTAACTTTGACTGTTTCTTGATATCTGCTTTTGGTAGGCTGCCCTGTCCCACCCAATAATTTCTCTGAGCCCTCTTGCTCCTAAGACTAGTTTAATTAAAATTCTATTTCCCTTACAACCTTAGAGTTCACTGATGGTTGTTATAACTGAGGGAGGACGTTCTACAGCTTAGTGCTCTCCCCAAATCCTGTTCTCTGTCTTCTTTTCTATCTCCATTGGCGTTAATGGCCTTTTTAACCCCCTTAGGGCTCAGAACTGAGCTTCTCCCATTCTACTACCATCTACCTAAAAAATGTGAAGCATAATCTCAATAAAGGGATTTTATGAGGTATTTTTTATGTTTCTCCAATACATTATTCATGTATACATGCTTTTATATTTTGAATTATGTTCATTAAAAAAAAAAAATTCTAAATTGAGAGTCGGCCAAAGAAAATGAATGCTTCTGTCAGACACAGGTTAAGTAAGAACTTTACTCTTTCGAAAATTATTTTCTTAAATGACTTTATAAGTATAATGTTTTATAGAGATGCAAAACAACAAGAACAACACTATAGCAAATAAAACTATGAAAGCGGAAAGCATCTTCTTTCAAAGCGTTTGTTCTTGACCTAGAAATCCTTCAGTGTATGTTTGTCTCTAAGGACACGTTCTGTGCAACAGAATTTTTTTCAGTGCAACCTTGAACATGTCTCAGCACCAGTCCGTTAAACCTCAGAAAATGCTGTGATAAGATACAGTGTGTGAGTATGAGGGTGCATGAGCATGTACGTGTCTGTTCACTCTGTGCCACTGCTTTCGCCACCTCCTATCCTAGCTTACTGAGCTACTTGAAAAGAAACACTTTGAAACACAAAGGGCTTTTTCATCTCTCACCAGTGATTACCCACTCTGATTCATTCACACCTGAGAAAACACAGAAAGTCATAGACTGACTCTCTTGGTATTACTGTTTAGATGACGGTTATTGGCTACCCTGTAAAATTTAATAGAAGAATGGCAGAATCTCATTCTGTTACCCATCTCCCAGTTCATGGCTCTACTTCTCTTACTTTCATACTCCCCAAACTTAAACTGAACATTAGAAATGTAACTATGTTTTTAGCTTAGAAATGAAAATTAGACAACAGAGCAGCAAAACATAGATATATGGGGACATGAGGGAAAAATCAACAGAGCAATGGGAACTAATAGTCTCTGATGTATCCAGTATGCCTGCCAGTTTGTAATCTACATCACTTGATCCTCAAAATAGTCCCAAAAGGAAGTATTATTTAGCTCACTTACAGAGAAGAGAAATAAAGGGTCTGGAAATGTTAACTAATTTTGCTCCAACGACTTAAGTGGGTAAGAGGCAAAGCTTGAACCCCAGTACAGCATGTTCCCAAAGATACCTCTCCACTAGGTACTTACCCCTGAGAATGCTGTGCTCAGTCATGCCCTAGGTATACACCTCATTTTCTGCAGACCTCCCTCCTTCTCTAAGCATGCCAATAATTCTTTAAATACAGTCTAAAACTTGTTTCTTCAGCAAACTTCACAGGTTCCTCTGTATTTTATCCTACAGAAGTCACCGTAACACTTATTTCTTCCCTCCTTTTAACCCTAAGTGTTCATCATGTGCATACCACGTGTACAATCACGTAGCATCCTACATTGTTAATAACTTTTCACGTGGGCTCCTTTTCTCTTCAGTGGGGTTGTAAATTCCAACTGTCTAAAGCTGAGTTATCAGTCAATCGGCAGATAAGCCCTGAGACCTTTCTGTGATGGAAACATTGTGTAAAGTGAAATGGTGGATAAAACAATTTGAGCAGTAAATAAAAAGTCTGAAAAGCCAGTACCTGACTCGGTACACAAATGCCACAATAATCCTAAATTACACACCGCAACAACACTCAGGGTTTATAAAAGATAAGCCTCTGTTCTCACACTTAACTGGTATGTGAATTGACTGTCCTTCAGCTGCAGGCTGTGGTTTGGTCCAGTTTGGCTCCAGGTAGGCTGGGTCAGTTCTATAGGTGCCTGGCTCTAGGGCACAGGCTAAAGGAGCTCTCTGTGGGGAATGGCTTTCTTTAGAAACTTAGCTACCATGTTTGACATCCCAAAAGGATTCCCTATAAATTACAAAATAATTTTTAGTAATAACCACAAGATAAGCATGTGTTAATCAGTAATAATCAATATTCTTTTATGTTTTGTTTTGTTTTTTAATTTTTTTAACGTTTTATTTATTTTTAAAAAAAAATTTTTTTTTCAACGTTTTTTATTTATTTTTGGGACAGAGAGAGACAGAGCATGAACGGGGGAGGGGCAGAGAGAGAGGGAGACACAGAATCGGAAACAGTCTCCAGGCTCCGAGCCATCAGCCCAGAGCCTGACGCGGGGCTCGAACTCACGGACCGCGAGATCGTGACCTGGCTGAAGTCGGACGCTTAACCGACTGCGCCACCCAGGCGCCCCACGTTTTATTTATTTTTGAGACAGAGACAGAGCATGAACGGGGGGTGGGGGGTTGGCAGAGAGAGAGGGAGACACAGAATTGGAAGCAGGCTCCAGGCTCTGAGCCATCAGCCCAGAGCCCGACGCGGGGCTCGAACTCACGGACCGCGAGATCATGACCTGAGCTGAAGTTGGACGCTTAACCGACTGAGCCACCCAGGTGCCCCAGTGATAATCAATATTCTATTGTGTAAATTAAATTGGATAATACTCAAATTCGATAAACCTTATATTAAAACTAAAATTTGCATTCACAAAGCAAAAACATTTACCCGTTAAAATTTACTCTTTTCATGTTCTTTGTTTAACACAAATACAAACTCCACATGGCTACTCACAATGGCAGACATAGAGTAGAAGTTCTGTTTCTACATCTTAAAAAAAAATTTTTTTTTAATGTTATTTATTTTAGAGACAGAGCATGAGCGAGGGAGGGGCAGAGAGACAGGAAGTCACAGAATCTGAAGCAGACTCCAGTCTCCAAACTGTCAGCAGAGAGCCTGACACAGGGCTCTAACCCACAAACCATGAGATCATGACCTGAGCCAAAGTCGGACACTTAACCAACTGAGCCATCCAGGAGCCCCTGTTTCTACATCTTTATAATCACTGTAAAACTGTCATTTAAAAAAGATCTTTCGGTTAGAAGCAGGAGTATGCAATACCAGAGTGGTTGCAGACTCAAACTGCTCCGGAAGTAAGGTTGTGAGTGATCTTGAGAGATTATGAATTTACTCAAAATGAATTTGCATAGCTTAGCCTGCTGTGCTGGTGACTGACTCAGGCAGTCATTATCTGGAAACTTGGCTCAACAAAAGTTTCTTGAGGTTTTTGTTTGTTTGTTTGTTTGTTTGTTTGTTTTCTTTGAGGGGGTGGGGTGGGTAGGGGCTGTACTCCATTCCTTGTAACTCTCTCTCTGCTTCTGTGGTACACAGACGGAATTTCTAGAGTTCATATGTCAAGCTTTACCACATGATCTCAATTCCAGTCTCTCTTCATATCATGCCCAATAACATCCTATTGATTGTACCAGGTCATATAGCCACGCTCAAAGTCAAGGGGTAGGGAAGTATACCTTTCCAATGATGAATACATGACCTGGTATGAGGAATAAAAATTGAGATCAGTATTTCTTTTTATTTTTAAGTTTATGTATTCTGAGAGAGAAAGGAGAGAGAGAGAGAGAGAGAGAGAGAGAGAGAGAGAGGTGGGGGGAGGAGTGTGTGTACAGGGGAAGGGCAAAGAGAGAGAGACAGGGAATCCCAAGCAGGCTCTGTACTGTCAGCAGAGTCCTATGTGGAGCTCAATCTCACAAACTATGAGATCCTGACCTGAGTCAAAATCAAAAGTCTGACACTCAACCCGAGCAGAAATCAAGAGTCTGACACTCAACCAACTGGCCACCCAGGTACCCTAGAAATCAGTATTTCAATCCACTTCAGCAAATAATTAAAATAAATGATGTATTTTATGAGTGAAGGATGTTCAACTTACAGAGAAAAAATTCTGGTTATGAAAGGAATTCTCAGGAAAATGTTTAGAATTATGTGTAACTGGCATCTTTGAATAAATTCTAAGCATACATCCATGAGAGTGGTTTGTATGCACTGTAAGATTTACAAAATCACATATTGAGTATATAAAATGAATTCTACTTCTTTCTGTGGATCTCTTCTCTTCAGCCATATCCCTAGGAGTAGACCTTGGCATAGTAAAGGCATAAAAGAGTAAATATCTAGTAAGCTACTAACTAGCTAAAGTGTATATAGCAATGCTAATTAATCCCTATTAAAATTCCATTGATAGGGGCGCCTGGGTGGCGCAGTCGGTTAAGCGTCCGACTTCAGCCAGGTCACGATCTCACGGTCCGTGAGTTCGAGCCCCGCGTCAGGCTCTGGGCCTGGAGCCTGTTTCCGATTCTGTGTCTCCCTCGCTCTCTGTCCCTCCCCCGTTCATGCTCTGTCTCTCTCTGTCCCAAAAAATAAAAAATAAAATAAAAAAAAAAAATTCCATTGATAAAGGCCCTTTTCATTAACTATTCTATGATGGCTAACTTCTATGCATGTTTTGAATAACAAAGTAATTAGAAACTAAATGCAAAGGGTTTATGGTTTCTTTAACAAATAGAAAAATAAAACAAAAGTTAGTATTCATTTGGAAATGAAAAAAGGTCAGTTCCTTTTAGAGTTGTTGAAGTCTTTAAAAGTATTATTTGTAGGGGCGCCTGGGTGGCGCAGTCGGTTAAGCGTCCGACTTCAGCCAGGTCACGATCTCGCAGTCTGTGAGTTCGAGCCCCGCGTCGGGCTCTGGGCTGATGGCTCGGAGCCTGAAGCCTGTTTCCGTTTCTGTGTCTCCCTCTCTCTCTGCCCCTCCCCCGTTCATACTCTGTCTCTCTCTGTCCCAAAAATAAATAAAAAACGTTGAAAAAAAAATTTTTAAAAAAAAAGTATTATTTGTAGAAAATTATAAAACAAAGAATTTGTAGGGGGGCCTGAGTGGTTGAGTCGGTTAAGCATCCAACTCTTGATTTCTGCTCAGGTCCTGATCTCCTGGTTTGTGGGTTCAAGTCCCATGTCTGCTCTTTGCTGACAGCATGGAGCCTTCTTGGGATTTTCTGACTTCCCCTCTCTCTGCACCTCCCCCACTCGGGCTCTGTCTCTCTAAAAATAAACATTAAAAGAAATAAAGAATTTGTATTATTAACAGATGTGCTTGTAAAAATACATGCATTTATAAACTCTCATTTTTAATTGTGATGGTAGCCATGGCATAAATAATTGAAATATACAAACATTTCTTAAATCGAATTCCTTATTATCATGCCCATAGCCATTTCCATTCTTTTTCAGTGAGTACCCAAAATAGCCATATCAGGATCACCTCCTTGTCTTTGGGCTTTTACATCAAGTTTGGGGAATGTTCAGTCAGTTTACAACCGATTGAGGTTCACATTGTAAATTCTCCCTTCATCAGTGGTATTTCCAAAAAGTGTTTGTTTTGTTTTGTTTTGTTTTCCAGTGATGCTTCTCCAGAATGACCACAGTCTTTATATGACACTAACTTCTCTCTGCTGCTCAATTTTTGTCATTTCTTGGTCTCTTTCTGACTTGGGTTATGGTTGCTGAATGGCTCTTCTGTCTCTGAATTTTTGGATGGTAGTGGGGTTTGACAATCATTGTCCATTTTGAGTCAAACTAAAAAAGATAATCTTCATTGAACTCATGAAGTCTATGAAACATCCCCCAGATCAGGCCCCACATGGCTGAATTAGCTCTTGGTTTTTACACCTGTTTTATAGATTTCTCCAACTGCAGTTCCTAAACCAGCAGCCCTTACTGAACTTAACATTAGTAATTTTGTATTCAGAATTCCTCTTTCCCTTGATGTTTTCTCAAAGATTTTCAAAAATTCTTTAGAATGTCAGTGGGATTTTCTAGGAAAAGATATGATGTATGCATTATAGCTTTAAATATAATCCTAGTTATATTAAACTAAGTAGTGTATTGCTACTTAAACATGTAGCTTTAGTATTTTATTATATATTGTAAATGTGGCAAATATTGCAACCTAAGACAATTCCTCTGTGCTTATCACACAATGACAATTCCAGACAAGTGTTGCTGTAGCTTTGTTTGGCTTTGTTTTTCTCTCTCACTCATAATTGTGTATCACTGCTAGAGCAGCA
Source organism: Neofelis nebulosa (assembly GCF_028018385.1). Classification (NCBI taxonomy): domain Eukaryota; kingdom Metazoa; phylum Chordata; class Mammalia; order Carnivora; family Felidae; genus Neofelis; species Neofelis nebulosa. Next base: position 152,843,498 of record NC_080784.1, read on the forward strand.
AAGAAAAAGTGAATACTGTTTACTCTTCAGAATATGGTAAGTGCCTGAGGAGTGTCCTGTGTACTCTGGGACCTATAATTGTAATGGAGAAAATTGGTTTAGTTAGATTCATTGTAACACTGTGAATCAAGCTAATTGCTATTTTCAATGTAGGCTCCACAATGCTAATAAGACAAGCAAAATAACTATTTGTTCATTCAACATGTGTTCGCTGACCAGTGACAATTTTGGAGCCAAAGAAAGGATCAGAGGACAAGGAGAGAATTTAACAAAGTAGATTTTTGTTAAATGATAGAATTTCAAGAAAACCCAAATTCAGAATGATCATTATAGCAAAGGTCCTTTGTGTAAACTGGTGAGAGAAATCCAGTGTGTAGATATCTAAAGAATTTGAACTATTAGGAGCACTGACCCCCACACAGTTGAAAATCCCCTTATAATTTGGACTCTCCTAAAATGTAACTACTCATATAGCCTACTATTGACTGGAACCCTTACTGATAACATAATCTATTATCTCAGATTTTATGTGTTACATGTACTACATACTATATTCTTACAAGAGAGTGAGCTAGAGAAAAGAAAGTTTTATTCAGAAAATCATAAGGAAAATATATTGATAATATTATACCGTATTTATCAAAAAGCTGCTGTAAGTGGACCTACATAGTTCAAATCCATGTACTTCCATACTATTTTTTTGTACACAAAATGGTCCTCTAAACATTTTACATATATTCAACATTCAATCCGCACAATAATCCTCTGAGATAAATAATATCATTATTCCTTTTTTTTTTTTTTTTTACATTAAAAAACTGAGAGGTAGAGAGGTAAAGTAATTTGCCCACGATTATCCAACTAACTCTTGCTCAGTCTGGGATTTGAATCCAGTTTGGTTCCAGAGTCTGCTGTTAATCAATAAGATGCAAATACATTTCTTTGCTATTTCATATGAAGAGAAATGAATCCTGGCAGGGGTACAACTAAAAGTCTTTCAAGTAATTTATATTATCAGATTGTATCTCATGTGAGTAACCGGGCCTGCAGAAAAGTGGTCACTAGAACCATTAAACTTAAATATCTTGAGAACAATGTGCCTTTTCATGGGAATGGAAGACAAGATACACAATAGTGAGAAAACTAATAGGTTGTCTCTCTACTTCCATATTTACAATACTTCTGAGATGATTCATTGATAACCCTGAAGAATGTGACAGTCACTTAAAGCCGTATATAGTTATGTAACTGATTCATTTGTCACTGCTAAAAGTACAATAATATAGTGGAAAGCGCAACGGGTTTGAAATAAAAAGACATTCAGTTTTTAAGTTATGCAATCTACTATTTCTGAATCTCTAAATATAAAATATAGTATGACACTTGAATTGGGATGTGGGTTTGGTAAGATGCCAATTGATTAGCCTTCTCTCTCTCTCTCTCTCTCTCTCTTTTTAATGTTTATTTTTGAGAGAGAGAAAGAGCATGTGAGTGAGCTGGGGAGGGGCAGAGAAAGAGGGAGACAGAAGATAAGAAGTGGGCTCGGCGCTGACAGCAGGGAGACTGATGAGGGGCTCCAACTCATGAACCACCAGATTATGAACTGAGCCAAAGTTGAACACTCAACCTACTCAGCCACCCAGGTACCCCTTTCAGCTCTTCAAGAGACGGCTGTTTTCTCTCCGCATCCTTCAGAAACACTGGGCCTGAACTTGGAATATGATACCCCCTTGCTTTCCAATGCTGCATTTTGATTAATCTCCGTTCCTTCACTATAAAAGCATTGACTGAATATCATGTCATCAAACTCTACTACCTATCACCTCTCCTTGCTGCAGACATCTCTTAACACTTGGAGAACTCTCCCTCGTTCCATGACGATTATAGCATCTGGATTACTGTCACTGACTCTAATACTGCCCATGACCCAGTTTTTTTTCATTTTCAATATTTATATGGCTGATTTAGCTAGTAGCCTATCCTCTCAATTTGGTGACCAGGTCCTCTCCTACAAAGATTTTGTCCGTGTCCTTTCTCAGCTGCTCACAAAAAAGGAAAAAAATATTATCTCACAGACTCCAATGTGTGTTTTATGAAGTTGAATACTGTCTTGCTCACAGTTGAATCATGAATGCCCTGGCAGAGCTGGCAAAAAGGAGCCACTCAGTGCTCATATACTGAATGAATAAGTAGTTAAAAGACATCAGCAAATATTCATCAACTAAGTCAATGCTGTCAATCTCACCAGGGTGCCAATCAGTCTGAAATAGTTTTCCAGCGTCTACAACCTATACACTTAACCTGAATTGGGAGAAATCTCTGAATAAGAGTTTAGGATGATACCCCATGTACCATATTGAAGTGGAAGCAGTGAAAGATGTATCCTCTCATCATACTGCCTTCTCAGAAAGGGCAGGGATGGGTCTTCCAGAAAGAGTAAAACTGAATAAACACATAAGTAGATAATTATTCTGGTGTTGCAGGCATAGTGCTTTCTGGAGGCTTTCTTCCTTTAGTATCCATCCTACTTTTAATATTTGTGTGTGTGTGTTCATTTTCTTCCTAAATGATGATAAAAACATGAGTTTCTGATAACAACCACCTTCAATTAGAGCAGGCACCCCTCAAATGAAATGTATTCATTCACATTTCCCTTTGCCCCCCCCCTTTGCTAATTATTTATGAATTTTCCAGTTTTCAGTAAAATCTTCTGGTATTTTAGCACTGCACCACAAAGACAGGGACTGTATCTTTTTGCGCTAAAACTCTCCATCTAGGGACGCCTGGGTGTCTCAGTCAGTTAAACATCTGACTTCTGCTCAGGTCATGATCTCACAGCTGTGGCTTCGTGCCCCACATTGGGTTTTGTGCTGACAGCTCAGAGCCTGGAGCCTGCTTCCAATTCTGTGTCTCCCTCTCTCTCTCTGCCCCTCCCCTGCTCATACTGTCTGTCTGTCTCTCAAAAAATAAATAAACATTAAAATAAAAAAATTAAAACTCTCCATCCAGTGGAAGGATGATTTGCCATTTTTGGTCCTAAATTTATCTCAGTTGGAGATTCATTGCTAGCAGTTTTCTGATTGGTGAAGCTGCTTTGATGCCTACAAGGCCTGGTGTCTCCACAGCACCTCCACACTATGGGCCTCCCCACCACCCCATTCTTCCCTTTTCAGAAATCTGAATGTCCCAACCCTTGAGGTACTTGTATTTCTCTAATGACAGCAGAATTTTTTTTTTTTGCTCCGTTTTTCTTTAGTGGGTGGTTTCTTTTTTTTCTTTTTCTTTTTCTTTTTTTTGCCATTACTCTTCAGACAAGTTTAGGCAAGTTTAAAAAGAAAAAAAGTAAGCTACTTTGGGTGGGTGTTGACTCCTTTCCTGTCATGGTGTTATCCTGGGCTACCACTATTTGAAATTTTGAGGGGTAGCATTTTTTCCCATTCTCTTTGCTTTTTGCACAAGATATTTTACTTTCCACCATCTGGTTCCGATACTGTCTTATAGGGTGCCTTACAGGGAGTGCTATAGAGCCAATTTCTTTTTTGTCTGCAGACAAGCAATTGTCATTCTAGCTCACCCAGTGCTGGGTACAGTCACCTAGAATGTAATGTTTGATGAGCCCAATACTTCCATTTCCTCGAACTTCAGCTGTATATGGTTTTCCCATCTAGAACTTTGCAATGAGTCTCACCGAGAATTCCCTTGTAATATAGTTTCACAGTATCGCATGGCACAGACATCTTTACTTTATAGACAATTACCTGTAACTATTTCATGGTTGTGCTAATGCTTGAATTAACCTATGCTCTCCTAAGCAGTCTTCCTCACCCCATTATCTTCAAACTGAACTATGCATTGATGAAATATAGCTATCCTAGGCTTTAGGCAGTGGTTCCAAAATATTTCCTATTGACTGCCTAACTGTAATTTTAAGATGCAGGCTCATACTTTTTTCTGTATGGATTTTTTCCCCTGGAAATTCCTTTTGCTTTGTTTCTGAGACCTCTGTTTTTTGCTCCTCTTAGATGCAGTTTAGCTCTAGTTCTACTGCCTGAGCCAGAAACAACTAAAATATTTTCCCATTCCCTGGTCCCATTTAGAAGATCAGTGGGCCCATTTATCTGTCTCCATTTATCTTTCACGTCTACTAGGCCAGGCCTCATGGCATCATCAGCATGCAATTCTGTTATCCTTTTCCTTTTCCACTCTCATTTTTTGACCATAGCCATTTCTTTGTCTGTGAACTTATCCTTGATTATTTACACAAACCAATTCCTAGAACAGAGTACTATAGGCAGGAGCCTCATTAATTCCTTTGTTAGCCTCTGGATTCATAATAACTTCACTGAGTACTCAGTTTAAACAACATAATTAGTCCTTTACATAATGAGACCCTAGTCCTCTTTACCTATTTATAGATAAAATCAACCACGGTTTTGGAGTTAAGCTACAATTTGGATGGTTGAATTGATAACCTTTATTAAAATGTATAATAAATTCAAGATGCATTGAAATAGAGATCTATTGATGAATAAATTTATGTATACAGGCTTCTTTAAATTCTAAGATTACTTAAGTCAAGCTTTACTCAGCCCAATATTCATGAAAGACTAACACTGAGTTTAGTTGGTTTAGTCAGTCCTGAGGTTTAGTCAGTCTTGAGGTTTCTAATTTCATTCACCTATTTAGTAGAGGAAAAACACTGATCATATTGTATATATCTTTTCTTATTATTAAATACAATTTTACCCATTCAAAGAAATTTAGGCTGGGAAAGGCATTTTGTGAAAGTCTGTTAATAATAGGAGTTAATAAATTTTTAAATTCTACTTAAATAGTATTACCATGAATGATAATTTCAACTTTTGCTTATTGTGGAAAAATATATTACATTTGTACATATTTAAGTAAAAATGCACAGAAATAATGCTGAATGTGTATATCATATAATTCTATCATATATATATATATATATATATATATATATATATATATATATATATGACTAAGCTGATAGCCAGAAGAATATGTTAAAATATGTAAAATACTGTAAGGTTCATGGTCACTTAATTATTATCATTTATAGCCACCTACTTCTGCACCAAATAGTACACTTTGGAGAAAATGAAGTCTGTCAAGTATATTATTCTCTCTATATATATTTTTCCTCATTTTGCAGGTGAGACAGTTGAATTTCCAATAGGTGAAATTGTGTTCTTAGTAAGAGGCAGAAGTTGAATTTGTATCCGACTCTGATTGCACAGCACATGCTCTGTGAGGTAATTTTGGATTCATTGCAGAAGGTGACAGTGTATTCAATGCCCTAAAGTCTAAGGTTTATTGAATATAAAAAACATACTCCCTTATTAAATGATCATTATTTTTTAAGAAATTAGCCTAAATTGTACCTTTAACTTGTGTGTGTGTGTGTGTGTGTGTGTGTGTGTGTGTGTGTGTGTGATCTGCATGTAAATGGATCTTTGCAGGTTTGAAGCTTTTTCTTACCCATAATTTTGAACATATCTGTGAGTAAGAATAGTCTTCTTTTGTGGACGTTTCCTCTGTAAATCTATTTCAACTTTAAGAAGAATCGAATTGATTCCATCCACATTCTTTATTTTAAATTTTAATACACCATTTTTTTTTTTAATTTTCCGATTCTGGTAATGGATTTTTTTTCCATTCTTAACGTATTTTTTTTGTATGCAACACACTTTTTTTTCTACCATATTCCTGTGTTCGATTTTTTTGTAGTTTTTATTATAAGACTTTGTAATTTCATTAGAAAGGCTGACCAGAATAAATATTTTTACCCTCCCTATCCCAATATCTCCAAAGAAAAATGTATATTTATTACCATGTCTTTGTAGATAGGAGGGTAGTGCTCCAGAAGGGTGAGCTCCCCTTAATTGTAGTGAATGATCTCTTATATAATTTTTTCTTCAGAAAAGAGAACCAGTGAAAGGGTCTAGGTATGAATTATCAGAAGACAACAATCACAGTCCACTAAGGGAGATTCAAAATATAATTTTAAGTTGTATTTTTTTTATTTTTGTTTAATGTTTATTTATTTTTGAGATTGAGAGAGACAGAGCATGAATGGGGGGAGGGTCAGAGAGAGAGGGAGACACAGAATCTGAAGCAGGCTCCAGGTTCTGAGCTGTGAGCACAGAGCCCGACGCGGGGCTCGAACTCACGGACCGGGAGATCACGACCTGTGCTGAAGTCGGATACTTAACCAACTGAGCCACCCAGGCGCCCCTAATTTTTAACTTTTAAAACAAATACTCGAATCATTAACCTTTGCTCTTTCCAAATGATGAAGACTCGTCATCAAACAGTGGTTGGGACTCTCGGTAGAAGTGATGCTCTTATCGATATCTAACTTATTTCAAAAACTCTAGTTTTGGTGAAAATCATTTTTACAGCAATATCATTTTTTCCCCGTGAAGTTCTGTCCATGGCAATATAAATATGATGTGTTAGAGCTGTTAATGAGTGTGCTCGATAAACATTTAAAAGCTAACTTTAATTTGATGATCTCAGACTTAGAGGTACTTTATTTATTAAACAGCTATAGATGAGGTGATATCCTTAGGACAGATTTGTGGGAGATTTGTCCTATCACTTTAACTTTGCCCAGAAGCTGGGACACAGAGGTTTACTGTAAAGATAAGAGCAGAATGTCATTAGAGAAGCCACAGTAATGTCACCGAATACATGAGTTGTCTGGCTTGTCTTTTAGGGAGCACTGCTGTGCGCTGGGTTCCAGGCTCTCAAGTGTTCTATTTTTCAGCAGATGCTCTCCTGAATCATGTTTGTGCCAAGTTTCGCATAATGTCTTGTGTTCTTTATCAGTACAACAGTATGAAATATTTAATAGGAAGTTATCACTGTGGCCAATATGAAAGATTAAACAGACTTGTCAGTCTCTTTTGTCAAGAAGAAAACCTATTCAGAGAGAATAAAAAGAATAGTATTAGACTTCCAGGTTTGGATTCAGATCAAAACATTATGTTCTTTGTTTCCTATATCCTGAGTTTTTGTCTATAGAATGAAACTATAAGAAATTCCATGAATTTTTACAATGATAAAACATTGTTTTGAAAAGTGTAAAACCATATGACAAAATTTACCAAAATGATTGTTTCAAATTAGGACTTCCTGATGAAGTGGTGATTTTTAGAAACAGTATCTTGGAAACTTAGAACTTAAAAGATAACATTTAAATATTAAAGGAAAAAGCTGTGGGATTCAATAAAGTAAAATGAAATCTTTTGAAAATGTGTTGAATTTATAGGTCTGTAAAAATTATATTAACAGATGTTAAACATTTCATCAGAGAAAAATGGAAGTTACAGGTCTAAGCTACACACACACACACACACACACATATATATATACATACATATACATATATATATATATATATTCTCTCTTGGCATACAGTGTCTGCACAGAGCAATGACAAACTGCATCAGAAAGCAATTAGTCTTTGGGACAATGACTTGTCAGGACACATGGAATTATTTGTTCCTCTCTAACTTGAAATAAGTAAGTACGATCTCCTACTCTAGTTAGGCAAACCATCTAATTCTTTGAGACTGTTACTATAGTTTGCATTACAGTGGTTACCCTGTCCTACCTCACTCTGGTCTAGTGTGAGAGAAGGCCCAAGAGGTAGCCTGAATTACATTAGCTGAATTATTTTCGTTATAACTTCACCACATCCCACCCAGCACCTGCTAGCCTCTGTCGCTCCTATAAAACAGCGCCTCAAGCTTCAAGTGCTACTGCCAAAACCATCAAAAACTTGATCATCATGTTCTGCTTTTCTTTCAAGCTCAACTCTACTCCATCCCTCTCGTTTCTTATGTTAAGGGTTATTTGATTTCGAAGTATTTTAAGCCTTGGTGGCTCTCATTGTCCTTTGTGAGAATGGAGCAAAACATTTGTGTGTACCTCCAGGTTTTTTGTATAAATTATCCTCATCCAGAAAATGTATCTCATGGAAAATCACTCCAAGGGGCACCTGGGTGACTCAGTCAGTTAGGAGTCCAACTTCAGATCAGGTCACGATCTCATGGTTCATGGGTTTGAACACCCTGTTGGGTTCTGTGCGGACAGCTCAGAGCCTGTAGCCTGCTTTGGATTCTGTGTCTCCTTCTCACTCTGCCCCTCCCCCACCCAAGGGTAACTAACCAAAAAATAATTTAAAAAAATTAACTCCAAGTGGAGCCTAGTTGATTCATGAATCTTGCATTTTGCCTTACTAAAAATGAGAATGCCAGAGAGGTAATTGTTTGAAAATAGACATAATACATGTTGGATCAAGGATTGAAGACAGTTAAATAAAAAGAAAATAATACTGTATTGAAAAGTTACCTCAGAAGATTGCATGATGGAATTAGAGAGCTGGACTCAGGGAATAGAGAAGTGACATATTTTTAGGAAGGGGTGATATTCACATGTTTGCAAAGATGTTCTCTCTTCTTTTTTTTTGCTATGGGTAGACCAAGGCCATTTGTCCACCAAGGGACAAATGTTGTAAAGACTTCTTAATGGTTAGAGCTCTCCCCCAGAATAAGATGGTTTCATCTTAGATACACAGAAAGATACAGATCTTATTGGTTTTATTCAACCAGGGTTTAGATGATGATATACTGCAGAAGGAAAAACTACATTGGGCAGGATGTCTTTGATTCTGATTCAGAAGTGCCTATCCTGTAAGTTCCGCAGGGACAAGGTCACATCTGTTTTACGTTTGAAACTATTTCTAGCTTCAGATTATAAATAAATCTTTAGAGAAGTAGATTTTAAACTATCTACTACCTTTTGTTTTCCCACAGTGACTATTGCAATGTTCTGAATATATTAGAGACTGAATAAATATTTTATGGACTAATTGGCACATGAAATTTTGAAACACATGTTATAAAAAATGTAGCCAATAGGACTTCACAGCATACTCAACCTTGTCTCAGCAGATGTTTGGACTTGAATCGATATGATCTGTCTAATCTGGCACCTTGGCATAGAGAAGCGTTTTCTACTCCATGTGGCAATGCCTTGAAATAATCACAAATGACTGTTTCCGGGCAACCAAGAGGCGAGCCTCCTCTTGCACAGTAATTTCCTACGTTCTTCCTAACAACAGTTAAAATAAAGGCAATCAGTGGAGATGGACCCTAATTGTTGAGCTTATCATTTCTACTCCTTACCCCTCCTGATAGTGTATTATTAGTTAAGAACCTATGGAAAGAAATGTATTTCAATGTAAACGTTGTCAAACAAAGATATAACATAAAAATATATATGAATATATCTTATGGTAATTGTGAATAATAGCAGAATCTCCTTTCCAAGTAGATAAAGGAAAAATAGATCCAATATCAGATTCATATATTAAGATATGCACATTACTATCTACCACAATTTTTTTTTTTTAATTTTTATGACTGGAAAATAAATAAATTGGTTTTCTCTTATATTTCAGCCTGTAAAATTTCAATATTTTTTTAAAGTTTATTTGAGAGAAAGAGAGGGATGGAATGGGGGGAGGGGCAAAGAAAGTGGGAGGGAGGGAGAATCCCAACTAAGCTCATGCTACCAGAGCCTGACACAGGGCTAGATCTCATGAACCCTGAGATCATGACCTGAGCTGATATCAAGAGTCAGATGCTTAACTGACTGAGCCACCAGGCGCCCCTAAAATTTCAATATTTACAAAAGTATACATTTAAAGATACAATACATTTAAAGATACATTTAAAGATACAATAGATTCCTACTCTAACAGGTTTTTTGCTCCATGTAGTCAAGTTATAGAATTCTTGTCTATAAGCCAGTAAAACTGATCATTTTATGATTTTTCATATGGAGGCATCACTCGGGATAGAAAAGGGTTCACCTAACTACATAGCTAAATGGCAACATGAGAAGGAGAGACAAGGACTCAGTGAGAGCGTAGTGGTCAAAGAGTACAAATTCTGGAGACAGACTGAGTGTATAACTCAGGTACTACCACTGATGACATGTATTTGGCACAAATTATTTAACAATTCTGTAGTTTCATTTCCTTTGTCTGTAAATGATGATGGTGAATTGGTTTGTGATAACCTCTACATTCTAATGTTTCTATTAAAGAAATAATATGTATAAGTTGCTTAGAATGGGGAGTTGGTAAAACATGTTTTAGGTTAGCCTTTGCATTTCAACTTACATACACAATTTACGTTTGCATACTTATTGACAAACTTATAGTTGCTTTGAGCAAAAGGTACAGTCCGAAGAAATATGCAAGATTTCTGTCATCTGAGTTGCAGACACAGCCACCATTTTTTCCCTATGTCCCATTTAATAGTTACTAAATAATTGTTATTAAAAATATATGTGTGGCTATTATTTATGCAATCTATTTTACCTTGTGAATGAATAATAACAATAATAATGGAATCTATCACATTCAGCTGAGAAAACATAAATGTACTAAGTGTGGCTCATTGCCAGTATGGAGTATTAAGCTAAATTTTTTGCACCTTCTTAAAGATATTTCTCTAGAAAATAACTTTTCAAAAACAGCATAGTGAAAACAGGATGCATAGCTTCAAAAACAGAGGCAGCAAATATTCTGCTTTTGATTTGTGCAACTAATGGTGAAATCAGTGAAGGTGAAAATAAAAAAAAGTTTATAACCTGAGGGAATAATTGTTCTCTGCATTTGTATGGAAAGATATTGGTGCTGAATTCCATCAGCCCAGTCCACTCCCCTCTGATGCTTCCCATCACACAGCTCTGGGATTAGACCAGGACTGTAAAACACAAGTGAGTTTCCTTCTTCCAGTTACTGTGGTAAATCTACTGAAAACTTCTGAAATTAACACCCCCTACTAGACAATGCACATTTTTTTCTGTCTGCTGAGAAAGAAAGACCAAACTGGGCAAAGAGCAAAAACACTGTGAGAGCTGTGTAGATTAAATAGAGCTTTTGAACATTAAAGGACATTTTACAAAAAAATATAACTGGAATTTTTGCATTGTTGAACAATCTTTGTCACTTATTCTGTGTAGTGTTATATACCTTTGGAGTAATCTAGCAGTAACAGGTAAAGAGTTTGAAAAGGTGTGCAAATGTGGGTCATTTAGATGTCAGTTAGAAATTAAGCTGGTCAAGCTGATGACTTTCAGTTTAACTATTCTTGTATGTTTCATACATCAAAAACAGCCATTTCCCCTAAAGGATTGACTGCATATTTCTCTTCTCTAGTAATCAGGTTAAATATATTTAGAGTGTGCTGTTCATTCCTCTCATGGTGTTACACCAGATTTTTTGTGACCGATGAAAGGACAAAAAAGTGAAAATGCTAATTTTCAAGTTATTTTTTAATGGAGGAAAAAGTTGGAAGGGGAGAATAATAAAAACTTCAAACTAAAGAAATCTCCATATACTCTGATGTGGGGAAGTTAGAATTGTACCTTGTGAAAAAGATTGATTTTATTTCTAAGTGTTGAGAGTACATACTGAATATAAAGGTGAAATAAATTTAACAGAGATTAATTGATCCTGCCATACATACATTACATATTGGAAGTTACTGGATTTCCAATAGATGCTGTATGTTATAGAAAATATCAGTTGTATAACACATATTCTCCAATCTTGAAACATTGACGTCAAAGACAAACACAGTAAAACGAAATAACAAGGGATACATGCTATTGCAGGTTTTTCAAAATATGTAATCTTGGGCATGTAACAGAAACAGGAAGAATAATTTTACCTGGAGTTGGAGGAACCAGAGAGCATTTCATTGAGGAGTTAAAATTTGAAATAGATCTTATAAGTTTGGTAGAATTTAGTAGATGCTAATGGAGGAGAGTAATATTCTATACAGAAAAATGTGTGATTAATAATAAAAAGACAAGAAAGTTTGGCTTGTGTTTGTGAATCTCTATAAAGTCTGTAAAAATAAGATACATAGAGAACAGAGGATTAGAAGAGAAACCTTATTTTTAAAAAGTTGAGGTCAAAATTATGAAAGACTCTTGATTTTGATGAGAAGTAAGTATTTTATTCTTTCTAGGCATGGGGGCCATAAAGATTTTGAAAGACAGTGATATGAAAAGAGGTATGTCTAGGGGGAATAGGTCTGTAGTTACTACAGTGGTTATACCATGAGGTAATATTTTATTATCAATCAAGTCTATAAATTTTCTTACATCAAATGATTACTTCTTTAAGCCAGAAAGATATATTTGAAAGTTTTACTTAATATCTAAACATTTGTAGTTTTACTAGCTTTTTTATTTTATTTATTGCTATCAACCAGCCAAACACCCCAATATATACCACACGAACTTAATCATAGAATATTAACATTCCTCTATCAAAGGTGGGTCTATGTTCAATCTTCAATCTGAGGAGTCTTTGTACCTTCTTTGATGATCAGTAGTATGTGCCAGAAATAATGCTAAGACTAAGTCATAAAAGACATCACAGCTTCTGCCTCTCTCTCTCTCTCTCTCTCTCTCTCTCTCTCTCTCTTTCTCTCTCTCTCTTTCTTTCCCTTTCTTTCTCTCTCATAGTTGTAGGGGGTGTGTGTTTGTGTGTGTAACATTTGTTACTGAGAATGTACATCATAGGAATTCCTACATCTTCTTATGAAGTAAGCCATTATCATTAGGGAACTACATTCTTTATCTCTTGTAATGTTTTATAACATTTTTTTTCTGAAATTAGTGTAACGATTCCAGCATTCTTTCAATTATAATTTACTTTATATTTTCCCCATTCTTTCACTTTCACTGCTGTTTCTTTGCATTTCCATTTCATTTCTTATACACAGCATCAAGCTAGATTTGATATTTTATCCAGTGTAACTTTTTTTGGAGTATACACATCATTTCTACTTATCAGTACTACTGGTATACTTGGATTAATTTTAAGCCCTTGTTTGGTTACGTTTATCCTACTCTTTGCTCTTTTATTCTTTTTTTTAATAGAATTTTTTTTTTCCATTTTATTCCTTCCCCTCCACTAACTATTTTCTCATATGTACTGCTTTCATCATTTCCTCTTCAATACCACTGAACTGCCATCTGGGATAGTTTTTCTTCCATCCTAGCATTTTCTTAGAGGGGATTTATTAGTTATAAATTCTGCTTTGTTTTTCTAAAAGATTTCTTATATTACTCTGATTCTTGACATAGTTTCTCGGTGTGTCTAATTTATAGGACACACTATATTTTTGTCACTACTTTGAGGATGTTTCCCCCCATCTTCAGGTTTCTGTTGTTGCTATTGAGAAGTTACCGAGAAGTGAGGTGTTGAATAGTGGATGATCTTTTCAAAATGATATACTTTTTATCTTTGGCTAATTCAAAATATCTTGCTGTCTTTGGTATATGTGACTTTACTCTTTAAGTCTTGAGGTCGAGACTTAATTTTACTTTTATTTGGCAAAATTGTTATTCTAACAGAAATGTAACTGCTTTAGGAACACAATTCTATGGTGGACCATTAATTTTTAACGTGTTGCTGACACTCTGTGATGGTTGACCCAATCTCTCTTCCTAATACTTTCCTTTAACTGCTTCTAGACAAAAGTGACCCAAAATCCTTTGCCACAAGTGTGCATGGAGTGCATATGTGACACTATTCTTAATTTAAAATAACATTTCAAAATTCATGGATATATGTTCCTTTCTCATAAAAATGCAAAGATTCATTAAAAAGGATGTCCTTTTACCTCTTTGCCTTTTTATGTTTGTCCTTTTTTCTTCCTCTTTGTGCCTAGACCTGCAACATTAGATTTTAATGTGTTTGCAAGAGTGAGATTGAAAGCCTACGGTAGAACAGAAAGATATTCCGTTGGACCATTGTAACAACTCTGGACTACCTACACTCAGTCATTTTTATGAGATAAATAAAACTGCATAATTTAAATATACTCTAGTAGAAATTTTGTAATGTGGGGTCAAAAACTTCTAATTCTGCATATGTATAAAATTTTAGAATTCAGGTGAGTTATTTTGTGTGATAGATCAAGGTGAATGACTTTAGGTTTCTCTTAAGATCTTCCCAAAATAATGGGAAATCTTTTGTAATTTTTTTTGTATTTAGGATATTTTATGTTTTGAGTTATTTAGGATATTGAATGTTTTGAGGTTAGAACCTAACATTTTACAAAAAAGATTTTTTACCTCTTTGTGGCAAAAGTACTATATATTTCCATTAATGAGATATATTTTACAACCAAAGTCCAGTTCCCAGAAATATTAATTGTCAAGATTATAGATTTTTTAAAAATGCATGAATTTCGGGGCGCCTGGGTGGCTCAGTCGGTTAAGCGTCCGACTTCAGCTCAGGTCACGATCTCGCGGTCCGTGAGTTCGAGCCCCGCGTCAGGCTCTGGGCTGATGGCTCGGAGCCTGGAGCCTGTTTCCGATTCTGTGTGCCCCTCTCTCTCTGCCCCTCCCCCGTTCATGCTCTGTCTCTCTCTGTCTCAAAAAAAAAAAAAAAAGAAAAAAAAAGAAATAAATAAAATAAAAATGCATGGATTTCAACAATCCTCACAAAGAGCTCTGATAAAATACATAGTAACTGCTACTTGTATAGTGCCAAAGAAATTCTTTTGTGTAAGTTATATTATTTGATCCCCCTAGCAAAACTGTGATGTGTCTATTACTCTTGCCATCACTGTTTTTATAAACACAACATTAGTAAGATTTGAATGGTTTCTTTAACTTTATAAAACTAGTACATAATAGATACAAATGTTGTAACTTCAAAACTGATGCCATTACCTGAACACTTTGACACCATCTTGCTAAAAATTGTGATAGTAGCAAATGTGTCCTTGCATTTGATAGTTGTGATTACTTTGGGAACCCAAAGAGTATCCTAAAATACTCTTATTTGAGACTACATTTATAACGAAGCCACAATTGCATGGATGGACTTTGTTAAAATTTGAGTAATAAGTGTCAAATGGTATGTCATATTGGAGGGCTTAATGGCTTAATATTTTGGAAACATCTTTCCAAATGCAGAAGTCCGTAATTTAACCATGTGTTATGTCTTCAGTGAAAAGAAACTATAAAAAATACTAACATATGTAAAATATTTTTTAAAGCAGTCAATACCTCCTCATTCAGACATACATATTCATCTAATAACTAACAAATATTTATTGAGTATATGTTTTATGCTAAAAACTGGAAGTGCAGCAACACCAGATAACCAACATGCAGTCATTTTGTGGGTTAGAAGGACATAAAATTAATGAAGTAAATACAATTTCAAATAGAAATAAGGATATTAATGGATAATGTTTCTGTCTAAAGTTGTATTTAAATAAACATTTTTGGCATCTTGCATTAATCCTCACCATTCCACAGGGAGGTGGGGTGTATCCCTGATTCTTACTTTTTTTTTAGGAAGTAACCTACCACATGGTATATGTACTTGGTTTTATTCTCTCTAGTTCAAGTTTTACATGTAATATCTCAGTATTACTTGTGATTGGGTGAGTGTTAGGAATTGAATTGTATCCCCTCAAAAAAGATATACAGAAATCTTTATCTCAGTACCTCAGAAGGTGACCCTATTTGGAAATGGGGTCTTTACAGAGATAATCAAGTTAAAATGAGGTCATTCGGGTGGGCCCTAATGTCAGTCATGACTGACATCCTTATAAAAGGAAAAATTGGGTTACAGAGGCAGACACACATGGGGGAAGACCGTGTGAAGGCACACAGGAAGAATACTAAGAGAAGGTAAAAGAATGGACCCCTCTACAAGCTAGAAAGCACCTGGGCTACAGCAGCTAGGAGAGAAGCATGAAAC
Source organism: Neofelis nebulosa (assembly GCF_028018385.1). Lineage (NCBI taxonomy): Eukaryota > Metazoa > Chordata > Mammalia > Carnivora > Felidae > Neofelis > Neofelis nebulosa. The sequence continues at coordinate 152,859,342 of NC_080784.1, forward strand.
AGATCATTCCCTAGAGATTTCAGAGGGACCCTGGCCCTGCTGACACAGTGATTTCATACATCTGGCCTCCAGAATTGTGGGGCAACAAATTTCTGTTGTTCTTAGCCACCCAGTGTGGTACTTTGTTATGCTAGCCCTAGAGTAAATAAAGTGACAGATTGTGGAATTCAAAAACAAGTGCATTTACTTTCAAATAAAAGGCACATCTTACAATATACTGGAAAGGGAAAAAAAGCCCCACAAATAGTGTATGATGATCTTTAATCAAATGGGAAAAATATTCCACCAAGGGATTGTGGCTTTCTTTTATGTATGTTTGGTGCAGAGTGATGGGAAATCTATCGGGACTGGACAACTACAGAGTGCCCCTGAAGTCAATTTATTTATTTTACTGACTAGACCTATTTCAGAGTCATCAAGATATTCCAACAACTAACAAACAGTAAAGTGTGAGGAGGATAAATTCCAGGCTGTGTGTGTGTGTGTGTGTGTGTGTGTGTGTGTGTGTGTGTAACTTTATAGATAAGACTTAGAAGATGTTGGTTGGAACTTATTTCTTTTGGACTTTAACATTTTTTTTTCTAGGAAACTCATAGTAGTAGGGAGTTTTTATACAAATTTGGGGATACTATGTGTGCATTTTATGGTTAAATTATCTTTATGATTGTGTTTAAAATTCAGTTACAACTCTGAGACAAATGATGCCAATCTAAAAATAAGTAACAACATTCAGTTTTAATGACAATAATCAATGTTCCTGGCATATATTTTTAAATATATATATATATATATATATATATGTGTATATATATATGTATATATATACACATATATATATACACACACATATATATACATATATACATATATATAAATATATATATACACATATACATATATATAAGTATATATGTGTATATATACATACACATATATATATACACATATATACATATATATGTATATATATTTTGATATATATATATCAAAATCTTTACTTTTACTTTACTTTTATATATATATATATATATATATATATATATATATATATATATAAATGAATGGTTTCCCTTAAACAGTAGACTTAAAAAAAATTCTATATAGAGCTATTGTGAGGTGATAGTCTTCATTGATCTGATTTAATAATGCAAATTTCAAAATTTAATGACAAACTTTATGAGATCTAAGCTAAGCCTATCAGTCTTTGAGTCTTATGAAATCCTGTAATGATTAATAACACTGTAATATCCACTAGATCAGAATATCCAATGGAAAGTAAATTATTTTGGTAATATGACTCATCCTCCCTCCACTATTGATTCTTCTTCCTCAATAAGATACTTTTAGATGAAAGGCAATAAAATAAGATAAAGAAAACACTAGAAAGACAAAATAAGTACTGGGATTTTATGTAGTGGTAAAATGATACTGTATTATAAAAAGCTTAGTGATTCTGAACTATGAAAGTAACAATAATGCGTGTCTAATAAAAAAGAGTTTCCTTTTCTTGAATACTTATTATATACTAGAGCTATGCCAGGAACATTGCATAGATTATTCCATTTGATTAAAAAGAAACCTACATTAGTATCTCTTTCACAACTTTCCTTCTGTAAAATGCAGAAAGAAAAGTTACCAAAATATTATTAAATATAAATATTAATATCTATATGTATAATGATAATTTTAAAGCAAAGATTTGAACCCTTTTTATTCTGTTTCTAAAGCTTGTGTTCTTAACATTGGGTTATTCTGCCTCTTTTTTATATAAAATCTCAGTAATTTTTATAGCTGATTATTCTAGTTTGGAATATTTCATGAGCTTTCTTTCTCTCTAGTATGAACTATTCATTTCATAGTTCGTTAGCACCTTATCCTGAAATGTAGAAAGGGAACTAGAACACTATGAAACTAGAAATAGGTGAATTTGAAATTTGTAGACGATTTGGTATGAATGAACATGAAAACTAATTGCTAACCTAAGATCTCTGGCTTTTATGTAATGTTTTATTTGAATTTTTAAGTTATAGGTGCAGATCCATTTTCTATCCTTTTTCTTTCCCTGATAACCATAGAACAGAACTGAATTTTGGGGGTTAGGTATTTTGCACACTTATCAGTTATTTGGCTATCACACACACACACACACACACACACACACACACACACACACCCCAAGTAGCAAACATTATTTTTCCTTTCACATGTTAGTTTGTAATTTGCTATATATTATTCATAAATGTCAAAAAGTAGTATTTTTCTTTAAATTCTTGCAATTAAGTTTTGAATTTATAAATGAATAAGATGAAAGGTTGTTTCTATTTTTAAGATCAAACATACAACTTGTTTTTTTAGAACTTTCTAGGACCTTCTTTCTTCTTTTTACATACCCAACATTCTGTAGCATGTAATACTTCCAATATCACTGCTCTAGTTTACATAAATTTATATCACATACTTGTATTCATATAAGTAAACACAATAATCACTTCTCTTCTACCTTAAAGATTACGAGTTTTAAATTCATGATTCTCTCAGCATAAGAACGATCAAGACTTTATTTTACTTTACTTTCTATGCATGGGGTAAATTAAGCATGTTCATGTTGTGACTAATACATTATTTTCAGTTACAAATAGAAATAGGCAAACATTTGAACAAAGTAAGAAATTTTGATTATGCTTTGAGCACTATTGCTTCAAATTATTCACAACTTCAATTTGCTTCACTGGTTTTTTTTGTTGTTGTTGTTGATCTCTTCTAAAAGAGTTATGATAATTGCAAACATGCAGAGAAAGTTTAAAATTCAATTTTGTATTGTTAGATCTATCATTATGATAATAGCAGTTCTCAAAGTTGAACTGCATCTTAAGACACCCATACTAAGATTTCAACAATAACCAAATGCCATTTCTTTCCTAAAATTACTTGAAATCTACTTTTTCACAAACACCAATATTCTGCATTGAGGATGTTCATAACAATGAAAGTGTCTTCACAATGTTGTACCAAATTAGAAACAATCCTACAAGGGCAGACCTAATATAATATGGCATCTGTTTGCATACCATTGTTAAATCTGACTTACTGCTTCAATACATACACATTCATGGTAGATGGTCATTGAAACTTTTAACAATATTTAGTATTCTAAAAAAAAACAAAAAACAAAAAAAACAAAAAACCTCCCTGAAATTTTGTAAATATTTTTCCTGCACTGGTAAAAAACTATCAATCTTGACAAGAAATATTAGCTTTGAATTCATTAGGACAAAGAAGATAATGAAAGATAATGAGATCTTCTTAGGGAGAAAGTCACCAGAGTAAATGAGAAAGTTGAGGCTTTGGGAAGTAAGAGAATAAAGAGGAAACTAGATTGATGAGAGAGGAATGAAGAGAACCATAAGAGTACAGGGTCTTGTGTGTGTGTGTGTGTGTGTGTGTATCTTATTTTATTTATTTATTTATTTATTTATTTATTTATTTATTTATTTATTTATTTTAATATGAAATTTATTGTCAAATTGGTTTCCATACAACACCCAGTGCTCCTCCCAACAGGTGCCCTCCTCAATGCCCATCACACACCCTCTCCTCCCTCCTACTTCCCATCAACCCTCAGTTTATTCTCAGTTTTTGAGTCTCTTATGGTTTGGTTCTCTCCCTCTCTTTTTTTTCCTTTTCCCCTCCCCCATGGTCTTTAGTAAACCAAAGGGAGAGAAATATTTTCCATCTATTGCGTTAACATAAATACGCTGCTAAATATTTTCATATGACTGTCAATACTTTTACTTTGAAGGTAAACTGAACATGTCCAAAAATGCTGGGGATATTAGTATTATATGGGCTGAGGTAATACTTGATGATTTTCAGTTAAGTTCAGAATAATGGATTTTATTAGAATTAAGACTTTTTTTTTTCTTTTTCACACAGCCTTATTTGTCATTATGTTTGCTATAAAATCCTCAGCAAAAAAAAAAAAAAAAAAAAAAAAAAAAAAAAACCTCTAGCTTATTTTAAGTACATTTTCAAGTAAAAAAATTAACATAATTGTAATCAGTGAAATGTACTTAGCAAGTGTTTCTGAGATTAAAATACTGATCAAGATCATAACTAGTGAGTAGAAAAATTCTCACACTCAGGTGAGCCTAATGCAATTACCTATGGGCATATAAAATTGTAGATTAAATATTGCTTACATTTTTAAAGTTATTTTATATTCACTAATATTTCAAGTAGAATACAAATGAATCTTTGTGTATTCATAAACTATTTTTACAAAAACTTAGTAGCTGCCAACTACTATAAAGATAACTTGAAGAAAAGTGTGCAACTTGAAATATGATGGCAATTATTCTATGGAGGCAACATTAATATATAGACTTTTATTTCCTGTTGGAGATTTTGGTCTACAGATATACCATTACTTTGGAGAAAATTGGGTTAATGTAAAGCTTTCTTATAATGATGACTTTCAAAAAGAAATACTTTTGTAATAACCCTGATAGATAAAAGAAACCTGAATCCCACAATTTTAATGACTGTGGCAATCAAATTGAATTCATTTCAGTAAATAGGTCATGAGGCTAAATAAAATTATATTTCACATAAACTAGTATTTGCCATAAGCATACAGTCTGGATAATGTGAAAAATCCTTACTCTACTGGTTACATCGATAATCAACTTCTAACAAGGAGTCTTTTTAATATTGGTAATTTTCCTTGTGGAAACATCAGTTAACTGTCTCTGATAAATTTACTCAGAAGTGGTGAGACACTAAATCTCAAACTTCTTAAAGAGTTTGAGAATGGCCATTAATCATTATCAACTAACAGATGTATTAAAATTTCTCTTTCTTCTATAGCTCTTCTGTCAATTTGGACCGAGTCCAGGGTGGGCCCTTTTCACATAGTGTGGAACAAAACAGGCATACACAGAGACTCATTTCAATTTAGTCTTTCTCACTGCAGTGACTTGAAAAATGTATTCAATAAGTTGTATTCACAGATTTATGACCACTGGATATTTCCATTTTTGTCTAGAACTGAAACCAGATATTTTGCCAACCATTTTTTTCTGTGATGCTTTCAGTCCTATATCTAAAGCAATATTTGAGACATGCATTCACAGGAAGAAAAAAAAAAAGATTACCTACTATGTTTGTGCCCCTTCATATACTTTTGTTCAAAATGTCCTGACTGCCATCTGCATTACAGATAACATCAGGAAATGTGACTAAAAGGTGAAATGAATGAAGAACTCTGTTTAAAAGAGATAAAAGTAACTCAAGAGTTGTATTTTCAATGCTTCTTTATTTTATAGTCATATAATTGATAGTGTCTCATTCTCTGTGATCTCCAGATCCAGATTTTACTTTTATCAATTTCTCTGGAAAAGAAAAAAATATTATCTTATTTTCGTGCATAAAGAGTTTTACGGCATGTATCAAAATATTTATGTTTCCCTTTACCCAACATAAACCATAGCTAAAGCTTTGCTTGCATTTTAATGACTTTGCACTCTGTACTTCCTCAGACACAGTATTTGAGAGCTATATTTTAATATCATTGAAATCTTTTAGCATCAAAATAGTAGGTAGAAATTTATTTAACACCCAGGAAAATTATTTTTTATTCTTTCAGAGATTTTTTGAAATGTATATTTACACATTAAAACAATGTATAGTCTTTCTCCCATCTTTAATTCAAGTGATAGCATGTTCTATTCTTTATCACATTTATTTAAAATATACACTTTGGAAAATTTTCCATATGGTTACATAAAGTGCTATTTCATTGTTTGTTTTCTTGTGGTAAAAAGCACATAACCTAAAATTTACCATCTTAACCATTTTTAAGCATACACTAGAGTTAACTATATGTGTCTTGTTGTGCGACATCTCGAGAACTTTTTCACCTTTTTTAACAGATAGTGTAATACGGGCTTCAGGAGTAGAATTTAGTGTTTCATCATTTACGTATAATTCTCAGTGATCATAACAAGTGCCTCCTTAATACCCATCACCCATTTAACCCATCCTCCACCCACCACCCTTCCAGCAACGCTGTTTGTTTCCTCTGTACTTAAGTCTCTTAATGGTTTGCCTCCCCCTCTGATTTTCCCCCTTCCTCTACGTTCATCTGTTTTGTTTCTTAAATTCCACATATGAGTGAAATCATATGGTACTTGTTTTTCCTCTAACTTCTTTCGCTTAGCATAATACACTCTAGCTCCATCCACATTGTTGCAAATGGAAAGATTTCAATCTTTTTGATGACTGGGTATGTATATATACATATAGCACTTCTTCTTTATCCATTAATCAGTTGATGGACATTTGGGCTCTTTCTATAATTTGGCTATTATTGATAGCAGTGCTATAAATATTGGGGTGCATGTGCCCCTTTCAATCAGTATTTTTGTATCCATTGGGTAAATACCTAGTAGTCCAATTGGTGGATCCTATGGTAGTTCTAATTTTAACTTTTTGAGGAAGCTCCATACCGTTTTACAAAGCAGCTGCACAGGTTGGCATTCCCACCAACAGTGTAAGAGGTTTCCTCTTTCTCCACATCCTTGCCAACACCTGTTGTTTCCTGTCTTGTTAATTTTAGCCATTCTGACAGGTGTGAGGTGATATCTCCGTGTAATTTTGATTTGTATTTCTCTGATGATGAGTCAGGTTGAGCATTTTTCATGTGTCTTTTGGCCCTCTGGTTGTCTTCTTTGGAAAAATGTCTATTCATGTCTTTCCATTTTTTAACTGTATTGTTTTTGGGTGTTGAGTTTGATAAATTCTTTATAGATTTTGGATACTAGTTCTTTATCTGATAACATCATTTACAGACATCTTCTCTCACTCTTCAGGTTGCCTTTGGTTTTGTTGATCATTTCCTTTGCTGTGCAGAAACTTTTTATCTTGATGAAGTCCCAATAGTTCATTTTTGCTTTTGTTTCCCTTGCCTCCAGAGACATGTCTAGTAAGAAATTGTTATAGCTGACATCAAGGAGTTTATTGCCTGTGTTCTCCTCTGGGATTTTGATGGTTTCGTGTCTCACATTTAGGTCTTTTATCCTTTTGAATTTATTTTTGTGGATGGTATAAGAAAGTAATCCCATTTCATTCTTCTGCATGTTGCTGTCCAGTTTTTCCCTCACCATTTGTAGAAGAGACTGCCTTTTTTTCCATTGGATATTCTTTCCTATGTTGTTGAAGATTGGTTGACCACATATAACTGTTTCATTTTGCCAAAGTGAAACTTGACACCCATTATATAACGACTCCCCTTTCCCCTGTCTCCCCAGATCATAGCAACCATCCCTCCACTTTCTTGTTCTAAGAGTTGGACTACTTTACATACCTCAGATAAGTGAAATCATGCAGTATTTGACTTTTTGTGATTGGCTCAGGTCACTTAACATTACATAGTGAAGGTTCACCCATGTTGTATCATGTGACAGGATTTCCTTCTTTAAAGGCTAAATATTGTATGTTTATATCACATTTCCTTTTTCCATTTGTGACCAATAGACATTTAAGTTACTTCCATTCTTGGCTATTTTGAACAATGCTGCAATGAATATGGGAGTGCAAATGTCTCCTCAAGATCCTGATTTCAATTCCTTTAAATATATTCTTAGAAGTTGGTTTGGTGGATCTTATGGTTATTTTAATTTTTTGAGGAACCTCCATACTATTTTCCTTGGTGACTGTACCATTTTACATGCCCAGTGACAGTAAATAAAGGTTCAAATGCCTCCACAAAAATGGAAATACTTGTATTTTTTTTAATTTTTGTGATAGTGGCCATCCTAACAGGTATGAGGAAATATCTCATTGTGGTTTTGACTTGCATTTCCCAGATGTTTAGTCATGTTGAATATCTTTGATATGCTTTTTTGGCCATTTATGTATCTTTCTTAGAGAAATGTCTATCCAAGTCCTTTGTTCTTTTAAAGTGAGATATTTTATTGTTTTATTTTTTTTACTTTTTGTTGTTGAGTTATAGAACTTTCTTATATATTCTGATCAAATATGTTTTGCAAACACTTTCTCCCATTTAGTAGGTTGCCTGTTCACTTTCTTGATTGTTTCATTTGCTTCACAGAAGTTTTTGAGATTGATATAGTCCCACCAGTGTATTATTGCTTTTCTTGCCTGTGCTTTTGGTATAATATTCGAGAAATCTTCATCAAATCCATCGTAGAGAGGTTTCCACCTGTGTTTTTTCTATGGGTTTTACAGTTTCAAACTTTACGTTTAGGTCTCTAATTTATTTCAGTTATTTTTTGTGCATGGTATAAAATAGGGTCCAACTTTATTGTGTGTGCATATCCAGTTTTCTGACACCATTTACTCTAGAAAATACCCATTACCCATTACTGGCAACCTTGTCAAAGATCATTTGACCATATAAGTGAAGGCTTATTTCTGTCCTTTCTATTCTGTTGCATTGGTTTATACAAGTACCATAACATTTTAACATTTAACATTGTATATAACAATGTATACAACTTGTATAACTTGTACATTATACAAGTACCATAACATCTTAACATTTAACATTGTACATTTGCAATGTGTTTTGAAATCAGGATGAGTGATGCCTGAATCCTTTGAGGTTTTTTTTTGTTTTGATTTGTTTTTTTTCCAAGATTGTTTCTGTTGTTTGGAATCCTTGAGATTCCATATGAATTTTAGAATTTTACTTATATTTCTGCAAAAAAAAATGCCATTGGGATTTTTATTGGGATTTTCACTGACTATGTAGATTGCTTTAGGTAGTATGGACATTTAAAAAATATTAAATTTTTCAACCTGTGAACACTGGATGTTTTTCCATTTACCCGTGTCTTTAATTTCCTTCATCCACATTTTGTTGTTTTGAGTATATAAATCTTTTGCCTTGTAATTTTTTGTGAAGGTAATATTTGTTTAGTAGATCCTTGGAATTTTGGATGGTGGGTCATGTTTCAAAGAAAGACCACAAAGGAAAGTGAACTAGAGAAGTTTATCACTCACAAGTCCTATATGTCTTGAGGGGATGGTCAAGGCAATGTGTAGGCAAAGAACAAGAAGCAGGACCTAGGGCACATGCTTTTATTAGGTTCTATAAGAGGAGTGCTTTGGGGTTCCTGGGCTAGGCTGGATTGGTAAACTCAAACCAAAAGAACAGATTTTAGTAAGTTCCATGAGGATCTTACCTAAGGGGTGTTCAAGGGGAAAGAGCTACAAAGCAGAAGAGATTGTTTATTCCAGGGGATGTTGAGGGCATCATATCAGGAACTTACATTTACTTGTGACTATGGTCTGTTATCCAGGGCATACATTCAAGGGAGGGGCTAGTGTCACTCCAAGGCCACTTAGCCACACAAAGTAGATGTGAAGGCAGCAATATTATGGAAGAGTTTAGCTAAGTTTTCAACATGCCTCTTCATTAAGTTTTATTCCTAATTATTTTTTCCATGCCATTATAAATGGGATTGTTGTCTTCTGTTTCAGAATGTTCATTGTTAGTGTATAGAAACATAATTTACTTTGTGTATTAACTTTCTAGCCTGCTACTTTGCTAAATTTGCTTATTCTAATATTTTTTTGTGTAATTTTCAGGATTTTCTACACGTACAACCATATCACCTGCAAACAGAGATAATTTTACTTCTTCCCTTCCACTTTGGGTGACTTTTATATGTTTTTCTTGCCTAATTGCTCTGAGTAGTACTTCTGCTACTGTATTGAATGGATGTGTGAGACAAGTCAATCTTCTTCCTAATCTTAGAAAGAAAGCTTTTCAGCAATGAGTGCCATGTTAGCTGTGGACTTTTTATACATGGCTTGTATTATATTGAGGTAATTTTCTTTTATTCTAGTTTGCAGAGTTGGGGGGTTGGGTTTTTTTTGGTTGTTTGTTTACCATGAAAAAGTGTTAAGTTTTGTCAAGGGCCTTTTCTGCATCATGAGATAATCATATGTTTTATCATTCTTCGTTCTGTTAACATGGTGCATCACATCGATTGATTTTTGTATGTTGAATCATATTTGTACTCCAGACATAAATCCCACTTAGTAATGGTGTATAGTCATTTAAATGTGTTGTTGAATTCATTTTGTTAATATTTTTGAAGATGTAGGCATCAATATTCATGGAGATTGTTGGTCTGCAGTCTTCTTGCAGTGTCTTTATCTGACTTTGGTATCAGGGAAATGTTGGTCTTATGAATTGGTTTAAAATTGTTCATTCCTATTCAATTTTGGGGAATAGTTTGAGAAGGATAGGTATAAATTATTTTTTAAATATTTGGTAGAATTCACCAATGAGGCAATATAGTCCTGCATCTTACTTTGTTGATAGATTATAATTACCCATCCAGTCCCCTTATTCGTCATTGCTCTGTTCAAATTTCTATTTATTCATGATTCAGCCCTGATAGGTTGCATGTTCCATTTCTTCTGGGTTATCCAATATGCTGACATACAATTGTTCAGGGTAATCTAATGAGCATTTATATTCCTGTTGTATTGATGATAATATCTCCTCTTTTATTTAAATTTCATTTATTTTAGTCTTTTCTCTTTCTTTCTTGGTAAGAGTACCTAAAAGCTTATATAGTTTTTATCTTAAAAACAAAACAAACAAAAAAAAACCACCTCTTAGTTCCACTGATCTTTTATCTTGTCTTTTTACTTTTTTTGTTAATTTTCACTCTAATATTTGGTATTTTCTTCTTCTACTAACTTTGTATTTCATTTATTTTGCTTTTTCTAGTTCCTTGAGGTGTAAATTCAGGTTGTCTCTTCTCTTTATGTAGGCATTTATTGTTATAAGATTCCCTCTTAAAACTGCTTCTGCTAAGGCCTGAAAGTCTTGGTGTGTTATGTTTCCATTCTTGTCTAGGATAGATATAGATATATAGACATAGATATAGATATAGATGGGTTTTTTTCATTTCCCTTCTGATTTCTTTTTTGAGCCATTGGTTGTTCAGGAGTGTGTTGTTCAATTTTCCACATATTTGTGAATTTTCCAGTTTTTTCCTCCTGCTGTCGATTTATAGTTCCATACCATTGTATGCAGAAAAGATACTTGACATGATTTCAGTCTTAAATTTATTAAGATTTGTTTGTGGTCCTAACACACGATCTGTCTTGGAAAATGTTCATTAGGCACTTGAGAAGAATATGCATGTTGCTGCTGTTTGTAGACTATTCTACATATGTCTGCTAGCCCATTTGGTGTAAAGTGTAATTCAGGTGCAATATTTCCTTATTGATTTTCTGTATGGATGATTATCTATTATTGAAAGTGAGGTACTCTTAGTTAATTGCTGTCTATTTCTCCCTTATTATCTGTTAACATATGCCTTATATATTTAGGTGCTCCAATGTTGGGCACATATTTGTTTACTATTGACATTTCCTCTTGATAAATTGACACCTTAATCATTATAAAATGACTTTATTTTTCTCTCATTACAATTTTTGATTTAATATCTATTTTGTCTGATATAAATATGCTACTTCTGCTCTCTTTTGGTTTCCATTTGCATGGAATAGCTTTTTCTATCCCTTCACTTTCAGCCAATGTGTATCTTCAAAAGATATTCTTTGTTGTATTCTTCAAAGTATATTCTTTGTTGCCAGCATATAGTTGGGTATTTTTTCAGCCATTCTATATCTTGTGATTGGAGAATTTACTCCATTTATATTTAAATAAATATTTATAGGTAAAGACATACTACTGACATTTTGTTCATTTTATTCTGAATATTTTGTAGATTCTTTGTTCCTTTTTTCTTTTGCTACCTTCCTATGCGAAATGATGATTTTCTTTTTTTTTTTTTTTTAATTTTTTTTTCCAACGTTTTTTTTTATTTATTTTTGGGACAGAGAGAGACAGAGCATGAATGGGGGAGGGGCAGAGAGAGGGAGACACAGAATCGGAAACAGGCTCCAGGCTCCGAGCCATCAGCCCAGAGCCTGACGCGGGGCTCGAACTCACGGACCGCGAGATCGTGACCTGGCTGAAGTCGGACGCTTAACCGACTGCGCCACCCAGGCGCCCCGAAATGATGATTTTCCATAGTAGTATGTTTTGACTTTTTTTCTCGTTATCTTTTGTGTACCTACTATATGTTTTTGCTTTGTGAATAGCATGAGGCTTACACAAAACATCTTACCATTGTGACAGTCTGTTTTAAGCTGCTAACAACTTAAGTTTGTTCAGATACAAAAGCTCAATATTTTTATTCCACCCTGTCACATTTTATGTTTTTGATGCCACAATTTACATCTTTTTATATTGTGTATCCATAAGCAAGTTATTGTAGCTATAGTTATTTTTAATTCTTTTGTTTTCACCTTCATACTAGAGTTATAAGTGATTTGTATACTACCGTTATTGGAATATCTGAATTTGACTATATATTTACCTTTATAAATGCATTTCATACTGGGGGTGTATGAGGCATACTGGGGCTTTTTGTGGCCCTGAGACTCGTGGTGTGGAGCACTAATTGCTGGGGTTATGTGAATGACTCCAGGTTTGTAGGGGCACTGTGTCTTAGCTCAGGCACGTGGATTCTAGCACATTGACAACCTTGTGGCTCTTGGTGGCAAGAGCCAAGGGGTTCCACTGTGGCTGCTAGAGTTGTTGTAATTCTCAGCAATGCCTCCAGTTCCAGGGGCAAGGGCCAAGGCAAGTGGTGGTCGCCGCTGGAGCCAGTGGTTTGCACATGCTGGTAGCATGGACTTTCTACAGGCACACGCATAATGGTGAAGGCCAAAGCCAGAACTAATGATGGCACATTAACAGTTGCAGGGCCCGGGCTGTTGACATGCAGTCATGCAGCTGCAGGGACTAGCTGCAGACACCAAGATGGTGGTGACTGCTGCTGATGGGAACCAAGCTGGCAGAGTACAAGGGAAGGCTAGCTGCCATTGCTTGCAGCAGTGCAGGTTAGTGACAGGAGTTAAAGTTCTCTCTGAGTACCCGAGAATCTGCAAGGGCTGGGCTGTTGGTACTCATTTTTGCAGCCTTAGGAGCTCATAGTGAGAGTGCATATGGCCTTGGGGGTCAGCTTTGGGAGATAGGGCAGGCATAATTCACATGCTGCCACAGAGACTAAAGCTGGTTTCAGGTGCAGAGGCCACACTGGATTCTGGGGTCTACGATGTCCTCAGTGGCACTGGCTCTGGCAGTTCCAGTGAGATGAGGGGAGGGAAGGACTCAGGCAGCTGGAGTCTGAAAGCAAAAATTTGTAGGACTGTCAATGGTGAAGGCTACAGGGGGTCAATTGCGATGGTGCTGGCTATGACACCCTAAAGCAGCTATGGTTATCTGTGGAGCAATTTGCCAATATCCATGACGGGGTCCTCTATGATGATGTTCTACAGTGTCTAGAAGGATTGCTGAAGTCCTCAGTATGGCTGCTAGAATCCTCTGCATTTCAGGCCTTTGGGAATTTTGCTGCTGCATGACTGATTATGGTAGCCCCTGCCCTTCTTCCTTATTCCTAGCCATCTCCAGATATCTCAGCTATACCAAGCTCTAGGTCAAGTGAAACTGAAGTGAAACGTACATGCAGTGCCCTGAATCTAGTCACTCACCTGGCTGGCTTCTTTCCAGTGAGGGCAACACTCTTGAGCTAGGGAATTCCTTCTTGGCACTAAGATGAAATGGGCTAGAGAATTCTTTCTTGGCCTGGGGATGAAATTATATAAATAAAATGAATCAGTTCCTCCTACCCTTTATGTGCAGTTTTCTCAGGGTTTTTGCTCTACTGCATTGCTGAAGCTCCTTAAGTGAATTCTTGAACTCTTCCCAGGCTATTTTCATTCGTGGATAGATGTCTAGTTGTTGTTCTTTTGGGGAAAGTTGTTGTTCTTTGTGTTCTGTGTGGCTGGCATAGGGAGGCTCCTACTCTGCCTTTTGGTGTTTTAACTCTCCTGTAGCAATTTACTTTCAAATGGTAACTATCTTCAATTACATATAAGAAAATCTACTCTTATATCTCCCCTCGCCTTTATACTATCATTGTCACAAATTATGTTTTTTAATAGTTTGTATCCATTAATGTAATTCCACAGTTATATTTATTTTTATGATTTTATTTTTTTAAGTTAATGCTATATTGAAAGTGATTTATGTATCATTGTTGCAACATTACAGGATTTTTTATTTATTTATTTACCTTTATCAGAGAGCTTTATGCTTTCATATGCTTCTTTTTGTTGTCTAGCATCCTTTGACTCAGCTGTCAGGATTCCCTTTAATAATTCTTGTAAAGCAGGCTCAGTGTGACAAACTCCCTTTGCTTTTGTTTATCTGGGAAGGCATTTATCTCTCTTTCACTTTGAAGGATTTATTTTGCCAGATATTTTTGTTTGATGATTTTTTTTGTCTTTCATCATTTTGAATATATCATTCCATTCCATTCCTGCTGAGAAATCCACTGGTAATATTTTGGGAGCTCACTTGTATGTGACAAGTTGTTTTTCCTCTGGCTGGTTTCAAGACTCTCCCTTTGTCTTCAATTTCTGATAGTTTGCTTATAATATATTTCAGTATGGGCCTCTTTGGATTTACTTAGTTGGGATCTTTTGAATTCACTGAATTTGGAGGTCCATTTCCTTCCTTATATTTGAGATATTTTGGGTCCATTATTTCTTCAAATAAACTCCCTGCCCTTTTTTCTCTCCTCTGGTACTCCTAAAATGTGACTATTGATCTACCTCATGGTATACCATAAGTCCCATAAGCTTTCTTCCCTTTTATTTCTTTTCATTTCTCTGATAGGATAACATCAAATTACCTGTCTTCAGGTAACTAATTCTTTCTTTTGATAGATTAAGTCTGCTATTCATCTCCTCTAGTGTATTTTTCAATATGTGTGTTATATTCTTCAGCTCTAGAATTTATTTTTTTCTTCTTTACAGTTTCGGTCTCTGTTGTTGTCATCTTGTTCATGCATTATTTTCCTCATGTAGTTGTCTGTGTTCTTTTGTAGTACATGGAGCTTCTTTAAGACTATTATTTTGGGGCGCCTGGGTGGCTCAGTCGGTTGAGCGACCTACTTCGGCTCAGGTCACGATCTCACAGCTCGTGAATTCGAGCCCTGCATCAGGCTCTGTGCTGACAGCTCAGAGCCTGGAGCCTGCTTCGGATTCTGTGTCTCTCTCTCTCTCTGCCCCTAACCCACTCACATTCTATCTGTCTCTCTCAAAAATAAATAAACATTAATTTTTTTTAAAGACTATTATTTTTAATTCTTTGTCAAGTAATTCATAGATCTCCATTTATGTAGGGTCAGTTTCTGGAGATTTATTTTGATTCTTTGGGCCATATTCCCCTGTTTCTTTGTATACCCTGTTATTTTTTTGCCGTGATTTATGCATTTGAAAAACAGCCACTTCTCTCAGTCCTCACAAACTGACTTTATATAGGAGACCTTCACTAATCAGCCCAGCTAAAGATTCATAAGGATTCTCACATCTTTACCGGGGACGTGTCTTTGAGTTTGGACATGTAATTTCCTAATTAGGTCTGCTTGTGTGTTTTTTAAGAGTTTGTAATCTCTTTCTCCTTTCAATATTTGTCTACAGTACTTCAGGTTCTCTGGCACTGAATAATCTGCTGAGCTCTTTTGTTTTCAGTGGCCCCCAGACATCAAAAGTATGGCAGTTCCCCATCAGTACTCCAAATCTAGAGGCACAGAAACCACTTCCTTCAGATGTCCCCCGAAAAGCTGAAACATTGGATGTACATTTTATTCTTATTGTTCCTTCCCAAGGAGAAGCTCTGATGTGGGCTTTTCCTTTCATTTGCACCAATCTGTGCTGTCTTGGGGAAAGGTTTATCATAGTTGTTATGAAATGACTTTTCTATCTGTGTCAGTGCACCTGTTCTTGGCTTTGAGCTTGCCTAGAGTCCAGCACCTTCTTAACTGATTTCTAGAGTTCTCATAAAGGCTTTTTGGGGACTGTTTATTGTTGTTAAGTTGGTATCTTTGTGTGAGAATGGGGGCTATAGCTTCCCATTCTGCCATCTTGCTAATGTCACCAATTGTTGTTGTTGTTGTTACTAATAACAAATGAATTGAAATTCTTGCTCTTTGGTAGTATTTGTTACATTTATAGCAGTTTGGGGCTAGTCAGAAAACAGTGTATTGTAGGATTAAATTTATTGTTTTTTTCTTTTGGATCCATGCCATACAACTGAACCTTCCATAAGACAAAAGAGACAAATATTTACCAGTATTGGTAATGGAACTTTACATGGTTCCCACAGAAAATTTTGTAAAACACCAAAACTTCATGATGATCAACAATCATGGATGCTATACAGGATACTGTTCTGTCTGAGTAAATGTGTATAAATTAATTTTTAATAATAGAAGCAGTAGTTTGAAGCTCATTTTACATTCAGAGGAACGATGACATCTTTTTGTCACAGATGCTGTCAAATATGTGGAAAATAAGTTTTAGTTTAGCTTCATTTAATTTGATTTTTACATGAGTTGGAATATTTCTTTCTACATTGGGATGGAATTTTCCCTTTTAGAAAGTGATTGGATACTCAACAATTAAGATTCCAGATTTGTTTAATTTTAATGATGATTTTTTGAAAATTAGTGTAATTTTCCTGATAGCTAGTTATTTATATATATATATATATATATATATATATGATTTATATATATACTAAAGGTATATCTTTATATATTAAATATATATATATTTATATATATATGTATATATATGTATGTATGTGTGTGTTTACTTCCCTTTCTTTTCTTCATCTAGAATGTGTACTATACCATCAATGTTGTTCAGTGGTTACAGATTTGTTCATTTAGAAAGCAAATTCTTAATGTAAGTGCATAGTTACATTAGTTTTTCTGTTTTGGGTGGGCCCTATATCCCATGTCCAAATTTCATCTAGTCTTTTGGGTATTAATCTGATCTTCACGGACTGTATGTACTGCAGAGGTTATGATGGTTATTCTGCTATAATTTTGAGTTGCAGAAAAAGTTGTATTTATTTTATTCTTTATAAACATATATAAATTCTCCTGAGTCTCCTCTTCACATGTGGATGGGAATTTGAATTTCAATATGTAATGAGCCATTTATTTTTTTTTTATTTTATTTTTTTTTTCTAGTTCAGAAAACTTTTTGCAACTTGTTTTATTTACAATGCCAACTTTTAAAAGGTTATTAAACTAACATTAAATGACAATAAACTAGGTGGAAAACATTTTACAGAGAGGGAAATCCCAAAATGCCACCTTCTATAGCGAACCCACAGTTGAGTTTTATTCAGAGTGAAGAAACAAAAACTTTTGATCATACTGGAAGAAACTCAGCCATAAGTTTGGAATCTGTACTCAAACTACACGTGCAAGGAGGACAATATTCTGCTAAAACAACTGATTTGCTGCTGCGTTTGTCTACGGTTTGTCTAATATTAACAATTATAAACAGAGCAGTGCAACTAGTATTTGGAACAATCCTTACAGTGTTACAGTGTCAGGCATAACATTTCACTTCTCTTCACACCACTGGTTCTCTTTGCGTACCTGGGCTTCCTCTTCTTCAGTAAAATCATTTTTGATATTGAAGGTCTTGCGAATCTCCTCAGGAGTTTTCCCCTTGATCATATTGGCAACAGTCTTGCATGTAACATCAAGCAAACCTTTAATGTCTAAGTAGTTCGCAGCCAGAATAAGTTCAAAAAGTGTTCCTTGGTCAACTTTCAGGAATTCTTGGTCCCAAACAGGGATATCATCTGTTCGCTTTTCTTTGTTCTCATCATCCTCAGGAGGAGGGGGGTCATCCTTGTGGTGGGTGCACCATTGAATGACCTTTTTTAATATTGCTGCATTAACATTTGGTAGAGGAACTGGGTCATCATCTCCTTCGTCATCCATTCCCAAATCTTCCAACATGGTCTTGATAGTCACAGACTGTTTGGCAATTTCAACATCAACTTCAAATATCTCTCCATCAGAACTCTGCAACTTAATTGAAGGCATGGTGCTCGGTCTCAAGGAGACTGCGGGCCGGAGGGTGACAAGACCAGGGCAGGGGGGCCTCCGCTACGAGAAGAGAAAGGCAGAGAACAAGGCCACTCGAGCCATTTATTTTTTTATCCAAGTCTACAGAGTTTTCCAAAAAGGGAGGTATAAAAAAAATACCTCCAGTACTTCTGTGTTCCTGTGTCAAGGTAGCAATTCAGCGTCTCCCCAGATGAGTCTTTCCCTACCTATATAAACCGCACAATTTATTTCATGAGTTTCTATCATCTACCCTAGGTTCTTTAGTAGACTAGACAATTATTTCCCCTTGTTCCAGGAACTTGCAGATATCACCTCTTCTTTCAGTCCTGGAGTAATTTCTCACATCCAGTAGTTTTAAACCACGTGACTGTAAAGTTTCAGAGCACTAACAATTTCTCTTAGACGTAAATTGTCCTCCTCTTGTAGGAAAGCAAACCTGTAATTTCTACCCTGGGAGCAATAGGAACCCCAATTCTCTAGGACCCAAACCCCTGCTTAACTCAGAATTCAACTTTCACAGGAGTGGAAGAAAAATAAAAAGGAAAGAAATTGCCTCATTCGTTCTAATTCTATTATAAGGATATATATATTTTTTAATCACAAAAAACCAAAATTGATTAACTTGCCATATCAGTAGATTAATATTACGGAGGTCAGTTCAATTTTTCTGAGGTTGTCATTTTTCATCTTATGTGTAATCTGATGCACATTTTCTATCTATGCCTGACTTCTTTTCTCTTATTTCTCAGTGTCTTTCCATACGTTATGAAATAATGCCTTTGTCACCTTTAATCTCAGATAGTAACATGTAATAGGATTAAATTGAAATATGGAAAGTGCTTTTATGGCCATTCTAAGGACAAAAATTCTTGCCTTTGTTTACCCTGTCTTCCTGAGAATCACTTAGCTGCTGTGTTGAAATTAGACTGTAGTGGTAGAAAATAGAAGTGAGAAAACCTTTAGAAAGCAGAAATCTTAACCTGCATGAGGGATAATAGTAGGTCAGGCAGGGTTGTGGCAGTAAATTTGATGAGAAATGGTTAGATCCTATGTTGAAAATTGATCCAACAGGGTGTACTGATGAATTAGATGTAGTATGTTGGATAATAAAAGGAATCAGGCATGGATGAAGAGGTTTTAGACTTCACAATAAGAAGAATACAGATGCCATCAAATTGAGATGAAGTAAACTCTCAGAGGGGCAAGTTTAGGGGCAATACTAATGGTTCACATTTGGAATATGGAAATTATAATGCTCACTAGATGAAACTGGATATATAAAAGTAAGAATTTGGGAAAGAAGTCTGTTGGAGAAATAAAGTTAGGAGCACCGTCGTCTTAATGATATTTAAAAAGATAGTAGTAGATGAGATCACCATCAGATCACTATAACTGAGTTGAGGGACATTTCAATATTAAAATACCCAAGAGAAAGTAGGAAGCAAGTGAGGGTAATGATTAGAAGCAGTCAATGGTATATAAAGGAAAAAAACAAAAAAACAAAAACAAAACAAAAAACAAAAAACAAAACAACAGGAGAAAGTTGTCCTGGAAGCCAATGGAAGAAAGTACATCTGTGAGGAGGGCACAATCAGCAGTCTTAAATGATGCAGAAAGGTCAATTAAAATGAAGACTGAGAACTAAATTAAATGGGCTATTAAAATTATAACAGATTATGTAAGATACATTTAATACATATTTCTCACTTTTATTTAATTTCATGCTTTTCTTTAAAATACATGTTTAAGGGGCTCATGGGTGGCTCAGTTGGTTAAGTGTCCAACTTCAGCTTAGGTCATGATCTCACGGTTCGTGAGTTCGAGCCCCGTGTCGGACTCTGGGCTGACAGCTCAGAGTCTGGAGCCTGCATCAAATTCTGTGTTTCCCTCTCTCTTTTCCCCTCCCCAGCTTACACACTGTCTCTCTCTCTCTCTCAAAAAATAAATAAACATTAAAAAATTAAAAAAAAAACATGTTTAAGTAAATCTTTGTATGTGTGACATTAAAAGTCACACAAATGTCAGTAATCTTTATCAGTCTGTCAATCAAGATTGAAACATAAATCAATAAATAAATCCTAAGTGAAGACCTTTTTTTCCATATTAGTTTCTAATATGGACTTGATGCAATTGATATGCCTTCTCTTCTTTAATTGCCTATGCATCTGTACATGGGATAGGAGCAAAAGGTAATGATACAGATATTTTTATAGTCATTTCTGATCTTCTGCCTGTAAGTTACAGGGTTTTATTTTGCTTCCCTCCACTTTAGAATAATCATGATGGGTGACATTTTCTTTGGGCTACCAGAGTCACCTTTTCTTGATGGTAGCTGACACTTGTTTTGTGAAGATAGAACTGCCTTAAAACAAACAAACAAAAACAAAACAAAACAAAACAAAAAAACTGATGTGATTTTAGTGTTTTCCAATTAATACACTGGTAAGCCCAATTGGGTAACATTTTGAATTATACAACTTAATATTGGAGAGTTAGATTAAAATGTTTGCTCTCCAAAAGCGATGACTTTAAAA
Organism: Neofelis nebulosa; assembly: GCF_028018385.1. Taxonomy (NCBI): domain Eukaryota; kingdom Metazoa; phylum Chordata; class Mammalia; order Carnivora; family Felidae; genus Neofelis; species Neofelis nebulosa. The sequence goes on from NC_080784.1 coordinate 152,879,935, forward strand.
TTTTTTTTTTCAACGTTTTTTATTTATTTTTTGGGACAGAGAGAGACAGAGCATGAACAGGGGAGGGGCAGAGAGAGAGGGAGACACAGAATCAGAAACAGGCTCCAGGCTCCGAGCCATCAGCCCAGAGCCTGACGCGGGGCTCGAACTCACGGACCGCGAGATCGTGACCTGGCTGAAGTCGGACGCTTAACCGACTGCGCCACCCAGGCGCCCCCAAAAGCGATGACTTTATAAAAAATCCTTAATAAATTAGAGATTGCCCTGTATGATTTGTTATTGGTTGACTTTAGTAAACATGTATTGAAAGACCTACCCTAAACGAAACACTTTGCTGAGTGCAATTCTGAAATCAAATTAAGAGTTACTGCATATATTTGCCTTAATAAAATAATAGTTCCAATTTTGAAAGATCATATTCTTTTGAACATATACAAACTGATATAATTGGAAATTATATATTTGATTGGAAACTACTTACAGTTAACTTTTTAGTGTTTCACTGTCTCCAAATATAGTTTTAGTCGTTATAGTAAGTCATTTCTGGTGTCTGTTATTAAATGTATCAATTGTTACAAATAGTTTCATTATTTTATTTTTTTATTTAAAACTTAGTTAAATACAGATTAATCACCTGGATTTTGTTACATAATTCCTTCCTGTATTTTACACAAAATGACATTTTTTTAACGTTTATTTATTTTTGAGACAGAGACAGAGTATGAGCGGGGGAAGGGCAGAGAGAGAGGGAGACACAGAATCGGAAGCAGGCTCCAGGCTCTGAGCCATCAGCCCAGAGCCCTACGCGGGGCTCGAACTCACTGACCGTTAGATCGTGACCTGAGCTGAAGTCGGATGCTTAACCGACTGAGCCACCCAGGTGCCCCTAAAATGACATTTTAAATAAGGGTAACAAAAATCTATGTTTCAGTCTAGCACCGGTCATTTATGAGCTCTACAACTTTGAGTCAATTTCTCTCAGTTCCTTTATGTGTAATATTTTTTTTTGGGGGGGGGGTATGAAAAAAAACCTGTAACATGCTAAGTAACAATATAATTGTTCCTTTGTAAGCCATGTTACAAGTGCAAATATTGAGAGAATATGGTCTATTTAGGGACCAGAAGATTGAAGACTACTTCTTCTGCCCCTTATTTGGTAACATTGGAAGAGCTACTTTGTGGCTGGATTGTCATCTGGCATTGTTTGCCCGCCTAGATCAGGGTTGTTAGAGAACACACAGCAGGAGAATGTAGATCACAAGGTATGGATTTATTCTATTAACGTTGCTATTTCTATTATATTCAACATTTTTTTGTTTGTTTGTTTGTTTTTAATATACGAGATGTTAGGGGTGAGAGTGAGTCTGCCTTTTGTGAATGGAGGTCTGGGTCCTTGGATTCCCCAGAAGATTTAGGTGAGGATCCAGAGCCAATAAAGACAGCCGGAAGGAAAGTAACAAGCACAAAGTAGTTGTTAAAGTGAAAGTACACTGTCAAGGTATGAGAACCTTGACAGGTTCTGCAAGGTGGAAGGGGTTGTTTTGGGATTGAGTATTGTTGGGTCTTTCTGGTCTTGGAGGAGCTGTGACACTTAGCAGGGTGGTCCCTAATCGAGGCCGCTTTCAATCATTTGGGAAACTCCTCCCACAGGCTGGGACGGGGAGTTTTTGACCCTACAAGGTTAATGCCATAACCCTCTGGATTGTTTCTCCAGTCAGGTGGGCCTTTCCTGCAATGCAAATGAAGTATGAGACTAGGGGTTGCCATAGGGCAGAGGTGGAAGAGGAGAGCTCTTCTGCACCTGTGGCTCTAGATATGTCAGCTCTGGGTTTTGCAAGCCACAAGGTCAGGATGTTGTGCCAACCCGCTGATGTGTAACCTATCATTTATCAATGCTCTTGCCTCCTCCAGCTTACATCTCTATCATTCCCCTTCAAGGACTTGGGGCTCTGCCTCAGGGCACTCCTTCAATTGCTTTTGTCTAGCTTCTATCTAACCAAACTACTCAAGTTTTAGCACAAAACTGATTTGTGTTTATCACAAAATGCAGCTTAGAGAATCAGATGTATTTTCACGCGTATAATAGGGCCTCCATTGTAATGTAAATCGTAGGTAGTACCAACTCAAGTAAAACTGAATCAATCAGATGTTTGTCTTGAACATGAACATTTTGTTATAATTGACTGAATGTTTCCAGATGTTTGGCTTTGAGCTGACATAGCCACTGTCATAATTACACCCTTCCAAGATATACATAGAATTAGCTACTTCTATTCGTTAATGCTTTCAACATATTATTATCAATCACTTTTTCAATTACTTCTGCAGGATCCAAATTTATTAAACTCTTCATTTAAGCCCATTAAGATACACAATAACCATGTGTACTTCAAGAAAGTGTTTTGGTGGTCCCAAGTGATATTTAAAGAGCACTTTCCACATCACAGACAACTCTTTTTAAGGGATAAGTTTCTCCCAGTTGGCACTATTATACTCTGAAAATTCCAGTAAACTTTACACATACAGGAACTAATATGTCTTTCCTAACTAATAAACCATTCATTCCATTCTCTTCTTAAATTCATTTTTCATTTAGTCATTACCTGTGTGAGCTGAGTGTAAGTACAGTCCTCATACATTGGGTTAACTCACTCCTCTTTCAAAAAGAACTGAATCATTGTCATTCCTAGGGTCAACATTCACTTTAAGTAGGAATATTTAAAATGTAATAACCCAAAATTTAACTCAATATCAAGTCACCTTTATGTCTTATCTGACTTCTGACCATGTACCTCAGCTATAATAAGCTACAGAATGAGATTCCCCTAAGCAACTGCCACTAGTTAGGTCTTCCTACTGATTTGTCTCCTATTTCAGCCATAGTTGATAGTCCCAGGAACCTGCTGTCTACTTTATGACATTCCAGTTAACTAAGTCATATGTTATTGCTTCCTTAGTACATGCTAGGGTTTTTCTATGACAGCATTTTTCACAATGTGTTCATGAAGCATTAGTTTCCCTGGAGGTTCAAATATGTTGCTAAGTTATTTCATATTCAAAATAAGTTAGCAAATCTCTTGGCTAAACAAACCTAAACAGTTTCTTTTCTGAATGACTTCTTTGTCAACTGATTTAATATGCAGAATTCTTCAAATTTACTTGGCTGTCAAACACCTTTTTATGTGGAGCATGCATGGGATTTTACTATTCTCTAAGGCATCCTAAATATTCAGGAATGCAAAATTAAAAATCAATTTAATAAGTCCGCCATATTAAAAACGGAGTTGTTTTTGTAGCTTTAGTCAATCTTGAAAGTATTGTTCCATCTCTAAATTTCTCGGACAAATCTATTTATTTCATTTATTTTAACTAACGCAGGAATAGCACTTACTGTGTGTCAAACATTGCTCCGTTTACTTTTCAAATGTTATTTCAGTTTAGTTGCCTAACAACCCTACAACTGGGTGAATTATTATCCATACTTTACATATGAGAAGTTGGATGCCACAAAGGTGATTTTCCCCACAGCCATTCAACTAAAAGTGGATAGAACTGGAATTCAAATCCAGACTGCTTTCAGAGTCCAGGCTCTTAGCCAATAAACTGAATAGCTTTCCTGACCCAAAGTCACATTCATATGATACACAATTTTTATAAATACATTAAGTGTGCTTACCTGCGACACATTTGCTCTGGACAAAGGGAACTTCTAATCAACTAATATTCAAAGAATTTGTCCTACTTTACCTCTAATTTCCAGTATGTAAAATAAGAATGTAAACTAAAATAACAGCAGCAATAATAACAAAGGAAAAGGAGAGAGACAACTTAACAAGCATTCATTATCCCAGTGTCTTAGCATGGGTTGCCATTAGAAAATACCCCGAAATGGATGAGTTGAACAACAGAAATTTACTTCTCACAGTTCTGGGGCCTGAGAAGCCAATATCAAGGTGCCACCAAGGCAGTTATTATTCTGAGGCCTCTCTTCTTGGCTGGTAGGCATCTGCCATTTCACTATGTCCATTTTGTGAGTGTGTAGGAAGAGAAAGATTGAGAGAATGAGCTCTTTAGTGTATCTTCTTATAAAGGCACTAGCCTTATCAGAGCAGAGCCCTACCCTTATGACCTCATCCAACCTAAATTACCTCCTTATGGGTCCTATCTCCAAATACAGTCACATTGGGGGTTAGGGCTTTGTGTGAATTTTGGTGGGACACAATTCAGCCCATAGCATCCCCTATATTTTATAGGTGCCCTTACAATTAGGTTGGAATCATCTGACTGATTCTTGTCAATAAATTGAGAGCAAATGTGATGAGTGGGCCAAGAGAATTAAGAGCCTTTGATTCTCTGTCCTCTCTCTCTTTACCTGCTGTGGTGGCCATGTAGTTTAAATAATGTAGTTCTAAGTTGGAGGAGGACTGTCTGATTTCCAACAGACTGTTTCAGCAAAAATATGTTTTTTTTGTGTGCATTAAGTCATGAAAGTTCTGGTCTTGTCCATTGTGACTTTAAGCATCCCTATTTTTTCCCTTTACAGTTGGTAAGTTATTTTATAGAGAAAATATATAGCTTGGAGTAGGAGAGTGGGTAAATGTCATGTATGGTACAGTGGATTTTAAGAGAATAATGTAACTAGCATTTATAATCCCAAATCAGCTGTTATTTCACTATAAAATCTCCTAGAAGCCATAATTTTTTTTTATCTTTTTGAATCTACATAAAACTTAACTAAGTTTTCGCAGTTATTGCCTAAAACACATTTTATAAGGAAGGAAGTATTTAAGAAAGGAGAAAGGAACACTCACTGAATATAGTAGACTAGTTATAATCCCATTTTTGTCAAGACTTAACTCTGCCCTTTAATAAATCACTTAACTACCCTGAGCCTGGGTGTCCCCCTATAAAAATATTGGCTGGATTCAATGGATGTCTCAAAGAAGATTTCAAATCCATTACTATGACATAGTAATATAAAATTAGAGAAAACATACGTTTATCTGGATGTAGTAAGGTATTAAAAATACTCTAAGAATATTGTTTTCATCTGTTTTTATTCATTCTATTTTTACTTGCATGTTCTAGCTCATAATTAGCATCAAATTCATTAATAAAAACAGAGAACTGGATTTATTTCCCTATAATATGAAACTTTAAATTTGTTTTCATAGGATCTTAAAAAAACCTTTAATGATAACAATGTCAAAATATGTGAAATATTGCAAGACCATTTTATTGTCTGTATCAGCTCAAGCCACCGTACCAAAATTTCGCAAACTGAGTGGCTTAAGCAGCAGAAATTTACTTTTTCACAGTCTGGCAGGTTGGATTTCTAAGATCAAGATGCTAGCAAGGTTGGTTTCCGGTGAGACCTCTCTTCCTGGCTTATAGATGGCTGCCTTCCTGCTGTGTCCTCACATGGTCTTTCCTCACATGTCCTCACATGGTCTTATCCGACACTAGTCTCGTTGGATTAAGGCCTCATTCTTATGATCTTATTGACCCTTCATGACTTCTGGAAGTCCTTTGACTTTTCCGAATATTGTCACAATGGGGTTAGAGCTTTAACATGTAAATTTTTGAGAGAAACGATTTAATTTATAACACTGTCACGTATTACATTTATTTTCTTAACTAACTTCAATGTTATAAATTTGGTGGAATATGCTGAATTTATTAATCACAGATATAGACATCTGATCTTTGATATAGGAGTATAAATTTCTTATTTCAATATTATGTGTTTAACCCTAAATTATTGTCAGACAAATTAAAGTAATTTGATGACATTTTTCTTTCTTAAACATCTCTAAATCCCAGTTTTTCTTTTACAAAAGGGAAATAAAATTCCTATATCATGGAGCATGATCTTATAAGACTTAAATTAGAAATAGCTCTTAAGAAATTAACATGCTAGACACATAATAAAAAATTGTTACTCTCTTTATTCTGCAGATTAAATTACATTAGTTTGAATTCAAATCATCTTGGTCAGCACTAGACCCAAGCAAGTAAGCAGTAGGATAAGAGCTTAAACTTCTGAAAAAACAAAAACAAAAAAAAAAAAAACAGCAAGTTTAAAAAGTTCGAGAGAAACATGGTTGGAAGAGGTGTTGTTTTATACTTACACTGTAAAATTTAAAACCGTAAATTTAAGATGACCAGAAACCAAATTATTGTTCACATTTTTGGGTGTACTCTGAGGAAGATTTGCCTTCGCAGTTACCCACTAACAGCCTTCGAGGGCATCTGTGGAAGCCAAAATTCATAGGAGGCATGATGGAGGAAGCAGGTCAAGAATAGCAATGCAATCAACAGGACATATAAATGTCCTGTTAGTATAGGACGCTAGTATAACGTTAGTATACTTGACGTTATACTAACGTCATGTATAACGTTAGTATATGACGTTAGTATAATTCGGAGGTAGGAAGGTCTACATTGTTTTATTACAGAGAGATTCCAAAGAGCCATGCCACTGTGAATAGCAGCATCGCTGCCTTTTTCTTATGATGAGAGAGGTAAAATTATCTAGGAATTAGATTTAACACATTTAACAATAAAGAGTACCAGGCCCTCAAAAAACTTTGCCCAGGAACTTGTATGTTTTAATGATGGCCCAGGTGTTGGGCTTCCCACAGGATGAGAAGGAAACTGGAATTAAGGTATTTAGGTATTAAGATAAAGAATAATCCCCATGGTTTAAAAGAGTTGGCTACATCTGCTTTACATTAATAACCTATTCTCATCCTTTTAACCTAAGCTTGTCTGTGTAGGTTTCTGTTCTTTGCAATCCATTAATACCTAGCAAAAATATATACCACTGTCACTGAGTAAGTAAAAAAGATCATTCTCAAAACTCCAGTATTTTGATTCCTGGTTCTATGCTCCTTACATTAAAATAAGTGCTGCCTTGTTGGGAAATTTAGCTTTGTCAACAGCAACAAATAGTCTTACAAGTTCTACTTATATATTTTTTTTCTCTATCCTGAGCATAGATCATGTGGCCATAGGGTTATCTGGTTTATGCAACTCAACAAGATAGAGAGATACTTTAAAAAGGGTAATAAAGATAAACTCTTCACCCTGGCTCACATGCACTACACTTTTTAGGCTGTCTATAGGATTATTAGCTGTTTGACTTTGACAGACGTCAGTGAGATGCATGGATTTTTTACCTAGTATGCTGCTTTACAATTTAATAGTAGCTCTTCCTACATCAGCTTTGCATTAAATAAGGACCCAACAAGATTGGATAGCAGCCTTACTGGCTTCACAGTAATCACTAAAATACCAGACCCAGATGCATATGTCTAGATGTCTGGGATTTTTGAGTGCTGATCCCAGATTCTCCATTTTTATAGAAAAACCCTTACTTAAAGCGTTTTTTAAAGCACCCATTAGTGGATTATTAACAAATGCATATAAAGTGCATAGGGGATATGCTGTATGCTCTGTGAGGTCCCAAAAGGTTTACTTTTTACAAACAAATGCCAAATCAAGAGATCCTCTAAAGGTAATAGCCAGAAGGATCATTGAAAATGAAAGGTGATTTCTCTTGATAATCAACGATAATAGCTAAGCCTACAGATACAATGCACTTTATTTCTCCAAAAGATCAGAAATAATAAATCTCATTAAGAATATTAATGAACATACCATACTACTGAACCTGTACTTTCTGAACTTCCTTATAGCTCTAGTTTGAAGTACGTTATTCTTGGTATGCATACGGAATATTGTTTTTTTAAAAAGAATGTAGTTTCAAATATAATGTTTTATTTTGGGGGTATAGGTTTAAAAAAACCTTTAGAGAGATGATTCGACAAAATAAGAAAAATAGAATTAGGAATATACAAAGGAAATATCAAATTGAAGTAGATAGTTACAAAAAAAACACCAAAAACCAAAAAACCTGGCAAGCTAAACAATGCTTATGGAGTCAGTCCAGTGATTATCATGGAGTTAAGTGTCAATTAAAAGCTGAAAGAAACAAACAAAAAAGAATAAATAAGTGATTGGACACACAGAGGAAGTAAACAAATAAAATGGGGATCTGGAGTATTTTAGTTTTTAAGACAAGTGAAAAAGTAAATGTTCTTGCATAAAATAATTCAAACTGCACGCAGTTTAGAATTGCTTCAATCCTTTTAAGTGTCTTAAGCTTTTACAATGAAATTTACAGACTTGCAATATGACACCGAATTTATCACTAGGTATTTTATATCTCTGACAACACATAACAAATGAAGTTTGCTGTAAGATGTTTTTAGACTACCTAAAATTGTGTTTATATGTTTTATTTTATTTTTTTTAACATTTATTTATTTTTGAGACAAAGAGAGACACAGCATGAATGGGGGAGGGTCAGAGAGAGAGGGAGACACAGAATCTGAAGCAGGCTCCAGGCTCTGAGCTGTCAGCACAGAGCCCGACGCAGGGCTCGAACTCACGGACCATGAGATCATGACCTGAGCTGAAGTCGGCCGCTTAACCGACTGAGCCACCCAGGTGCCCCTGTTTATATGTTTTAAAACATTTACTTAGGGCTCATGGTGGTAGACTTCCCAGCATCTATGTAATCCCAGATGATTTTTGTAGCCAATCCAATGAATCTTTTTTTCTTGCTGGTGACTATGGTAGGAATGGACATGTATTCTAGTTTTGTCCAAGGAGTCATAAATTGAAATATGTTAGATCTTCCCAGAAAGATTTTTTATTACTAATAGAAAACACTCAAAGGGATGTCTTCTTGATCATTAGAATATCAGTAGCTTTTATCTAACTGTTAAGCCCAAAGTAATGGCAGATATTGGGCAACGATGAGGGAAAATAGTCTTAGAAAGAAAGAAGCTGATGATGAGAAAGCTACAATAGGAAGATGGAAAGAATGTAGGTCTTTGATGGTATTAATGGGTTGCTAGTCAAATTATTTTCTGGTAGTCCATACTAAATTTGGGAATTTTGGTGAGAATATAAATTTTCTTGGTCTTTTAGCTCTTTGGAAGTGGGATTTTCTGCTTATTCTGATTTAAAGCATTATAATGTATAAAAACAAATTTTACATGTAAAAGTCTGACAACTCATTCCTTTTAAAGACAATTGGGAGAAAATTACCTAAATTAAAAAATATATTTTATATAAAACTATGCAAGTATATATTGTGTCTACACACACATTGCTATGATTTACTCTGATTATTTAGTACATTCTTTTTTTAAAAAGTATTTTTATAGTCAAATAATAGCAAAGATAATCTTGTCTAAAGTTGCCTCTTCTCCTTGGGTGTCCTCTGCCATCTGATCTGTCAAGATTTTTTTTTTTTTTTTTTTTTTTTTTTTTTTGACGGGGGAGGAAGTGGGCAAAGGTTGTTTGCCTGTTTTTTAATCCTTTTATTGACAATGTCTGTATCCACACTTCTGTCTGTTTCCCATCCATTTCCATAGGTCTTGGCTCTTTCTACCCTAGTGCTGTCCTTGCAGATCAATAGCTTTGTGTAAAAGAACAAAAGATCTCAAATCCACATAGATAATCACTAGCATATTGTCCATTTTACTACTTCTTTAATGTGAGAAGAATTTATAATAAACATATCGAACCGAATTTTTCTTGATTATATTTTAGTAGTCAAATATGATTACTCATCGTCATAAGAGAACATAGCCCTTTAATTTAATCAATTTTAGGGAATTGATGACCTGTCTGTGTATGGGAAGAGTGATATCTATTACAAGGCACAATTTCCCAAGAGTACTCAGAATGATTCTGTGAAACTGAGCACATTATTCTCTTTATTTACCTTTTCAATTTCCTCTTGGAACATAATAAAGACGGTATTGTTTGAGGAGATGTAAAACATGAGAAAGTACTTTAAGAGATTTTTGTTGTTCTAAGATAATGGCCCTATTAACTTTAGTTACACTTGTTTTCTTCTCCAGGCAATTGGGAAATAGGGACTATTAGAGTCTTTGTTAATGTCATGCTATATTTTCATAACACTTTTTATTATAATCGATTGCCTTTAATCTATAGTAGTTAGAAAAACAAAGTAGTCTTTCCCCTATCTAAAATGGGCTGCCCTTCTGGCATATATATACTTTAATATTAGGTTTGATAGTTACTTGAGATGGAAGTAAACCAAGAAACTGAATTCTCCTACATTGTCAAACCTAAAACAGTAATAAAATAAAACAGCAAAAGAAATACAATAAACAGCACAAGAATTTGGAGATAATATATCGTTTATACAATAAATTGAATCTAATTTCATCTCTGTTCTAAAAGAAATGATTTATATATCCAGTCATAATTTGTGTGCCCCCAGAACATAATTGTTGTTTTTCTCCTAATAATCCCTAATATTTAGAAATTGGTTTTAATACAGATCTAGAACCCTTTATTCAAAACACATAGAATGAAGATATACTTCAGAACCCATTTTTACAAAAATAAGATGGTATATATATTTATCATGTAATACTCCCATGAAGAGCTGGGGGAGTACCCCATAATTATTCTTATTGATGCAGTGGAAGATGTGACTTTTCACTATCAAACTAACAAAATGTTTGATAATGGGGTTATAGATAAAGAGTTGAAAATCTATATTTACTTTAATGTATATCTCATGATTTATATTTTAATAAGTGTTTTCTAAATAGACCTGGAATGGTAGCTAATTAAGAATATACTTGGTATTATAATAAGGAAAGCATAGGACAAGAAGTTGACAGATTTTTGTTCTAGTCTCGTGCTTGTTGCTAAAGTCCTCTGGATATTGATTGACAGGTCATATTTATTTGGTCTTTGAATTAATATAATTTTGACAGTGAGAGGGAAATGCCAGATATTTTGGCATACTTTTCTAGATGTCATATGTATAAATACTGTAGAATCTGCTTATTGTGAAAATGCATTGTGTTTCCACCAGAAGATATAACCTTGATAATCTTGACTCTATTAAACCATTACATTGACCAAGAAATCTTTAATAAAATCTAAGGAGAAATAAAATGGATAATTTGCAAGGAATTTTTTTCTTCAGTTTTTTTTTTTTTCCAATCCATTTAAATAGAATCTGTGTGCATACTGAATTTCCTTCAGGAGTTTTAAATTAGCTTTTTCATTTATTTAGTCCTTCAACTAAAAAAAAAAAAAAAGTTTTAGGCTAGGGAGTTTATTTCTGTGGTTTAGAAAATATAGAAAGAGTAGTCACCTTGGTCAATATTGAATACTGATAAATGAAGGCATTTAAAAAATATTTCTTCAGTATAAAGATAATTAAAACAGAAGCGAGGGGCACCTGGGTGGCTCAGTGAGATAAACGTCCAACTTTGGCCCAGGTCATGATCTCCCAGTTCACGATTTTGAGCGGCATTGGGCTCTGTGCTGACAGCTTGGAGCCTGGAGCCTGCTTTGGATGT